>NC_136419.1:173880000-175080000 GCF_052625555.1 Lactuca saligna
TACAGCATTACTTGCGAAATAAATAAATAAATAAAAAACATTGATTTAATAATCAAAATTAGCATTGAGGTATCTTAAAGTATGCATCTTTTTCCTTATTTTATATTTTTCTAATTACAGTGAGGGTTATTCTTACAATGACAATCCCCTGCTCACATGTGACTCTTTTATAGTATGTGTTTTGTTCATCACAATTCCAATATATCAAATAATAAAAACATTTGGAATTCTTTGTACAACTAAACAATGCAAAGAAAAAAAATCAAGACTCTGACTTATTTATCCTTAGACATAACAAAATGCATGAAGAACATCAAAGTTTTGCAAGTAAATTAAAGCAAGATAAATAAATCCTAGAATGAAAGTAAAATACCAGCCATAGCTACACAAAACAAATCAAAACAAAAATAAAAAATAAAAAAAGTAAGCATTTTTTAAGTGAAACCATGGCTTAAATAGTTAAATAAACAATTTGATGCAAAAACTGACCTGAATCTAAGTAGTCGACAGTATACATTTTAATTGTAGAAAATTAAAATAATATTGACTACTCCCAAAATAAACGTCCAATCTAAAGTTTTTACTTTTTTAGGTCAAATTATGTGTTTTTGAAGTATAAAATTGACAAACACTATCACTTTAATTGTAGAAAATTAACTACTATGTTAAGCTATGTATGAAATCACTGAACATATACATTTTAGAGATTAAATTACTACAAGAATTATGTAGAAATTGAAGTTTTGAACTTATAATAAAAAGAAATTTCCATTTTGAACTTCAAGTGTTAGTTCCAAAGCGGAACAGTTTCGTGTTTTGGCAAATTTGGAACTTAAATCACCCATCTCAATCCTTCATTTTGGCCTATAATGTTGGACTATATATCTGGAATGACATTTAAAAGTCAAATAAGCAGTTCCCAATCACCTCTTTGGCAGACATCATCCATAGAAAAAGCTGATGTTCAAGAAGGAAAATCTGATTCTGTAAACCCTGTGGAAAACATCCATTATCAATATAACACTTTCATTTATGTATCCGAAACCCTAATTTTTTTGATCTAACGACAAAATTAGAAAACTCCAATAAAAAAACATGGATATAAAAACATAGTGATAAAAGAATGTTGATGTTCAATCTGGAAACCGGGAATATTAAAAAAAACGATCTTGAGCAACAGTAATAGAAGAGAACTTGAATTTAGGGTTCAGCCACGCAGATGATGGGTTGCCGCATATCTGCTCTCGTCCTCCTCTATTCTGATGGGCCTACAAAACAATCGATGCCGAATGGTTGATGGAGGATGATCAAACCTGGCGTTGGGAGGCGACGCTGACAGATGGAGATGACAAGGGCGTTGGCAGACGGAGGCGGTAACACGCAGGATGAAAAAGTCATATAAGAAGAGACTGGAGAATGGAGTTGCTAACCGGACGTTGACCATCTGGTTGCGAAGGGTTGCAGATCGACTGCTGCACCAAACCGCCTTCAATGGTGAGTTGTGGTGTGGCGGTGAGGGCCGGCTAGGTCAACGCGAGAGAGAGAGAGAGAGAGAGAGAGAGAGAGAGAGAGAGAGAGAGAGAGAGATGAGAGATATCAGAGAGTGCATATGAACCTTACTCCAGTGTGAGTGATCAGCGTGACTGAGAGACGAAGAGAAGGAGTGAGAGATCGGATTGCAAAAAGGCGGCACAGATTTTCGAGGTAAACCTAAAACCGGGAAGAGAAGTATTTGGGGGGAACTGAAATTTGTTGAATTTTCAAGAATGCGATTTAGGATTTAAATTTTCCAAAAATTTTAGGCGTTTTCCTATGAAGGTCCTCGGAAATACCGAGAAAATAGCAAGGAAATCGAAACCAATTTTTCTGAATATCTTTGCAAACATTTATATAATATTATCATTAACTTTAATTAAAATTATTATCACAAACATTTTAGAATATAATCAAAAAAATCAAACACTTTTTTATTCGTTTATTTAAATAACACTATCATTAGGATTAATTTTAGTATGTATGTATATGTATTAATAACAATGTTGTTAATAATAATAATTTAATATCCAAATACGTGTTGTAAGATGTAGAATAAGGTATAAAATAATTGGAAAAATAATAAATAATATTCAGTTTCCTCGGAAATGCGTAGGAACTTCGGAGTGATTTCCTAGGAAAATAATTTTTTTTTTTTCATTTTTCAAGGTTCAAACGCTATTTTTTTAGTTTAATTTTTTTTGTTCAACTTTGTTATACACAAAATACTTTTAGCTTACCAAAGGATTAGTAACAAATTTTATATTGTGTAGAAAATGAAGTTGTACAAAATATTGAACGAAAAAATAAATGTTTCGTATTTTAATATTAGAAAATGGATTATGTTCCTAGGAAATCCCTAAGAAATATGTGGAAACTTTCTATGGATTTCCGAGGAAATATATTAATTGTCATAAATTTATGGGAAATACTAGGGGTGAGCATGGTGCGGTTTGGTGCGGTTTTCAGATCAAACCGAACCGCAAACCGCATGGTGCGGTTTTTGCATTCTTAAAACCGTTGGGTGCGGTTTTGCAATGGTTCGGTTTTTCAGTTTTTAAATGCGGTTTCGGTTTTTAAACCAAGTTAAGAATTTGGTGCAATTTTTTTATGTTTTTTTGTGCGGTTTTTTAAAACTGTAAGAACTGAAAACCATGTGCATATAAGCTTGTATTGTGCTGTTTTTTTTTAATACATTCATTTTCAGTTCAAAACAAAATTAAATAATCAAAAATTGTAAGTCGCTTAAAATACAACTTGTGACCACTCTCACAAACTAATTAATGATTGAAGGTTGGTTGATTTTGAGTTAATTTGTTACAAGCTTATTACATGTAATCGATTAGTACGTTTGGCTTACAATAGAACATTTCTTTTGCACCCCATATAGTTTTATACAAACACAAAATAAACATATAATAAATATATTATCGTTTATAACTATTTTAAATAGAATGTATATAATATACATTGATTGATTTATTACCATACACGCTTGCGGTGCGGTTCGGTTTTGATGGACCGGTTTTTAGGATAGAAACCGCACCGCACCGTTGACCTTCGGTTTTTGCAAAAATTAAATCCGCACCATTGGTTTTTGCATCGGTTTCAGTTTGTCGGTTGCGGTTTATTACGGTTTTGTCGGTTTTTCTTTAGTCGGTTCGGTTTTTGCTCACCCCTAGGAAATACATAGAAAGTTTCAAGGGATTTACTAGGAATCAAACACATTTTTTCATTCTTATAGGTTCAAACGTTATTTTTTATTCGTTCCATACTTTTGTGCAACTTTGTTGTACATTAAATAATTTTATCTTACCAAAACATGTATTATGCAATTACATAAACATATATATGTACACATACACTATATAGAATGTATAATGATAAACAAATATTTTGAGTATTATGTTATGCTGGTGTGCACACTTATGTATGTATATATCATGCATAACTTGGTAAACTAAAAACAATTTATGTATAATGAAATTGTACAAAATATTGAACGAAAAAAATAAATGTTTCATATTTTAATATTAGAAAATGGATTATGTTCCTAGGAAATCCCTAGGAAATATGTGGGAAACTCTGATGGATTTTCGAGAAAAGACATTTAATCATCACAAATTTGTGGGAAATGCATAGAAAGTTCCAAGGGATTTCCTAGTAATCAAACTCATTTTTTCATTCTTATTATTTTTTATTCATTCTATACTTTGTATAACTTTGTTACACATGAAATACTTTTATCTTACCAAAATATGTATTATGCAAATACATAAACATACATATATACACATACACTATATAGAATGTACAATGATGAACAAATGTTTTGAGTATTGTGTTAGGGTGGTGTGCACATTTACATATGTATATATCATGCTTAACTTGGCAAACTAAAAAAAATCATGTGTAATAAAGTCGTACAAAATATTGAACGAAAAATAGATGTTTCAACTTTTAATATAAGAAAATTGATTGCGTTCCTAGGAAATCCTTAGGAAAAATGTGGGAACTTCTGATGGATTTCCTAGGAAATACATTATTCATCACAAATTTCTAGGAATAACATAGGAAGTTCCAAGGAATTTCCTAGAAATCAAACTCGTTGTTTCATTCTTATAGGTTCAAAACGTTATTTTTTTTTGTTCCATATTTTTTGCAACTTTGTAATACATGAAATACTTTTATCTTACCAAAATATGTATTCTACACACACGTAAACATACATATATACACATACAATATATAGAATATATAATGATAAACAAATGCTTTGAGCAATATGTTTTGTTGGTGTGCATACGTACATATGTATATATCATCCATAACTTGGTAAACTAAAAACAATTCATGTATAATGAAGTTGTACAAAAATATTGAACAAAAAATAGACTTTTCAACCTTGAATTTTAAAAAAAATTGATTATGTTCCTAGGAAATCCCTTGGAAAGTGAGGAAACTTCCTTTCTAGTGGTGAAGTGTAGTAACAGTCATGGTTTAATTCAGTTAAGTAACACACATGTCTATATAAATTGATCATTTATAAGCTAGTTTCTAGGAAATTTGTCACACCCCCAAACCAGAATAGCGGAAACATTCGGGGGTGGATGACTTCACGTAGTATCACAACAATGGAATATTGTAAAGAAAGTAACACAACCATCATATATATATATATATATATATATATATATATATATATATATATATATATATATATATATATATATATCATGAAAACGTATATTGTTGCGTTATACATGTTATCAAAAGAATATTACAATATGATGATAAATGTTCAATAATAAAAACATTATTTGTGTTCCTTCTCCCAAAAGTTGGTAGTTACCTGTATCACTGATTCCCTGAGAAATACAAGTGGTTTTGAAAAAGTGTCAACAATTAAGTTGGTGAGTTCATGAGTGTCTCGAGTTGAAAAGTATATCCTTTTTGGTAGGAAATTGGTAAACGAGGTTTCCAGAAAATCCAATATTTTCTTGTAAGTGATTCAAAAAGTTCCCAAAGTTGGAATGTGTTGGTATCTTTTATACTTGAATGATAAAAAGATCTTTGTATGAAATATAATATAGACAACTGCAATGCACATATGAATCTCGTAAATCAATCTTGTTTTATACTTTTATGTGAGTTTTATAACCATGCTATTGACACTGACGGCCTATAACAACATTCTTCAGGTGTTGCAGTGTTATGACATTTGTCACCCCAGACCTGCCGGTCTAACTATAGCTAGTAGTTTAGGTGCGGGATTGTCAATCCCGTATAATCTATACACAAGTATCACGCTCTCCCTCCAAGAGATTATGGTATATAATACAGGACTTGAAATGCATACAAAAATGTACGTTGAGGTTTGAATATCTCACATTGCCTAGTATAAGTAGATTTACAATGAAATGACCTTACTTCTTTTGAAAGTGTTTCGTTTTTCAAGATGTATATGTAAAATGTAGGACTGACTTGTTAACTATACCCATTATAGTTTTGGATAGTATGTTCCATTTAGTAGAAATAACTCAGTGACATAATAGCTCTTGTATACATACGTTGTTTGTATCGATATTCGAAGATAGAAATTTCATTTATGTTTATAAAACGATACTTTAACGTGTAATGTACTTGTATTCCCCCCCTAAAACATGAAAAAGAATTGAAAAGTAGGGGTATGAACTCACCCGTTAAGTTTGAAGAGAGAGGCTAGAGTTAAGTAGAACTTCGATCGCGGATAGTTGCGTCGTCGGGCTCTTCGGGGATCTCTGCAGCGTAAATCTTTCGTCGGGGGCTCGAGTGCGGAAACCGAGGTGAGGGGAGGGTCTCTGGAGCTTAGAAGTATGAGAGAATGACTGAGGACTTGTGATTGGTGTGCAAAAACTCGAGATTATGCCTTCTATTTATAGGGCTGGAAACCCTCGTACGCGGCGCGTACCTCCGAAGTACGTGGGGCGTAGACAGTACGCGGGGCGTACCTCGGTTACGCGGGGCGTAACAATGCGTCATGGCTTACGACTCCTGGCTAGCTAAGCGTAGAGTGGGCGGGCCGATGGGACTCAACTCTGGGTCTAGTACGTGGGGCGTACTCCCAGAGTACGCGGGGCATAATCTGGCTTGTCCTCTTCTAAATTCCGTAACTTTCGCATACGAGCTCTGTTTTTCGTGTTCTTTATATCCACGCATAGGTGAGATTATGCTCTACAACTTTCCTTTAGACTCCGTCGGCTAGTTTTGACTTTATTTTTAATGACATAAGTATAAATAGGCTGGGCCTCCTAAAGTTCGTTAAAGATTTATAGGTTCTTTATTCGGCGTCGGTTTCCATTTGTCTTTTTATCAATTTGCTCCTATTGCGGAGGTCTTCAACTCTCATTTAGATTGCGTTAGCTAATTTACACTCGATCTTCAATTCGAGTTTTTAGCCCTCTACTACTGTTACGAAACTTTGAAAATTCGTAACTTCTTCATACGAGGTCCAAATTGGGCGGTCTTTTTATGCACGCTCACCTTTCAACGAGATCTACGATTTTTGTTTAGATACTTAAGGCTAAAATGCACATCATTGAGATTTTACTTTTTACGTCAAATAATGTTTTAACGTCGTGTCGTAAATATACGAGTGGTTATAATTCCTTCAATATAACCTGGTTTTGAGCGTTCTTTATGTTTTCGGAAACCTTGACAGGTTATCTAATATTTGATGCATCCCAACTTAGATATTTGAACACTTTATTTTCAAGATTAATTTAGTTGTATTTGACTTGTGAGCGTTACAATGCTTTTGGAAATATAGGGTTGTCACAAAATTCCTCAGAAATATCAAGGGAAAACCGATGAAAGTGTAGTAAGTACAACATTTGTAGGAAAAGTGTAGGAACAATAACGGTATTCTCTACTAAAACTCGATATGATATTTTTTGTTACAAGAAAAAAAACTATTAAAAAAATATCACTAAAGAAATACCCAGGAAGGTTGAGTATTTATAAAGATCCTAGGAAGAATGTATGAAATACCGAGGAAAGTTTAGTTAGTACAACCTCTATAGGAAAAGTTTAGGAACAATGAGTGTATTCTCTACATATACTCAATATAGTTTTTTTTTTGTTACAAGAAAAAAATTATTAAAAAAATATTACTAAGGAAATAGCGAGGAAAGTTGCGTATTTATAAAAATCCTAGGAAAAGTATAGGAAATACCGAGAGAATACCTAGGAAATTAAGTGTAGTTAGCATAACCTTCATAGGAAAAGTATAGGAACAATGAGTGTATTCTCTACATAAATTCGCTATGATTTTTTTTGTTACAAGAAAAAAAATTGTTAAAAAAATATTACCAAGGAAATACCGAGGAAAATTGGGTATTTATAAATATCCTAGGAAAAGTGTAGGAACTTCCGAGAGATTTCGGAGGAAAACGCATTTATGATTATTTCTAAGATTTGCCTCGGTAATTCGTAGGTAATACCGAGAAATTCCTTTTCCTCGGAAATATTCGTAGGAAATCCCACCTTTTTCTAGTAGTGTAAGAAGCAACTTGATCGGTCACATCATGGCAAAAGAAAATTATGTATTACCAAAACCAAGAAGCTCAAACTTCAGATGATGTCGTTTACATTGAAAAGTTTAGATTTTGGTTTCAGATGAGGAAATAGTTATTTTTACATATTCTTGGTAACTTGTAGGGTCAATTTCCATATATTCACTTGAAGCGGGATGCATGAGATATAAATTTTTTTCTCTAATACAAAAATGCATAACAACGATTCGTCAGTTAGCATACAGCATAGGAGTGAACATGTAATTTTTATTTTAAATAATAAAAAATTTCTATTTTTATTAATTTTATGTCTATTAACCATTATTTTAATTAACTGTATTTATTTTTTAAATTAAAGTAATTTTATTTAAAAAGAAAAAAAAATGAGATGAAGTGAAATAACCATTTTCTTGTTTTGAAGAGTGAGAGGGGAAAATGAATCTATGTGTTGACATAAGTAAAAGTGAAAGATTAGATAGGAAAAGTAAAAGGTGAAATGCTTGTATATATAGAAGTAGATACTCTAACTCTTCTCTATAAATTGTTCGTAAATAATCTAAGTGTACATATATAAATGAATGTTACGAAGGAGGTTACATCTCTTAGAGATATTTTATAATGAAAAAAATGCTAGTAACACATCATTACATGGTATATGTGGGGTTTGTCCCCATAATAAACTAAAGAAGAAACAAATGATCTGTCAAACAAACCTATATTCCTTACCGAAATTTCTATATTTTCTGTTTATGGTTGTTGTGCATTCCATATCTCCTATCATATTCTTTCAAAAAGTATTCCCCTCATCATCTCTTGATCACCATAGCTTTCAAGGATGCATGCCCACCTTCAAATATTCAATTAATCTCTATTTACACTATGTTTTTTGTGTGTTATCATCTACCATACCAGATTCTATCGTGTCATCTACATGACGAGGCTTCACCGATCCATCTGAAAACCGATGGTTGTGTTCATGGTATGCCTCAAAGGTCCACGTAAGAACTAAAAACACCATTACAATTGATAGAAACACCAATCCTGCCCATACGATCTTTACTTCTCTCTTTAACGGTTTGCAATGGTTCTCAAGGATTTCTGAAAATGCATCCTTCACTGTTTGACAATGAAGGAGGCTTTCCATTCCTGGATATGAATTTAAGATTATTTGAATGGAAGATGCATAACCCACTGCTGTTCTAAAGTCGTTGCCTGATATAGGAATCCCTCCATTGCAGACTCCGTCCAGAGGATCAACACATGTAAGCAGCCTCAACAGCTTCAAGAAATGAAAAATATAGTGTCAATGAAGTGTAAGTTTCATTCAGAAATTATCTGTTACTCTTGACATTTTATTGGGATAAACTTTTGTTCACACAATAACGTTTCACATATTTTTTGTAATTTATACAAGAAAAAGGTTTTCTAAACTAGATATGCAATCATCTCTCATTCTTATATCAACAAATGCGACATCATTGGTTAAATTTTGATTTAGGCAAAATTGTTTTACATTTTTTTTTTCCAATTTATGAAACCTTAATTCATATTTTTACCATGCAACAATATCTAACATTTTTATTCAATTTATTCAGTAAACGATTATGTAACAACACATCAACCGGATAATTAATTAGATATCATGCTGCAGTGTTGGATATTTTGGTCCACAATAAAACATGGTCGCATATTTGGTGTAGAAAAAACACTTTTTTCATACATTGAGTGATAAAATTTGCATTGCTTCAGATAAACAAGCATTTGACCCTTTTATAAACCCAAAAACACAGTAAAAGTACTTAAAATACGGATTAATTGCATTCCTTCATCTTTCACTTGGTGTGGTTTTATAATTTATATAATATACGTACTTAAAATGTCTATAATGTGCATGCTATTCGGTGCATAAAAGTACGTACCTCAGGGATGTCTCCTATCTTGATGTCGTTTTCGGAGCAGTTATTTGGTTGATAATTATACTCAGGTGGCCCTGAAAACGGATTGCATACTCCAAAAGAAGAATCTCTTTGCATTCGAGTTATGTTCGCATTCACCTGAAATTTTTCCACCCACTGTTTTGTTAATATTGTAACGACTAAAGAATTTTAAAATTTAGCTCTTAGGATTTAGGATTCAGAATCCACAATCGTCTTCATCATGCCAAAAAAGCAATAAGTAATAAAGGGTACCTGATTCACGAGGTTGTAAACGCCAGCACTCACAACATTAAGTACTGATTCAGCTGAAAGCAATTCATCACATGGAAGGATTGAGCTCAAGCTGTTGTTGTAAGGATCTTGTTGGAATCCCTCAAGTGCAGTGCATGTATCACCCCCAAATCTGAAGAATTTAATACACGTTCAATTCATATAATAACAATCAAACATACTTTATGGCAAATGAAACAGGTAATAAACATACCTTGATAGAAAGAAGTAAGCGCCGAAGAATACCCAACATAGAACAGTGATTAACCAACACAAAACTATCAATCTGCATCGGTTACATGCAATAATTAGAATTCAATATAACCAATTTGTAATCATTTAGAGACTAAACTAATAAATATATAAGGTGTTGTATGTATATTACTCGACTTACATGTGAAGAGCTCGTCTTATTTTCACAACCCCAACGGCTACATACCACAAGGAAACGTATTTAGCAAGTAGTAGAGTCAGAAAATGTCCAAAAGAACTCACAAATTGAGTATAATTGTATTTTGAGGAGGTGAAAACTTACATGTTAAGGCAATAACCGCAATCAAGTTAAGCGCGAAAATAACGGTGCTTACAATATACCTGCAATCATAATCACGAGCACCATTTAGCAACACAAAGCCAAGACGTTGCAATATAAATTATCGTGACACGTGTTGTTTCTGTTTGACTTAATGGATTTAATGGAGAGACAATCTAGTCCAGTAATCGGTAAAATGACGTTTCTTTCGACTAAATGTATATAAATACCGACTTAATAAATATCGTCCAGAAAAAAATGGATTTACTAAGCTTTCTAAAAGTATGTGTCCATTTTCTCATGTATTGTTGTCATTTTCTTAAATATTTGTACACATGTACACTTTATTGTGACAACATAACAAACTTACAGTATGCGAAGGCCTAGATCAATCTTGCGCCGATTCTTTCTAGCTTGCCGTTGTATATCATCGGCTGTCGAGTCAAGTTGCCTAGAAGTGGAGTCAAGGAAGCGTATTGTACTTGCTTCAACATTCGTTCCTTCTAGATTTGTACGTGTCATCTTCATTGCACCCGTTGTATTATATATTGTCTCAGATGCATCATCGGCTGTATCAATAATGATATCAATAATCTTATCTGCCCTAGAATGGAATTTGGCATTTCCTCCAAGTACTAACCCTGATCCTACTCTGAAAAAGAAGGTGAAATAGTTTCAGTTTTCATGATGCATGTAATGTTAATTGTAGGGTACAAGTTATATATGTTCATGTAGGAATAGACTTGAAGGCTTACATGGCTAAAAGGGTGAAGAAGGCTGCGGGAAGTATGTGCCATAGGTAATATTGCTTGTGGGATGATGGTGGGGTCTTGTGTTTCTTGAGTTTAGTGTTTCTTTTGCAACAAGTGGTTGCCACAAGGAATATTACAAATACGACGCCGCATAAGAGCCATAGGGCACCAAGTACGTATCCTGCTATTCCTGTGTAAGCAGTTGACTGAAACAATAATATTACAACGTATAAAACACAAAATCTGATATCTTAATTAGTGTTATTTAGTAAAAGTAATGTAAGAAAACTTACGCTCCAATAATGGACGTTGGTGATATCATATCCTCCCCTGTATTTTTTGAGGCTTTCCAAAGGATCGGGTCTTATTGTGTCATCTGCTAATCTTGTTTCTGTTCCATTTTCTGTTACGAAAAAAAGAAGTTAAAAGGGTCTATTATGTTGGACGTTAAAAAATAATTTTGAACGGCATGGTGGAGGTCAAATGGGTTTTATAAAAATTCCACTACTTTTTAAGCATAAAGAAAAGTACAAATGACGTAAGTTACAACAAAGTAAAATTTAGGATAACCACAATTTACATTATAAAACAAAAATTTACAAATTGTTTAAGCCTCCGGGTTTGGCATGAGTTTTTTCGTCTTTTTGTTATATATATATTAGGAGCGAAAATTGATCAAACTAATGATATTTAATAATGTTTTAAGTTGAGAGAGTTAAAGTAACATTTAAAAAAATAGAGGAGTTAAAAATGCATTTTACAAAGTAAGAGAGGGAAAATCATATTATATTTATAATCCGACTAAGAGTAAACACAAAAGTTTAAAAACGAAAAAATAAAAGTAATAATTTTATAAAGTTGAAGGTAGATAGATGAAAGTGATATTTATGAAATGGATAAAATATAACTTTACAAAAAGAAGGATTGTAGGTAATTGATCATATAAATATAAAGCAAGGATTAAACTTGAAATTAACACATTAATATACTTATACATTATCCATATAAATCATGTGAGAAGCTCATTTAAATCATAAGCCATTATATATATATATATATATATATATATATATATATATATATATATATATATATATATATATATATATATATATATATATATATATATATATATATATATATATGGGAAGTGATTCGTACACAACAGTTTTTTGTCATACACAACAATTAATGCATTATATAGTTGTACAATACAACATTTTAAAGCATCAATTGTTGTGTATGGAGAAATATTATTGTGTACAGATCAGCTCCATATATATATATATATATATATATATATATATATATATATATATATATATATATATATATATATATATATATATATATATATATATATATATAGGGTTAGGTTCATTTGAGACCACTTATATTTTGTGAGACCGTGAGACGCATTTTTTTTTAAATTTTTTTTAGTTAATTCATGTTCCAAAAATAATATTTAAAAAAAGAATTTTTTGATTTTTCCATTTATTTTGCATTTTAAAATTATTTTTAGAATATGTACAGTGTAATATTCTATTTAGAATATTTCACGTATTTTTAAAAAAAATTGAATTTTTATTTTTTATTTTTTTTAGTTAATTCAAGTTTCGAAAATAATATTTAAAAAAAGAATTTTTAGATTTTCCCATTTATTTTGCATTTTAAAATTATTTTTTAGAATATGTCAGTGTAATATTCTATTTAGAATATTTCACGTATTTTTCAAAAAAAAAAAAAACGGAATTTTTTTTATTTTTTTTAGTTAATTCAAATTCCGAAAATAATATTTAAATAAAGAATTTTTAGATTTTTCCATTTATTTTGCATTTTAAAATTATTTTTAGATTTCATCTCACGGTCTCATAAAATTAGAATAGTCTCAAATGAACCTGAACCTATATATATATATATATATATATATATATATATATATATATATATATATATATATATATATATATATATATATACCATTTTTCATGCTTAAATGTAAGGGTAACAATCGTGTTTTGTTTGAGTTGACGGGTCGTAGATTATTGGATAGATGGGTTATAAAAGTTCAACTTAAGTGTGACCCATATAAATATTTGTGTTGTCTTGTTCAAACATAACCTGAATTAACCATAAACTTGTCAACCTACGTAACCCATTTAATTATACTGGTTCGCAAGTTTATGTATCAAAATCAGATTTATGAGTCACCGGAAAAAGGTTTAAATATCATATATTTACCTATTAGTTTGTTTCTCTGTTATTTATTTAATAAATATATGTCTTATATTTTTAATTTTATAAAATAAATGGGTCAAATTGCAACAGTTATTTGTAAATTTGAATACGACCCCTATAATCAACGGGTTGTAGGGTTGCGAGTTGATAAGTCAGAAATCTCAATCGGACCTCGTTTATAGTTTTATATATAATTTTATAGATTTCATGTCATGTTAAGAATTGTGGACCCTTTCATGAGAATTGTCACCCTCACATAAATGGCAATTAGTATCACCAATTAATTTGTATGTTAGAAATACAAATTCAAAGTAAATGCGGGTTGACCTGGTAGCGTGGTCTCTCGGGTTTGCCCTTGAATACGAGACAGGTTTGAAACCAAAAGCAACAGCATTACAAGCCATATTCTGCTCAATCTCATTTCTATTTTCCCTGCATTTTCGTAACACAGATATCAATATTTTTAGAATGTAACAAAAATATAATATAAAAGAACAAAATATTCAAAAACTATTGTCCACATAAAATTTCAAGTGTTAATATGATTAAAAGTAGTAAACGTACATATTGTCAACATAAAGTAACGATAAATCGGTCAAATGATATCTTTTGGCTATAAAATTAAACAGAAAAATATCCAGATATAACTTATAAGATAACACCCCATTGTTATTGTCATTCTTTATATTACATAAAAAAAACAGTAATTTATTCAATTTATATGAGATCCAAATTTACGTAGATAATTTTGTTTAGGAAATTAATATAGAGAAAAATTATAAATTTAACCAATTTCCTTAATCTTTTTGTAGAAAAAAAAACTCATCATTA
Organism: Lactuca saligna; assembly: GCF_052625555.1. Classification (NCBI taxonomy): domain Eukaryota; kingdom Viridiplantae; phylum Streptophyta; class Magnoliopsida; order Asterales; family Asteraceae; genus Lactuca; species Lactuca saligna. The sequence goes on from NC_136419.1 coordinate 173,894,147, forward strand.
CAAAAATAACCATTAAAATCACAGATGATTTTACCAATTGATATGTAAATGTACAAGTATTTAAAGCATATGTGTGTATAGGAGTTGTATGTTTGCAGATGCTTTTTCAAAATATAAATTCCTAAATTTTTTTGGAACCCTCATTTTTGTTGATTTTTCTTCAGGTAAACTCTCTCAAAATTTCCAAAGAAAATTATGGACGAGTAAATGTATTATTTTCGTAGTCAAATTTAAAAAAATAAATAAAAGGTTATACCTTGCCAGATCATTTTCATAGTTAATTTAATGCCAAAATTTATTAAAAAATAAAAATAAATAAAAATAATTTAAAAATTCACCACAAAATCACAAATGAAGGCAAAGTTCAGTGAATCGTCACATGAACTCACTTCATCTGCAAATATGGGTGCAAATATGGGTGAATGAAGAGGGTATTTATAACCAAAAAACTAAACAACTCAATAAAAAAAGATAACTTTGAATGTACAACCCACACTGCACATCAATGCTTTAAAAGGTTGTAAATTTGCATATCAAATGCTAAAATCACAGATGATGTTAATTCGTGACTATTTTGTAATGTTGAGTTATTTATTTATTTATTTATTTATTTATTTTTGACTATTTTCTATAATATAATTAAGAAAAATGATTAAATTTATAATTTTCTCATTAAATATTAAGTAATTAATCAGAACACTCATCTCAAAAAAAAAAAAACAATTTCACTTGTATTATAAAATACTTTGAAAGCTATTTACATTTTTATCCTTAGTAATTAAGTCTTAATTTAATTAGTAATTAAATTTATCTTTTTTAAGAATTATATAAAAATAGAGCCCAACAAGTTGCAAAGGAAAAATACATCAAAAAAGGAAAGCAAAACAAAAACAGGAGAAATAAAAAGCACGATTATCAACTTACATATTAGTTTAAAAAAGATAAGTGCATGTTTATATTTATTAATTATTATTAATGATTAATAGTTTTATGCATGTACAAAATAGTAAAACATTAACTTTTATTGTATAAGTTAATAGAAATTAGTGAAAAATTAAAACATTTGCACATAAATCGGTAAAAAGCCTAATCCCATTACCTATATTGGAAAAAAAAAATGAACGTGGTTATATAAATATTTAATTAACCGTAATAAAAAGGGTAGATATATTTTAAAATGAGTGAAGTATTTAAAGTCTTAAAAAGCGTTATTTTTAAAGCAAAGAAAGTCGTAGCATCCCACTATGCCTCCCTACTTTGACAAAAGAAAGACTTTGCTTTATGTTGTTCAATAAATATAATTCTGGACTTTGGACATATTTTAAATAGTAAACTCTACATGTATATTCCGGGCATGTCCAACATATAGTTTTTTGAATTTTAGCTTTAGCTAAAACTAAAAGCTCTAAATCCTAAAACTAATTCAAATAGTGTTTAACAAAATTATCTTCTATAATTTTATAAATCGAATTAATTATTTTATAAAAAAAAATCAATAAAGTGTTTTAGATTAACCATTTTATGTTAGTTTACATATTTTAAATCAACTACTTTACACTTATAAAAAATAATATTTCTAGCTTCTAACTTCCATCGTCAACTAGTTTTCATGAATACGTAAAATGTTTAGATAAACAAATGATAGATTCCTCGGCTAGGTAAGAACCCTACATGCAAACCCACGCCAAAGATTCTAGCCGTGCTAACCAAAACCGGCGGCGATGTGTGTGTGTGTGAGAGAGAGTGTGTGTGTGTGTGTGTGTGAGAGAGAGAGAGAGAGAGAGAGAGAGAGAGAGAGAGAGAGAGAGAGAGAGAGAGAGAGAGAGAGAGAGAGAGATTAACTCACAAGGAAAGGTATAGAATTTTCCGGCAGCCTTCGTTATATTGATCGGAGAATTGAATAAGCTTCAACTGGTTGTGGGCTAGCTGATATAATCAACGTATGAACACAGGTGTTTCTTAAGCAGACGACATCGATAATCCAAATCTCGTATTTATGTAAACGTTCCCAAAAAGCAAGTTAATACCTTTCTTGAAAGGATGATTTCGTTTTATACATAAATTAGTTGATAATTGGAAAGTCAATAAACTAGAACTGAAATCATGTAATCTATGACGAGAGGATGCATGTATTTATATTCATCTAGAAAGAGGAAGAGGAACTCGCGCGGCTGGGTGTTGAAGACTTTGAGTCGTCAATGGCACGGGTCAAAGATTCATACATTTCAACAAAATACAAATCTGGAATTTCAAACTTGACCCACGTTGCTCTCTTTATATATCATATTTTATTGATTTGGAAAAGAGGTGTTTGTGGGTATTCATGTCCACCTCGAATGCGATTACGTATGAGTATCACTTGTCAAAACAACCTTGTTCGACATTGCACTAATTAATTGATGTACTATTTTTTTTTTTTTCAAATAGCTTTATTCATTTTCATTATTTTACATTATATAAAAAGTTTTCTTAAAATTATTTTGAAATATTTGATCAATTTATCCAACTAGAAGGAGACCTGACAATTCCAGATATGAATACACGAATCTGTGAGAGACACGACACGACACGAATGCACGACATGAATACATTTAGAAAATTGAGATAAAATTTATTTCTCATTGTGTAATCGTATCGTGTCAAATTTATTGCTGACACGTTTTCATAATACAAATACACGAATTGTTAGGTCTAACTGATGATACAAAGCAACAGAAAGGTACACGGTATGAAGGTTAAGTTAAAAAAAAAAAGTAAATTACAGAAATGGTCCCTATGGTTTGGGTAATTTATGTACTTGGTCCTTAACTTATTTGCTTTTAACTCGAAAAGTCTTTATTGTTTGTTTTTGTTACGCGTTTGATTCTTACTGTTTGTTTTTGTTACGCGTTTGGTTCCTATATTAACTAAAAAACTATTATTTAAATATGAAAAAATCGTAGGGTATGTAAGGTAAAGTGAGGGAGGGAGGTGGGTTGGGGGTGTGTTTATTTAAATAAATTAAAAAATCAATGACAAAATAGTTTTTTTTTTTAAGTAAAACAGTGATTAAGCATGTAACAAAAACAAACAGAAGAAACCTTCTGAATTAAAAAAAATAAATTATATACCAAACATATAAATTACCCTAAACTATAGGAGCCATTCGTGTAATTTACTAGTTAAAAAAAGAATATTATTCTAGGTATCCAATTGCTAAGTGTACCTCTAAACTTCTAATTACTATTAATATCAATTAAATAAAAAACATTTTTGACTTGTTTTTTTTTTATATTTTTTGTTTTTATGTTGTCTTTTATTATTATTATTATTATTATTATTATTATTATTATTATTATTATTATCATCGAATTGCTAACGTGTGTTGTTATTATTATTATTATTATTATTATTATTATTATTATTAACTTTTTTCTATAATATTTTTTTTGTATTGTACAAAGAGATATATAGTCAGCTTTATACGCTTTATACAATCGTTTGAATTTATATAGTTCGTTTGAATAATTTACATACGTTACAAATTATTATTAATATTAATTATTATATCCGATAATAATGAAAACTAGTTAATAATGAGAGGCATTCTAAACTTCAATGACAATTTATGTAAAATTAGCTAATAACTAAATATCATATATTTTTCATAATTATATCACAATTTTCAAATCAAATGCATAGTGAATCATTCGGTAAACGAAATAAAGTTATATACGAAAACTTTAGGGAAAACCTTGTATACTATGTTTTTACGAATTAGAACGTTTTATTGGATGACAAACTCTGTATAGTGTTCAATTAAATTCTTATATTTCGATTAATACATATAATGGACCAAGCAATTTTAATACTCAAAATTTTTGTATATCCTATGATTAATAAAAACAAACGTCGCTTTATTATTTATAACGTACAATTTTGACAACAAAAATTTTTCATTTTTATTTAAGTAAAACTTCCTAGTTATAAATTCATTATCAAGAAAAACGTTTATTTCGGATACATTTATTAAAAATCAGAGTATCATAGAAAACACGGAATTCCCAATAGCCACCGATGATACCTGAAACAATGAACAACTGGGTAAGCATAAAGCTTAGTTAGTTTCCCCCAAAATACAATATATAATCCAACAAATAAATGAGCAATGGGCCCAAACAGTCATCAGACTTCAATGCCCAACTATACCGGGTTTATTGGCCTTACCATAGCCACCGATGATACCTAAAACAATGAACAATTGGGTAAATATAAAGTTTAGTGGGTTTCCCCTAAAACACCACATATAACCAAACAAATAAACGAGCAATGGGCCCAATCAGTCATCAAACTTGAATGCGCAACTATACTGGGTTTATTGGCATTACCGCATCAACCCAACCGCTCATCCCGAGCCCCCGTGCCTACGGATTACAGACGGACCGCACCAGGTATCTTGGCCTACAGCACAAAACATGACCGCCTCAACCCAAACCAAACACAACATGTCGACACGTAAACAACTAAGGATTAAGTAGGCACATAATACAACCAACATTAATCATACAGCTCAATACTACATACTAATCCTCTTACAACATACAATCTCAGTACCAACTAAACTCCATGAAATACATAACCATAAGTAACTAGAGGTGAGATAGTCACTCGAACAGATGATCCTACTCTAGAGCCACAACCAAACCATAAGCATGCAAGAAATCCTAGACTAAGAGTTCTCAGGCTATCCTACATGATCATAGACAGTCCTTAAGGGCACTCCATAGATGATAACCAACAAGCACAAACCACATACAGTTCTACATATTATTACAGTAAAGCAACATGCTCGATACTAGGATACATATCTAACATATGACTAAAGCATAACAACATATTCGATACAAGGACATCGATCTAACAGATCACTACATCATAGTAGCATACTCGATACCAGGATACAGATCTAATAGATCACTACAACATAGCAGCATACTCGATACCATGATACAGATCTCACAGATCACTATAACATACCAGCATACTAAATATCAACAATCCAAGGAATGCATGGTCATATATACTCGTAGGTAAGATAGTCAACCAGACAGGTGATCGTACTCTATGACCACAAGCAAACAAGGATCATGTAAGAGAGCTTATATCAAGAGTCCTCAGTCTATCCTACATGACTAAATACAGTCCCCAAGTGTAATGCTTGGTCCAGATAATATTTATTTCTCAACATTTTGGGGTTCTAGGCTGGAAATCGATGAGTTGGGGAGCTCCAAATCGTCGTGTAGGGATCTATTTGGATGCGCAAATTAAGCACCTAACTCTACGAGTTAGGGAGCCTCAACTCGACAAGTTGACACTAGGGATGAAAATCCTAATTTTCGAGCATTGCACCCTATATAAAGAACATTAACCTCCTTGGCTGGCCTCCTTACCCGCATCCTTATCTAGAGAAACCCTAGATTCCAAGTTCATCTTGTGTCTTGAGTGTGGTGGGCTTAAAGAGTGGTTTTAGTGATTCTTGAAGGGATCTTGGAGGTAGGAAGCATCAAGCTTGAAGGAAGGACTTTAGATACATGAAATCTTCATTAAGAGCAACATCTCAGAGGTATAAAGTCGACACCTTATCCTGTAGATAACTATATCTCCTTATTTGAAGTTTAAGTATGATTTTGGGATCTTGGGTGGAGTTGTCCAAAAGAAATGGATTCTAGGGGTTTTCAACTTAGATCAGACCCCTCCATGATGTCTTGGGGCTTAAAATTGCAAACTTTAATAGCCTCCATGTCCCATTCATTCAATATGTCCATTATGAAGCCTAAAATGGACCTTGGAGAGTGTTTCAAGCATGTATGGACGTAAAGTTGGAAACTTTACGTGCTTTGCCCGCCCTTGGACATCAGATCTATAATTTGGAACGTTATAGTAAGGGTTAGGGGCTTAATGAGTCAATACCTTCCTTAAAGGAACTAGGGTTTGGGTTTAGAACATGTTGGGTGAATCTTGGGGGTAAAAGTTGGAAACTTTACCCTTCTAGACATCTCTATGAAGGGGGATCTGAAGTTTGGAACCTTTAGATTTCAGAAAAAGGGCTTAATGTATTAAGTGAGTTGACAGACTGAAAAACTCGACGAGTTCACAATGGAACTCGACAAGTTGGGTTGGAGTTACCTCGATTCTATTGGAAAACGGAGGAGCTCGACGAGTTGTAGGATAAACTTATTCATATCAAAATTAGAATAAACTAATGTACATGTCAACTAGTTGATTATGTTACTATAGTCAACACCCAACATAATGGAATTTCATGTTGCTTTGACTTGACACATGCTCCTTCCAACAGCTAAAATGCAATAGCTGGATGGACCTCTTAAATAGCTTTGTCAAAGGCACAGTCATTCTTTTTGTCCATGAGAGCTATTCTCAAACTATGAATTTAGACAAGATTGATAAGTCCTATGTCCTTATTCTTTCAGAGGTTTTATCGAAGTAAAATTTTAATGGATAGATTTATATACATCATTTAGTAAAGTCCCATTCTAGTTTGTTTTATGTATAATCCTTATTAAATAATTTATATACATTATTCAGTAAAGTTGCATTCTAGTTTGTTTTATGTATAATCCTTAATAAATAATTACTCAATTCAATTAAATTATTTAAACAAGGCTAGGATCCATATTTCATTCCAAAAATGTGAAAATGTTTTCCGTAATCACATTAAGAAGCAATTTTGGTAGGCAAATTGTTTTCTAGTTTCAATCTTATGAAACTCCTAAATTTGACTAAATTTATCGACTTATGTTAATAACATGTTAGTATCTTCGATTCTCACCCAACATTCATGACTGGTTTACCGAGGATCATAAATGTATATAGTAAATCAACGATGCAAAGGCATTATGATATTCGGCCCAAGTTACACTTGAGTTGTCACGAATATCACCACTTATTTATAATCCAATTAGATTTTTGGCTTTAGGCATTTCCCTACATTAAAATATTATAATGAAGTGTCTTTTCATGGGTAACATGAGAATTACATTTTTCAAAAATGGGATTGTGGTTTGTTTAGTTAAAACATTTTAAATTGATCTTTTGAAAACCATCGAATTTTAGCCAGTGTTGTAAACTTTTAAAAAAATCCTTTTCGTTGTTCTTTAACTTTTAATAGTTTGCATGATTCCAATTTTTAATAAGCTAACATGCAAAAATAAAACAACTACACAATAATACAAACACAATTACACTGCAAGTAACGATACCACCAACCTCGATCATATATGTCTCCCCTATGAACCATCAAAGGAAAGAAAAGTCGTCCAAAGGAGAAATGGAAACTTCAAAGCTCCCAGTCGAACAACCACCCAAACTTGATGTCATCAAGTGCAACATGAGACTACAAACTCCTAGATCATTCTCTTGGCTTTCAGACTTCAATAAATGACAATTATTTATTCTAATACAAATTTACTAACTAAACTATTACAATTTAAAAGAAAATTAAATATTACAAAGGAAAATAATTTACATGAAGGTCATAAAGAGCAAAAGCATAACCAAACATACAACACATAGATCAAGTCGAGACTCGGTGTATCAGATTCATACAATTTAAAACAAAAAACTATTTTGAAATTGGATTGCAACTTTTAGATTAAATGAATAAAAATAGAGTTGAAAGCAATCCAAAATTTAATTATTTCTATGATCTCACATGCAGCAGATCATCTAAACAAAAATGTCATGATTTTGTTAATAATCAATAATTTAAATTTAAACAACTAAAACAAAAATAAAGGTGATTTCTAACTTTTGTATAATCAACAAATTTGCATGAGATTCGAGTTAGATGAAGAAGGCGACCAAAGCATATACAAAAATACAAACTAAAAATGAAGAACCAATAAGAACAGTGACCAATATGCCATGAAAGCGAACACTATGCACCATGCCCCACCAACCAGTCACATCATAAACTTAAAGTTAGGGTTTTTGGTTTGGTGTCTTATACGTGTCATGTAATTACAAAAATCAAATAAAAAATTGTAATAATTTTCAATGTAAATTGATAAACACAAACAAAATGAAAATCTAATTGTAAAAGATGTAAACAATCAGCTCTGATACCACTATTGGGTTATGAGGGATCTAAAAGACCACAAAGTCGCATAGTGGAAGAAATAAAACCAATATAGTCATAAGCCAAAGAAAATTCTTGTTTAACCAAGTCTAATACAACTAAATAACAAGAAGAAACATAAGAAAGCATACCCTTGTAGTTCTTTGAAATCTTCTCTTAATCTTAATGGAAGGAAAGTGTTAAGACTCCAAGTAGAGCTACTATTTTATGTTCTCATCCAAGATAATATCCAACAACACTTGGCACCTACAGATCATCTGAACACCATGAATACCTAATGCATAAAAAAAGTTCACCGATTACACGTCATATAGGGGTTGATCTTGGGAGGTTTCAAGAGATTTTACGGGTAGCAAAATTTTGGCTAAGAACAGTGAAAAAACCAATATAAATTCAGTACCTAGCACCTCTATATATTGGGTGATATTAGGGTTTTCATAAAGTAGTTGCTTGATCACAAATCAACTATCTTTAACTTTAAATCCTTAAGGATTGACATGTTTCTATTTATTTATTAATCCTTAATAAATTAAAAAAATAAATCCTCCTTATTTCTCTCTTGTCAAATATTGCTTAAATCTTTCTTATGTGTAACCCAAAAGGACTGTACAACCACCTGTTGTGACCGTGAGCACTGTATTCAAACAAGTAGGCCTAATTGTTTGATGAACTTGGAGTGTTATAGGGAAGAGCCTAAGTAAGTTATTGAATTCATATTATGAAGGACAGACTCTGGTAACTACTCTCAATGGTCATGATAATTAATTTATGCAAAAAATGGTTATTTAATTCAATTCGTACATATTAAAGTTCGAATCTTAGTAACCCATCCCTAGGACTTAATTCATCTCTACTAACAATTTCCAATGGTCATGAACAACTATGATTCAAGACCACATAATCATATTGCTCCTATAGATCATACAAACTCAACACTAGGTCACATAGATGTAAATTGAAACATATATGGATAGTGGATTAAGAAAACATAATAAAATAAACAACTTCCAAATATTTGAATCACATAATCAACACATGATATTAAGGTTCATCCAAATCTTAGCGAAATCAATGGGTTTTAGCCCATAATCTTATAAAAAACACAAAGAAATCAAACAAAGAATGTTAAACATAGTGATTAAGCAAACTTAATGATAGCCTAATTTTTAAGTGTAACACCTCGAATTTAGAAGGTCAAGAATGGAAAGAAATACCCCAAAGTCAATAGGTCTACTTGTCGAGTCTAGGGAGGAACTCGATGAGTAGGAAGGGGTTCTTACGTTGCAGATTAAGTGACCTGCTCGACGAGTCGGTAGACTGACTCGAGAAGTCTGGTCAGGGTTGGGAAACCCTAATTTCGGGACTTGGTGCCCTATTTAAGCATCATATTCTCATTACATCAGCCTCATCTTCATCCTCCAGACCCCAAACCCTCACCCACGAAACCCTAGTGCATCTTCTGAGTGTTTGAGCCACCTTTGTGTGTTTTGGGTGCTCTTGAAGAGGAAAAAGAAGAAGAGGGAACTTGAAGGCTCAAGGAAAAGCTTGTGGATCCAGAAGTAGCTTCTCAATCTCATCATTTTCTGGTAATCAGGTCTCTAACTTGATCATTAGTTCATTAGATCTATTCTTTTCCCCTTTTATGAAGATTTTGGTCCCAGAATGGTTGCTTGTGGGATTTGGACATCCCCAAGCAAGATCCTTTTAGACATGGAAGCATTTAGGGTAGTTAAGGCATAAAGGTGGAAGCTTTATGGCATTAGAATTCCCCATGAAAAGTTTGAGAGGTTGTCATGGACTTTTAAGCAAAAAGGGCCATGCATGGATGTAAAGCTAGTAGCTTTGCGTGTTATTCCGACCCTAGAAGGTTAGATTTGGGTCCTGGATGCCTTGTGCTCGACTGAAATCCTCTGAATATATTTGGACATAGAGGGATTCAGAGAGTCACTTATAGGACTCGGTGAGTCAGTCCGTTTCCTTGCCCAAAACCCTTCTGCTAGCAGGTATGAGGTGAGTTGGTAAGGGTCTCTGCCAGTTTGGGTCCATAGTGGACTTGAAGATCATCGTACTTGACGAGTTCAAGGAGGAACTCGGCGATTCCAAGGCAATCTCCCTAATTTATGAAAATGGAATCGACGAGTTCAAAGGAGAACTCGACGAGTTAGATGAAAAAGGATCCTGACGTGTTGACGGTGTACTTGACGAGTTCAAGGAGAACTCAATGAGTAGGATCGAAGTCTAGAAGTAATCTGTGAATTATAGGACTCGAAGAGTTGACGAGTCAACTCGGCGAGTTGAAGTCAACTCGGAGCGTTGACTTTGACTGTTGGCTTTGACCAAGTCTGACTTGGTTTGACTTTTGAGGGTATTATGGTCTAAATGTTATTTTGGGTATTAATAGTTCGGGGAGTCGAAGGATCAGCAGTTCAGGAGTTGCCGGATTGTAGTTAGAAGTGTTCAGCTAGTCTTCAGTAGTGTAAGGTGAGTCTCCTCACTGTTTGTATCGGTCTAAGGCACTAATGCCGGCCCATTGTGTTTATTCTTATGTATAGTAGGAAGACTCGGGGGTTAGCCCTAGGTAATTATTGTCATATGATCCGGGTTACGACCTGATGTTAAGTGAGGCCCAAGGAAGGTTAGAATACTAGGGGTATTTGTGATTCTTGCATGAGTAGGTATGATAGATTCACGATCGGGGGTCCGATGTTGGGGTAAACCCGAAGTATGTTAGATGATAGTATGTTTCCGAACCAGTGGTCCGATGTCGGGGCAATCCCGAGGAAGATCCTTATGTTGTATGTTAGATTATACTTGTTGTCTCTGTGATACTTGTATGTGCCTGGTAAGAAGGTGAGTGTGGGCGAGGTCCCGTATCTCATCACTAGTTGAGTATGGATGGGGTTCCATATCTCAACATTAGCATAGTAAGGGTGAGGCCCGTGATCAGAAGGGAGTAAGTGTGGACGGGGGACCGTATCTTAGTACTAGCAGGAGTATGGACGGGGTTCCACAATATCAGTAGCAGAGCAGGGGCGGGGCCCTAGTTAGGCGAGGCCTTAGACTAGTGTACAATTAGAGAGTGTTTATTTATGTACTAGAATGCTATTTGCTTGTATGTATGTGTGTAGTGGGCGAGGCTAGTAGACAGGCGGGGGACTAAGAGAGATAGATCTGTATACCATGCTGGGCTCAATGTTAGGTGGGACCTGATGCCGGGCGGGGCCCAATGCCGGGCAAGGCCCGATGCAGCGGGCGGGGCCCAGTATGTGGTTATGTACTCATAGTTATGCGTATATGGTATGTTGTAGGTTGGGGAACTCACTAATCTTTGTGCTTACAGTTTTCAGTTTTGGTTTCAGGTACTTCCGGTAGCAGAGTGAAGAGCTCGGGGTGATCGCATGGCACACACACCAAAGGAATTTTAGCCTGGGATGTTTACTCTAATAAAATGAACAAGTGTTTTGAAATGATACTCTGATTTGTTATCTAATCCGTTAGTTTTAGTTGAAGTGATTTAATACTTATGGTTTTATTAATGTTTTTAAAAGAAATTTTTTGGTCATGATTTTTAGGATGTTACATTAAGTCTCAAATTCCTCATATCCTAGCTTTAATGAAAATCTCCATCATGCAAGATAGCTCCTAATCGTTCTTTGACTTTTGAACCTCTTAATATTTATATTTTCATAATTACGTCAAGGAAAAGACTTATTTATAGTTTTTCTTTTGATCTAGATTTACATGATGTGAATATAAGGAAGACACATATCATGCATTGTGGTTAACTTCAAGGATTATTGCAGCTATCAACTTGGCATGAATCACATATAAATATGGTACAATTAGGGGTGTTGAACGGGTAATTTTTTCAGGTTTCGGGTAATTCGGGTCGGGTAATTCGGGTTTTTCATGTTAGAAAAATTACCCGTTACCCTACCCAAACTAAATTCGGGTAATTCGGGTTTGGGTAATTCGGGTATTACCCGAAATATATGATTTTTTTTTTTGAATTTCACCTAAAAATAAATTTAATGGAATAAATACGTCGTGCTTTATTAGTCTTGTTTATATAAACAAACAAGACATAAACGAAGTTACTCAAGCTTTGAACATTGAGATTTTCTATTCAATAATACATGAGATATCAAATATTTTTGTAACGACTTAATCTAATCTAATAAGATGTTAAAAAAACAAATACCTAAAGATCTTAATTTAAAAGTTTAAAATGTTTAAGATAAATGTAGTCATAAGTTTTGCCATGTTTTAAAGTTTCGTCAAGATAATGAGTTTGTTAATTGTAATAAAAACTATAATATAGAAAACAGTTAAGTTTTAAAGAACGTGATGATATATAAAAATTACTTTTAATATTGTTAGTGTCGTATTGTCATAATAAATATATTTATGTTTTATAATAATGATATTAGTTTAAGCGTGATCAAATACTTGCTATATAGTACAAGCTCTATAAGAAAAATGAAATTTTAAAATAATTTGGGTAATTCGGGTAATTCGGGTATACCCGAAATCCAAAAAATGTACCCTTTACCCGACCCGAAAAAAATCGGGTAACCCGATTACCCGAAAAAATTTACCCGATACCCGATTTACCCGACCCGATTTACCCGTTACCCGAAAAAATCGAGCGGGTAATTCGGGTATCGGGTATTTTCGACAGGGCTAGGTACAATGCGTCATTTAAGGAAATCCTAGTTTCTTGTTTCATTAGTTCCAACTTCAGCTTTTAGTCATGATTTGTGCTTATTTTTGCTCATTTTCTACAAATTCCTACAACATTTACACATTTATGAATTACAAGCAAAATAAGTATCTTTTGTCCATATTTACAATGCAACATGGCATAATTTCCATGATATGGTGTAAAGTATATGTATATTTATGGCAATTTCATAACCTATACTCTCATTTTTTACATTGAAGAGTAATGTTTTAGCAGTGATGCTTTTAGTAAATGGCCCCCATCCAAACACATGGGCATCTTAATATGGTTAGAATGATTACAAAGCTTCAAGGTTGATTGTTAATCAATTTCACATCAATTGCTATAGGGCTAAACCTAACCTTCTGAAAATTATTTAATCCTCAAAATATGTAACGTAATGTATTCATTTATTCGTTAAGTAAAGATAGCTAGAAATTCTATTAGCACAAAGCAAGCAGCATTCTGGCGTTAAGTAATCCAATCAAACATACTGTATCCAAGCTATCATATAACTGACTAATCAGTATTATCTTGCAGCTCAATAAACACATATAGCAGGAATATTAGACATCTTTCTAGATCCTTAGCCCTAATCTAGCATGCAGCTCTTATAATCATATAATAGCATGACATAACATGTATGGGTATCTTTGGATAAACTTACTTGAGCTCGGCCGGTCGCGCACATCACACATCTTGTTCTTTTTCAAAGTTCCTCTTTCTCTTTTCAATTTCTTTTCAAAAAAAAATGATTTTCCTTTTTTATTTTTTTCTTTTTATACCACGTCCTTAATTTTAGTCCAGACACACCTGAGAGTGTTCCCGAATCCCTTAAACCAAGGCTCTGATACCGACTTGTAACATCCCAAAATTCAAGGCCAAAAATTTAATTTTTAATTAAGTAACTTATAAAATCATTAACCAAAACGGAGTTGGTAACAAGTTAGTTCATAAAACAGGAATAATCATGTCTCAAAATCATATCATCGAGTAGTAATAAAATCGGAGTACAATCCCATATATCTCGAATTGCGGAATCCTGATGTGCGTGTGATGTGTTGCTACCGCGCCGACTCCTTCCCCTTCACTGAAGAGGTACCTGAAACAGAACTGAAAACTGTAAGCATGAAGCTTAGTGAGTTCCCCTATCATACCACATACCATACAATAACATACTATCAAGCAATTGGGGGGCGCCTGACTTACCCAGGCCAAGCCATTCTGGGGTGCTTAACTTACCTGTTGGTCTATCGCACCCAACAACCGGGGACTATTTCACCCCTACCACTACCTCGTAATAATATAACACACAAATATTGACAGGAAGTTATGTGGTGTGACAACCCGATATTTCCATTCTAAACAAACCGTATCAAGCCAATAGATGTAGATTAGTTATAGTGAAAATTCAGACTCCAAGTGTAAGTTAGGCAGTTTTCAGGATTTACACTTAAGAAGATATTAGGAGAGTGGTTGCACTACGGTTTTGTGCAACACTGTTATTCCATTACTCTAAGTCATTAGAGTTCGTTCCAAGAATAAAAATATTTTCTGCCAAAATATTTCAGGACTATAAATAGATTTCTGAATTAAATTAATTCATTATTCACATTTCCAACTAGAGAAAAGCCAAATTTCCTCTCACGGATCTTCGGGTTTTTATCCCAGATTGTGAGCATACTTCTCTAGTTGTTTTATACTACTTGTTTTAAGCTTAATAAAATAGATTGCTTGCCAAATAAGTGAGATCCGGGAGTTTACCGCCCAAGAACGTTCTTGGGGAGTAAACTCCATTTTAAGGTCCTTAAGGGTTCAAATGACCCTCAAAGCTTTAGAACTCGAACTAGAAGCCTCCAATTCATGCTTTATACCAACAAAACCATTAGAAATCATGGCTAGAAGGGAGTTTATGGCCAAGAATCTTCTTAGGCCGTAAACTCCATGTTTTAGGTGCCAAAATGCCTTCATACTTTCCTTAAGGCTTAGACTTTATTTTTGGCATGTACTCCTAAGTGTTTAGAACCTAGAAAACTCATGGAAACACAAGTGTGGAAGAGTTTATGGCCAAGAGTATTTCTTGGGCCGTAAACTCCTTTAAAGGGGTCAAAGGACACCCTAAATCTTTCCTTAAGCCAAGAGACTATTTGGGCAAGTACCTAGATGAGTTTTGGACTAGTTAAAATACTTAGAACACCAATGGTGATGGAGTTTACGGCCCAAAAGGTTCCATGGCCGTAAAATCCATAGAATGGTGTTATTTGTGCCATAAACCCTCCTAAAGCCAAGTACCAAGGTCTAGATTTGTTCCTAGAAATGTTTGAGACTTGAAAGCAGCATAGGAACCCTCCCAAGGAAGTTTACGGCCGTAAACTCCAAGAGATTATGGTCCCATGGCCGTAAACTCCTTAAAGGAGTTGATATGGCACCCTAAGACTTGATATAGCCTTGAAACAATTAACCACAGGAGTTGTATAATTAATACACTTCTAGGGGCTTATTGAGAGTTTATGGCCAGGAGCTTACTCCCCTGGTCCGTAAACTCCAAGACATATGGTCTTTAGACCATAAACTTCCATTAAAGGCATTACACTCCTTTATTGCAACCCTTTATGTGACAACCCGAAATCTATTCCCGTTACAAATCCCATTTTCACTAACGGAATGCGTCAACATACGTTATTTTATGTTATATTTGGAATCGTCAATATCCGAATATCTAATTACATGCATGTCCTAAGATCATTATAAGCAATATAACTCGTACGTGTTAACCTAGTTTAACCTAATAGAGTTGTATTACTATTTCAACCACTTCACCCGGGTAAAAAGTTTTAACCCCGTTAAACTTTAGCATCGGGTAGCCGTGTATCGGGTACAGTACCCGAGACATATAAAAACGCTTGAACACTACAATTGAACACTTTTACCACACTTTCACCTCTCTCTCACTACTTTCTCTCTCTAGACCCGAAATCGACTCCAAATCCGCGAAATTCCGACTTCCAAACGTAAGGATTCATCCCCTAACTTAATCTAAACATACTTTACTGCTTTTAGAGTCCAAAATCATAAGAATCAAGGACCAAAAAAGGAGTTTACGGCCTAAGAAGCTTCATAGGCCGTAAACCCCCAAAATCATGCCAAAAACTTTGTTTTTCCTTCCTTTAAGCTTATGGACTAGTTAAGGCATAAACCTAGGGGACTTTGGACACTAAAACACAAGGAATTAGAGCCTAAAAAGGAGTTTATGGCCCAAGCATGTGCTTAGGCCGTAAACACCTCAAACACCCCAAAAACACTTGTTTAATGTCCCCAAAAACTCATCTAGGGTGTTTGGCAATTTAGACTTGACAGCAAGGAAGGCTTAAATGCATCAAACAACATCATTTGATGGAAAAAAGGGGAGTTTACGGCCAAGGCTAAGCTTGGGCCGTAAACACCCATATTTTTGTGTCAAACAAGTCCGAAAACCCCTCAAATGCATGTAAGGATTTTAGCTAAGGCCTTTGGAAGTGTGTTGTACCATTAAACTTCACATTTGAACACAAAATGAAGAGTTTACGGCCAAGGATGTTCTTGGGCCGTAAACTCCCCAAAAATGTATGCCAAATTGTCCCAAACTCACTATAGGGCATTCTAGGATTTACGTAAGGTGTATGAGACCTTGTTGTACCATTAAAACATACATCTTGAAGGGTTTACTTGAGTTTACGGCCCAAGAACAAGTCTTGGCCGTAAACTCCCCAAAAATGTCACAAATTATGATGTTTAATCCCTTATAATAGTCCAAGACACATACCACTAAATTAAGGAAGTGAAATAAGACCCTAATCATACATTTTGGAGTGCCACAAGAGTTTACGGCCAAGCCTAGGGGGTTTACGGCCGTAAACTCCCAAAGGATGGCCTTTGGACCATAAACTCCAAAGGAGTGAGCTCGTGGACCCTCCCGTAAATCATTCATGATTTTGTACCACTCTCGGGAACCCCTTCTAGGCCTTAAAACCCCGAAAACGATGCTAGAATGTCCAAATACTATAATGAAAAGCATAAGATGATTAACTTCTTGTAAAATACATATTTCATATGACATTAGGGTCCTAGGAGGTGGTCAAGTGGTTATTGGGTACCAAACGCTCAATCGACACTTTTACCCGATTTACCCGATTCACCCGATTTCCGCGATTTCAGGTGAGTTCATACCCCTTAAATGAACCTTTCAAATGTTTTATATGTTTTAGGGGGGAGATACAAGTTGAATATACATGTTTATGAAAAGTTATACAAGACTATTTTTCAGATTACAGGATTAATCACATGTGATTCACAACCTGTAGTTCAAATCACATGTGATTTATCACTATGCTTTATAAATAAATCAATTGTTTTCAAAACTATCTTGAATTAACAAACAAGTTTTAAATGTTCCTTTCGTACAATACTTTTGTTTAATAAAACTCTTTATGAGAATGTAATCATACTAATATACTTATATAAGTAAGACTTGAAGGACTTAGGACCGATAGCTCGCCTTATTTCCTGTTTCTTGTTTGATTGTGGGCTTAGGGTAGTGGTTATCCATCTGACTGTCGTTGATTTCTTAATTATATATCTCGTATATTAGTACGGATTATGAGTACTTCTTATTTCATTAATTACCTGAATCACTAACTTGATTAGAACCACACACACTAAATTAACTATAATAGGTATAGTTAAGGACTCTATCCCTTGTTTCCACTATTACTCTACACTACTATAATTCTCTCTATTATGAAGCAATACACTAATAAGAGAATACAATACAAGTTATACGAAAGATTACTACACTATAATACAAGAGAATGCACTAATCATGAGATAATTCACTAATCCACTACGGGATACTCTATACGCTATACACTATGCCCGAAGTTTTCCGATAAGAAGACGACACTATATGTATAGATCTAGACGGGGCAGACGCTATTACATCCCGACTGATAACTTCAGTCCGAGCCGCTTAGGCCCATGGATGCTTTTACTCTACTACACTATGCATGACTGGGAAGGTCATGGGTGTCCGCTATTACTCACACTATTGGGAACATACAAGAAAGACACTATAACCGCACTAAAATACTAAAAGAAAGATGAAGTAATATCCCGGAGTAAATAAGTATCTAATACTAAAGGATGCTGCACCACTATTATGTACTCAAAGAATAACTCACTATATTGCATTACTTAATGGTGAGTCACTATTACACTTCTATGAAGTCCATCATCGAGTGTAGGGATGTACTTATAAGGATTTCATGAACTGTAAACCCACCTTCTTCGACGGTACTGGTGGAATTCTGACATTATCCCGATGGTTCGAAAGAACCGAAGCGGTGTTTGAGATGTGCTCTTGTCCCGAGGAGAGCAAAATCAAGTTCGCTACTGCTACCCTCACCAACAGGGCCTTGACATGGTGGAACGGCCATGTTAGTTCACTTTCCTTGGTCACAGCCAATGCTATGGGCTGGGACACTCTGAAGGACCTCATGAGAGGAGAGTACTACCCTAGGGGCGAAGTTCAGAAACTTGAGGAAGAACTCTGGAACCTCAAGATGAAGGGGACCGATATAACGACTTATACGGCCAGGTTTTGCGACTTGGCAACTATGTGCCCCAATATGATCCCTTCGGAGAACAAGAAGATTGAACGGTACATCTGGGGTTTAGTGCCCCCGTATCGAGGAAATGTTCTAGCTTCACGCCCTACAACTTTTGATAGCGCCAAGGAATTGGCCCAGAGTCTGATCAACCATGAAATCTCCTCCACTCCAGCGACAGCAACCACAACAACCACTGCACCGCCCGCTTCATCTGACAGAAAGAGGAAGCGATGGGATAAGATGAAGGGCAAGAAAACTCAAACCTCCTCAAAGGACCAACAAATTGTGGCGGTCCATGCTGCCACCACCCCGACTACTCCAGCTGCTCCAGACCCGCCAAAAGCTTACAGTGGAAACCTGCCCAAGTGTCCCAAGTGCCTTTTCCACCACAACGGCCCCTGCCGTGAACTGCAGTGTTCCAACTGCGGTCGAAAGGGCCATACTGTCCAATTTTGTAAGGCCCCTCCCAAACCTATCACACAGGTTCCTGGTACGGGAGTGACCCCAACTTGTTATGGCTGTGGAGAGGCGAGTCATTTTAAGAGAAACTGTCCAAAGACCACAAATGCTGGAGGAACTGGAAGGCTACTCGCTATCGGTCACAATGAAGCGGTAGCAGATCCCACGGTAGTCACGGGTATGTTTCTTCTCAACAACTCCTATGCCTGTGTCTTATTTGATAGTGGTGCAGAAAGAAGCTTCGTAAATCATAACTTTAAACACTTACTCAAACAAACCCCTCAACCACTAAAAGAAACATTCGTCGTAGAAATGGCTAATGGGAAAACAGAAAGCTCTAGCGAAATCTACATAGGGTGCACTCTCATGTTAGACGATCACTCATTCCCAATCGATCTTATGCCAGTCGCAATCAAAAACTTCGATGTCATTGTTGGTATGGATTGGTTGAGTCTCCATTGCGCCGATATCCTATGTTCCGACAAAGCCATTCGTCTGAACCTTCCGAATCACGAAACCCTTTTGATATATGGAGATAAGCCGAGTACGAGCCTTCATATCATCTACAGTGTTCAGGCTCAGAAATACTTACGCAAGGAGTATCGCGCCTTTCTTGCCCATGTCGTTGACACTAACCAGAAATCGAAAGATCCGAAAGACATTCCCGTAGTATGCGATTTCCCTGATGTCTTTCCGGAGGATCTTCCCGGCCTACCTCCCAAACGTCAGATTGAGTTCAGAATCGACCTAATTCCAGGAGCTACCCCTGTAGCTAAGTCGCCCTACCATATAGCGCCCGCCGAAATGCAAGAATTATCTGGCCAACTTGACGAAATGCTCAGCAAGGGCTTTATAAGACCGAGTTTCTCACCTTGGGGAGCTCCGGTCTTGTTCGTGAAGAAGAAAGACGGATCGTTTCGGATGTGCATCGATTATAGAGAACTCAATAAACTCACGGTTAAAAATCGCTACCCCCTCCCTCGTATCGACGATCTGTTTGATCAACTACAAGGAGCAAGTTACTTCTCCAAGATTAACCTTAGATCTGGGTATCATCAGTTACGGGTACTTGAGGAAGATGTTCTGAAGACAACTTTCCGAACCCGCTACGGACACTTTGAGTTCGTAGTGATGCCCTTTGAACATACCAACGCCCCCGCAGTATTCATGGACTTGATGAATAGAGTGTGTCGTCCATACCTGGATGAGTTCGTCATCGTCTTCATTGACGATATCCTCGTTTACTCTCGGAACGAGGAAGAACACAAGGATCACTTACGACGAGTCTTGGAAACGTTGCGATCCGAAAAGTTATACGCGAAGTTCTCTAAGTGTGAGTTCTGGATCCGAAGAGTCAAATTCTTAGGTCACGTGGTTAGTGAAGAAGGAATTCAAGTGGATCCCTCCAAGATTAAAGCTATTGAGAACTGGTCAGCACCGAAGATGCCTACGGAAATTCGTCAATTTCTAGGCGTCGTTGGCTACTACCGTAGATTCATTCAAAACTTTTCTCGGATTGCGAAACCTCTCACTATGCTGACACAGAAAGGAGTACCGTTCGACTGGGAGGAAAGACAGGAGAAGGCATTCCAAACCCTGAAGCGAGCCCTATGCACCGCACCAGTATTATCCCTTCCCGAAGGGACAGAAGATTTTGTTGTATACTGTGATGCATCCAACCAGGGGCTCGGTTGTGTCTTGATGCAACGGGGTAAGGTTATCGCATATGCCTCGAGACAGCTAAAGACCCATGAGACGAACTACACTACTCACGACCTCGAGTTAGGAGCGGTTGTCTTTGCACTAAAAATCTGGAGACACTACTTATATGGGACGAAGAGTGTGGTGTACACTGATCATAAAAGCCTTCAACACATTATGAACCAAAAAGAACTCAACATGAGGCAGCGTCGATGGGTCGAACTACTTAACGATTACGACTGTGAAATTAGATATCACCCGGGAAAAGCCAACGTAGTAGCAGATGCACTGAGCAGGAAGGAGTATACTGGTCGAAGGACCAAATCTTTGACGATGACTATCCATTCGCACCTCTCCACACAGATCAAAGAGGCTCAGCTGGAAGCCTTAAAGCCCGAGAACGTGTTGGAAGAGTCTCTGTGCGGAATGGATAAAAATCTGGAGGTTAAGGGTGACGGAGCCTACTACTTCATGGACCGAATCTGGACTCCACACCATGGAGGTCTTAGAGATTTAGTTATGAGGGAAGCGCATAACACTCGCTACTCCATCCACCCAGGTTCATATAAGATGTATCTGGATCTCAAAAAGCTATACTGGTGGCCAAACATGAAAGCGAAGATCGCCACTTTTGTGAGTAAGTGCCTTACTTGCGCGAAGGTCAAGGTCGAATATCAAAAGCCTTCAGGACTCCTTCACCAACCTGAGATACCAGAATGGAAGTGGGAGCGGATCACAATGGACTTTATAACCAAACTTCCCAAGACAACGGGTGGATTAGATACTATTTGGGTCATTGTCGATAGGTTGACTAAGTCCGCACATTTCCTACCCATCAAGGAAACGGACAAGATGGAGAAACTCACTAGAACATACATTAAAGAAATAGTACGACTGCATGGCGTCCCTATATCTATTATCTCAGACAGAGATAGTAGATTCACCTATAGGTTCTGGCAATCATTGCAAGAAGCACTAGGGACGAGGCTGGACATGAGTACAGCCTACCATCCGCAGACCGACGGACAGAGTGAGAGGACGATTCAAACCTTAGAGGATATGCTGCGAGCTTGTGTAATTGACTTTGGTAAGTCATGGGACACACACTTACCTCTTGTGGAATTTTCTTATAATAATAGTTATCATACGAGCATCAAGGCAGCCCCATTCGAAGCCCTCTACGGCCGTAAGTGTAGATCCCCTCTATCCTGGGCTGAAGTGGGTGACACTCAACTAGAAAAAGGAAGAGTTCCTGATAGCTCTCTCACTGGTCCGGAGATCATTCGAGAAACGACCGAGAAGATTGTACAGATACGCGAACGACTAAAAGCCGCTAGGGATCGACAGAAAAGCTACACCGACAAACGAAGAAAACCCTTGGAATTCCAGGTGGGAGATCGAGTCCTGTTGAAGGTCTCACCCTGGAAGGGCACGATACGCTTTGGAAAGCGTGGAAAGTTGAACCCAAGGTACATAGGGCCTTTTGAGATTCTCGCTAGAATCGGCCCCGTAGTTTATAAACTCAACCTACCTCACGAACTAAGCAACATACACCCTACCTTTCACGTCTCTAACTTGAAGAAATGCCTGTCAGACGCGACACTCGTAATTCCCCTTGACAAGATTGAGGTCAATGAGAGCCTCAACTTCATGGAAGAGCCCGTTGAGATTATGGATCGAGAAGTAAAACGAACGAAGCAAAGCCGTATCCCAATTGTGAAGGTTCGGTGGAACGCCAAGCGAGGACCGAAATTCACTTGGGAGCGTGAGGATCAAATGAAACTCAAATATCCTCATCTCTTTACTTAGTAATATTGTAGTAACGTGTCTGTTGTATTCTAAATTTCGGGACAAAATTCCCCTAACGGGGGGATGATGTGACAACCCGAAATCTATTCCCGTTACAAATCCCATTTTCACTAACGGAATGCGTCAACATACGTTATTTTATGTTATATTTGGAATCGTCAATATCCGAATATCTAATTACATGCATGTCCTAAGATCATTATAAGCAATATAACTCATACGTGTTAACCTAGTTTAACCTAATAGAGTTGTATTACTATTTCAACCACTTCACCCGGGTAAAAAGTTTTAACCCCGTTAAACTTTAGCATCGGGTAGCCGTGTATCGGGTACAATACCCGAGACATATAAAAACGCTTGAACACTACAATTGAACTCTTTTACCACACTTTCACCTATCTCTCACTACTTTCTCTCTCTAGACCCGAAATCGACTCCAAATCCGCGAAATTCCGACTTCCAAACGTAAGGATTCATCCCCTAACTTAATCTAATCATACTTTACTGCTTTTAGAGTCCAAAATCATAAGAATCAAGGACCAAAAAAGGAGTTTATGGCCTAAGAAGCTTCATAGGCTGTTAACCCCCAAAATCATGCCAAAAACTTTGTTTTTCCTTCCGTTAAGCTTATGGACTAGTTAAGGCATAAACCTAGGGGACTTTGGACACTAAAACACAAGGAATTAGAGCCTAAAAAGGAGTTTACGGCCCAAGCTTGTGCTTAGGCCGTAAACACCTCAAACACCCCAAAACACTTGTTTAATGTCCCAAAAACTCATCTAGGGTATTTGGCAATTTAGACTTGACAGCAAGGAAGGCTTAAATGCATCACACAACATCATTTGATGGCAAAAAGGGGAGTTTACGGCCAAGGCTAAGCTTGGGCCGTAAACACCCATATTTTTGTGTCAAACAAGTCCCAAAACCCCTCAAATGCATGTAAGGATTTTAGCTAAGGCCTTTGGAAGTGTGTTGTACCATTAAACTTCACATTTGAACACAAAATGAAGAGTCTACAACCAAGGATGTTCTTGGGCCGTAAACTCCCCAAAAATGTATGCCAAATTGTCCCAAACTCACTATAGGGCCTTCTAGGATTTACCTAAGGTGTATGAGACCTTGTTGTACCATTAAACCATACATCTTGAAGGGTTTACTTGAGTTTACGGCCCAAGAACAAGTCTTGGCCGTAAACTCCCCAAAAATGTCACAAATTATGATGTTTAATCCCTTATAATAGTCCAAGACACATACCACTAAATTAAGGAAGTGAAATAAGACCCTAATCATACATTTTGGAGTGCCACAAGAGTTTACGGCCAAGCCTAGGGGGTTTACCGCCGTAAACTCCCAAAGGATGGCCTTTGGACCATAAACTCCAAAGGAGTGAGCTCGTGGACCCTCCCGTAAATCATTCATGATTTTGTACCACTCCCGGGAACCCCTTCTAGGCCTTAAAACCCCGAAAACGATGCTAGAATGTCCAAATACTATAATGAAAAGCATAAGATGATTAACTTCTTGTAAAATACATATTTCATATGACATTAGGGTCCTAGGAGGTGGTCAAGTGGTTATTGGGTACCAAACGCTCAATCGACACTTTTACCCGATTTACCCGATTCACCCGATTTCCGCGATTTCAGGTGAGTTCATACCCCTTAAATGAACCTTTCAAATGTTTTATATGTTTTAGGGGGGAGATACAAGTTGAATATACATGTTTATGAAAAGTTATATAAGACTATTTTTCAGATTACAGGATTAATCACATGTGATTCACAACCTGTAGTTCAAATCACATGTGATTTATCACTATGCTTTATAAATAAATCAATTGTTTTCAAAACTATCTTGAATTAACAAACAAGTTTTAAATGTTCCTTTCGTACAATACTTTTGTTTAATAAAACTCTTTATAAGAATGTAATCATACTAATATACTTATATAAGTAAGACTTGAAGGACTTAGGACCGATAGCTCGCCTTATTTCCTGTTTCTTGTTTGATTGTGGGCTTAGGGTAGTGGTTATCCATCCGACTGTCATTGATTTCTTAATTATATATCTCGTATATTAGTATGGATTATGAGTACTTCTTATTTCATTAATTACCTGAATCACTAACTTGATTAGAACCACACACACTAAATTAACTATAATAGGTATAGTTAAGGACACTATCCCTTGTTTCCACTATTACTCTACACTACTATAATTCTCTCTATTATGAAGCAATACACTAATAAGAGAATACAATACAAGTTATACGAAAGATTACTACACTATAATACAAGAGAATGCACTAATCATGAGATAATTCACTAATCCACTACGGGATACTCTATACGCTATACACTATGCCCGAAGTTTTCCGATAGGAAGACGACACTATATGTATAGATCTATACGGGGCAGACGCTATTACATCCCGACTGATAACTTCAGTCCGAGCCGCTCAGGCCCAGGGATGCTTTTACTCTACTACACTATGCATGACTGGGAAGGTCATGGGTGTCCGCTATTACTCACACTATTGGGAACATACAAGAAAGATACTATAACCGCACTAAAATACTAAAAGAAAGATGAAGTAATATCCCGGAGTAAATAAGTATCTAATACTAAAGGATGCTGCACCACTATTATGTACTCCAAGAATAACTCACTATATTGCATTACTTAATGGTGAGTCACTATTACACTTCTATGATAAATGGCATTCAAAGATAGAAACAACATATTTCTTAAAGATTTTCATTTACTATACAGTTCTGGAAAATGCAGGATTTTCTAGGTTTTACCACTATTTATGATTTCAAACTTCAGCTTTCATACTAATGACTCTAATGCTTTTTATACAAGTACTCACACTAAACTCTTATGAACTCACCAGCTTTATGCTGATATTCTTTTCAAAATAACTTGTATCTTCAGGTCTAAGATAGACAGGTACAGCCGCAACATTTCTGGAGAAGATGGAGGATGCAAGACCCATCTCTTATTTTTGTTTACTTTTGGTGTTTGTCAAACATTATAAAACACACTTGTAAATACACTTACTATGAAAATGCTATGGTTGTATGTTCTTGCTTTTACTATTATACAATTGTGATGATACTGTACACTACGTCATCCACCCCGAAACGTATTCCGCCGTTATCGGTTTTGGGGTGTGACAGATTGGTATCAGAGCATTGTTTATAGTGAATCAAGTATATCAACCTATAAAAGATATACGAACTATAAACACTTCGGGACTAAAACACTCTGACCAAGAATATATACTGTTAAGTATCTAAAAGATTTAACTAAGTATATATACACACATCACTATAAAACACAGAAGTTAGTATCATCCTAGAACCAAACAAAAGTATTAAGATTGTTGGATAGCACAATTGAGCTTAGAGACATATAGTCACATTTAGGGGGATGTAGCCTGATCAACTACGTTTTCCTGGGAGTGACTAGCATGTGCCTAAGTTTGGTTGTGGTATTGCAACAAGTCTAAAACTTACCAACACTACCACAATAACGTTAACATTAGAATACTATAGGAGTATTCTGTACCTCTAAAAACATACATCTGTGAGAACTAAAAAGGGTCGTTACTGATGGAGCAATAGTCGCTAAATGGATACTTTCCGGTTACATGTGACTAGGGCGTTATAGACTTAGAATCTGTGATCTTTGCTTTACTTCCTGTTCCTTGTTTGGTTGTGGATTTAGAGTTAGGGTCACTTATTCGACGGACTATCCTGCCCCAATCACATGTAATTAGTATGCATTATGCAAATATTGGTCCAACTCGTGACGACCGTCTTATAAGTAATTTAGGTTAGTACGCCTATTAACCTTCTTTTCCCTTTTTCTAGCATAGATACCATGGCTGGCTTCCACCCTCCAGGCGACCCGTACTACCCAAACCAGGGTAATGGGGGATGGCTCAGTGAAGAGTCGGACGATGATCACCCAATTCCCTTGGATGACCACCGAGCAGAAGGCTTTCCGGATAACTCCGACTCCGAGCCAGAAGTTAATAACCTACCCCCTGGGGTTCCGAACCCCAACCCCCGTCCGACATTTCAGGGCCCCACTCCTATGTGGGCCATATCCTTCCACAGATGGAGCGAAGAGCAGGGTCAGCCCATGCCATACAATGGAGACCGAAGTTTCTACAACATAAACGAAGGAGGATCAGCAGATCAGGTTTTGCCCATCATGATCCGAAGGATTGCCAGAAATGTCGAGCAGGGTCAAGCTGCTATAGATCGAGTTGTAGAAGTGGATGCCAACTCAAATCTCAACACAGTTCGCATCCGCCAACTCGAAGAAGCCATGGACAGGACAAGGAGGACTAACGAGGCTCTGCAGCACCAGCTGGTTGCATCCCGAGCCGAAGTTGGAGAACTCCGTGCACGCCAAAGGACTCATGATCGACACCTTCAAGAAGTTATGCGTCAGCTAGCAGAACTGAGGATTCACCCGACAAGTAACCGTCGCTAGTAGAGGACGTCTAGTTACCTCAATCTCTTGTTTAATGGATTAACCTATTCACTCTATGATCCATAGATCTATTATCTGTAAACATTCCTAGCTTGAAAGTACTCTAGTCAAACCTCTAAACTGCCAAACCTTTTCTCTATGGTATGATGTAAGACCTATTGCTAGGTCAAATTTTCATGAACTTGTGTTGCATCATGAATACCAATATATATTGGTAGTTGATTTCTCTATTGCTGTAACTCTCATCTTGATCTTGGATTATGTTGATTTAGTCCACGAAACACTCTATTTATATTCACAATAGGCTCTTACTATTGCTATCATTTCTATAATTCTTCCAGTAAAGGATGCCTCCACGAAAGCGTCCTGCCAGAGGAAGGCCTACAACTCAAACCCCTACTCCACCACCCCCTCCTCCACAGATCGATCCGGTGCTATTCCAAACAGCGGTGGCTGCAGCCGTGACAGCAGCCATGGCCCAAATGAATTTTGGGGATGCGAGCGGTGGTAACTCCAGGTTCGGTGAAGTCCATCATCGAGTGCATGGATGTACTTATAAGGATTTCATGAACTGTAAACCTACCTTCTTCGACGGTACTAGTGGAATTCTGACATTATCCCGATGGTTCGAAAGAACCGAAGCGGTGTTTGAGATGTGCTCTTGTCCCAAGGAGAGCAAAATCAAGTTCGCTACTGCTACCCTCACCAACAGGGCCTTGACATGGTGGAACGACCATGTTAGTTCACTTTCCTTGGTTACAGCCAATGCTATGGGATGGGACACTCTGAAGGACCTCATGAGAGGAGAGTACTGCCCTAGGGGCGAAGTTCAGAAACTTGAGGAAGAACTCTGAAACCTCAAGATGAAGGGGACCGATATAACAGCTTATACGGCCAGGTTTTGCGACCTGGCAACTATGTGCCCCAATATGATCCCTTCGGAGAACAAGAAGATTGAACGGTACATCTGGGGTTTAGTGCCCCCGTATCGAGGAAATGTTCTAGCTTCACGCCCTACAACTTTTGATAGCGCCAAGGAATTGGCCCAGAGTCTGATCAACCATGAAATCTCCTCCACTACAGCGACAGCAACCACAACAACCACTGCACCGCCCGCTTCATCTGACAGAAAGAGGAAGCGATGGGATAAGATGAAGGGCAAGAAAACTCAAACCTCCTCAAAGGACCAACAAATTGTGGCGGTCCATGCTGCCACCACCCCGACTACTCCAGCTGCTCCAACTCCGCCAAAAGCTTACATTGGAAACCTGCCCAAGTGTCCCAAGTGCCCTTCCCACCACAACGGCCCCTGCCGTGAACTGCAGTGTTCCAACTGCGGTCGAAAGGGCCATACTGTCTGATTTTGTAAGGCCCCTCCCAAACCTATCACGCAGGATCCTGGTACGGGAGTGACCCCAACTTGTTATGGCTGTGGAGAGGCGGGTCATTTTAAGAGAAACTGTCCAAAGACCACAAATGCTGGAGGAACTGGAAGGCTACTCGCTATCGGTCACAATGAAGCGGTAGCAGATCCCACGGTAGTCGCGGGTACGTTTCTTCTCAACAACTCCTATGCCTGTGTCTTATTTGATAGTGGTGCAGAAAGAAGCTTCGTAAATGATAACTTTAAACACTTACTCAAACAAACCCCTCAACCACTAAAAGAAACATTCGTCGTAGAAATGGCTAATGGGAAAACAGAAAGCTCTAGCGAAATCTACATAGGGTGCACTCTCATGTTAGACGATCACTCATTCCCAATCGATCTTATGCCAGTCGCAATCAAAAACTTCGATGTCATTGTTGGTATGGATTGGTTGAGTCTCCATTGCGCCGATATCCTATGTTCCGACAAACCCATTCGTCTGAACCTTCCGAATCACGAAACCCTTTTGATATATGGAGATAAGCCGAGTACGAGCCTTCGTATCATCTCCAGTGTTCAGGCTCAGAAATACTTACGCAAGGAGTATCGCGCTTACGCAAGGAGTATCGCGCCTTTCTTGCCCATGTCGTTGACACTAACCAGAAATCGAAAGATCCGAAAGACATTCCCGTAGTATGCGATTTCCCTGATGTCTTTCCGGAGGATCTTCCCGGCCTACCTCCCAAACGTCAGATTGAGTTTAGAATCGACCTAATTCCAGGAGCTACCCCCGTAGCTAAGTCGCCCTACCGTCTAGCGCCCTCCGAAATGCAAGAATTATCTGGCCAACTCGACGAACTACTCAGCAAGGGCTTTATAAGACCGAGTTTCTCACCTTGGGGAGCTCCGGTCTTGTTCGTGAAGAAGAAAGACGGATCGTTTCGGATGTGCATCGATTATAGAGAACTCAATAAACTCACGGTTAAAAATCGCTACCCCCTCCCTCGTATCGACGATCTGTTTGATCAACTACAAGGAGCAAGTTACTTCTCCAAGATTGACCTTAGATCTGGGTATCATCAGTTACGGGTACTTGAGGAAGATGTTCCGAAGACAACTTTCCGAACCCGCTACGGATACTTTGAGTTCGTAGTGATGCCCTTTGGACATACCAACGCCCCCGCAGTATTCATGGACTTGATGAATAGAGTGTGTCGTCCATACCTGGATCAGTTCGTCATCGTCTTCATTGACGATATCCTCGTTTACTCTCGGAACGAGGAAGAACACAAGGATCACTTACGACGAGTCTTGGAAACGTTGCGATCCGAAAAGTTATACGCGAAGTTCTCTAAGTGCGAGTTCTAGATCCGAAGAGTCGAATTCTTAGGTCACGTGGTTAGTGAAGAAGGAATTCATGTGGATCCCTCCAAGATTAAAGCTATTGAGAACTGGTCAGCACCGAAGACGCCTACGGAAATTCGTCAATTTCTAGGCCTCACTGGCTACTACCGTAGATTCATTCAAAACTTTTCTCGGATTGCAAAACCTCTCACTATGCTGACACAGAAAGGAGTACCGTTCGACTGGGAGGAAAGACAGGAGAAGGCATTCCAAACCCTGAAGCGAGCCCTATGCACCGCACCAGTATTATCCCTTCCCGAAGGGACAGAAGATTTTGTTGTATACTGTGATGCATCCAACCAGGGGCTCGGTTGTGTCTTGATGCAACGGGGTAAGGTTATCGCATATGCCTCGAGACAGCTAAAGACCCATGAGACGAACTACACTTCTCACGACCTCGAGTTAGGAGCGGTTGTCTTTGCACTAAAAATCTGGAGACACTACTTATATGGGACGAAGAGTGTGGTGTACACTGATCATAAAAGCCTTCAACACGTTATGAACCAAAAAGAACTCAACATGAGGCAGCGTCGATGGGTCGAACTACTTAACGATTACGACTGTGAAATTAGATATCACCCGGGAAAAGCCAACGTAGTAGCAGATGCACTGAGCAGGAAGGAGTATACTGGTCGAAGGACCAAATCGTTGACGATGACTATCCATTCGCACCTCTCCACACAGATCAAAGAGGCTCAGCTAGAAGCCTTAAAGCCCAAGAACGTGTTGGAAGAGTCTCTGCACGGAATGGATAAAAATCTGGAGGTTAAGGGTGACGGAGCCTACTACTTCATGGACCGAATCTGGACTCCACGCCATGGAGGTCTTAGAGATTTAGTTATGAGGGAAGCGCATAACACTCGCTACTCCATCCACCCAGGTTCAGATAAGATGTATCTGGATCTCAAAAAGCTATACTGGTGGCCAAACATGAAAGCGAAGATCGCCACTTTTGTCAGTAAGTGCCTTACTTGCGCGAAGGTCAAGGTCGAATATCAAAAGCCTTCAGGACTCCTTCAACAACCTGAGATACCATAATGGAAGTGGGAGCGGATCACAATGGACTTTATAACCAAACTTCCCAAGACAACGGGTGGATTAGATACTATTTGGGTCATTGTCGATAGGTTGACTAAGTCCGCACATTTCCTACCCATCAAGGAAACGGACAAGATGGAGAAACTCACTAGAACATACATTAAAGAAATAGTACGACTGCATGGCGTCCCTATATCTATTATCTCAGACATAGATAGTAGATTCACCTCTAGGTTCTGGCAATCATTGCAAGAAGCACTAGGGACGAGGCTGGACATGAGTACAGCCTACCATCCGCAGACCGACGGACAGAGTGAGAGGACGATTCAAACCTTAGAGGATATGCTGCGAGCTTGTGTAATTGACTTTGGTAAGTCATGGGACACACACTTACCTCTTGTGGAATTTTCTTCTAATAATAGTTATCATACGAGCATCAAGGCAGCCCCATTCGAAGCCCTATACGGCCGTAAGTGTAGATTCCCTCTGTGCTGGGCTGAAGTGGGTGACACTCAACTGGCAAAAGGAAGAGTTCCTGATAGCTCTCTCACTGGTCCGGAGATCATTCGAGAAACGACCGAGAAGATTGTACAGATACGCAAACGACTAAAAGCCGCTAGGGATCGACAGAAAAGCTACGCCGACAAACGAAGAAAACCCTTGGAATTCCAGGTGGGAGATCGAGTCCTGTTGAAGGTCTCACCCTGGAAGGGCACGATACGCTTTGGAAAGCGTGGAAAGTTGAACCCAAGGTACATAGGGCCTTTTGAGATTCTCGCTAGAATCGGCCCCGTAGCTTATAAACTCAACCTACCTCACGAACTAAGCAACATACACCCTACCTTTCACGTCTCTAACTTGAAGAAATGCCTGTCAGACGCGACACTCGTAATTCCCCTTGACAAGATTGAGGTCAATGAGAGCCTCAACTTCATGGAAGAGCCCGTTGAGATTATGGATCGAGAAGTAAAACGAACGAAGCAAAGCCGTATCCCAATTGTGAAGGTTCGGTGGAACGCCAAGCGAGGACCGAAATTCACTTGGGAGCGTGAGGATCAAATGAAACTCAAATATCCTCATCTCTTTACTTAGTAATATTGTAGTAACGTGTCTGTTGTATTCTAAATTTCGGGACGAAATTCCCCTAACGGGGGGATGATGTGACAACCCGAAATCTATTCCCGTTACAAATCCCATTTTCACTAACGGAATGCGTCAACATACGTTATTTTATGTTATATTTGGAATCGTCAATATCCGAATATCTAATTACATGCATGTCCTAAGATCATTATAAGCAATATAACTCATACGTGTTAACCTAGTTTAACCTAATAGAGTTGTATTACTATTTCAACCACTTCACCCGGGTAAAAAGTTTTAACCCCGTTAAACTTTAGCATCGGGTAGCCGTGTATCGGGTACAATACCCGAGACATATAAAAACTCTTGAACACTACAATTGAACTCTTTTACCACACTTTCACCTCTCTCTCACTACTTTCTCTCTCTAGACCCGAAATCGACTCCAAATCCGCGAAATTCCGACTTCCAAACGTAAGGATTCATCCCCTAACTTAATCTAAACATACTTTACTGCTTTTAGAGTCCAAAATCATAAGAATCAAGGACCAAAAAAGGAGTTTATGGCCTAAGAAGCTTCATAGGCTGTAAACCCCCAAACTCATGCCAAAAACTTTGTTTTTCCTTCCTTTAAGCTTATGGACTAGTTAAGGCATAAACCTAGGGGACTTTGGACACTAAAACACAAGGAATTAGAGCCTAAAAAGGAGTTTACGGCCCAAGCTTGTGCTTAGGCCGTAAACACCTCAAACACCCCAAAAACACTTGTTTAATGTCCCAAAAACTTATCTAGGGTATTTGGCAATTTAGACTTGACAGCAAGGAAGGCTTAAATGCATCAAACAACATCATTTGATGGCAAAAAGGGGAGTTTACGGCCAAGGCTAAGCTTGGGCCGTAAACACCCATATTTTTGTGTCAAACAAGTCCCAAAACCCCTCAAATGCATGTAAGGATTTTAGCTAAGGCCTTTGGAAGTGTGTTGTACCATTAAACTTCACATTTGAACACAAAATGAAGAGTCTACAACCAAGGATGTTCTTGGGCCGTAAACTCCCCAAAAATGTATGCCAAATTGTCCCAAACTCACTATAGGGCCTTCTAGGATTTACCTAAGGTGTATGAGACCTTGTTGTACCATTAAAACATACATCTTGAAGGGTTTACTTGAGTTTACGGCCCAAGAACAAGTCTTGGCCGTAAACTCCCCCAAAATGTCACAAATTATGATGTTTAATCCCTTATAATAGTCCAAGACACATACCACTAAATTAAGGAAGTGAAATAAGACCCTAATCATACATTTTGGAGTGCCACAAGAGTTTACGGCCAAGCCTAGGGGGTTTACGGCCGTAAAATCCCAAAGGATGGCCTTTGGAACATAAAATCCAAAGGAGTGAGCTCGTGGACCCTCCCGTAAATCATTCATGATTTTGTACCACTCCCGGGAACCCCTTCTAGGCCTTAAAACCCCGAAAACGATGCTAGAATGTCCAAATACTATAATGAAAAGCATAAGATGATTAACTTCTTGTAAAATACATATTTCATATGACATTAGGGTCCTAGGAGGTGGTCAAGTGGTTATTGGGTACCAAACGCTCAATCGACACTTTTACCCGATTTACCCGATTCACCCGATTTCCGCGATTTCAGGTGAGTTCATACCCCTTAAATGAACCTTTCAAATGTTTTATATGTTTTAGGGGGGAGATACAAGTTGAATATACATGTTTATGAAAAGTTATACAAGACTATTTTTCAGATTACAGGATTAATCACATGTGATTCACAACCTGTAGTTCAAATCACATGTGATTTATCACTATGCTTTATAAATAAATCAATTGTTTTCAAAACTATCTTGAATTAACAAACAAGTTTTAAATGTTCCTTTCGTACAATACTTTTGTTTAATAAAACTCTTTATGAGAATGTAATCATACTAATATACTTATATAAGTAAGACTTGAAGGACTTAGGACCGATAGCTCGCCTTATTTCCTGTTTCTTGTTTGATTGTGGGCTTAGGGTAGTGGTTATCCATCCGACTGTCATTGATTTCTTAATTATATATCTCGTATATTAGTATGGATTACGAGTACTTCTTATTTCATTAATTACCTGAATCACTAACTTGATTAGAACCACACACACTAAATTAACTATAATAGGTATAGTTAAGGACACTATCCCTTGTTTCCACTATTACTCTACACTACTATAATTCTCTCTATTATGAAGCAATACACTAATAAGAGAATACAATACAAGTTATACGAAAGATTACTACACTATAATACAAGAGAATGCACTAATCATGAGATAATTCACTAATCCACTACGGGATACTCTATATGCTATACACTATGCCCGAAGTTTTCCGATAGGAAGACGACACTATATGTATAGATCTATACGGGGCAGACGCTATTACATCCCGACTGATAACTTCAGTCCGAGCCACTCAGGCCCAGGGATGCTTTTACTCTACTACACTATGCATGACTGGGAAGGTCATGGGTGTCCGCTATTACTCACACTATTGGGAACATACAAGAAAGACACTATAACCGCACTAAAATACTAAAAGAAAGATGAAGTAATATCCCGGAGTAAATAAGTATCTAATACTAAAGGATGCTGCACCACTATTATGTACTCCAAGAATAACTCACTATATTGCATTACTTAATGGTGAGTTACTATTACACTTCTATGATAAATGGCATTCAAAGATAGAAACAACATATTTCTTAAAGATTTTCATTTACTATACAGTTCTGGAAAATGCAGGATTTTCTAGGTTTTACCACTATTTATGATTTCAAACTTCAGCTTTCATACTAATGACTCTAATGCTTTTTATACAAGTACTCACACTAAACTCTTATGAACTCACCAGCTTTATGCTGATATTCTTTTCAAAATAACTTGTATCTTCAGGTCAAAGATAGACAGGTACAGCCGCAGCATTTCTGGAGAAGATGGAGGATGCAAGACCCATCTCTTATTTTTGTTTACTTTTGGTGTTTGTCAAACATTATAAAACACACTTGTAAATACACTTACTATGAAAATGCTATGGTTGTATGTTCTTGCTTTTACTATTATACAATTGTGATGATACTGTACACTACGTCATCCACCCCGAAACGTATTCCGCCGTTATCGGTTTTGGGGTGTGACACTTTAGCCTCCTAGCACTTGACCAAAGGTGTTTTCTTCGCGTTTAAATGGCTATACTTGTATAATTAGTGTTTTAATCACTAATTATTTATATACATATGTCTTCATATATAATTAGGATCATTGTGTGTGTCTAAGTCTTCACTTGACACCAAGCACTTGTCCGATCCTTCGGTACGATAGCAGTCCGTTCAATTCCAGTCACTTACTACAGGTGAGTTCATACCCCTTAACTAATGTTTTAAACTGTTTTAAATGTTTTATGGGGGGATACAAGTAGAATCATGCTACTTATTATGTCAATCACATGTGATTAGTAAGTAGGATTATATTACTTATTACATCAATCACATGTGATTAATATACAACATTCAAATGATTTGGCTACTCATTAGCCGTTTTTACCAAACAATTTCCTTCAAATGA
This sequence comes from Lactuca saligna, assembly GCF_052625555.1. Classification (NCBI taxonomy): domain Eukaryota; kingdom Viridiplantae; phylum Streptophyta; class Magnoliopsida; order Asterales; family Asteraceae; genus Lactuca; species Lactuca saligna. Next base: position 173,929,635 of record NC_136419.1, read on the forward strand.
TTTATATAAACATTTTATATGTTTTAAACTCCTTATTACACTGTACATCTTACTCCGTACATTACCTTTTAAACTTATTTACAACTGTGTTTCAAACAAATGTTTCCTTATACTTAAACTTTTCATCAAACTTATGCCTTCAAATTGTTTTATAGATTGACATCAAGTCGATCTTTTCTAGAAATAATATTTATGTTTCAAATGTCTTACAAAACTTATTTATGCTTTTATATTATAAATTGCATGCCTCTATATGTATAGTTATATAAGAAATGTTTAAAAGACTTAGGAAGGCTATCCACCCTATTTCCTTTTCGCGCCTTGAGATGTGGTCTGGTGGGATATCGGGTATTCGTCCGAAAGTCATTTAAATATTAATTATATATCATGTGTACATATATAGTCATAAAAGGTCCTTCCAGTTCAACATATGCCCTTGGGTAGCAAGGGTATACTTCCATGTCCATACTTACCAGATAGATTACTAGTAAACTACCATATGGGTAGTTTAGGAAGATACTAGAACAATTACTAGAACGCGATATTATACAATGAGTCAGTTCATTCATGAGTCAATACTTTCTAGAACATTACAGTACATTACATATACAACTATACTAGGAAGAGAACATATACAACTATACTAGGAAGAGAACATATACAACTATACTAGAACGATTACATTACTATACTTGCTAGGTAGAGAGCACGTACATTACAGCTAGAAAATTTCATTACATTACAGCTAGAACAGTTCATTATAGTACATATACAAGAATACGTTAATTATTGTGATTTAAATCGGAGCATGACTTAAATGTCATGGCTCGAGTTGTAGCCAGAATTCTCTTGGAGGGAGAGCGTGAGTTTGCATATAGATCTATACTGGATTGAAAATCCTACACCTTGCTGCTAGCTACAGCCGGACCTGCAGGTCTGCGGGTGCCAAACGTCATTCCGTTATTACGACCATTCATTATGTCGTTGTTACTAGTCGATAGTATGGTGCAATTTATCACAAAATACCTTAATATAAATCCGGTTTAAGGTAATTAGTACGACAGTAGTTCTTAGAGCACTACACCATAGTACTATTTCATTTTCCCATTACATTCACTTCGTGAACATTCACACGATGCACAATAATGTAGAAACTATATTTTTGGATAATGATAGTTATACTTGGGAAAATACATACTCTTACAAGAAACATACATTCAGAACAGTTAAGTCTTGGTAGAAGACTACATTCAGAACAGTTAGGTCTTGGTAGAAGGCTACATTCAGAACAGTTAGGTCTTGGTAGAAGACACCTTCATATACTAGTAGGAATCATAGGGATTCTAGGGTTTTTCAAACACTTACAGTTCATATACACTTTCAATACTTACAATACATAGACTTACATATTCTTACATACAAATTAAGACACTAAATACTTATGATCTCACCAGCTTTAAAGCTGATACTCGCTTTGAAAATTACTTGTATCCTCAGGTCATCATAGACAGGTACCGATGCAAGGAGAAAGGAAGATGGAGCTTGTTCAAGACTTATCTTTCATTTTGATTTATGCTTTAGTGTTTATCAAAATTTGACAAAACACAGTTGTATAGTAAGTATATTATTAATGCAATGGATGATGTTGTTGCTTGTTTACTACTTTACATTGTTGTTGATATTATACATGACGTCCTCCGCCCCAGAACGTTTACGCCCTTCCTGGTTTTGGGGTGTGATAGATTGGTATCAGAGCATTGTTTATAGTGAATTAAGTATATCAACCCATAAAAGATATACTAACTATAAATACATAAGGGATTAAAAATACTCTGACCAAGAGTTTATACTTTAAATAGTATAATATTTAAGTAAGCATACGTGTTGCATTCATACTAAAATCAGTGTCACTAGGACAGTACAAAAATAATTACGATTGTTGGGAAACACAAGTGGGCTTAGAGACATATGGCCAAAACTGGGAAGATATAGCCTGATCACCTATATTATCCGATGGTTGACTAGCATGTGCCTAAGTTTAAGTGTGTGGTTGCAACAATGCTAAAATCTTACCAACCCTACCACAATGAGAACAGTAGAACATAACATTAAAATTTAAAATACTATAGGAGTACTTGGTGTTACTAGAAGTACTTTATACTTGAGAATTTAAAACGTGATCTTCATTACTAAGTTAATAGTTGATAAGTGGATACACTAAGGCTATATGTAATTAGGATGTTATAGACTTAGAATCTGTGATAATTTTGCCTTAACCCTATTCTGTGTGAATTTGGAATTAAGGTCACTTATTCGAAGGTCTATCCTGTTTAGATTACACATAGCTGGTATGCACTTCACAAATAACGATGTAACTAATGAAGGTTTTCTAAATAATTATCTAGATAGTTCGTCTAATAATTATTCTCTTACCCTAAATTCTCTCATAGAAAACATAACTGGACTCCATCCCCTCGACAACCAGTACCTTTCGAATGAAGTCATAGTTGGTTGGTATGGAGAATAACCAGAGAATGATCATCCTTTTCCGCTTGAATGATCACCATGATGAAGACTTTTCGTATGATGCTAACTCCGAAGCTGAGGTTGAAAACCTACCCCGAGCAGCTCCCTTTCCAATTCCTAACCCTCGTCCGGCTTTTTCGTAGCCCGACCCTGAGTGAGTGGCATGCTTGGAAACATAGAGCCAAGGACAAGATCAGTCTATGCCATTTGATGGCGACCGAAGCTTTTACGACTTGAGCAATGGGGGCTCAGCAGATAGAGTCTTGCAAATCTTGGTCCGCAGAGTGGCCCAAAATGAGATTCAAGGCAGGACAGCCCTACATCAGATTACAGAAGTAGTCACCTATGCTAGAATGCATACCCTCCACACCATTCATCTAGAAGATGCACATGAGAGATCAGAGAGAAACCATGAAACCCTGCTGCAAGCACTGGACGAATCACGAGCCGAAGTCATGGAACTTCGAGTACGCCTTAGGGTGTACGAAAGACACCTACTTGTAATGGAACGTCAACTGGCTGAACTGAGAGTTCACCACGAGGATGACCGTCTCCGGTAATAGACGCGTTACTTTATTATTCCTTATAAAAAGGAATCGTGTTTTTCTATCTATGCCTGATGTGGCATTTGCTATGAAATTATCTTGTTCCGTAAGTACTTTAGATAGGTCTTTATGCTGTCAGGAACTATCTTCTGTGGATATGATGTAAGACCTTTACAAGGTCATTTTCCAGAATCTTTACATCGTGAATATCAAAGATATTGACAGCCGGCTAACTTCTGTGTCATTCTTCATTCAAGTACTCTTATCATACTTTCATTAGAGTCTATTTGAAACATGCTTTAGTCAAGTCATTGGACTATAGCGATTTATCTCCGGAGACATTTCCAAGTCTCTTTCAGTGGTTGGATCTTGTTATTTACCAACCCACGATACCTCAACTCGAACAACAAACGTATTGAGACCATTCTATGAACTTACTTCCGCTCGTTACTAGGACTGCATCATAGGGATGTAGGTCAAACCTTCATAAACACAGTTCTACTCAGTACTAGGACTACATCGTAGAGATGTAGGTCAAACCTTCGCGATCATACTTCCATTTCCGTGTTAGGACTGCATCATAGGGATGTAGGTCAAACTTTTGAGAACATAGTCGTACTCTTTACATGAACAATCTAAGTACATCAGGGTCAACCAGAATCGCTCACAAATTTCTTATTTTCATATTACAGAATCATGTCGTCATCCAAAAACGATCAGCCGAGCACCGAAATCCCTATCCTCCATATCGATGCCGCTACATTACAAGCTGCAGTAGCAGCTGCTGTGACAACTTTCCTTACATACATAAACTCAGGCAACACCAATAAGACTGAAGAAGGAGTCGAGAGTTTAGATGGTAGTACCAAACCGGGAAACCAACAAACAGTAACAGTCACTGGCTCGCAAAGTCGAAAGACAGAGAAAAAGAAACGAAAGCGTCAAGCCCAGAAAGAACGCAAGAAATCCCATAAGCTGGCTATGCAACCGCAACAAGTGGAAACCCCGACCATCCCAGTGCCGAGCAGGCCATACGAGGGAAAACTCCCGAAGTGTGATACTTGTGGTTTCCATCATCATGGGACTTGCCATGAGATGCAATGTTGCAATTGCCTGAACATAGGGCACCATGCTCGTGACTGTGGAGCACAGAAACGACCCATCACTCAAGCCCCTTTCATCAGGACTAACCCTACACACAAGATGAGTTATAACGCAGAACGATTTAAGAAACAATTTTCAAGGTGGAGTAACGAGGAAGGCACTCGTGTCCACATAACTCTGGCTAAACACTGCAATCCCGTCGCCAAAGCTAGTACTACCCAGGCATGCCACCAATGCGGGGAAGTAGGGCACTTCATGAAAGATTGCCCGATACCAAAGAACTCCGGCGTAGATGGGAGAATTCTCAGGATCACAGCTACAAAAGAGCCTGCTCCGGAACCACGTTAAATGTAATTAAGGCGTTTCGTTGTAACAGACTTATAAATTATCTAGAACTAGTGCAACTAGAGTCTTACCTTTTGCGAGATCCTATCTGTATAGGGACTATCGTGCTGCGTATACTTGTCTTTTGTAGTATACCTTATTCACAGCAATAGTCTTGTAGTAAATCTAAAGTACTGTAACTCTATTCATGGTTGCACGGTTGTGTTTTGTCTATAAACGTCTTATGTTTAAATCTAATGTCTTTAAATTTCGGTATGATTTCGACATTATCATACGACTCGATTCAATTTGATCCTCAGAAACACAGCTTCTTACGTACGTCTCCTTATCAGTAAACGTCATTTTAGCGAAACCATCACATCAAAACACCGAAGTACTCATGCCAGGAGTACCTCTTAGTTATTTTCTTTCCGAAGAAATCCCTGAAGTACCACTCGTGCAGTACGTCAAGTTTAAACCAAGGATTCATGCGATTGATCTATCACTAAGGAGGATAAACATAAGAGTGATATATAATCAAGCTTCTACAGGTTTAGAATTGATGAGTCCACTTTAACTTCTTTTTCCCGGATGGGATATGAACTTAAAGAAGAATAAGTTATTCGACTACCTTTTTAACCTTAATTATGTATGACTCGTATACACGAAATGGTGATTGTGAACCAAGTATGAATTCTAATATGAACCTCAGGACGGAGAACTGCTTAAGCCTACGAGTAATCACATCGTCATGCGAACAAACTTAGAACCCAGTACGACTCCCGTAAACAGATCACCCTATAGTTTAAACACCCACAAAGATACAAGAACAGTTTGGACAACTTAGCGAACTACACATAAATAGAATTAGAAGACTAGGTTTCTCACCCTAGAGAACCTCGGTCATATTCTTCCAGAGATCGACGGATCGCATTGTATGTACATCGGTTATCGAGGACTCCGTCGAGATTTTTCATTAGAAATCGTTATCTCTGTCGTGCGTAGACAAAATGGTTGAGCAAACGCAAAGAAAGAAACTACTTCCAGGAATGGATCTGGGATCCGAATATCATCAGTTCGAGTGTTAGGGAAAGATGTCAGGAAGACTATCTCCTGAACTCGATGCGGACACTTCGAGTCCGTAGTGATACCCTTCGGGTAGGACCAATACGCCCATAGCTTTCATGAGCTAAACGAGTAGGGTATGTCTTTCTTACTTGGATCAGTTCATCATTTCTCCATGTAATGACTTACTTATCTACCCTTGTTGTATGAAGGAACCCATGGGAAAACATTTCCTTCAGAGGAACTTTTAGCGATGTTCTCAAAGCACGAGTTTTGAAATTGAAGAGTCAAATTTCTAAGACACACTGTTAGTAATGTGAGAAATTATGAGCACTCTTACAATTTGTCAAAACCGTTGAGCATTTATCGACATCAGAGACGCCGACAGTCTTTCGACAGATTCTAGGTCTTACCAACCTACCGCCTTAGTTCATTCAGAACTCCATGCAAGCTACAGAAACTCGTACGACTTTGACCCAGCAAGGGGTGGCCTTTGACTGGGAGGTTACGCAAGAAAAGGAACCTTTGAGATTCCAAGTGAGTGACCAAGTTCTTTAGGATAACTCACTCTGGGAATGGCTTAATACGCTTCGTAAAGCGTGGAAAGCTAAATCCAAGTTAGACAGGACCTCCGAGATTCTTATCAAAATCGGTCATGTGCCTCGCACAAACTAGATCTACTCTGCGAACTCAGTAACATACTTTCTACTCTTCGCTTCTCGATCTTGAAACAATACCTTTCTGTTAGGACTCTTGCAAGTCCACTCGTCGAGATCCTCGCCTTCGTATTAGAACCGTAGTGACCCTCGACCAAGAGGTCAAGCGGACGAAGCAATGCCGTCTCCAGTTAGTGAAGGTTCGTTGGAATGCCAACCGAGAGCCCGATTTCACTTAAGTGCGCTAGAACCAATCGATTAGGAAGTTCCTCCTCACGACTCGATCATTCGTGCATACTTCCTTGCCTAAATTCTAATTTCGGGACGAAATTCCCTTTAACAGGGGGATGATGTCACAACCCGAAATTTCCATTCTGAACAAACCATATCAAGCCAATAGATGTAGATCGGTTACAGTGAAAATTCAGACTCCAAGTGTAAGTTAGGCAGTTTTCAGGATTTACACTTAAGAAGATATTAGGAGAGTGGTTGCAATAGGGTTTTGTGCAACACTGTTATTCCATTACTCTAAGACATTAGAGTTCGTTCCAAGAATAAAAGTATTTTCTGCCAAAATATTTCAGGACTATAAATAGATTTCTGAATTAAATTAATTCATTATTCACATTTCAACTAGAGAAAAGCCAAATTTCCTCTCACGGATCTTCGGGTTTTTATCCCAGATTGTGAGTATACTTCTCTAGTTGTTTTATACTACTTGTTTTAAGCTTAATAACATAGATTGCTTGCCAAATAAGTGAGATCCGGGAGTTTACCGCCCAAGAACGTTCTTGGGGAGTAAACTCCATTTTAAGGTCCTTAAGGGTTCAAATGACCCTCAAAGCTTTAGAACTCGAACTAGAAGCCTCCAATTCATGCTTTATACCAACAAAACCATTAGAAATCATGGCTAGAAGGGAGTTTACGGCCAAGAAGCTTCTTAGGCCGTAAACTCCATGTTTTAGGTGCCAAAATGCCTTCAAACTTTCCCTAAGGCTTAGACTTTATTTTTGGCATGTACTCCTAAGTGTTTAGAACCTAGAAAACTCATGGAAACACAAGTGTGGAAGAGTTTACGTCCAATAGTATTTCTTGGGCCGTAAACTCCTTTAAAGGGGTCAAAGGACACCCTAATACTTTCCTTAAGCCAAGAGACTATTTGGGCAAGTACCTAGATGAGTTTTGGACTAGTTAAAATACTTAGAACACCAATGGTGAGGGATTTTACGGCCCAAAAGGTTCCATGGCCGTAAACTCCATAGAATGGTGCTATTTGTGCCATAAACCCTCCTAAAGCCAAGTACCAAGGTCTAGATTTGTTCCTAGAAATGTTTGAGACTTGAAAGCACCATAAGAACCCTCCCAAGGGTGTTTACGGCCGTAAACTCCAAGGGATTATGGTCCCATGGCCGTAAACTCCTTAAAGGAGTTGATATGGCACCCTAAGACTTGATTTAGCCTTGAAACAATTCACCACAGGAGTTGTATAATTAATAGACTTCATTTAGGGGCTTATTGAGAGTTTACGGCCAGGAGCTTACTCCCCTGGGCCGTAAACTCCAAGACATATGGTCTTTAGAAAATAAACTTCCATTAGAGGCATTACACTCCTTTGTTGCAACCCTTTAGCCTCCTAGCACTTGACCAAAGGTGTTTTCTTTGCGTTTAAATGGCTATACTTGTATAATTAGTGTTTTAATCACTAATTATTTATATACATATGTCTTCATATATAATTAGGATCATTGTGTGTGTCTAAGTCTTCACTTGACACCAAGCACTTATCCGATCCTTCCGTACGATAGCAGTCCGTTCAATTCCAGTCACTTACTGCAGGTGAGTTCATACCCCTTAACTAATGTTTTAAACTGTTTTAAATGTTTTATGGGGGGGGGGGGGGGATACAAGTAGAATCATGCTACTTATTATGTCAATCACATATGATTAGTAAGTAGGATTATATTACTTATTACATCAATCACATGTGATTAATATACAACATTCAAATGATTTGGCTACTCATTAGCCGTTTTTACCAAACAATTTCCTTCAAATGATTTTTATAAACATTTTATATGTTTTAAACTCCTTATTACACTGTACATCTTACTCCGTACATTACCTTTCAAACTTATTTACAACTGTGTTTCAAACAAATGTTTCCTTATACTTAAACTGTTTCATCAAACTTATGCCTTCAAATTGTTTTATAGATTGACATCAAGTCTTTCTTTTCTTGAAATAATATTTATGTTTCAAATGTCTTACAAAACTTATTTATGCTTTTATATTATAAATTGCATGCCTCTATATGTATAGTTATATAAGAAATGTTTAAAAGACTTAGGAAGGCTATCCACCCTATTTCCTTTTCGCGCCTTGAGATGTGGTCTGGTGGGATATCGGGTATTCGTCCGAAAGTCGTTTAAATATTAGTTATATATCATGTGTACATATATAGTCATAAAAGGTCCTTCCAGTTCAACATATGCCCTTGGGTAGCAAGGGTATACATCCATGTCCATACTTACCAGATAGATTACTAGTAAAATACCATATGGGTAGTTTAGGAAGATACTAGAACAATTACTAGAACGCGATATCATATAATGAGTCAGTTCATTCATGAGTCAATACTTTCTAGAACATTACAGTACATTACATATACAACTATACTAGGAAGAGAACATATACAACTATAATAGGAAGAGAACATATACAACTATACTAGGAAGAGAACATATACAACTATACTAGAACGATTACATTACTATACTTGCTAGGTAGAGAGCACGTACATTACAGCTAGAACAGTTCATTACATTACAGCTAGAACAGTTCATTACAGTACATATACAAGAATACATTAATTATTGTGATTTAAATCGGAGCATGACTTAAATGTCATGGCTCGAGTTGTAGCCAGAATTCTCTTGGAGGGAGAGCGTGAGTTTGCGTATAGATCTATATTGGATTGAAAATCCTACACCTTGCTGCTAGCTACAGCCGGACCTGCAGGTCTGCGGGTGCCAAACGTCATTCCGTTATTACGACCATTCATTATGTCGTTGTTACTAGTCGATAGTATGGTGCAATTTATCACAAAATGCCTTAATATAAATCCGGTTTAAGGTAATTAGTACGGCAGTAGTTCTTAGAGCACTACACCATAGTACTATTTCATTTTCCCATTACATTCACTTCGTGAACATTCACACGACGCACAATAATGTAGAAACTATATTTTTGGATAATGATAGTTATACTTGGGAAAATACATACTCTTACAAGAAACATACATTCAGAACAGTTAGGTATTGGTAGAAGACTACATTCAGAACAGTTAGGTCTAGGTAGAAGACTACATTCAGAACAGTTAGGTCGTGGTAGAAGACACCTTCATATACTAGTAGGAATCATAGGGATTCTAGGGTTTTTCAAACACTTACAGTTCATATACACTTTCAATACTTACAATACATAGACTTACATATTCTTACATACAAATTAAGACACTAAATACTTATGATCTCACCAACTTTAAAGCTGATACTCGCTTTCAAAATTACTTGTATCCTCAGGTCATCATAGACAGGTACCGATGCAAGGAGAAAGGAAGATGGAGCTTGTTCAAGACTTATCTTTCATTTTGATTTATGCTTTAGTGTTTATCAAAATTTAACAAAACACATTTGTATAATAATTATATTATTAATGCAATGGATGATGTTGTTGCTTGTTTACTACTTTACATTGTTGTTGATATTATACATGACGTCCTCCGCCCCACAACGTTTCCGCCGTTCCTGGTTTTGGGGTGTGACATGTGGTGCCTGTCCTACTTAGGTCAAGCCATTCTGGGGTGCTTGACTTACCCGTTGGTCCTTACGATCGACATACGAGGACTATTTCACCTCCTACCACTACTATCACATATAACATATCATGCTAGCACATCAACATATAAGGTAACAACAAACCCATATGAGCATCACAAAGACAATCATCTATCATACGACTCCTACTGGTGGGCTGACATTGTGGCTGTAGACCCACTATTACTGGAAGTTAACTTACCTCGATGTTGCGTAGTGTCTGCACAATCCTCAGTACAGAAATCCTATGGTCTCAACTCCTCAATTCCTACATAACAACCTCCTTGATTACTAATTCATATCCATAACCCTCCTTATCAAGGGTCAAATCAAGTTTGGTTCAAAGTCAAAGTCAACTTGGTTAAAGTCAACCTTCAGCTGAATTGACTCTCTGAGTTGGTCCTCCAACTCATTGAGTCCCCATTCTTTCAAAATGTTATAACCCTCAACTCTACTTATCGGGTCTAGCAAGAACTCGATGAGTTCTCCTTCAACCATAATATCGAGACCATCTTCAACCGACTCGCCGAGTTCATCCTTTAACTCGTCGAGCTCATCTTCATCATATGAATGTGCCCAGTCTATGTCTCTCCGAGTTATATGAACAACTCGTCGACTCCGTCTTCATGGGTTGGGAGATTGCCTTAGACTTGCCGAGTTTGTTCATACACCCACCGAGTCACATGATTTCCAGGTCCATAATCACATCCATCTTGTTGAGTCGTCTTCTAGACTCAACTAGATTCCTCAGAAACAGAAAATCTTGGGGAACCACTACCCGACTCGCCGAGTCCCCTAAGGTCCATGTCCATAAACTCGATTTCTGTTGATCTCATCTCATCCAAAGGGTACATCTGACCTCCTAGGGTCGATATAACATGTAAAGTCACGAACGTTATATCCATGTATGGGTCCATAAGCTCAAAAGACCCAAAAATGAGGTCTACAAAATGCATGGGGCTCTCATGGCCATAAAGTTGGCACCTTTATGCCAAGAGAACCCTCCAAGGTTTAAGATTTGAAGCCCTTACTCTAAACCCGTTGATGTGCGTAAAATCACTTAGTTTTAATCCTACTTTTAGTTGTAAAATAAACACACAAAGGCAGTGTACCTATCAATTGTGGAATAGTTCAAGCAAGTAGGGTATCGAACACAGGGAACGGCAAATTAAAAATAAAAACTAATTCTATCTAAATTAATATATAAGTAGAGGGTTTTCTCTAGTTTTACAAGACTAGAAACTTACTAACTATTACTTAATCTAAAAACTAAAAAAACAAAGAACTAACTAGATTCAATAATACGAAGGAACTTTTGTTTAGTTCAACTCAATTGATCCTATGGTTGATTTCAAGGTAATAGTGCAATGGATTAACTCTTTTGTTGGTTACCGATTCAAGTGACTAGGTTCGCGTTCACTACACTAATCCTTAGTAAATAAACTAACTTAAACAGTGATCAGTTGTCTAATTTAATTTAGTTCACTAGATTAATTATTCGGATTACTTTAGACTCACAATAGTTAATCAATTTGGTTTTTAATTAACTTCTTGTTGATGGTCATCACACAAACTTGCACATGAATTTACTTAATTTTCTTATTAATTATAGTTTCATGTTCATTAGTCCTAGACATATAACAAAGTAGTCACAAGGTATATGAGGTTGATAATCAAACGATGTTCATGCTATTTAATTACCTTCCTATTAACAGAAAATTAATTATCATTCACACACAAGGTTCTTTAGCAAGCTAAAATAACAAATAAAAAAACCAACATTGAATTAATCTTACCAATAATCAAACCATAGTCTCAATTTTGTATCCCCAAACAGAAGTTAAGAGTTTTAGCTCATGATTGAAGTAAATAACAGCATAAAAACGAATTCTAATTGTCTAACCATAGTGGAAAACAAAAGATTAAGTATAATGATGAAATTTGCCTCAAATCTCCTTCGGGATTGAATTGTAGTTTCTATCTTCGTTTTCTAGGGTTTCTCTGGCCTCTGAATCGTAACTAATTACTCCAGAATTATCCCAGAAGTTTTTTTCCTCGATTTGAGAAGTTATCTATATATTTGCATATCGACTCGTCGAGTCAGGTGGCGACTCGTCGAGTCCGTCTCACAATCTTCGTATGCGATAAGCATTTGGGTTCCCGAGTCATTATCTTCACTTGGACTCGCCGAGTAGTCGACCCAACTCGCCGAGTAGGTGCTATTTTTGGTGTGTTTCTTCTTCATCCAATTCCCGAGCTCCTAACTGCTTCTCCTGCTTCCTTTTGCTTCCGAGCTTCATTTTTGGACTGAAAATATAATTCAAACACTTTTAAGTACCTTTTGTCCATGAAATGCAATAATTTAGCTAATAAATGAATAAAAATCTATACTTAATACAAACTAAATATGCACATATCAAAATACCTCACACTTGACTTTTGCTTGCCCCGAAGCAAAACTGAATTTTAAAACATTAGAATTATGTATGACAACTCCAATCTAACCCAACCATTATGCCAAGACCGCAACGCATGCATTTGTGTCTAAAATTTTTCCTAAGGACCCCCCATACTCCAAATACTCTCAATCCTCATAAACATTCGCCCACTCACCCCGAACTATGCTCATTTTATGCAACCCTCCGAATCCATCCTCAGAAAACCTCTTACCCTCAAGGTATTTTTAATTGAGCAACCCAAGCATACATAATCTAGAATTACAACTTTTCGATACCATTATGGAGCTCTTTTGAATTCTTCACTTCCTTGATAATTTGATCTTTGATCTCTTTGAATTCACCACCTTGTATTGATTGATTTTTGGTATCTTCAACCTTTTGGATTTCTTGGAATTTTGATCTTTAGATCTTCACTTTATTTGCTCCCAAAATTCTTACAACTTTTCTTGTAATTCTCTCTTTTTTTTACATGTATTCCTCAAGTTTTTTCACTCAAATCCCTACATGCTTAAGCAGGGGCGCTCAATCTCAACCTTTATTGGCTAACGATAACAATTTTCCTGGATACATTTTAGGTTTAGGCTGCTAAACGTATTGCATCCCTCAGGCTGAGCAAGGTCGTATTTTTGTCTCATGATTTCACTGGAATAAGGAAGCCACAAATGCACTAGAACGTATATAGGCTCAACTAAACATTTGGGTTTTCATGCAATTATCAACATAATACTAGCATGGAATCCTAATTTTCTTTTACCAAAATTCTCTAAATTAAATCCCTAAGTCATATTTTTGGTATGCAACAATTGTTTTTTTTTTTTTTTTAAAAATTAGCCTAAATTAGGAATCTAAATTTTCTAATATGTGACTAACCCCCTACCCCACACTTATTTTATGCAATGCCCTCATTGCATATTATGCAAAAATAAGAATGCAAGTATAAAGAGAATCGGAAAAGCTCCCCTGGGGTAGCAGTCGATGGGTTGACACTCTTCTTTCAAGCTCCAACTTCAATTTACTTTAGCCATGAAAACAGCGCATCCATGACTTGGGCATCAAAATCTCATGTGGCAGCTCCAAATATGCAGGTAAAACAGTGTAAAATCTTCAAGAATCGATATAGAAGAATAAGTGGTCAAGTGGTACACTTAGTAGCATCAAATCAGTAGTCCTTTTGGTATAAAAATGATCGACTCGTCGAGTCATATATGGGACTCGTCGAGTACCAGTGCGGCCATCTCAGATTGGGCGAAAATACAAGGCGACTCGTCGAGTCAGTTTAGTGCACTCGACGAGTAGGCCACTGGACGAAAAAACAATATATTTTGCAATTGTTTCAGCCTGTAATAACTCTTCTAAACTCCTCCTCAATTCTAGACTTAATTGCTCATATCCCTAGGGACCGGACCTGACAGTTTGACTTTAACGCTTCACTTCCTTGACTCTCTTTCACTCGTTATAACACCCTTTCTCTATACTTTAAACCCTTCCTATGCGAGCATTCCTAATCCAATCCTGAAAATGACTAATGCAAACAATCATTAAGCAAAATAATAAAAGGCTTAACAACTTCATACACACCAAATAAAAATAAAAATGAAAATTGTTTGATAAAAACACAAATAAACCTCCTCATCATCATCCGTGACTGCTCCACTTCCACCTGCACCACTCCTTCGTGCACTAATCACGTCATCCCACGACGGAATAAATAGAGAATTGCCACCATCAATATGTGGGATGTTGAAGTAGTTGAATAATTGGATGTGGGATTGATTGCCGAAGTTGATCCCACGCGCCATTTGATCCTGTAGCCGCCTCATCTCCACATTGTACCAATCCATTGGTACTTCTTCATTTTCAACTGGAATCACCGACGACTCTTCCTCCACATCCCGTTCCCGTCTTGATCGAACCCTCCTTCCTGGTGCTTCGGGACCAACAACGGGATCATCATGTGGGATAGCATAATGACCACCACCATAGTCTTCGATAATTCTGGCTCGCCGGAAAAGAATTGGATTGAATGGAGGTGTAGGAATCATCGTCATAAAGTTCCATGCACCAAGGGTCATCAACCCAAATGAGTTGGCTAGCTGGGTGACAAACATACCACCATTAATACGAGAAGTTTTGCGATCCTTGACCGCACCCTCCGATAGATATGAAGCCAAACACCAAGGAATGTTGCAAAAAATGCCGGGTGTAATAATGCTCCATAGATAGAAGACATCAAGGTTAGAAACCTTGTCATCATCCTTTCTTTGATTAATAGTGGACGAAATGAGACGATGTATAAGGCGGTGGGTAGGCGATCTAATGCTCCCTTCTTTGTGCCGACTCCGGAATATAAACTTTGTTTCCAATTGTGTTCCACAAACCCGTGCTAGTTACTCCGTCAGGAAACACCATGTGGGTTTGCTCCAAAAAGGCCCGAAAGATAACTGTTGAGACCAAGGGCTGGTCATAAATCCCCAATCGACAAGCAAGGTCGAGCACAGAACAATGATGAAATTCACCCCCAAGGCAAAAACTAAAACTTGCTGGGTGATAACAATCCATTCCCCCCGTGAAAGACACCATGGAGAAGAACTCTAAGCATAGCTCCAAATACACCGGCTCTTGAATTCAAAAGACCCGGCTCCACCCGTCACAAATCATCGTTTCGCCTTCATGGGTAAACTCCTTCAAAAGATAAGGAGCTAACTCCTCTTCATAGCGAACACTTTGTAACCACTCCCAATCTATCCTGTTAGGCACGCACACTTCTTTTTTTCTTATGTCAGCCAACTTCTTCTTCCATTTCCGCATCGTTGAAGCGGACTCGATTCGTGGGAAGTTCAACCAAGGAAAGTCCTCTTGGTTTGCACTAGAACTCTGCCTCCTGTTAAACATAATTCTGCAAAACAAAGATACACATACCCAGAAACATAGATTATACTTAAAAATAGTCATGCACACGTTTCCCCGACTCGACTCGTCGAGTCCATGTATGACTCGGCGAGTCGCATGAACTGCACGAGTCAGTCGGCGGGTTGACTGAAATTGGACCATGAAATCTGCAAATCACTTCAAGGGTTTTGTCTAGGCACATGTATATAAGGTATTAGGCAAGAATAAGCAGGCAAAACATCATAATCCATGAAGAATAAAAACCCTAGAATTTATTATTTTTCAAAATCGGGTTTTTCTATGCAATGTCCATCATAGATGCTCTTAAAATCATACTTTTAATAGAAAAGAAGAAGAAAATTAGTTACCTTTCTTTGATGAAACTTGAAAAATGTTGAAGAACAATGAAAAGAAAGATGAAAGCTTGAGAGAGAATGGAGAAAGAGGTACACGACGAGTGGGTGATGTTGTTTTAAAAAAACAATTCTATTAGGGTTAAACCAGTTGTAAAAGTAAGTCTTATTTTTTTTTTTTTCTGTGAATAATACCGACTCGTCAAGTCGGGGTCAGACTCGGCGAGTCTGGTCGCGATGCATGTTTTTTTCTGAAATCTATACAGACTCGTCGAGTCTCTTGCAACAAAATCCAAAATTTTTAACACTTCTTGTAATTTCTTTAGAAAAGAAAATTTTTTCACCCCACACTTAGTCCATACGCACTCTCAAGCAGACATATCCGACGAATTGGAAGATTAAAATTCTAAAAACGAAAAAAATGCAAACAAAACTAAAGGTAAAAGAAAGCAACCTCTAAATAACGGGTTGCCTCCAGCCAAGCGCTTCTTTTTAAGGAGTCGTTAGCTGGACTCCTTCCCGTCTACGTCTCGTCATCTTCTAGCATCGGGAATTCACACCTTATCTTTTGTGGTTTGTACTTTGTCTTGTAAGCGTGAACCTTCTTTTTATAAGCCCGTTTTAATTCCTCTCTCTTCTTTATTACAACATCATCCTCGGCTGCTTGGGCTTCTTTTCTCCTCTTTTTCTTCTTCACCCCATTCTTTTTCTCCATCTCTTTCACCTCCTTTTAAGTAAACTTAAGTACTTCATATTCTGTGAAAGTTCGTGCTCTAGGTTTGGTATTGAATGGTTGATCAGCCTCCACTCTCCTATCCATTGCCTTCTCTTCTTTTTCTACGTTTAACCCATCTACAAGCGGAATTACATCAAGAATTGCTATATGGGCGTGTTGGACTTTCGTATCCATCTCACCTTCTGTTGTTTGTTCTTCTAAAGAATCATGAAAAATATCATCGCCCCGAATATGCAGAGAATTAGCAACAAGCAAATTGAAGTTGTCCGAGTTGTTATCAAATTCGACTAGACTCGTCAAGTCCAATAGAGTGACTCGACGAGTCTGGTCGTATTCCATCTTTTCTTGAGTGTTTTCTGAATCGACTCCTTCCAGTAGCTTTTCTAACTCCTCCAAGTCCTTTTTAACATCTCCATCCTCTCCAGAATGTAGCAGAAACTTGCTTGGGTCTTCTTTTTGCAAAAGTTCAAGTTCTTTTTGTAGTATCTCATCATCTAAATCGATAAATGAGATATCTTCTCTCCCTTTCACTTCTTGCTTGACTTCTGGTATAGCTTTGAATACCGCTGACTCGTCTCCTACCCTTAATGTAAGTGTAGACTCACATACATCAATTAAAGCACATGCGGTGTTTAAAAATGGTCTCCCTAAAATAATTGGAACTTCGGGGTCTTCTTCCATATCTAGCACCACAAAGTCTACTGGAAAGATGAACTTGTCAACTTTAATGAGAAGATCCTCGCAAACTCCTCTTGGATGAATTGTCATCTTGTCAGCCAAATGGATCTTCATGTTTACCGGTCTTGGCTCTGGTAAGTTCAGTTTCTTGAAGAAAGAAAGAGGCATCAGGTTGATGCTTGCACCGGAATCGGTCAACGCTTGAGTGACAAATGTGTTTCCAAATTGACACGGAATTGTGATACGTCCCGGATTGCCCTTCTTTTCGGGTAACTCACTCAACATTATTTTTGCGACTTCAGCCAAGTCTTTCCTAGCAGCAAAGAGACCTTTTAGTAAGTTGAAGTACTTGGGTGTTGTAAGCATCGTCTCTAGAAATGGCACATTGACTTGGAGGTCTTTAACATGCTTCATAAAGGCTTTATAAGCTTCCACTTTTTCCATAGGCATGGCTTTGATTGGGAATGGTAGAGGGGGATTGTATGGCTTTAAGTGGATGGCAGTTCTGTCTTGTACGCATGGACTCGTCGAGTCCATTTGAGGGACTCGGCGAGTCGGGTCGGGTTTAGCTGGAACCAACTCTTCTGTCTTCTCCATCTTGCTATTTGAGACCCTCTGTGTCTGTGTGAAATTTTTTTCACAATTGGAAGTTACCATACTTACATTTTCCATTCTTGGATTATTCTCAGTGTTACTTGGAAGTTGGCCCAGTCTTCTTTCATTCACTTGATGTGCAAGCTGTCCCAACTGTTTCTCAATGTTGAGAATTGATGCCTGCTGATTCCTTAACATATTTCTGGTCTCTTGCATTGCTACATCGTGATCATTGTGTCTTTTTTCGGACGCGGTTATGAATCTAGTGAGCATTTCTTCTAAATTGGCTTTCTTTCCATCACCGGCTCTTCCTTTTGATAGAATCCCCTCTCCTTCTGCTTGTATTTCTCCTCCTTAGCCTTTTTATATTCTTCGTGTGGGAGCCATTCCTTCTTCGGTTTCCTCCAATCTTCGTCGTATCTATCGCCACTAGAGTAAAACACTTGAGCCTTTTTATTTTCATTTTCGTCTAGATCACAATCCTTGGTGAGGTGGGGCCCTCTACAATTCTCACATCCAACTCGAATAGCATGGATTGTTTGATCCATTTTTGTCATCCTTTTATCTAGACTATCGAGCTTAGCTATTACTACCGCCATGCTATCATTCACCGAGTTCACTGCTCCTCGACTTACTTCATTTCTCGGATTGTGGTATTCTCTAGAATGCTTAGAGAATTCCTCAATTAACTCCTTGATTTCAGGAGGCGGCTTTCTGGTGAACGGGCCTTGTGAATCGAGCAATTGCCTTGTGGTGACATTGACTCCATCATAAAAAATGGAGACCTCTTGTTGGCTATTAAGGTCATGATGTGGGCAATTTCTAAGCAAACCTTTGTATCTTTCCCAAGCTTCATAAAGAGATTCACCGGGTTGTTGCTCGAAGTTGGCGATGGCTTTCTTCAACTTAGCTATCTTGGAAGGCGGGCAAAAGTGGTCTATGAATTCCTCTTTCATCTTGGCCCATGTGGTGACCGATCCGAGAGGAAGTGACTTGAGCCAATCCTTCACAACACCTTTAAACGTGACTGGGAGCATGCGAAGTAGCTGGGTCTCGCAAGGCACATTTGGTACATTGAAGTAGTCAGCCACATCATTTACTTCATCCAAGTGCTTATAGGCGTCTTCGTGATCTTTCCCATAAAAAGGAATCTCCTTGAGTTGAGCGAGAATATGGCCATTTAGCTCGAAAGTAATGGTTGCGGGAATTGCGGGTTGCACAAGTCCCGGGCCGGTGTCATCACGCATCCTCTTCTTTCATTCCCCCATGGGCATGTCATCGATATTAGCCATAGCGGTAGCTAAATCGTCTTCAAACTCGGATCTGTGCTCGTATGTGGGTTCGTCTTCTTCCTCGGTCTCGTACTCGGTGTCTTTTTGAATTAGATATTCGATTGTCAACGAGGCACTGGATGCTCCTGATTTGTTGCTCCTTTTCTTGCGGAAAACAGACTTGAGGTTTTTGAGTGGTGAGTTCTTTGAAGAAGCGGATTCTCCAACAGTTTTGCCTTTGCTCCTTCTTAGTGCGGTTTCCGGATCATCAAGAGGGGGGACCAGAGGTGTATCAGATCATCGGGTCATGAAACAACTGCAAACAAAACAGAAAACGCGTAAAAAGAACAAAAATAAAATAAAAATTAAAGCTGATTCAACGATGTACTCGCCGAGTCTGCCCGTATGCACTCGGCGAGTCCAAGGTAAAATCAATTTTTTTTTTTTTTTTTTTTTTTTTTTTTTTTTTTTTTTTGTAATACTACCTACTAAATTAAACAGTAATTAACTTTGTGTAAGATAAATCTCACACAAAGGATCGATTGAATTAGAATTTAATGCTAATTTTAAAACCGTTCCTCGACAACGGTGCCAAAAACTTGATGTGCGTAAACTCACTTAGTTTTAATCCTACTTTTAGTTGTAAAATAAACACACAAAGGCAGTGTACCTATCAATTGTGGAATAGTTCAAGCAAGTAGGGTATCGAACACAGGGAACGACAAATTAAAAATAAAAACTAATTCTATCTAAATTAATTAATAAGTAGAGGGTTTTCTCTAGTTTTACAAGACTAGAAACTTAGTAACTATTACTTAATCTATAAACTAGAAAAACAAAGAATTAACTATATTCAATAATACGAAGGAACTTCTGTTTAGTTCAACTCAATTGATCATATGGTTGATTTCAAGGTAATAGTGCAATGGATTAATTCTTTTGTTGGTTACCGATTCAAGTGACTAGGTTCGCGTTCACTACACTAATCCTTAGTAAATAAACTAACTTAAACAGTGATCAGTTGTCTAATTGAATTTAGTTCACTAGATTAATTATTCAGATTACTTTAGACTCACAATAGTTAATCAATTTGGTTTTTAATTAACTTCTTGTTGATGGTCATCACACAAGCTTGCACATGAATTTACTTAATTTTCTTATTAATTCTAGTTTCATGTTCATTAGTCCTAGACATATAACAAAGTAGTCACAAGGTATATGAGGTTGATAATCAAACGATGTTCATGCTATTTAATTACCTTCCTATTAATAGAAAATTAATTATCATTCACACACAAGGTTCTTTAGCAAGCTAAAATAACAAATAAATCACCAACATTGAATTAATCCTACCAATAATCAAACCATAGTCTCAATTTTGTATCCCCAAACAGAAGTTAAGAGTTTTAGCTCATGATTGAAGTAAATAACAGCATAAAAACGAATTCTAATTGTCTAACCATAGTGGAAAACAAAAGATTAAGAATAATGATGAAATTTGCCTCAAATCTCCTTCAGGATTGAATTGTAGCTTCTATCTTCGTCTTCTAGGGTTTCTATGGCCTCTGAATCGTAGCTAATTACTCCAGAATTATCCCAGAACTTTTTTTCCTCGCTCTGAGAAGTTATCTATATATTTGCGTATCGACTCGTCGATTCAGGTGGCGACTCGTCGAGTCCGTCTCACAATCTACGTATGCGATAAGCATCTGGGTTCCCGAGTCATTATCTTCACTTGGACTCGCCGAGTAGTCGACCCTACTCGCCGAGTAGGGGCTATTTTTTCTGTTTTTCTTCTTTATCCAATTCCCGAGCTCCTAACTGCTTCTCCTGCTTCCTTTTGCTTCCGAGCTTCATTTTTGGACTGAAAATACAATTCAAACACTTTTAAGTACCTTTTGTCCATGAAATGCAATAATTTAGCTAATAAATGAATAAAAATCTATACTTAATACAAACTAAATATGCACATATCACCCGTAAATGGCTTAGAAATGCCCCAAAGATGGCAAGTTTCTAGCCCTAAAGTGGATCCAACAAGTAAGAAGTCAAGGTAGGAGCTTTTTACCTCAAACAAGCTAGAAATGCAACCAAATCTCTGAATCTACTAACTTCCTCTTGAACCTCCAAGTATTTCCTTCCTTCTTCAAACTTCAAACACAAATAATGGCACAAAGAAGCTCAAGAACACTTAAAATTCGTGAACAGGGTTTGGAGGTGATGGAGGCTGGGGTTGAGGCCTCATAAAGTGTTTAAATAGGGTGAAAACCCTCAAATTTAGGGTTTACTTAGACAGCTCCTACTCGCTGAGTTGGTCTCCCGACTCGTCGAGTAGGTCACTTAACCCCCCCCCCCCCCGATTCGCAGTCGAACCTACTCGTCGATTCCCAATGTAATATAAAGTTTTGCTTGAAATTAAATGCATACCTGAAACCGGGTGTTATTACTCTCCGCGACTTATTTCAGACTTCTTCCTCGAAGTCTGCTGCCGAGTCCTGAAAAACCTCGGGGTAGTGCTCCCTAATCTCCTCCTTCGGCTCCTAAGTCCATTCCAATCCATTTCGGTGTTTCCATTGCATCTTCACCAGCCCCACCCTCTTGTTATCAGATTCTTCGACTTCCTGTCATAGATCGCCACTGGCCGCTTAGTGTAGTTTAGACTGTCATCCACCTGAATATCCTCCAAAAGCACCACCGCCGAATCGTCCACCAGACACTTCCCTAACTGGGAGACATGGAAAGTGTTATGAATCTGAATGAGTTTGGCTGGCAGGTCCAGCCTATATGCCACCTTGCCCACCCGGGCGACAACTCTAAAAGGTCCAATGTACCTGGGGCCCAACTTGCCCTACTTCCTGAATCGGATGACGCCTTTCCAAGGCGACACCTTTAGGAGGACCATATCCCCGACCTGGAGCTCTAGGTTCGAGCGGCGCTTGTCGGCATAACTTTTCTGTCGACTCTGAGCAGTCTGAAGCCTGCTTCTAACCTGATGAATCATCTCTGTCATCTTGAGCACCACTTCGGTGCTCCCCATGACCCTCTGTCGGACATCACCCCAACATATAGGGGTCCTGCACTTCCTCCTGTACAACATTTCAAAGGGAGGATGATCGATAGCAGCGTGATAGTTGTTGTTGTAGGAGAACTCGGTTAATGGAAGGTAGGTATCCTAGCTACCACCGGAGTCTAGAATACATGCCGACAGTATATCCTCCAGGGTTTGGATGGTCCTCTCGCTCTAACCATCCGTATATGGGTGAAAAGAAGTGCTAAATTGCAGACGAGTACCCAACTCGTCATGAAATTTCTTCAAAAATATGGAGGTTAACCGTACATCTCTATCTGAAATCACGGAGACTAGCAATCCGTGTCGATCTACTACCTCTCGGATGTAGATATCGACCAGCTTCTCGCCCGAGATGCTCTCCTGGATCCGTATGAAATGGGAACTCTTGGTCAACCGATCCATGATGATCCAAATCGAATCCACTCCCCGTGCGGTTTTAGGAAGATTTGTGATTAAATCCATAGTAATATCTTCCTATTTCCACATAGGGATATCCAATGGTTGCGTCTTATCGTGAGGCCTTTAGTGCTCGGCCTTGACCGTCCTACAGGCCAGGAATCTCTCGACATACTAGGCTACATCCCTCTTCATGTAGGGCCACCAATAACCAGGACAAAGATCCCTGTACATCTTCGTCACCCTGGGATGAATGGGAAATTGGGATTTGTGTGCCTCCTCCATTAGAACCTGGCACACACCACCGTGGTATGGAATCCACACCCTGCGATGTATTGTCAATAACACTCGGCTATCGTAGTTGGAGGAGGAAATCTTACCCACAATACACTCGCTCTTTCGATGTTCCTCCTTCATAGCCTCCTGTTGGGCCTCTCGGATCTGCTCCACCAGTGGAGTCACTACAGTCTTCCGCAATCAAATATCCCTGATCAGCGCTGCCTTGTGGCTAAGCGCATCGGCCACAACATTGTCCTTCTCTGGGTGATAAAGGATCTCATAATCATAATCCTTCACCGAGTCTAACCACCAACGCTGCCTCATGTTCAGATTCAGCTGATCCATAAGGTACCTCAAACTCTTGTGGTCCGTGTAAATGGTACACCGGACCCCATGGAGGTAGTGTCACCAAATCTTAAGGGTGAAGACGACCGCCCCCAACTCCAAATCATGCGTTGGGTAGTTCTCCTCATGAGGCTTCAACTACCTCGAGGCGTAGGCGATGACATGCCCTCTCTACATCAATACTGCGCCTAAACCCAAAATGGGCGAATCACAATATACTAAAAAAAAAATACTCCATGCCCTTTGGCAGGGCGATGATCGGTGCCTTGCATAGTCTCTGTCTCAATGTCTCGAATGCTGCCTGCTGCTCAGGCCCCCAGCAAAAGACCACGACTTTCTTCGTCAACCGGGTCAATGGCACTGCTATCTTCGAGAAGTGCTGAATGAATCTCCAGTAATAGCCTGCCAATCCGAGGAAACTATAAATCTCAGATGGAGACTTCGGAATCTCCCATCTTATCACGACCTTCACTTTGGCCGGTTCGACTAGAATACCGTTCTGGTTGAAAAGGTGTCCAAGAAACTGCACCTCGTGTAAACTTGGTGTACAATCTATCCCTCCTCAGAGTATCGAGAACCTCTCGCAGATGCTCCTCATGCTGCTCATGCGTATTAGATTAGACCAAGATATCATCAATGAAAACTATCACCGACCGATCCAGCATCGGTCTGCACATGCGGTTCATGAGATCCATGAATGCGGCAGGAGCATTGGTGAGCCTGAAGGGCATCTCTATGAACTCGTAGTGGCTATAGCGAGTCTGGAAAGCAGTCTTCTATATATCCTCATCCCTGACCCTCATTTGATGGTAGCCTGACTGCAATTCTATCTTGGAAAACCAAGATGCTCCCTGAAGCTGGTCGAACAAATAATGTATCCTCAAGAGTGGGTAACGGTTCTTCACTGTTACCTTGTTCAGCTCCCGGTAATCTATGTACATGCGATGCGACCCATCTTTATTCTTGACAAATAGGATCGGGATCCTCAAGGCGAACTACTCGGACTGATAAATCCCTTGTCTAGCAGCTCCTGCAGCTGCGCAAACAACTCCTGCATCTCCGTAGGAGCCAACTGTTGGATTAGTGTCTAAGTCCATAACTATTTTGGTATGTACTTGACCCGATTATGAGCATGATCTTTTTGGGTTGCCTTCACCATAGTAATATGTAGGATGAATTAAGGAGAGAAAGTTTTAATTATGATTTATTAATATACTATGAGAATAATATATTAAAGGAGAAATCATATTGTTTAATTAATATTAGTCAAAAATTAATTAAGAATTAATTTTGTGGCTAAAAGAGATTAATTAAACTTAGGGGACTGGATTTGTAATTATAAGATAATTGAAATTGGGCAATGGATTACCTAATAATATAGGTTGGACGAATTCTATTGGAAGTCCATAAGGAGTTCATCCAAGGGATATCATTAAAGGAGTCCATGGGCTGCTTAGGGCCTAAGCAGTCAGATTAGGGTTTCCTAAGTGCAAAACCCTAATAGCCTAAGTATATAAGGAACCCTTAGGCACCAAAAACATGGCTAACACTTGGATTAGGGTTTCCAAACGTTTTTGAGTGCCTCTCCTCTTCTCTTATTCATCTAGTTGCTTAGTGGTGTTTGTGACTCCATTAGAGGTGCAACACTTGAGACACTAAGCTTTTTGAAATTGATTGTTATTGCTATATAACAATCAAAGATAAGATCTAAACCCTAAGTTCAGTTATAGTTTATTAGATCTAGGGTTTCTGGCTTTGGATAATCAATTGCATGTTCATTAGACAAACTAGATCCAAAGCTATTAGGGTTTGCATGTACACCATAGGAATGATGTAGTGCTCAAAACCCATCAGTGGTATCAAAGACTAGGTCTTTTTCTATTAAATAGATGCATAATTGGACTGCCAAAAATTTGAAAATTGAATTTTTTTGCTCACTGTCTGATGAACTCACCGAGTTGCATGAACTCGACGAGTTCCAAAGAGGACTCGACGAGTTGGATGTTCAATTGATGGGATTTTCGATTTTCTAGCCAAATTTTGTTAAGGATAATTACAAAAACTCGTTTTTATTGCCTAAAATCGATTTTTTATGTTTGGAATGTTTATCCTTGTCAAAATTAATGGATTTGGTTAAATATGGATAATATAGGATTATTATTAGATAAATATTTGACCTAGTAAGTTTGAAAAGTTTCAATTTGCACCCTTTAGATTTTATAGTTTAAATTTGAACTTAAAAGTTTTGTTTCTTGAAATTTAAATAGTTAAACCCTAATGTTTTGAAAAGTTTCAAAACTTGCCCTCAAGTTTTGGAATTTTAAATTTTGATTAAAAGTTTAATTTTGAAATATTTAAATTCTAAACCCTAATGTTTTGAAATGTTTCAAAACTTTCCCTCAAGTTTTGGAATTTAAAATTTGATTGATAGTTTAATTTTGAAATATTAAATTCTAAAACCCTAGTATTTTGAAAAGTTCAAATTACACCCTTATGGTTTTATTAATTAATTAAGGTGTATAATTAAAAAAGATTGAATAAACCCATAAAAGTTTTGGTTTACATTTAATTAAATTAAAAATATAATTTATTAAATTAGACCACCTAGTATTTTAAAAGTGTAAAATACACCCTATATTATATATAAAATTAAATGTCTAATATTATATATATGTATGAGTAAACAGTCAGTCTTACTGTTAGTAGGCCTCCTTCATGAAGCTAGTCTACAAGGGGTGTTTAAGGAAATTGCCTATAAAATGGCGATTGAATGGGTATCTACTCTTACCCACCGCACTCTTGACTAGGTGAGGGTCGTTAGCTGAATGGGTAGGATAGGATGAAACCTTCCATTATAAGCATAATGAAGTACAAAGTAACTACATGCTTTTACAAATTCCCAAATCATAGTTACTTTAGGCAAAATGTGAAATTGTATGCTAATCCATTGAATTACACTTTGTACACTTGCCAAGACGTTAGTGGAGCATGTGTGGTTAATTGACACACTAAATTGGGTTTGGCATTGGTGGCGAATGGTGGCTCGATGTTTATCATAGATCAATGAAGCGTGTGTGGCTAACCGACACATTGATTAGGTGATAGTAGAATTGGGTGCACCGCATGATTCGTATGGTTATTCACACCTTGTTTGTGATCCTCGACATCCTAGTCGAAAACCTGAAGGGCATAATCGAGATTTAAACATGCTATTGAAAATTTCAATGAATCTCAAAAGATCTTGGAGTTTCAATTCATTTAAAACTTAATTTTTTTTTCGTTTTTCATGGTGGAAATTGGTAAATCGTTATTTACCTACCTTCAAATATTCTGCAACTAGATTATGACATCCCTCTTCTAGGTTGTAGAGTATTGTGTTTGATCCTAGCCTTGATGTTTCATTTGGGTGTTACATCAAGGATCCTAATCAACTTAAATTGAATTTTTCCTGTTTTGTAGATGTCTGAATCTAACAATGGTCTTCCCAAATCCCATGGAACAAGCTTTACAAATGAAGATGATATTCCACGATATGATCGAGGAACCAGAGATCATGCTTCACTTCCTCCACCTCCTCCAATTATTCTCCCTGACCCACAAGTTCGAAGGCTTGAAAAGTTCAAGCTAACTCAAGCCCTTTTGGCAAGTAAACACGAAGATGGGAACCCGTGTGTGCATACATCTTAGAGATGGAGTCACACATTGACATGTTAAGGATGTTGGGTGTCGAGATTTCAGGTGAGTTAGCGGTTGACTGGGTTCTTCAGTCGCTTCCTGAATCATATAGTGAGTTCATAAGAGAGTACTATATGATGGAACACGACGTGAACCTCATTAATCTCAGCTATTTTCTTATAGCTCTTGAATCAGCAATGATTTCATGTGCTGGTCAAGAAAATTTGCTTGGTGAATCGAACTCCCAATGTAACAGCCCGGATCCCCAGGTACCTTCATTTTCATATTTTTGATATTCTGTGAGGGGACTCGGCGAGTTGGAGGTCGAACTCGCCAAGTCAGGTCGCGGTTTTGGGCGGAGGTTTGCGTCCGGACTCGGCGAGTCCGCGCTGTTTAGTGAAACCCTAATTTCCCGGTCCTAAGCCCTATTTAAAGGACCTTATGGCCCTCATTTGCGGCCACCTTGAACCCTAAGAGCCCCCATACGACTGTGAGCCCTTGTGAGTGTGTTTGGAAGCCATTTGTTCATCATTTTGTGTGATATTGCAAGAAAGGAGGGAGAGGATCAAGCTTGAAGAGTTGGGGAGCTTGGATCTGTTGCTATTTCATCAAGGGAGTCTTCTTGAGGTAACTTTCAGAGCCAAACTTCGTGTTTTGTGTTGATGTGTCAAATCTAGGGTTTCTTCTTGCATTTCTTGGCTTGAATTGGAAGTATGAAAGGTCCCATGGAGATATGGAACCTAGATCTGGACCTTAGCAGGTCCAGGAGACCCCATATGACAAGCTTTATGTCCATTCTTTTGAGTTAGAAGCTAAGGTTGCCATATTAGAGGTTGTATCTCCAAAATAAGCCTTGTATGCATTGCATGGCAACCAAGACTGAGACTTTACGTGACAAATAAGCTTGGGAAGGCCAGATCTATGTATGTATGGAACGGATCTAACCGCAAAAGCCAGTTTTAGCTGGTGCATGGCATGGACTCGCCGAGTCTGAAGAACAAACTCGACGAGTCGCTTGAAGATTATCCTTGAGACCACCCAGTGTGTAGTCCTGACCGAGTTATGGGCGACTCAGTGAGTCGCAGAGAGTTGGAAAGGTTTTGACAGGTGGACCGAGTCAAGTTAGGACTCGCCGAGTTGACCTTGCGACTCGGCGAGTTGAGTCGCGGTGGCCCTGTGATTCAGGCCCAGGTGGAACTCGTCGAGTCGGGGGAGTACTCGACGAGTCAAAGGGAAAATCCTTGAGAGTTAGTTAAAATGCGTAGACTCGCCGAGTCACTATTGTGCACTCGCCGAGTCTGGTCCAAATTGACTAAAGACTGTTGACCAAGTCAACCTGTGTTGACTTGATATGGATGGTCAACCTTAGTGGTACAAGTAATAATTATAGATTTATAATATCATAGGAGGATTGCAGCTCGAGGGTTCGAGCACGAGTGATTCTAGGATTCATGATTAGCGACTTAGTGAGGCATACGAGGTGAGTCTTCTCACTATACTGTACCCGGAAGGGTCTTGACTGTGTGACCGGAAGGTCGAATATGATATGAGATATATGACTTATGTGTGTTAAGTTATTCGTTATATGTGCCATGTATGATATGCTTGATTTGGGCCGGAAGGCAACATGTTATGGGCCGGAAGGCGTGGTCATATGGACTGTAAGGTTGACGTGGGTAGGACCGGAAGTTTACCCAGTCGGGACGGAAGTCCCCTGAGACACATGGACCGGAAGGTCAAGGCCTGGAAAGGCGTACGTGCGTAGGTTGTATTTTGGGGAACTCACTAAGCATTTATGCTTACAGTTGTTGTGTTATGTGTTTCAGGTACTAGCGAGGACCGTGGGAAGGCGCCAGCATGATCGTACACACACTCGGGGAAACCATTTTGTGATCTTTTGTTATGTAATCGGTTGTGACTAAATTGTTACATTGGAACCTAAACTTATTACTCATGTTTTGATGATTGTAAAAATGAAAAATTTTTGGTTTGAAATTTTATGACATTACAAGTTGGTATCAGAGCCTTGGTTTGAGGGATTCGGGTACACCTTCGGGCGTAACTGAACTCAAACCGGGGATTTGAGAAAATTTTAATTAATAAATCAATAAATTTTTTTTTGATAAGTGATTTTGAGACAACCAAAGAAGAAAGAGTGTGTACGGTCAGCCAGCGCCCGAACGGTAAAAATCCTCAAAATACTCTTACAATATGTGTTATGAGATATGATATGATATGATACGCATGCTAGTAGACTAGGTATACATATTAGGACTAGAGTGGCCTGATTTTGTGATGCCTTAGTCTAGGGAAACCTGCTTCTATGAGGTGCTTGAGAGCGAGTGGGTAACTAGTGTATGACAAGAATAGAGTACTCAGGATTCAGGGTTTGGGGAGGAGGACTTGGGGTGAATACCGACGCGGTGTAATTGGTAGTATTGGGCCCGTACTACCAAGGACACCGGTTCAGTGGGCAGCTCAAGTAAGAATCCCTA
The DNA here is from genome assembly GCF_052625555.1 of Lactuca saligna. NCBI lineage: Eukaryota > Viridiplantae > Streptophyta > Magnoliopsida > Asterales > Asteraceae > Lactuca > Lactuca saligna. The sequence goes on from NC_136419.1 coordinate 173,958,970, forward strand.
GGTATCGGAGACTGAGTAGGACTGCGTTATCGAGTGCGATTATGCCCGATAGAGTCTCTGATATTTTTATGTTGTATTTCAGAGACATCATGGTTGGACCATGACACAGACCTGGTACGAGTGGTGTGAATGACGAGGAGCTTCGTCGGATGATTCATGAGGAGGTAGCTGCAGCGATCCGGGCCGAGATTCCAGAGATGTTTGGGTCTATTAAGACCACGCTGATGGAGACATTTGATGAGCGGTACGCCGCGTTGACTGAGGCTGCCGCCGCTGCAGCTACCGCAGCTGTGGCCGTTGCCAGACCACAAGGGGGGTGACTCGTTGCTGTTCCGGGAGTTCAGCAACATGAAGCCACCAGAGTTTGACGGGACGCAGGATCTGATTGCTGCGATGAGATGGATTGCTGATATCGAGGGATGCTTCTATACTTGTTCATGTCCGGAGCATCTGAGGGTTCGGTTCGCCCTGAACCAGCTCCGCCTGGGAGCAAAGGATTGGTGGAAGTTTGTGACGGTGAACTTCACTCTGGCAGAGGTCTCAGCTGTGACTTAGGAGAGGTTTACTGATATGTTTAGAGACGAGTATGTTCCCCCGGTGGAGAGGGAACGGTTGGTTCAGGAGTTCTTGACCCTCAAGCAGGGTAATGATTCGGTTACGGTGATCACGCGAAAGTTTCATGAGAGGGTGATGTTCTGCCCCGAGCAGGTGTCCACGGAGCAGGCTCGGATGAGCTGGTATTTGGGAGTGCTGAGGAGGGATATCCGGGAGTTCGTATCGAACTCGTCATATCAGACTTTTGCTGAGCTTCAGGCGAATGCCAGGAAGCGTGAGATCAAGTTGGAGACCCAGGTCAGGGAGGAGGCCGAGTCTCAACGGGTGGAGCGGCGGCCGGCTCAGTCTCAGCCGGCAGCCAAGCGGACCAAGTCCGCTGATTTGAGATCCGGAGGTCAGAAGAGCCGCACTTGTGGGAAGTGCGGTAAGGGTCACGAGGGGGCATGTCGATCGGGTGCTTGCTACAAGTGTGGCAAGGAGGGGTACATTGCTAGGGATTGCCCCAAGGGATTCATGGTTTGCTTCCATTGCAACCAGACTGGCCATCGGAAGGCCGAGTGCCCCCAGCTTCGCCAGGGATCTTCGCCTGCTGCCAGGGTTCCCGAGGTTCGGCCAGTGAAGACCGAGGCTCCGAAGGCTCGTGGGAGAGCTTTCCAGTTGACTGTGGAGGAGGTCCGCGCGGCGCCTGCTGTCGTGGCCGGTATGTATTCTTTCATGTATTTACATTTATACTGAGATATTGTGCTTATATTATTATATGCGTAGGTAATTTTCTTGTGAATCATGTGCATGGTTTGGTATTATTCGACTCGGGTGCGAGTCGGTCCTTTGTTTCGTTGGCTTTTAGCCAGCACATCGATATCGATCGGGAGGCGATGAGTCATCCCCTGCGAGTTGCTATAGCAAATGAGAAAGCGGTATACGCCACTGAGGTGATTTGAGGATGCGTGCTCGAGATTTTTGGGGTCGAGTTTCCTATAGACTTGGTCCCTATAGCTATGGGGGATGTTTGCGTTATCGTGGGCATGGATTGGTTGAGCAAGTTTGGAGCAGTCATTGATTGCGAGAGACAGCTGGTGATGATTCGAGACCCTAGTGGGGGAGTGCTCACGGTTTATGGTGAGGGGACTCGGTGTGGGTTGGCATTTTGTTCGGCTGCCAGGGCAAGGCAGAGTTTGCAGCAGGGCTCTGATGGATTCATAGCCTATGTGATGGATACTCGTGTGACCGCGGAGAGGCCCAATTCGATTGATGACGTTCCGGTTGTATGCGAGTTTTCGGATGTGTTCCCCGAAGAGTTACCAGGTGTGCCTCCGGAGAAGCAAGTGGAGTTTCGTATCGATTTGGTTCCGGGAGCGGCGCCCATCGCCAAGGCGCCTTATCGTCTCGCTCCGCCGAAAATGCAGGAATTATCCTCGCAGCTTCAGGAGCTGTTGGGAAACGGATTCATTCGACCAAGTAGCTCGCCTTGGGGAGCGCCGATTTTGTTCGTCAAGAAAAAGGATGGTTCACGTCGGATGTGTATCGATTATCGGGAGTTGAACAAGTTGACGGTTAAGAACCGATATCCATTACCTAGGATCGACGATCTGTTCGATCAGTTGCAGGGGGCATCTTGGTTTTCCAAGATTGACTTGAGGTCGGGATATCATCAGATGAGGGTTCACGAGGAGGATATCCAAAAGACTGCTTTCAGGACTCGTTATGGACATTATGAGTTTGTGGTGATGCCTTTTGGGCTCACCAATGCCCCGGCCGCATTCATGGATCTCATGAACTGGGTGTGCCGACCGATGCTGGATCGGTCGGTGATCGTATTCATCGATGATATTTTGGTTTATTCGAGGACTAGAGACCAGCATGAGGAACATTTGCGGGAGATTCTTGGGGTTTTGAGATCGAAGAGACTGTATGCCAAGTTCTCCAAGTGTGATTTCTGGTTACGAGAGGTCCAGTTTCTCGGTCATCTTGTGAACCAGAAAGGGATATTGGTCGACCCGGCCAAGATTGAAGCGGTGTTGAGGTGGGAGGTGCCGAGATCAGGAGTTTTCTGGGTTTGGCTGGATATTATCGCAGATTTATCAAGGATTTCTCCAAGATCGCTGTTCCACTTACTAGGATGACCCGGAAGGGTGTTACGTTTTCATGGGGACCGGAGCAGCAGTCCTCCTTCGAGACGCTTCGTCAGAAATTGTGCGAGGCTCCAGTGCTTGCACTCCCGGAAGGGATGGAGGATTTTGTGGTATACTGTGATGCCTCTATATCGGGTTTGGGGGCGGTGCTTATGCAGAGGGGTCATGTGATAGCGTACGCTTCGAGGCAGTTGAAGCCTCATGAGTCGAGATATCCCACACACGAACTGGAATTGGGGGCGGTGATGTTTGCCCTCAAGATCTGGCAACACTATTTGTACGGGGTTTGGTGTACGATTTACACGGACCATAAGAGCTTGAAGTACTTGATGGATCAGCTAAATGTAAATATGCGAAATAGGAGGTGGTTGGATGTGGTGAAGGATTACGATTGTGAGATCCTGTACCACCCGGGCAAGGCTAATGTGGTAGCCGACGCATTGAACCGTAGGGCGGATAGCGCCCCGATCCGAGATATTTGCATGAGATTGACGGTTTTGACCCCGATTCTGGATATTATTCGAGGGGCTCAGGTGGAGGCTGCAAAGCCGAAACACCAGAAGAAGGAACGGGTTGTAGGTCAGGTATCAGGATTTGTTACGGATGGTCGAGGGCTTATGACTTTTCAGGGACGGATTTGGGTGTCGTTTGTAGGCGGTGCGCGCAATATTTTGATGGAGGAAGCACATCGATCGAAATTCTTGATTCATCTTGGTGCTACGAAAATGTATTTGGATCTCAAGAAGGAGTACTGGTGGTCATGTATGAAAATGGATGTCGCTTGGTTTGTCGAGAGGTGCTTGACTTGTCAGCAGGTCAAGGCCGAGCACCAGCGACCACACGGTAAGTTACCGTGTTACCGCGAACGGCGAGAGGAGTTGATGCGATTTGGGTGATCGTTGATCGGCTGACAAGGAGCACTCATTTTCTAGCCATTAGCGAGAGCTCTTCTGCGGAAAAGTTGGCCGAGTTATATGTGAGGGAAGTAGTATCTCGGCACGGGGTGCCGATCTCGATTATTTCGGACCGTGACGTGCGTTTCACTTCCAGGTTCTGGAAGAAGTTCCCTGAGGAGTTGGGTACTAGGTTACATTTCAGTACGGCATATTATCCTCAAACAGACGGTGAGAGTGAGCGGACAATTCAGACACTCGAGGACATGCTTCGGGAATGTGTGTTGGACTTCGGAGGGAGCTGGGACACCTATCTACCTTTAGCAGAGTTCTCGTATAACAACAACCATCATTCAAGCATTGGTATGCCGCCCTTTGAGCTATTGTATGGGCGGAGGTGTCGCACCCCCATCTGTTGGGGTGAGGTGGGAGAACAGGTTATGGGTAGCACGAAGATCGTGCTTCAGACGACCGAGCAAATTCAGATGGTCAGGCAGAGGTTGTTGACCGCTCAGAGCCGATAGAAGAGTTATGCAGACAGGCGACGGTCTGAGCTTGAGTTCCAAGTTGGTGATCTCGTACTCCTAAAGGTCTCTCCTTTGAAAGGAGTGATTCGGTTCAGGAAGAGGGGCAAGTTGGGGCCCCGATATATTGGTCCTTTCCGTGTGATCGCGAGGGTGGGCCGGGTAGCCTACCGTTTAGACTTGCCAGCAGAGTTGGGACAGATTCACGACACTTTCCATGTGTCGCAACTGACGAAGTGTATAGCCGATGAATCGGCGGTGGTTCCATTAGGGGATATTCAGGTGGATGCAAGCCTGAATTATGCTGAAAGACCTGTAGCCATCAGAGATCGGAAGATCAAGGTTTTGAGAAACAAGGAGGTACCCCTGGTATTGGTTCAGTGGCAGCATCGGAAGGGATTAGAGATGACTTGGGAGCCGGAACGTGAGATGCGGGAGCAGCATCCGGAGCTATTTGCCTAGCAGGACTTCGAGGGTGAAGTCTTATTCTAGTGGGGGAGAATTGTAACAGTCCGGATCCTTAGGTACCTTCATTTTCATATTTTTGATATTCTGTGAGGGGACTCGGCGAGTTGGAGGTCGAACTCGTCGAGTCAGGTCGCGGTTTTGGGCGGAGGTTCGCGTCCGGACTCGACAAGTCCAAGGGATGGACTCGGCGAGTCCGCGCTGTTTAATGAAACCCTAATTTCCCGGTCCTAAGCCCTATTTAAAGGACCTTATGGCCCTCATTTGCGGCCACCTTGAACCCTAAGAGCCCCCATATGACTGTGAGCCCTTGTGAGTGTGTTTGGAAGCCATTTGTTCATCATTTTGTGTGATATTGCAAGAAAGGAGGGAGAGGATCAAGCTTGAAGAGTTGGGGAGCTTGGATCTGTTGCTATTTCATCAAGGGAGTCTTCTTGAGGTAACTTTCAGAGCCAAACTTCGTTTTTTGTGTTGATGTGTCAAATCTAGGGTTTCTTCTTGCATTTCTTGGCTTGAATTGGAAATATGAAAGGTCCCATGGAGATATGGAACCTAGATCTGGACCTTAGCAGGTCCAGGAGACCCCATATGACAAGCTTTATGTCCATTCTTTTGAGTTAGAAGCTAAGGTTGCCATATTAGAGGTTGTTTCTCCAAAATAAGCCTTGTATGCATTGCATGGCAACCAAGATTGAGACTTTACATGACAAATAAGCTTGGGAAGGCCAGATCTATGTATGTATGGAACGGATCTGACCGCAAAAGCCAGTTTTAGCTAGTGCATGGCATGGACTCGCCGAGTCTGAAGAACAGACTCGACGAGTCGCTTGAAGATTGTCCTTGAGACCACCCAGTGTGTAGTTCTGACTGAGTTATGGGCGACTCAGTGAGTCGCAGAGAGTTGGAAAGGTTTTCACAGGTGGACCGAGTCAAGTTGGGACTCGCCGAGTTGACCTTGCGACTCAGCGAGTTGAGTCGCGGTGGCCCTGTGATTCAGGCCCAGGTGGAACTCGTCGAGTCGGGGGAGTACTCGACGAGTCAAAGGGAAAATCCTTGAGAGTTGGTTAAAACGCGTAGACTCGCCGAGTCACTATTGTGCACTCGCCGAGTCCGGTCCAAATTGACTAAAGACTGTTGACCAAGTCAACCTGTGTTAACTTGATATGGATGGTCAACCTTAGTGGTACAAGTAATAATTATAGATTTATAATATCATAGGAGGATTGCAGCTCGAGGGTTCGAGCACGAGTGATTCCAGGATTCACGATTAGCGACTTAGCGAGGCATACAAGGTGAGTCTTCTCACTATACTGTACCCGGAAGGGTCTTGATTGTGTGACCGGAAGGTCGAATATGATATGAGATATATGCCTTATGTGTGTTAAGTTATTCGTTATATGTGCCATGTATGATATGCTTGATTTGGGCCGGAAGGCAACATGTTATGGGCCGGAAGGCGTGGTCATATGGACTGTAAGGTTGACGTGGGTAGGACCGGAAGGTTTACCCAGTCGGGACGGAAGTCCCCTGAGACACATGGACCGGAAGGTCAAGGCCTGGAAAGGCGTACGTGCGTAGGTTGTATTTTGGGGAACTCACTAAGCATTTATGCTTACAGTTGTTGTGTTATGTGTTTCAGGTACTAGCAAGGACCGTGGGAAGGCGCCAGCGTGGTCGTACACACACTCGGGGAAACCATTTTGTGATCTTTTGTTATGTAATCGGTTGTGACTAAATTGTTACATTGGAACCTAAACTTATTACTCATGTTTTGATGATTGTAAAAATGAAAAATTTTTGGTTTGAAATTTTATGACGTTACACCCAAGCTTCAATGGACACTAGTAACATTGGAAGTCCATAAAGCACTAAGTATGAGATTGTCCCATGTGCTGTGCCAAAGGAGTGCATTCGCTTTTATTGCCAAGAGAAGGGGCATTGGAGACGAAGCTGCCAAAACTACTTGAGAGATCTAAGAGATGGGAGAGTCAAGGCATATGGCTCTACTTCAGGTAAAATTCATTATCTAACTCTTTTGAGTTCCTATTCTAGATTCTTAATTCATGATGTGATAAGATTACATTTTGATGTATTATAGGATCGAAGAAAAGAAAGGAAGTTTAAGGGAAGAAGTGAGCTGAATCTAACTGTGAAGAAAATGGATTTCGATCGCATTGTTTGAAGATTGGATTTTTGAGCTACTACTTGGAGTTAGAATAGTTTGCTTAGGAATATGCAATAGCATAGTTTTTCAGTTGAATTGCATTGTAAGGACAAAGTTTTTTCGCAAGAAAATAAATTTTTTTTTTTGTCTTATTTATTTATCCTTGCAATGGCATGTATGAAAAAATTGATGTTTGAATGTTTCTACTATTAGCAATAATGGATTTGATTCTTAATTATGTTATTGGTGGAAATATCGAGGATTTACCAAATAGGGAGAGTTTCTCATCGCCCAAGTTTCAATTGGACAGAAACTTGGAATCATGCAACCTGCATTATGTGATGAATGAAAAACTTTCATATTTGGAAATTAGACCAATTCCTTGAGAAAGAGTCAAATGAAGGGCTAGGGATCAGGTACACTTGGTTGTGCGTTGGTCAAGTCCACCACAAAGAGAGATAGAGTATTCGTCATGATTTACTAAAGTTTAGTAAATATGATTATACTTATAAGATTAAGTGTAATTCTGAGTTGATTGAAAAGGTTTCAATAAATAGTAGAACGCATAAGAAGAATCAAGTAGGTAGAAAGATAAAAGTTTCTCTATTCTAAGAAGAAGGGAGAGTACCTTTTATTGTGTTTTATGATAAGTCTTAATGATTAAGAACCATATCTCAATTGATCCTCTAAGTGAGTCTTAGTACATTTCTATGTCTATGAAGAGGAATCGAGAATTATGGAAATGGTTAAATCAAGAAGCCAATCATACTTCGTTACAATATCGAATCTTAGAGTCATACTCCAAGATTGAAAATTGAGTGACACGTCTTTAGTAGGTTTATAACACTCAACAAATGTGGAATTGGAAAAAGTCTTCTTATTCCTGCACATTTGAAATTGGTAAGTTGTGATGTCTTGCAGAAGACAAAGACCGACAAGAACCAATTGAGCTAAGTGTTAGTCTTGATAGGCTTTCGCACTAACTATTGAATATTTGTTTTGTCAAGAAAAGTTCCTTGAAAAAAGAGAGTCATATATGTCAAGAAGTTAGTGGGAGTCTCAATTGTCTTGAAAAGTTCAAGAACAAATCAACCGATAAGTAAATCACTAGCACACGACTTGAGGTTAGCGACATATCGTGTTGACATAATTTTATTTCTGTGCCATTCCAGATTAAGTCAACTATGCAATATGAGTTCTATGAGTTCTCAAATGTATTGCATAAAGGCAAGGCACCTTGATTAATGGAAAGTACATTTATAAGGTAAGGGTGAGCTTGTTAACAACCTGGAAGCAATGGTGGGCATGCATGCTGCCATAAGGTGAGAAATCAAGATTAAACAAGTTCAATCCATATGAGTTGGATTTGTCACAAATATTGTCTTATGGTTGTTGTTATGACAAATTCACATGGATAGGAACACATACACTTTAAAATCTAAGTGTCATAAGGTTTCCCTCCTTCATGAAAATGATTATAAGGAAATGCTTTCACTAAGAGAGATTTTAAGGAGATAGTATTTGTGTAAATTGTATTCTCAAATTTGATTATGATTACGACATCCCTCTTCATAGTTAAAATTGTGAGATTTGGCAATTAGTCTGAACATTTGGGACTTAGTAACATAAGCTATGAAGTTGTTTAGACACACATGTGAGCTTTCTAAGCCAAAGGTGTATGAGTTTAAGAAGCTTAGATAAAGGCTTATGAAAGCATAAGGTACTAGAAATATGAACTTAAGGAATTTAGTAAGCATTATCTTCTGGAAGTTCAATTGTTTTCTGAATACATGTCAAAGCTAGTGGGAGCATAAGTGTTATGATAATAAGGAAATAATCATTGTGATAGTGGGAGCATGATTATTATTTAAAGTATTGCAAGTTAGCAATATTAGTTATAGAAAAACAAAGATTCAATTTGCAAAGTTGGAAAGGTTGAAAAGTTGTTTTGCTATAATTAAGGGAGAGAATATTATACTTCATTTCAAATATAAAGTCTTAGATTGTGGAATTTTAATCAAATTTAGTCAAATATATGTGAATGTTGCGTTGGAATGGTTAAACATGAGGAAATTCTATATATGGAAAGGATAATTGCATTCTCAAAAATTTGGTTATGATTATGGCATCCCTTTTCATAATCAAAAAGTTGTGGGAGCATGGATATTAGAGATATTATAACAAATGACTGCTAAAGTATCACGTTTTTATGTAAGACATTATGAATCGTGTCCCATACGCTTCGGGTATATGATCAATTGAATATGCTATAATATTTGACCATTCTAAAATTTTCCAAATGCCTAGTGCATTAGGAGGGAAAAGGGTTTAGAATCGGTTTTGACTAAAATAATTGAACAACTGTCAAAGGATGATCCAAAGTTCGCTGAGGATTTGTCGTTTGTGAGTAGTTGGAAGTATAGTATTGGATGGACCATATCGACATTATTATGAATAGATATGGAAATGTATCGATATTGGGAGTTGGATATTAAGAATTTTATGTCTAGATTAGAAAATTTTATGCAAAAATGATGTTCAAAGGAATGTGCTTTGAGTGTGAGACATCACATCTATAGAATTGTTTTGTAACAATGTATCATAGAGTACTTAGTAATTTCATTGGCCAAGTCTTGGTGACTTTTGTGCTATGACTTTATGAAAGGATCGGTGGATAAAATGTTAGAATCTAACATATTCTAGTAGTGGCAAGAACCTTGTATTCTTACACTATTGTTGAGGATTAGGAATTGTGAAATGAGCATCATTGGAAAAGTTTTTCAATTAATCTATTTAGCAAAGCATGGACCATAGGAAACATAGTGTGCATGCTCGGAGCATGGGACAGGTATTGTTGTAATTCAAATAACAAGTTCATTTTCTGAAATAGTAAACAATGAATAATGAGTAATCAATATGGTGTTTAAATAAAAGTGTTTTATATATGCTCAAAAGTTTTGGGGCCATATAGGATTAATGTTAATATTGCATTTCACTCTACATGTTTTGACTTCCAGAATAACTAGGTTATTCAAACATCCACGGTGGGTCATACGTTAGGAGTAGGTATGAAGGAAGACTGTCATGAATCTGTCTGTAGATTGTATGAAGTGTTTAGATATAGCACAAGTTTGTTGTAGAGTTCATGAAGTCTTTGATATGATTAGAGTATTGGATTAAACCCACGCTCACGAGAATCACTTCATGGATTTTATCACAAGTGATTGTGAGACGATAATATTGTATATTGTTGAATCCGAGATGTGTGAGTTGTTATTTGTTGGTCGATTACACATTGATGATAAGCAAATGCACTAGTAACTTGGTGTTATAAAACTTATTGTTGTGTGTGATTCAATTAGTAGGTTCAAGCGAGCATTTGAGTCGAAGTTTATCCATTCCTTTTACCCAAATTTGGATAAAAGCGATATATATGGGCACCTCGATGATTTTATGATGACACCCTAAGCGCTTGGCTAAGCCGGGACTAAGTTGATGTGTTCAATTATAGTTTGTTGTCAGTAGTCATAAATTAGAAGTCGGGAAACAGTATAGAGAGAATGATCAAAATTGATGTCTTGTGTCTATACGATATCTTGAGAATGGAGGAATGTATGATCCCTTATCTAAAGGACATGCTATCTGATAAGATCAGAGTTGACAGCGGCTTTTGAAATCTATGATTGCTGATTAGGTTCTGAAGTTATGCAAAATAGTTATTAGACTTATCCAAGTGGGAGACTGTTGGATTAGTGTCTAAGTCCATAACTATTTTGGTATGTAATTGACCCGATTATGAGCATTGTCCTTTTGGGTTGCCTTCACCATAGCAATATGTAGGATGAATTAAGGACAGAAAGGTTTAATTATGATTTATTAATATTATGAGAATAATATATTAAAGGAGAAATCATATTGTTTAATTAACATTAGTCAAGAATTAATTTTGTGGCTAAAAGAGATTAATTAAACTTAGGGGACTGGATTTGTAATTATAAGATAATTGAAATTGGGCTATGGATTACCTAATAATGTAGGTTGGACGAATTCTATGGGAAGCCCATAAGGAATTCGTCCAAGGGAGATCATTAAAGGAGTCAATGAGCTGCTTAGGGCCTAAGTAGTAAGATTAGGGTTTCCTAAGTGCAAAACCCTAATAGCCTAAGTGTATAAGGAACCCTTAGGCACCAAAAACATGGCTAACACTTGGATTAGGGTTTCCAGACGTTTTTCAGTGACTCTCCTCTTCTCTTCTTCATCTAGTTGCTTAGTGGTGTTTGTGACTCCATTATAGGTGCAACACTTGAGACACTAAACTTTCTGAAGCCAATGAATTGATTGTTATTGCTATATAACAATCAAAGGTAACATCTACACCCTAATTTCAGTTATAGTTTATTAGATCTAGGGTTTATGGATTTGGATAATCAATTGCATGTTCATTATAAAAACTAGATCTAAAGCTATTAGGGTTTGCATGTACACCATAGGAATGATGTAGTGCTCAAAACCCATCACCAACCAATATGGTTCATTGGCTATCGGAGCCGCACCAAAGACTAGGTCGATCCTGAACTCCACCCGTCACTCCGGAGGTATCCCAAGCAGCTTCTCATGGAAAACATCCGCATAATCTCGCACCACCGAAACATCAATCATCGTCGCCTTATTCACCTTTATGGTATCCATAACATAGGAAACATACCCTGCGCAACCTTGCTGGAGCTAGTGCCTAGCCCTCGCTGCTGAACATAAAGTCGGTCTGCCCTATGGCTTCTCGCCCTGAATCACCAGCTCTCCCCCACTTAGGGTTCTGATGCACATCAACTGCTTCGCATAGTCTATCACCACCCCATTGGGGCTCAAACAATCCATGCCTATAATAACCTTGTTCTCACGCAACGGAATGGGAACCAAGTCTACCAGGTAGCGTTCTTTGAATAGCCTCAGAACACAATCCCTGAAAACCGCTGATGCTCGTACTGATCGGTTATCGGCAATCTCAACCTCTAAAGGGCAATCCAACATGCTCGAAGACTTGGAGAACCTCTTGCTAAGTGCAAGAGAAAAAATGATCGAGTGGCAACTGAATCGAACAAAACTTGCACTGGGATAGCGTTCATATGGAATGATCCTAAACAAGAATACACATGATGCATCAATATCATAAACAACATATAATAAAAGCTAGGGAGAAGAAGTCGTGCCCGTCACCTCATCGGGTGCGGCGCGTGCCTCCTCGGTAGTAAACTAGAAGGCTCAGCTCCTCACCATTGGAACCTCTATATTGCCCTGCCGACCATCAGTAATCAGCAGGGTCGCTGGAGTGGGCGCCCCACTGGCAATGCTGCTGTCAATCTCAGGCAATCGACCTTTTTATGGCCCTTCTGATTGCAATGGAAGCAAATCAGGCTGATGTCTGGAATGTGGGCGCAGGGGTGGTACAATCCCTGCTGAAGTGCCCTGTTTTGCCACACTTATAGCAGCCAGACGCTCCCAATCTACACACTCCCTCATGTTCCCTGCCGCATTTCCTGTAGCGGCACTATCCCAACTGGCCCTTCGGCCAAGTGTCTGCTCTATTGGGCTTCTTCCCCAAATCCCCAGTCATCTGTCCCTCCTCTGCCTTCCACTTTCGGATGTGCTCCAAATTTATCTCCCTCTCCCACTCCCTGGCAATCATAGAAACCAGGGTCGGGAATGATGAGAAACTGACATGCTCTCGAATATCAGCTCTCAACATGTCGTGATAGTGGGTCCTTCGCATCTCCTCATCTCCTGCATACTGAGGCAACAATAAGGCCTCTCCCGAAACTTGGCAGTAACTTCCATCACTGTCTTTATCGTCTGCATCATATCAAGGAAATCCCTGGCCAACTTCTGAAGCTCCACAGCCGGTGCAAACTCAGCCCTAAACTTGGTCACAAAGTTTGACCAAGTCATAGGCTCAATAACCGAGGCTCCCAACGAGTCATCAACTGACTCCCACCAATCCATGGTCCGATCTCTCAAACAACCCATAGCAAATCGAACCTTCGACCCCTCAGGGCAGAAGCTCATCAACTGTGCAGACTCCATGTCTGCAATCCATCATCGGGCAGCAATGGGGTCCTTCACCCCATGGGAATCTGGCGCACTACTGCCCCTGAAGTCCTTGTAGGATAGTGTGCATGATCCTGACTGACTGAATGCCATGTCGCTCCTGAATGCCCTGAGACGATCCTCCATAAGCTTTATGATTCCTTCCTTGATTGACCCAAAGATAACCGGGGTTGCATCAAGGATACCTCTTGTGATTTCCGACATGATAAACTCATGTAGCCTCTCGTCCCCTGGCTCGGAGCCTAAACCCGAACCTGATCCTGATCGTGATCCTGACCCTGATCCTCCTGCTCTGTGATGCATAATCATCACCATTCTGAAATAAACACATAAATGTCAGGATCATACAACATTTCAAGAGGTCTTACACACTCTAAAAGTTTTCCGATTCCATCTTAGCCCTCCTTGACTCGAGTACGGATCCTCTGCTTTCAGTAGTACGGGCCCATACTACCTTCCACATCTATCCGTATTTTCCTCAAGGATTGCTTCGACTTCACCAAGTCCCTTCTACTACTACTGCAGACTTTGCTAATCACATTCTAGGCTTACCCTAAGGTAAGTCTCCAACCCACCCTCCACCATCAACTACATAAGAAGTTCTTGCTACCTTCACCTAGCTAACTTGCGAATACCATCACATATCACTAAGACCAGATAATTCTTCGAATGAGAGGTCCTACCCCACAACGGTTGGACTCAAACAAGAGTTGCAAAATAGGGCTAAACCTAACCTTCTAAAATTGTTTAATGCTCAAAATATGTAATGTAATGTATTCATTTATTAGTTAAGTAAAAATAGCTAGAACTCCTATTAGCACAAAGCAAGCAACATTCTTGCATTAAGTAATCCAATAAAACATACACTACCCAAGCTATCATATAACTGAGTAATCAGTATTAGCTCGTAGCTCAATAAACACATATAGCAGGCATATCAAGCATCTTCGTAGATCCTTAGCCCTAATCTAGCATGCAATTCTTATAATCATACAATATTATGACATAACATGAATGCGTATCTTGGGGAAAACTTACTTGAGCTCGGCCGGTTGCGCACATCACACATGTTGTTCTTTTTCAAAGTTCCTCTTTCTCTTTTCAATTTCTTTAAAAAAATGATTTTCCTTTTTCTTTTTATACCACATCCTTAATTTGAGTCTAGACACACCCGAGAGTGTGCTCGGATCCCTCAAACCAAGGCTTTGATACCAACTTGTAACATCCCAAAATTCAAGGCCAAAAATTTCATTTTTAATTAAGTAACTTATAAAATCATTTACCAAAACAGAGTTGATAACAAGTTAGTTCATAAGACCAGAATAATCATGTCTCGAAATCATATCATTAAGTAGTAATAAAACCAGAGTACAATCCCATAGATCTCGAATTGCGGTATCCTGATGTGCATGTGATGTGCCGCTACAACACCGACTCCTTCCCCTTCGCTGAAGAGGTACCTAAAACAAAATTGAAAACTGTAAGCACGAAGCTTAGTAACTCCCCGATCATGCCACACACCATACAATAACATACTGTCTGACAATTATGGGGCACCTAACTTACCCAAGCCAAGCCATTCTGGGGTGCTTAACTTACCCATCAGTCTATCTCACCCGACAACCGGGGACTATTTCACCCCTACCACTACCACATAATAATATAACACGCATATATTGCAGGCAGTTCTGGGGTGCCTGACCTACTCAGGTCATGCCATTCTGGGGTGCTTGACTTACTCGTTGGTCCATATGACCGACATAAGAGGACTATTTCACCTCCTACCACTACTATCACATATAACTTATCATGCTAGCACATAAACATATTAGGTAATAAAAACCTAGATGAACATCACAAAGACAATCATCTATCATACAACTCCTACTAATGGGTCGACATTGTGGCCATAGAGCCACTGCTACTGGAAGGTAACTCACCTCGATGTTGCGAAGTGTTTGTACAATCCTCGGTACGGAAATCCTATCGTCTGAACTCCTCAATCCATACACAACAGCCCTCCTTGATTACTAATTCGTATCCACAACCCTCTTTATCAAGGGTAAACTTAAGTCTGTCAAAGTCAAATTCAACTTTGTCAAAGTCAATCTTCAGCTGACTTAACTCGCCGAGTTGGTCCTCCAACTCGTTGAGTCCCCATTCTTTCAAAATGATACAAACCCTAAATCTACTCGTCGAGTCCAGCAAAAACTCGACGAGTTCCCCTTCAACCATAATATTGGGACCATCTTCAACCGACTCACCAAGTTTGTCCTTGAACTCGTCGAGTTCATCTTCATCATATGAATGTGCCCAGTCTATAACTCGCTGAGTTATATTAACAACTCGTCGAGTCCATCTTCATGGGTTAGGAGATTGCCTTGGACTCGCCGAGTCTGTTTACACACTTGCCGAGTCCCATGATTTCCATGTCTATAATCACATCCATCTTGTTGAGTCTCCTTCTAGACTCAACTAGATTCCTTAGAAATAGAAAAGGGTGGGGAACCAATACCCAACTTGCCGAGTCCCTTAAGGTCTATGTCCATAAATTTGATTTCTATTGAGCTCATCTCATCCAAAGGGTATATCTGACCTCCCAGGGTCGATATAACACGTAAAGTCACGAACTTTACGTCCATACATGGGTCTTTAAGCTCAAAAGACCCAAAGATGAGGTCTACAAAATGGATGGGGCTCTCATGGCCATAAAGTTGGCACCTTTATGCCATGAGAACCCTCCAAGGTTTAAGATATGAAGCCCTTATTCTTCATTTTACTCTAAATCTGAAAATGGCTTAGAAATTCCCCAAAGATGCCAAGTTTCAAGCCCTAAAGTGGATCTAACACGTAAGAAGTCAAGGTAGGAGCTTTTTACCTCAAACAAGCTGGAAATGCAACCAAATCTCTGGATCCACTAACTTCTTCTTGAATCTCTAAGTCTTTCCCTCCTTCTTCAAACTTCAAACACAACAAATGGCACATAGAAGCTCAATAACACTTAAAAGTTGAGTAGGGTTTCGTGAACAGGGTTTGGAGGTGATGGAGGGTGGGGTGGAGGCCTCATGATGTGTTTAAATAGGGTGAAAACCCTTAAATTTAGGGTTTTACTCAGACAACTTCTACTCGCCGAGTCGGTCTTCCGACTCATCGAGTAGGTCACTTAACCCGCCCTGATCTGAAGTCGAACCTACTCGACGAGTTGGGCCTCTAACTCGTCAAGTCCCAGTGTAATATAAAGTTTTGCTTGAAATTAAATGCGTACCTGAAACCGGGTATTACATTGTTTCTTCGTGATCTTTAATACTTGATTAGCTAAGACTTGAAATGCTTTGTAAGTCCCTAAAATGCATGTGTATCAATCAGATCCGTTTGATGGTGCGAAATCCCAATCAAACGGATGATGTCAGATAAAATAGAAGAAAAATAAGAAGAAGAATATGATGAATCTATGTATGAATTGATTAGAATGAAGATCCGGATACAAAAGATTCACACACACAAAATTTCTCTCTAGTTTCTCTCTTGGCCGTACACTCCTTTTGTTTCATGAATCTCTACTCCTCACCCCTAACACCTATATATATACAAGAGAATATGGGTTTGGTGAACATGGGCCGTAAATGGGTTTATAGCCGTAAACCTGTTTACGACCGTAAACACCTCCCTGGCCGTAAACCTGACCGTAAACTCATAAAATATTACAGAAAATATAATTGCCCAGAAAAGCAAAGTATAAACCATATTTTGACCCGGTTTATAGCTTTCTTTTCTTAAATGACCCAACAAGCTCCCCCTAAAAAGTAGCTGGCTCTTCTTGTCAATCTTCAATGAGAGCTTGGCTTCAACATTTATCTTCAATGAATGACTTCATCTTGAGCACTTGGGCAATTCTTCAAGGTTTGGAATTGAACGCACATTGGGTGAGGATGCTTGATGTACTGATTCTTGAAAGATGATGCATTCAACTTTAGAATCTTAATTCAGAGAGAAATAATTTTCTGGATCACTTCAGCAGGTACAACGATAGTAGCAGATTGATTGAGGAGGCTTCAATGCAATCTGTCACATAATCTTCAATTTCTACTTCAACTTGCTTCTGGGGTTGAAGGATTGAATGTTGAAAGAATGATCTTCATTTCTTGCTCCTTCAAATGAGAATTCTTCGATGCTCATGGACGAAGCATTGGCTCAGAAATCTTCGACACAAACTCCACGAGTCTTATCTATACCTGAAATCACTTTTCAAGACAAAACAAAACTAAAAGAAAACTTAGCACACAATATTATTGGGTTTTTCATATTTTTTGAATAAAAAAATAAAACATAAACAAAAATATTTTTGGATTTTTGATTTTTCTAAACAAGAAATAAAACAGAAATAATACTATTTTTGATTTTGAATTTTCTGATTTTTGTTTGTTTGTTTGTTTTATTATTTTTTTATTTTTTAATTCTCCCCCTTATATTTAAATTAGAAGAACACTATGAACAAACTTAACAAAAACAAAAATAATAGCTAACTTTAAGAGTGATTTGGGATCAAAGTTGTTGTACAACCTTATTCCACTCGTCGGTACCCTTATCTTCACATCTTCGTCTGCTAGATCGCCAGTATTGTGGTCCACTTAAACACGAAAAATTTGTGACAATTTTAGGACAATTTACCAATGACATGACACATACTTATATAGTTGATTATAATTCTTCATTATCATGATTGACCCTAATTCTTAAATAAGATTTTCTTATGACCATTTAACTGACTATGACCAGGGATATTGTTGTCCACCTAAATTTAGCAGCGAGATCTACATACAACCTGTATCTGTTCAATTTTAATTGCACCAGAACATGTTTCCCGCTTCCTGGCATGCCCCAACCATCAAGGACTTCCAGACTACTCCTTACATCGAGTGAGCAGACAATCATTAGGAGAGAAGATAGATTTAGAATGCATATGCTGTACATCTAGGTTGGATCTCTTCCAATCACACAAAGGATGAAACATATGACTAACTGAGGTTTCAGAGGGATTGAGAAGAGAACGTTGCATATACTGTGTACTAGGTCGGATTTTGAGTCACGCAGAGGAGACCGTATATGGCTAACAGATAGAAAGAATTGCATAGATAGAAGATGCAGAGAAATAGAGTTGCATATGTTACAGTCCAGGTCGGATCTATCGATCACGCAAAGGAGGCAACATATGTCTAACAGATAGAAAGAAAGAACATAACCTTCTACGGACCTAGCTTATCGGAATTCCCTAGTCTCCCCATCCAACCGGAATTAAGGACAAAATCCGCACATCGAGGAAAAGTGAATCCACAGTTCTAGACACGGGTTATTTAATGTAATCGGTAGATTCCCATGTATATCTCCCTGCTCAACCTATCCGAGCGTCATAAAGTCAGGTTAAACGGATCTAACTAAGTCAAAGTTTGTGAAGTCCTTAAATTCATTAGGTTCAACTTACCCTAATCAAGTCCATTTAAAATTTTTCGAGCTTACCAGCGCATCGAGCACAGAGCGTAGACGATTCAACTTAGGTACGTTACGCAGATTCAGATTACCCGTTATCACTTGCTAATTTCATCTCCCATCACAACACATGCAAACAAGACTAACAACAAATTTTTTTAATTTTTTGGATTTTTAATGTTTTTGGAATTTTATTATTATTTTTTTATTATTTTTGGATTTTTGTTTTTATTTCTCTCCCTAAATTTGTGCATAGGAGAGAAACGAAAGTAAATGCGCAAACACAATCACACAAAACAAGAATAGAGGCGAAAAGAAAATAAACCAAGCTTGCACAAGGCATCAACAACCAAAATAGACTGACTAACCCTTTATTTATAGGGACCATGACCGAGAAGAGTTTGCGGCCATAAGGTGTTTACAGCCGTAAACTCATTACCCAACATGCTTCCTTCTAGAAAAGTGAGGCTCGAGAAACTAATAGGCTTTAGTACTTGAGTTTTAGTATTATCATGAAAATGTTGTCCTTTCTTGATAGATATGGTTAACTATATTTAGGAATAGTGTCAAGTGTTGAAATATGAATCATCTCCTAAACACATATTTTGTTTAATTACTTTCCTCGCCTTTTTTAGATTTACTCATAAAGCAAATCTTATCTTTATTTATTTACCTTTTTAGTTTATATTTTCCTTTATTGATAGATGCACCTCTCTATTTTAATAGATGGACTATAAAGATATGAAAACCAACTATTCACTCTTTTATCAAAATGTTTGTTATGTTTACATATCTTTGATCTGGGTGGTTCATGGTGGTCCCCTTTATCTTTGATTCTGGTGGTGTTGTCTTTGTGAATCCTAGTGGTGAGAATCCAAACATTTATCATTTGTTCTTGTGTCTCAGACCTTTATGGACTCTCATAGTGGTTTCAAAGAATCTTATTATCATTCTTGGTGGCTCGTTCCTTTATAGAGTGCCATGAAGGGTTCTCACAATTCATTTATCATTAATCCTAGTCGCTAAACATGTATGGTTAGTGTGGTGGGTTCGAAGATTCCACCGTCATTGATCTCGATGGCCATGCCTTTACAGATTCTTAGGATAGATTCTAATCTATGTGGTTACCCACCGATTTTTTTAGATAGATTATTGTAATGGTTTATAAGTTTCTTTTATCTTTGATCCTAAAAACCACACCTTTACGGATTTGCATGGTACATGACTTCAACGCTTTAGCTTATTGGCCTTTGTTCGAAGACTGTACATTCATCTCTCTTTATTACAATAATATCTTATGTAACATTGACGAGTACCACTTCGTGGAAATAGATGGAGTGGATTCTCCATCCAAAGACAATACATCTCGAGACAATTTGAACAGATGTAAAGCTTCTGGGTTGATTGTAATAGGTTTCACATCATTTATGTATAGTATACATTACCCTATTTTAATTACCCTGTTTATTTATGTGCATGCACCATCTAATCTACACAATTGTAATGTGTGTCTTTTAATACTTACCTAAGTGGCGATTTATAGCACATTGTATATCTCATTGTAGGCAAAATTAGTCGTAACTCGTAAGTTGCAAACTGTATTTTTTATCTATAGTTTGGTAAAAATAATCGTTAACTATTAAAAATATAAAATCACATTAAAATTAAAAAATCAAAACTCTGAAAAATTAAAAGTTAAATTTTATGCTTAAAGTAAAAGTTAATAACACTAAAAAGTTCCATAAAAAACACACATCTTTTTACATTGTCGTATTTTAATTTTTGGTTATTATTATATAATTTCATTAATATTCTTACCGAGGAATTTATCTTCATAGAGATGTTTTATTACTTATATAATCCCATATTCTCTATATGTGTACCCGCGTACAATAACGACGACAATTAGTTCTTTTGGTAAATATTTTTTTACGATGAAATAATTATTAAATTTTATGAATAGTTATTAAGGAATATAAAAGTTACAACTTTTAAAAAACAAATATTTTTAGACCTTATATATGTATATTGTATATTTATATCATTGAAGTAATTCATTAATACGATAATACAATGTCTAGTTTTAGAAACATAAATTAATTTATATACAAGACTTCAATATTTTGATATTATCATTTTTGTTACAAGCTGAATTTACAAATATCTTTCTTTATTCACGTCTTCATATTTTTGGCAAATATTATTGATTTATTTATACGTAATTATTTATATAAAAATTTATAATTTATACATCTTAAAATTCAAGATATGTTGAATATGCTTTATAATACAACATAAATATAGATATTTATTTTATTTTATTTGATGAGCTTAGTTATTTATTTTATTTATTTGCCATTTCAATTTTATGCAGTCACATGGATTTTAGATGTTTTCATCACGTAAAGGGCTTGGGAATTGAGTTTTGTTTTGTACATTGTAACATATTCAGCCATTCTTATTAATTTATCAAATATCAATTTAATAACACGATTTATTTGACACGCAAGAGATGAACAACAATTTCTTAATACCATATGGCAATACTACTTTGTTTTATTAATATATAATCTTTAAGGTGATGCAATCTGATATGGGCATGTACTTCCAACAAATAAAGTATACCATACAAACTGAATAGGCCAAATAATTACATAGTTTTTTTGTATAAAGCTGAAGACAATGTTTCAATTATATAACCTAAAAGAGATATGATCGATTTCACACAAATATCTTCTTTGTTTTAATTAATTAATGTAGTATCATTCAAAGAATATATATATATATATATATATATATATATATATATATATATATATATATATATATATATATATATATATATATATATAAAGCTTCGTTGAGAATTCATATATTTATGAAAACTCAATAGTGTAACATTAGATAGAAATTAACTTATTAAAAGTATAATTGTGATCTTACAAATCTCATTTAATGTTTAATTTTGTGGTATTTAAAATATTAATAAAAAAAGCATAAAACTAACATAAACATTATAATTTTCGGCTTTTTTTAAATCATAATTTTCGGATTTTTAGAAAATTCAGCTTTTTTGTTTTTTCTTTTACTGTACTTTTTCAAAAAAAATAAATAAATAAAAACAAAACAAAACAGTAAACTTTTTTAAAATAATTATTTTTCAAAAACCCATTAATTAAAAAAATATAATTGGATTTTTATATAAAAAAAACATAAAATTCGATGTCGATATATATATATTTCTTATTCTATAATATTTGTAAGTAAGTAATAAAAAAACACATTTTATTTAAAAATCCATAAACATAACAATACATTCATTTTAGTGGATACAAGATAAATGCTACAAAATTTCAAAGATTCTTCATTTTTTTGTGCCAAGATTGCCATATATTTTTCAATTTATCTTTTTCCACCACTTCAATATGCTTAAAAAATTCTTTCAAACCTATATGAATATTAAAAAAAATGAATAAAACTCATACAAATGCATGTGCGTATATAGATGTACGCAGAAATGCATATCGACATGCACACATGTGCATATCGAGTTATGCACATGTGCATATCGAGTTATGCACATGTGCATATCGAGTTATGCACATGTGCCTATCAACATGTGCACATGTGCATATCGACATATACACAAGTGCATATCGACATGTGCCTATCAACATGTGCACATGTGCATATCGACATATACACAAGTGCATATCGACATATGCATCTGTGCATATCGACATATACACAAGTGTACATACATATACATTTATATATATTTATATATCGACATATGCATATATCATATAAAATTCACATGTTATTATATCATGTAATATTCACATATTATTTTATCATGAAATTGTAACATCCCGTTTAAAATAGGATAATTAAATAATAAACCCAAAACCCCGAGAAGTAATTATTATTATTATTTTATATTATTATAGTCCAAAATCAAATAATACTTAGCAGGGTGTTGGTTTCGGGTAGCCAAATGACATAATTTAGAAGTTGAGCGTTAAAAGTGTAAGTTATGGGTTGGTTTTTGTAAGTATTTATGAAGGCAGGGACTAAATGTTAACTTCAGGGACTCCATTTGAAAAGATTTTGGAGGCTAAGGGGTTGATTGGTAAGATTTCAGACTTGATTTGTAAGGGTTTTTAGAAGAAGTGGTTGAAATGGTAAATATTGGATCGAAATTGAAAGAAAAGGGTGAAGGATGCACCAAATGTGTTGTTATGGAATGAAGTTTGAAGGGATCAGGTATATAAACTTGTCACCTTCACAAACCCAAACCCTAACCACTCTAAACTTCAACCGCCACCTCTCCTTCCTCCATCGTCCGACCGTCACCACCCTTTACTCTCGTCTCGTCATTCCGACCAACGAAGTCCACCAAGAGAATTGTCTTCAACCTCCATTCTCCCTCCACGTCAGGATGGTTCAAGATCGTCGTGGAGTGGCAGAGCCGAGTACCACAGTTCCATCGACCACCGGTATCGGTTAACGCCTCGCGGCCACAATGAGTCGTCGTTTTGCACGTCGTGTTCATCCTACCGCCAGGAAAACAATTTACATGTGTTGTTGTCGCTGTTGTGCCCCATCGTTGAAGACATTCAGCCGCCGCTTGTTGTGACTGAGGACGCAAACCACTGTTAGGGCGTTGTTTCAGTTGGGATGTCGTCATTCATGCCATCGCTGTAGTTGCTCGCGGTTTGATGTACGCCACCACCACTGTTGGACGTCGTGAATAGCATAGAACTTCCCGTGGGACGCCGGAGACCTTGAGATGAGGGTTCGACCCGATGTTGTGGTCGTGGAAGGGACCAGTAGGACTTTGCTACTGTTGGGTCTCGATGATGCCGCCGGCATCCACCACTAATTTGTCGTTGATGCTGCTATCCCCGTTGCCGTGTGCCACCAGGTGGGTGGCTGTGGCAAATCTTCCAGTCATGGTGTATGTGATATGTTGGGTGTGGCCACTTGACCGGATTTCACAAGAGGGCCACCACCACCATCGTGAAGTGGTGGCTAGCACCTCCGATCACCACCAACCACCATGTTGGGTGGCGATGTGCCTAGTTTGTGTTTTGACTCGTTTGGGATTCTTGGAAAAACTGGGCCTAATGAAACCCTAGTGGGCCCAATGAAACCCTAATGGGCCCAATCAATCCCTAAATGACGTAAAAGCCCAACCATTTAACTAATGGGCTAGTATTGAGCTGGAAACCCTAATTAGGATTTGGAAAACCCTAATGTCATGAAACCCTAATTTTGGGGATTTATTGGGACCCACACTGGAATTATTTAATAAACTTAAAGTATTAACTAATAATCATTTTCAAGTTAACCTAAGGTAGTATTGGACTTAATTGATTATGTCCTTAATGGGTTAAGTAAGAACCACATAACCCTAATCGCCATTTTATGTGAAAACCCTAATTTCACTTGGGCCTTGAGTTGGGCCTTTTTATTGGGCTTTGGTGATTGAGCCAATGATGGGCCATTCAAGAATAATCATATGGACTAGAATAATTGGATGGGCTTTAGGGTAAGGCCCATATGAGGGGTTGGGCGCAATTTGGAAAATTGGGCCATATATGGGCCATAATTTGGGCCTTGATGATTATGAGATATTGGGCCATTTGAATGCCAAATGTTGGGACCCGATGTGTTGCGTTCGTGGCTTGCTCTTTGGCCAAGTTTTGTTATCGGTTTGGGCCTGTCCAACCGTGTTTATTTTGATTAGGGTTTTAGTATTTAAGGTGCATGCATGCATCCTTTGTAATTATCGCTTTCATTTATTATTCTCAGTATTGTACTACAAACCCTAGCTCGCCTCTATAGTGGAAGTTCTTCATCGAGCTCTGCTGAGGCGTGACTAGTCTTGAATCATTAAGCTATATTTTGATTCTATCCTATGTTCACAGTGTTTGTTTGTTTGTTATACTGACTAACCTGTTAAAGATCTAATTGATCTAAGAGTTTTCAACTCATCAATTGGTATCGAAGCAGGAGACTGTGTAATCAATACACATCTCTTCTGTTAAAGAGGATCTTAATTTTTTCTGCTTTGATCGACATTTTTAGAGTGGTCATCTGCTATTGACGTAGTTCTTTAATAGTTGATCTTACCCTAACGTTATTTACAAGTCTGATCTTAAACAGGTTTTTGAACAAAAATCATCATGTCCATGGAAGATTCTCAGACAAACCCAATCAATATCTCCAAGAATATAGGATCGACAACAAGGATTCCTATATTATACACTCAAGATTATGAGGTATGGACGCATCATTTTGAAGACTATGTGATTGGTTCAGAAGACAATGGATACTTGATCTGGGAGAAGATTACTGTAGGTCCATTCGCTCACTCAAGTACTTCAAGAATTGATAAAAACCCAAAAGGAGTACAATCAACTCGTTAATGATGTAAAATACATACCCCAAGATGAGAAGGAAAAGTTTCAGTGCAACATCAAAGCTTGAAGAATGATAAGGTTCGCCTTATAATTAGATACCTTTCGGTTGGTAAGCTCATGCACAACAGTGAAAGAAATATGGGACAGGTTGAAGGAACTATATTCTACGAATGACCATCTTGAGCACTCAATCCAAACTTTGTTGCTCTCAGAATTTAGTGACTAAGCTTATTCAAGCCTTCGATCGCTTTAATCATCTTCTTAGTAAGATGATAAAGCATGGGATTGAAAGGAAAGTCATTGAACAAAAGTTCACATTCATAAATAGCCTTAAACCTATATGGATGGATGTGGTGTCTATTGTGAAGGCACACAAACAATTCAAGGCTTATTCTCTGGCAAAACTGGTGGGAATATAAAAGTCACATGAGAGTGCAGTGACTAAAGAAACAAATGTGGTTTCTAGCATGGGGTCCTTGGCTCTAATCTCCAAATGAAAGAATGTTGCTGAAGAAGATGAAGATTTAGATCTTTATGAATACGATCTAACAAGTGAAGATTATGCTTTAATGGTGTCAAATCCCAAGAAGGAACCGAAGAGTGTTTCTCAGACCGAAGAACTAAAGAAGAAAGCAAAACTTGGTGGTGACTCGGGTATTAGTTGTCACTACTGTGGAGGCAAAAATCACTTCGCCAAAGATTGTATGTTGAGACAGAAGTCGTAAAAGAATGATGATGATGACGAGGAAGCGAACCTGATACGTCGATTGGAGACGAAATCAAGAAGAAGAAAGCTTGATCTAATAACATTATGAATGCTCTTATTGTGCAGGGAAATAATGTTGATGATGAGTACTGAGGTGTTGAAGTTTGGTCTACAGATTCTGCAGATGAAGAAGTGAGGAAGCCCACTCATGGCAGGGCTTTGTTAGTGAAAGAAGAGAACATTGCAGGAAAGTATCTAATGGTGACCTCTGGGGTGTCACAAATGAGAGGCTATACCACTGATGGGGGACTAGACGAAGCGAAAGAGCGAAAGGACATGTGTTTTGCAGCAAAACCTGTCAGTGAGCAGATCAACGAATGCGATCAGTTGATCAAGAAGGTACAATCCATTATTGTTTCTTTACATATCCCCATCACAAACTATGAAAAAGAACTTATTGGATTAAAAATCTAAATTTTCTAGTATAAGTGGTAGTTTAACTCAAACTCACATCACAAAATCTAACCTAACTAATCAAATTAGCAGGATATTGTCGAAGAGTGAGGAGAGGCGTATGTGGATTGAGAAAAAGGAGAAGGAGTTGATTAGGTATAGGGATGAAACAATTTATTTGCAAAGAGATAATTTAAAGCTTTTAAAACAACAAAATGTTTTTTGTTTGATTGCTAAACGATTATATTCCAACATTACTCAATTGCATCTTGATTGTGATATAGGGAAGAAGATACATCGTATGATTTTACCCTTCCTTGAGTTAAAGGAGGATGAAATCGATGTCGATGCATATAACTATGAAAACGTTGTTTCTTCTGATGATATATCTCCCGCTTACAAAATTGGTCTTGACATAATAGAGTCCTTCATAAAGTGAAAAGACCATAAGGACATGCTCAAAAATTTGTTGGATGAAAATGACAAATTAAAAATCAAAACCGAAACTGTACAAAAATTTGACTCTTTGAATGCCAAGTTGAATTCAGAAAATAAAATTGATATTGAAAACACTTATGAATTCAATAAGGATGATGATATGAGTGTAATATCTATAGAAGATGAGGTGGACTGTTCCGAATTTGTCAAGAGAGAACCCGAAACCAACAAAAATCTTATTTCAGAAAATTATGTTGAGTTTGCTCATTTATCCAAAAACAAGACTAAAGTCCTCAAGGAAAAGGCTGTTGTATATCAAAACGTCCAAACAACTCCAAATCAAGTTTATACAATTAAGGGAGTTACTCAGCAACAGACAACCAAACTGACAACTTTAGTAGAAGAAGATAATGCTGATGGCTGTGATGAATTTTTCTATTCAGCACCGTTTGATAACACTGATGAAACAGAAGGTCTCTCTACAAAAACATCATGGAGGGTGAAAGGTAGGTATGTGACAAAACCACTTA
Source organism: Lactuca saligna (assembly GCF_052625555.1). Taxonomy (NCBI): domain Eukaryota; kingdom Viridiplantae; phylum Streptophyta; class Magnoliopsida; order Asterales; family Asteraceae; genus Lactuca; species Lactuca saligna. The sequence continues at coordinate 173,985,844 of NC_136419.1, forward strand.
ATGAACCTATACGCTTTGATGTGCCAAGCACAAGTGGTACCAAAACTCCTTCAGGCGGACCGGTCATGGTGTCAAGCGAAACCTCTTTGCTAAAGAGCGAAACTCATGCTCAAAGACCGAAGAAAAAGGCCAACATCCACAAAAATCCAAAACATGTGTTAGAAAGAAAGCATCAACGAAATTTGAGATACACGAAGAATCTCACTAAAAGGAAAGGGTTTTGGCGATCTCAAAACCCTAATTACATTCGTTATGAAATGTCCTTGAAGTCAAAGGAAGAAGCAGAAGTAAACTTAGCTTCTCGCACTCAACACAATGAAAACAACCGAAAGAAGAGTTTCGGTCCCCAGAACCAAGACAACCGAAAATAGAGTTTTGGTCCACAAAAACATAGCAACCAAAAGAGAAGTTTCAGTCCTTAGACAGAAGACACCCGGAAAAGAAGTTTCGGTCCTTAAGATAAGAGAAACCGAAAGGATGGTTTCGGTCCTAGATCAACCAATGAGAGGAACTGAAGGGAAAGTAGCTTCGGCTCTCAACCAAGAAAGAGCAATGACCAAAAGCTTAATTCTGCTCCGAAGTCTCATCTTTCTCATTCTCATTCTCACTCACAGAATGATCGAAAGGGAAAAGGAAAGCTCGTTTCAGAAAACGAAAAGAAGACGCCGTTTGAACCCAAAGTGGAGAACCAAAAGACTACTAACGTCAATTCAAAATCTAAAGTACTCAAATCTAATAAAATCAAAGTTTTCAGCATAAAAAGAAAAGATGAAACAACCTTAATAAAAAGAACCTTTTTAGTTGATGTTTCTCTTACAATTCCCTGTTCTGTAAAAGGTTAACAAGGACCCAAGAAAATTTGGCCTCCTAAATCAGCTTAATCTTTGCAAGTTATGCGTGACGAACAGTTCGACGATGAATGGAACATAGACAGTGGTTGCTCGCGTCACATAACAGGGAGAAAGGAAGAGCTGAGGGAATTTTGGTCCCTTTAAGATGGTGGAAGTGTCAAGTATGGTAATAATTCTTTTGGCACGATCAAAGTTATGGTATGATCACCAATGGTGATTTCTTGATACGAAAAGTGGCATACGTTGAAGGTTTACAACACAAACTTATTAGCGTTTCTCAATTGGTGGTTGGTACCGGGTTAAAATTTTCGTTCGATGATGATGGCTCAGAGATTATTGAAAAGAAGACGAACAATATCTTGCTGAAATCAAAGCGAAAATGAGAGATGTATCCTCTGAATCTCAATCCCAAATGAGGGAAACCAGCAGTTTGCTTGCTAACGAATTCGCATTCAAATGAAAGCTGGCTTTGTCACCGAAGACTTTCCCATCTCAATTTCAAAGACATCAACAAGCTAGTGCTTGGGGATCATGTTCGAGGTCTTCCTGTTCTGAAGTTCGATAGAGAACACTTGTGTGCTGCGTGTGAAATGGGAAAACAAATTCGATAGACTCATCCTTCTCGATTCCATACAAAAATTATTGAACCACTAGAGTTACTTCATGTTGATCTATGTGGTCCATCTTCAATCGAGAGCATTGGTGGTAGTAGGTATATACTTGTAATAGTGGATGAATTCTCTCGATTTACCTGGGTGTTCTTGTTGAGATAGAAATTAGAGGCCACTCCTAAGCTTAGACTCTTTAACAAGCAGGTAGAAGTTCAACTATGAATGGTAGTTCGAAACATAAGAAGCGACAACGGGTTGGAGTTCAAGAACAAAGACTTTGAAGATTTTCTTGTAGAGAAGGGGACAAATCACAACTTCTCAGCTCCATATACTCCACAACATAATGGAATTGTCGAAAGGCGAAACCGATCTTTATGTGAAGTAGCCCGAACCCTGCTTAGCTTCGCTTCACTACCTCTATATTTCTAGGCAGATGCCATTGTTGCTTCTTGCTACACGCAGAACAGATCTTATCTCAACAAACATTTCTCCATCACTCCTTATGAGATCTTGAACAACCGAAAGCCTAATGTAAAGTTTTTTCATGTGTTCGGTTCAAGATACTTCATTTTTAATTCAAAAGAGCACCGAAACAAGTTTCACGACAAAGCGGATGAAGGAATCTTTATGGGTTATTCATTACACTCCAAAGCATACAGGGTCTTAAACAAGCGTTCAAATAAAATTGAAGAGACTTATTATGTCACCTTCGATGATAAACTAAAGACAACCGAAGGTTCTGTGGAGGAAATATTTCCAAAATCTGGTCAAGCTTTGGTACCAATCTCAAACCTCTTTGAGCAATACATGCTGCTGTTTGATGAACCAAAAAAGGCTATTCACTCTGAATCCAAAGCTGCAGACAACAGGGTAGACAACCTGAAGAAGATAATCGATGATGCTGCAAAGAAAATGGCAGATAAACAACCAACAACAACCAAACAGCTTGACTCAAGCGAACCTCCAAAAGACAGTTCTTATGTTGAGGGGGAGGTGCGTCTTCTCCAAATAACCTGTAACAACGGAAAATTTAAAACAAAATTTTCACATTTTAAACACACTTTTCCAAACACATTTATTGATAAAACCCCATTGTATCATACTTTGTTTCACAAATATTTTCGAAGATCAAAATACATAAAAACCCATGCGTGTGTACAAATCATGCCGACACCTTCCCACAATCATCACTGGTACCTGAAACACATAACACATAACACTGTAAGCATAAAGCTTAGTGAGTTCCCCAAAATACCATACATACACATACTAGCCACTCAAGGCCATAACTCTGTGGGCCCGTCGGCCCTAACTCTATTGACCCTCTGGTCCTAACTCTGTGAACCTTCCAATTCTAACTCTGATATACTCTGATATACACATGATGTAAACCACATAGAAATAATACAGTACAACACATCACATAATAGCATACGATAACTCTATCACATAACTCTAATTACCACTCAAGGTAAAGTATGGTGAGAAGACTCACCTCAGATGTCCTGGTAAATCACTGACTCAGTAGAAATACGATCTAGCCTCCGCCTAAATACATAAAGTAATACTCTCATAAATATAATTCTCAGAACTAGGCTCAACCCTCTCTAGGCACCCTCAGAAGGGAAAAAGACCATTTTACCCCTCCTTTGGCTCAAAGACCCTTATTGTTGACCAAACCCTAAAAGTCAACCAAAGTCAACGGTCAAACCTTGACCCGACTCTTTGAGTGCACTTGGGCAACTCGGCGAGTCCACATGTATCCACTAACTCTTTAGTCACGTTTAACACGTCGAGTCCCTCCCTTTACTCGATGAGTCCCCAGGTATGCATCGCGGGGCCACCCCGATTCAACTCGCAGAGTCTCAAGAACAACTCGGCGGGTACATGCCATGCACAAACTCCATTGACCTCCTGAGATCAGATCTGTTCCTCTAATCCATAGATCTAGCCTTCCCAAGCATTATAATCACGTAAAGTCCAGACCTTGACACTCATATATCATCTAGATGGTCTCATTTGATGATTTAGCCCCAAAAATGACATTCTAAGCTCATAACTCCCAAGATAACTCATAAAGCTCCAAGGGTTAAGGTCTCTGGACCTCTTTGAGTCTAGATCCAAAGTATAAACTCGAGAAGGGACCAATTGCTCCACATAACCATCCTCAAAAGATGTTAGAAAACCCTAACTATAAGAATCAATACGAAAACTGAAGAAGGTCCGGATAAATACCTCAAGTTAAAGTCTCTGGACTCTGAAACCACTAGAATCAGACCTCCTTCAGTATCCTCTTGCTCTTGATCACCTTCTTCTTGCTAAACCAAAGATAGAAAGATCAAATATAGCTTCTCCTTCTTCCCAAAAAATTTAGCTCACTTAGGGTTCTCTTAAGGGACTGGTAGCCACAATGGGGGACTATGAGTGCTCTTAAATAGGCTCCAACCCGGGGGATTAGGGTTTCGTTAAACAGTGTGGACTCGCCGAGTCTAGTCGCGAACCCGGATGATAATCCACGACCCTACTAGGCGAGTCTAAGCATCAACTTGTCGAGTTCCTTCACAATTTCCAAAATAAAAATATTAGTGTAATATACCTGGGAATCCAGATGTTACAATTCTCCCCCACTAGAATCAGACTTTGCCCTCGAAGTCTCATTCTGCAAACAACTCTGGATGCTGCTCACGCATCTCGCACTCCGGCTCCCAACTCAGCTCTGACCCTTTTCTGTGCTGCCACTGCACCTGCACGAGAGGCATTACCTTGTTCCTCAGAACCTTGACCTTCCGATATCTAATTACCACCGGTCTCTCAACATGGTTCAAGCACACATCCACCCGAATATCCTCTAACGGTACCACTGCTGACTTGTCGGCTATACACTTTCTCAACTGCGACACGTGAAAAGTGTCGTGAATTTGACACAACTCCGCGGGTAGCTCCAAACGGTAGGCTACCCTTCCTACTTTCGTGATCACCCTGAAAGATCCAATATATCGAGTCCCCAACTTGCCCCTCTTCCTGAATCGGATCACTCCTTTCCAAGGAGAGACCTTCAGGAGCACGAAGTCACCGACCTGAAACTCGAGCTCGAACCGCCGCCTATCTTCATAACTCTTCTGACGACTCTGAGCGGTCAACAACCTCTGTCTGACCTACTGTATCTACTCAGTCGTCTGAAGCACAATATTCGTACTACCCATCACACGTTGCCCTACCTCTCCCCAGCAAATAAGGGTCTGACACCTCCTCCCATACAACATCTCAAAGGGTGTTATACCAATGCTCGAATGATGGTTGTTATTGTAGGAAAACTCTACCAAAGGCAAATATGTGTCCCAACCCCTGCCGAAATCCAACACACACACTCGGAGCATGTCCTCGAGCGTCTGGATCGTCCGCTCGCTCTGCCCATCAGTCTGTGGGTGGTATGCGATACTAAAATGCAGCCTTGTACCTAGCTCTTCGTGAAATTTCTTCCAGAATCTTAAAGTGAAACGCACATCTCGATCTGAGACAATTGAGATCGGCACTCCATGTCGCGATACCACCTCCCTCACGTACATCTCTTCCAATTTCTCTGCGGAATAGCTCTCATTGATAGCAAGGAAATAAGCGCTCTTCGTCAACCGGTCTACAATCACCCAAATTGCATCGACGCCCCTCACAGTCCTTGGTAATTTGGTGATAAAGTCCATAGTAATTTGTTCCCATTTCCACTCAGGAAACTCTAACGGCTGCAACTTACCATGTGGTCTCTGGTGTTTGGCATTAACCCGGCGACCGGTTAGGCACCTCTCAACGAACCATGCAATGTCCGTCTTCATACAGGGCTACCAATACTCCCTATTTAGGTCCAAATACATCTTAGTGGCCCCAGGGTGGATCGAGAATTTCGATCGATGTGCTTCTTCCATGAAAATGGTACACGTCCAACCCACAAACGGTACCCAAATTCAACCCTGAAATGTCATAAGTCCCCGGCTATCGGTAACGAACTCCGATACCTGCCCGATAACTCGCTCCCTATTTTGGTTTTCTGGTCTCATAGCCTCATCCTGGGCCTCTCAAATGGTGTCCAACACCGGAGTCATCACTGTCAATCTCATACAAACGTCTCGCATCAGGACGCTCTCCGTCCTACGACTCAGGGCATCGGCTACTACGTTAGCCTTACCCGGGTGGTACAGGATCTCACAATCATAATCCTTTACCACATCCAACCATTTCCTCTACCGCATGTTCAGGCTGGGCTGATCCAACAAGTACTTCAGGCTCATGTGATCCGTGTATATGGTACACCGGACCCCATATAGATAGTGATGCCAGATCTTGAGGGCGAACACCACTGCCCCTAACTCTAAATCGTGGGTGGGATACCTTGCCTCTTGAGGCTTCAGCTGCCTCGATGCATATGCTATCACGTGCCCCCTCTGCATAAGCACCGCTCCCAACCCTGATATCGACGCATCACAATATACCACGAAGTCCTCCATTCCCTCCGGAAGGGCTAACACTAGGGCTTCGCATAACCTTTGACGAAGTGTCTCAAAGGAGGCCTGCTGCTTTGGGCCCCATGAGAAAGCAACGCCCTTCCTGGTCAACTTGGTGAGTGGCACGACGATCTTGGAGAAATCCCTGATAAATCTCTGATAATAGCGTGCAATCCTAGGAAACTCTTGATCTCTGTAGGTGACCTCGGCACCTCCCAACTCATCACCGCCTCAATCTTGCCCGGATCGACCATTATCCCTTTATGGTTAACAAGATGCCCTAGGAAATGGACCTCTCGTAACCAAAAATCACACTTGGAGAATTTGGCGTAAAGCCTCTCCGATCTCAAAACTCCGAGGATCTCTCTCAAATGTTCCTCATGTTGTTCTTGGGATCTCGAATACACCAAAATGTCGTCAATGAACACGATCACCGAGCGATCCAAAATCGGCCTACATACTCTGTTCATGAGGTCCATCAACACCGTCGGCGCATTGGTGAGCCCGAAAGGCATCACCATGAACTCGTAATGCCTGTAAAGAGTCCTGAACACTGTCTTCTGGATGTCCGCATCTCGCACCCTCACCTGATGATATCCCGACCTCAAAACGATCTTGGAGAACCAAGATGCTCCCTGCAGCTGATCGAACAAATCATCGATCCTCAGCAACGGGTAACGGTTCTTGACCGTCAACTTGTTCAGTTCACTATAATTAATGCACATTCGGTGTGAGCCATCCTTCTTCTTAACAAAAAGGATAGGCGCTCCCCACGGAGAACTGCTCGTCCGAATAAACCCCTTCTCCAGCAGCTCCTGAAGCTGCGAGGATAACTCTTGCATCTCTGGAGGCGCAAGGCGATAAGGTGCCTTGGCGATAGGCGCAGCTCCCGGAACCAAATCGATGCTGAACTCAACCTGCCTCTCGGGAGGCACACCTGGTAACTCTTCTGGAAATACATCCGGGAACTCACGCATTATTGGAACCACATCAACTGACCTCAGTCTCTCTGAACCAACCCTCGTATCCATCACATATGCTACAAATCCCTTACAGCCCTGCTGTAGACTCTGCCTCGCTTTAGCGGCTGAACAAAATGCCGACCCAGAACGCGTACCCTGGCCGTATACGGTAAGAATTCCCCCATTAGGGTCTCGTATGGTCACCAGTTGTCTCTCGCAGTTAATAATTGCTCCAAACTTGCTCAACCAGTCCATTCCCACAATGACACAAACATCTCCCATCGTAGTAGGAACTAGATCAATCGGGAACTTGATGCCAAAAATCTCGAGTACACATCCTCGGATCACCTCGGTGGCATACATCGCTCTCTCGTCAGCTATGGAAACTCTCAGAGGTCGACTCATCACCTCTCGACTAATACTGATGTGCTGACTAAAAGCCAAAGATACAAAAGACTGACTCGCACCCGAGTCAAATAACACCAAGGCAGGTACGGAATTCACAAGAAAAGTACCTACGCATATCTTAATATAAGCACAATAACTCAACATAAAAATAAATATATGAAAGAATACATACCAACCACGACATCAGGCGCTGCACGGACCTCCTCCACAGTCAACTGGAAGGCTCTCCCTCGCACCTTCGGTACCTCGGCCTTCTCTAGCCGGCTCTCAGTAGCTCTGATAGCAGCAGGGGCAGATCCCTGAGGTGCTCCCTAGGTAGTCCCTTGTAATTATGGACACTCTGCCTTGCGGTGTCCAGTCTGGTTGCAGTGAAAGCATACTACAAACCCTTTCGGGAAATCCTTGGCCATATGCCCCTCCTTGCCACATTTGTAGCAAGACCCTGCTCTGCACACCCCCTTGTGGCTCTTTCCGCACTTGCCACAAGTGCGACCCTTCTGACTCCCAAATCGTGAATCAACGGGCTTGACCCGCTTGGCTGCTTGTTGAGACTGTGCCGGTCGCCGATCCCTCGCCTAAGACTCAGCCTCCTCCCTATCCTGGGTCTACAACTCTATCTCCCTCTTCCGGGCATTTTCCTGAAGCTCATCAAATGTCCGATACGTCGAGTTCGCCACAAACTCCCATATTTCCTCCTCAAAATGCTCAGGTAGCGGCTCTTATGTGCCTGCTCGGAGGACACGTGCTCTGGGAAAACATCGCCCGCTCATGGAACTTCCTTGTAATCACCGTAATAGAATCAGTACTCTGCTTGAGGGTCAAAAACTCATGGGTCAGATGCTCCCTTTCCACCTAGGGAACGTACTCATCTCGGAACATAGTAGTGAACCTCTCCCAAGTCACTGCAGCAAGCTCAGCAGGCGAATAATGTGCCGTCACAAACTTCCACCAATCCTTCGCTCCCAAGTGAAATTGGTTCAGTGTGAACCGGACCCTCAAATGCTCAGGAGATGAGCAAGTAAAGAAACATCCCTGTATGTATGATATCCACCTCTTCGCCGCAATCGGGTCCTGGGTCCCATCAAACTCCGGTGGTTTTGTGTTGCTGAACTCCCGGAACAGCAACGCATCACCACCCTGCGGTCTAGTCGCAGCTACATCTGGAGTGGGCGCAACAACATCAGCTTCATAAAGAGCAGCGTATCTCTCATCGAATGTCTTCATCAGGGTGGTCTTAATCTCGTCGCGGATGGCTGCAACCACCTCATCATGAATCATCTGGCGGAGCTCTTCGTCGCTCACACCCCCTCCATTGGTCCCTGGTCTGTGACGTGTCCCTACCATGACGCCTCTCTGAAATACAACACAAGATATCAGTAATTTGCTCGGACATACACACACTCAATATCCCAACCCTACTTGGTATCTAGTACCCTAAGGATTCTTAGTTGGGTTGCGTACTGACCCAGTGCCTTCGATAGTATGGGCCCAATACTACTGACCACATCGACTCAGCATTCACACCAAGTCCTCCTCTCAGAGCCCCAAATCCCACATACACTCATCTCTCTAATCATGTGCCACTCACTAGCAAATTTCTCATAAGCTCCTTGCTGCTATCTCAACACTCTCAATTATTCCTAATAGCAAAATCCCTAGACTAAGGCATCATATATCAGGCCACTCTAGTCCTAATAAGAATACCTAGTCTTACTCTAGCATGCATAATATAACTCATCATATAGCATAGCATAACATTTCTTTTACAACTTATTGTAAGGGTATTTTGATAAATCACCGTTCGGGCGATGGCTGATCCTACACACGGCTCTACTATGTTTGTTTCAAAACTCTTTTTACTCCTTTAAAATAAATTTACTTTTTTATCACATTTTTCCTCAAATCCTCAGTTTGAGTTCAGATACGCCCGAAGATGCATCCAGATCCCTCAAACCAAGGCTATGATACCAAATTGTAACAACGTAAAATTTAAAACAAATTGTTAACATTTTAAACACACTTTTCCAAACACATTTATTGATAAAACCCCATTGTATCATACTTTGTTTCACAAATATTTCCCAAGATCGAAATACATAAAACCCATGCGTGTGTACGAATCATGCCGACGCCTTCCCGCGATCATCACTGGTACCTGAAACACATAACACATAACACTGTAAGCATAAAGCTTAGTGAGTTCCCCAAAATACCATACATACACATACTAGCCACTCGAGGCCATAACTCTGTGGGCCCGTGGGCCCTAACTCTATGGACCCTCTGGTCCTAACTCTGTGAACCTTCCGGTTCTAACTCTGATATACACATGACGTAAAACACATAGAAATAATACAGTACAACACAACACATAATAACATACAATAACTCTATCACATAACTCTAATTACCACTCAAGGTAAAGTATGGTGAGAAGACTCACCTCAGATGTCCCGGTAAATCACTAACTCAGTAGAAATACGATCTAGCCTCCGCCTAAACACATAAAGTAATACTCTCATAATTATAATTCTCAGAACTAGACTCAACCCTCTCTAGGCACCCTCAGAAGGGAAACCTACCATTTTACCCCTCCTATGGCTCAAAGGCCCTCACTGTTGACCAAACCCTAAAAGTCAACCAAAGTCAACGGTCAAACTTTTACCCGACTCTTCGAGTGCACTTGGGCAACTCGGCGAGTCCACATGTGTCCACTAACTCTTTAGTCCTGTTTAAAACATCGAGTCCCTCCGTTTACTCGACGAGTCCCCAGGTATGAATCGCGGGGCTACCCCGACTCAACTCGTCGAGTCTCAAGAACAACTCGACGAGTACATGCCATGCACAAACTCCATTGACCTCCTGAGGTCAGACCTGTTCCTCTAATCCATAGATCTAGGCTTCTCAAGCATAATAATCATGTAAAGTCCAGACCTTGACGCTCATATATCATCTGGATGGTCTCATTTGATGATTTAGCCCCCAAAAATGACATTCTAAGCTCATAACTCCCAAGATAACTCATAAAGCTCCAAGGGTTAAGGTCTTTGGACCTCTTTGAGTCCAGATCCAAGGCATAAACTCGAGAAGGGACCAATTTCTCAACATAAGCATTTTCAAAAGACGTTAGAAAACCCTAACTCTAAGAATCAATACAAAAAACTGAAGAAGGTCCGAATAAATACCTCAAGTTGAAGTCTCTGGACTCTGAAACCACTAGAATCATACCTCCTTCAGTATCCTGTTGCTCATGATCACCTTCTTCTTGCTAAACCAAAGATAGAAAGATCAAATATAGCTTCTCCTTCCTCCCAAATGATTTAGCTCACTTAGGGTTCTCTCAAGGGACTGGTAGCTGCAATTAGGGCCTATGAGTGCCCTTAAATAGGCTCCAACCCTGGGGGATTAGGGTTTAATTAAACAGCGTGGACTTGCCGAGTCTAGTTGCAAACCCGGATTATAATCCGCGACCCTACTCAGCGAGTCTAAGCATCAACTCACCGAGTTCCTTCACAATTTCCAAAAATAAAAAGATTAGAGTAATATACCTGGGAATCCGTATGTTACATAACCAAGATTCACCATTCCAGGGGAGAGTCCATCAGCATCAATACCAACCAAAAGTCAAGTCGAAAAGGAGAATTCTGAACCTGAAGATGAAGAAGTATCATCATTCAAAGGGGAGAATATAAATACATACGACGATGAAATTCAGTTAGAATTTGAAGAAGAAGTGACTGCTGAACTGGATCCCTATTATGATCCTAATTAACCTTCTCTATCCAAATGGACCAAAGATCATCCACAACCACAATTATTAGTAAAACAAGAAAAAAAGTTCTCACACAATCACAACTAAAAGCGAAATAAACTGCACTATTCTCTAAATTGTAATTTTGCATGTTTAATTCGTTCGTCTCCAAGGTTCAACCGAAGACGATCAACACTGCACTCGATCAGTTGATTGGGTACACGGGATGCAGGACAAACTCAATGAGTTCGAGCGAAACAAAGTGTGGAGACTGATTCCAACACCAAAGGATGGTTATGTGGTTGGACTAAAGTGGGTTTTCAGGAACAAGATGGATAAGGAAGGAAATATGATTCACAACAAGACAAGATTGGTTGTGAAAGGTTAATGTCAAGAAGAAGGCATAGATTATGAAGAGACCTTCGCTCCAGTAGCAAGGATAGAATCGATTCGTATTTTTCTCGCCTATGCTGCACACAAGAACTTTGAAGTATGCCAAATGGATGTGAAGCGTGCCTTCTTAAATGGAGAACTGGAAGAGGCGGTGTATGTAGAGCAACCATCGGGTTTCGTTAACGAGAAGTATCCAGATCACTACTACATCTTGGATAAGGCTGTCTATAGACTCAAGAAAGTTGTAAGGGCATGGTATGAAACTCTAACTATATTTCTCAAAATATCAAAGTTTAAACAAGGTTCAGTTGACCCAACCTTCTTTCGTAAGAAAGAGGGTGACCACCTTATGATCGTTCAAATTTATGTTGATGATATCATCTTAGGTTCCACAAATCCTGGCTTAACAACTGAATTTAGGAAGTTGATGGAGACTAAATTTGAAATGAGCTCAATGGGTCCTATTAACTTTTTCCTTGGCTTAAATATTAGATAGGGACCCGAAGACATTTTCATTAATCAAGAGGATTACATGAAGACTTTGCTTTCCAAGTTTGGAATGATGGGAGATTCGAAAGTAAATATTCCTATGGCGTTTGGCACAAAGTTAACACTTTCTCTGGACAAACTGGCTACTGACATGACCCTCTATCGTTAGATGATAGGGACCCTAATGTATCTAACAGCTAGTCGACCAGACATAATGTTCTCTGTTTGCTATTGTGCTAGGTTTCAAGCTAATCCACGCGAACCTCCCCTGCTAGTTGTGAAGAATATCTTTCGATACCTGGAGCGAACCTCTTCGCTTGGTCTATGGTACCCAACCAAGTCAGGGTTCTTTATCCAAGCAATCTCAGATATTGATCTAGGAGGATGTGGACTGGACCGAAAGAGTACCACTGGAGGATGCCAATTTCTGGATGGAAAACTTGTTAGTTGGAAGTCAATGAAACAAACATGTGTCTCTCTCTCCACTACATAAGCAGAATATATAGTCACAACATTATGCACATCTTAGGTCATTTGGATGCAAAGTCAACTTCAAGACTATGGCCTCAATATGAAAAAAAATGCCACTATATTGTGACTCAGAGAGTGTAATTAGGATTTTTCATAACCCAGTGCAACACTCAAAGACCAAACACATAGCACTGAGGTATCACTTTATCAAAGATCATGTGGAAGCTGGTAATGTAGAAATTCATTTCGTAAGAACCACTGATCAATTGGATAACATCTTTACTAAGGCCATTCATGAAGCGAGTTTTAATAAATTCCTACAAGGCTTAGGAATGATGGAAGCTAAACCTGTACCGAAATCAGATTCGCCTCTATAAAAGTTGGAAGCGAAACAGAGCGAACGCTCGGTCCATTTCAGGTTTGGTTCTTCTAGGAATCGAAATGAACCAAACGATCAATCTATTTCGGGTTCTGTCCTACCGAGCTCGGTTCACCTCTTATCTCCAAGTGATGGTTTCGGTTGTATAGTATGTACACACTCTTTTCTCATAATTTATTTTATGTTTTTCCTTTTATTTTCATAAAATCCAAATATATTTTTATTTCTGTTTTTAATTCTTTTCCAGAAAATCTTATAAAAATCCAAAAATATTTTTCATTTCTGTTTTTATTTCTTTTCAGAAAATTCAAATAATAATTCAAAATATTTTCTTTCATTTTATTTTAGTTTGCTTCAGTCTTAATCTAATTTGTGTATAAGGACGGTTCTCAATGATGGAGTTGGGGAAGGTATAATTCTTTGTCTTTGTATTAGCTAAGTGTCCCTAGAAGCATGCTATTGTATGTTGACCCAAGCCTCCGAAGATTCTGAGTGAAGCCTTAATGACTTGATACATACCAATCATGTCTTCCCAATTAGGTTGTTAAATTTACTCTAATCACGAGCTACCTTACTCTTCTCTTAATTGAGTTAAGAGTTTTTCTTCTAGGTCCAATTTTATACCAAAGGTACATGAGTTCTTTAACCACCTCAATCTTATTCTCCATAAACCATTCGTTTCATAATTGTAACCCTTGAGACTCTCAACACTACCACTGAGGTTTATGGTTACACAACTTCTGTGTTAATGATCTTAGTTTCGTGTTACTATGTGATAAGTGAATCCAAAAATTCAATACATATAATGCATTGATGGTGAACAATTAAATGTTCTTGCTTCCACCTTTGTATTAATGAAACCACTTTTATGGAAGTACCTTGAAAACTCCTTTTATTTTGAGAGATCCTTATGAAAATGTCTTTCACCATGTCTTTTCTTCCCAAAGGATCCAATTTTTATTTTTATTTGAGATTTCTAATATTCTATTGTCAACAAGTCACTGAATATGATCCACATGTATACTTCGTTCTATTTTTGGTCTTATGTCAAGTACCGAAACTTGAATTGAAGCGAAAGCCACCCTTAAGAGTCTTATATATATATATATATATATATATATATATATATATATATATATATATATATATATATATATATATATATAAATGCCTTTCAATGCTTCTTGACAAGTATTTGATCGTAATTCAACGAGAATCCATACAAGCACTTTGAAGTCTATCATGACTTTAAAGGAAGAGATTCGTGCCCGGGATCCACTGATTTATGTCTTAAATGACATCACAAAATCTCACAAATAATTTGATTTACTTCTTTATTTTTGACACTATCTTGCACGAATATATTGGATTTTCCAAAAGTCTAGTTTGGTTACTCACAAGCTATTCCTAAATATGTAGCTTCGGTTCCTAATGATGTAATGCAGGGATGGGCTAGTATATTGCCTTGGTTAATTATGGCAATAATGAATTCATTAAAGGTACAAGGGATGAGTCTGCAAGAAGTTCAATCAAATGTAAATTTGAAAAAGAGGATAAGTATGGAAAGGCGCATGAATTTGAACCGTTACCCAGTCATGCATCATCACCTACTTTATTGGGGCTGCTTATTGTCAAATCTCGCCTTTTTAGGTCTTGTTTCCCATAAAGGTGGCATCATTTCTCCAGATTTATCTCTCTCCACTGGATCGTATATAAGAGATTTGATTGTCGTGATCTTATTCTTCATCACTCCTCAACTCTCGCAGTAAAGAAGGCGATTTCAGGCGATTCGGCATTCACTGTTCATCTTCCTCTTCCTCAAGCTCCAACAATGGCATATTCATCTTCAGGTCAAGAAACCTATGACCGCTCCATTCTTCTCTCAATCAAGCCCAATCAAAACTTGTTGATCGATCTCACACTGTTCCTCTACGATACTTACGTGTATTAAGTGGTGGAATGTCTCAAGTATTCCCCACTTGTCAACGCTTTATCAACTGTCAAAGTCATTCCCATGGTGTGCCTTTCTACAATCTACTCCACTACTACTTACGAAAAAGCTGCAGACAAGATTTACTTTGATATTCTCAACCACAAGGCTTCAATTTCAAAAATCCGATTATGCTTGCTACTAGGGCTTTCTTATGACGCATCCATGGTGAATCCTGATTCCATCTCCACTAGTCATCTCTTTTCGATGTTCTACAACATAGGGTACAACAAAACCCTAACCACTGTGACCAAGGTCAAGAAATCGTGCCTTCCTCATCAATGGAATGGACTGTTCACCCTACTTTTCAAAGGTCTTTCAGAATGCAGTGCCGGTTCAGATGGTGCTAGCAAGTCTTTCATGACTCTGCTTTATGGGTTGTACCATGGTATCAACCTTGATTATGGGTCGGTTTTATGGCTACAACTTGTTCAAAGTTTGTCATCTGCCTCTCGCCACATAAAATTTTCATGTGCCCGATTCTGGACCATTATCACTCAATGGAAAATGGAGCGCTTTCATGTTCCGATCATGGCAGATTCCTTGCTCTCCTCCATCGCTACATATCACACCATGAAGATAATTGTTACTGATCCCTCAAAGTATCTCTTCATTGGCTGTATTCCAGAGTCAATGTACGCTTGTGTATCCGTTGAAAGCAAGATCATTCAGGAGTACAAGAAGCTTCGTTCATCTGGTCCAAGGGAACTCACTCCAAACATCCTGAGGTCTACTGAAGAAGAAGACAAACCTGCTAGGAGGGAAAAAAGCAAGAAGCAAAAAAAGGGGGGGGAAAGGCGTTAAAGTATCAAAGGTGCAGACTCCAATGAAGCGAAAATCTGAGAAGGCACTCCTTCCCAGCCTACACAGAAGAAGGTCAGGAAAGCAATTAAGAAGCTTATTCTTGCATCATCAAGTGCTTCAGACTCAGAGTACGTGCCTTCTGGTCATCCAACCATCATTCAAATCGAATCAGAGAGGGAAAGCTTAGATGATGAGGGTTTGTTTCGTGGTGACACACCACCTCGTTTGCCTACACCAGAGGTATCTATTCGCTCCCAAGCACCTTCTCCTCCACCTGTTTCCATATCAATTTCCTTTCCTCCCATTTCCCTTATCATCATATCTCAACCTTCATATACCATTCCCATTCCTACTCCTATATTTTCTGAAGCTACAACCACAACCACTACTAGAGTTCAGACCAACGTATCTGATATGGGGGTTCATACTTCGGCACCCAAAACCCCTTTTACTACCAAACCTCAATCCCCTACTCAATCCACAGAAACCAATACCGTTCTTGGTGGTGAGGATGTCGATTTCGATACCTTCTACTACAGTCCTTACAGGGTGCAGAGCGGTGATGATGATGATGCTCCCGTAACCAAGAGGTGCCTCAAGGATTTGCATGAGAAGCTTGACAAGCTTGTGGCATCTTCCTCCTCTTCACAAAACACATTTTTAGAAGCTGCAGTGAAGGCTATGATGGCCACCTTTGTAAAAGAGCATGAGGCTTAAATCTCTAAGGCAACCTCTGCTCTAGATGCCTCCACCCAGACCTATAAAGAAGTGACCGAAAAAGTCGAAAAACTAATTCATGATGCTAACATTTTTCTAGTGTCATTACAGTGCACAACGGAGTTGAGTTCAAACAAAGTGAACTCCACAATGGAAAAGCTTGTTGTGTCTTTTGAGACTGAAAAACAGCACTTTGCCACCATGCGTCAGACTATCCAGATAGATAACGCTGCATTCCGAACCTCTCTCAATGAGCGTCTCCAGAAGATTCAAGAAGAATTAGCCACGGAAAGAAGGATCATGGATGAACTGGCTCTCAAAACAACTCAATTAAAGACCAAGTCCTTATAACTTACTTAGGCGAACAAGGAGATTGACAACCTTTGCTTTGAGAGGATCGTCATCAAGATTTGTGTTTCAAATGTTCATGCCATTCTCTCCAACATTCTGGAAACTCACGACTCCGTTCTCACTTTTTCTGTGAGACGTTCTCTTGTAGAAAAGCTTTGCCCAGCCATCGACTTGTTAAGTCGCATAGAGGGTGTTTCAGAGACTGATGTCCCTCCCAAACAAGGGGAGAAGGAATTACTAGCACTACTCAGCCTCCTCCTACATGCAAAACTGTTCGACCAAAAGTCACCACTGAACGACCGAAGGGTAATGAAGCTTCGGGTCCTAGTGTGAAGGACAAGGGAAAAGCTGTTCTTGAAGATAGTGACAAAGAAGAAGAGACCATTGCTGATGCTCTGAAGCGAAACAAAGGGATAGGGAACATGATTTCAATGCTAAGGCTACTAGGGAAGCAGATGAGAATAAGAGAAAAAGGAAAGAAGCTCACGATCTTTTGGAAAACAGGAAATTGCTTTTTCCTCTTTGGTCGTTGGAAAGCTGGTTAAGGAAGCTATTGAATGTCCAAGCACACATTAGCTTGAGCCGGTACTATCATTATATCTCGTGAACTCTAGGGATTCTCAGTTTGACATGCCTATAACCCGAAAGGCATTTATCTTTCACTACGTCCTTCCTATTGCTGAAGTTCCCCATCCTAATCCAAAAGTCGACAGGGATCTGATTAATTTTTATCTTGAGTTTGCTCAGCCTCAGTATCTTACATGGAGTGCTCAAAAGATAACTTCTGTCATGGTTCTAAAACCAACTGTTCCAGGGCAATTCATCAACATCAAATTCAAGGTGACCAGAGGTTCAACAAACTCTGTGCATACAATCTCTCCAGTAGATCTTCCAAATCTCAACCCTCAAGACTGGATCTTGCTATACAACTTTTTGCTTTCCAATCTAGTTGAATGTGAGCCGATCATCGATCACATCAAGAGGATGCTGGTGTGCTACATTCTAGAAGTGGAAAACATGGATCAAGAAATTGCTTCAGTCCTTAGAAAGAAGCCAACGATGGTTCCCATTGGTTCATCTAGTGACATCAACAGATTGACGATGGGGAAGATTGACCCGAAGTTCAACTATGTGATCTTCACCAGAGGTGGGGGTCAAAAGTGCTTGTTCTCTCGGATTGACAAACATCTTTTCACTACGGCTTGCTTGGAACACGTTTTGGAGATCATTCATAAGTGCAAGCAAAACGGTGAAGGTGACAAGAATTATTTCACTGACATGATTAGATGGTATATCAATTTTCATCAAGTCTTGCTCGCTATCATTCCCAAGCTGTTCAAAGTGGTGAAGCATGCTACAACGAATCAACCGAAGTGAAGTCTCGGCCCAAATTAATGCAAAGGGGGAGATTGTTGGGACTCGATGTGTTGCATCTGTGGCTCACTCCTTGGCCCAGTTTTGTTACCAGTTTGGGCCTGTCCAACCGTGTTTATTTTGAATAGGGTTTTAGTATTTAAGTTGCATGCATGCATCCTTTGTAGTTATCGCTTTCATTTATTATTCTCAGTATTGTACTACAAACCCTAGCTCGCCTCTACAGTGGAAGTTCTTCATTGAGTTCTGCTGAGGCATGACTATTCTTGAATCATTGTTTTATATTTTGATTCTATCTTGTGTTCTCAATGTTTGTTTGTTTGTTTTACTGATTACCCTGTTGAAGATCTAATCGATCTAAGAGTGTTCAACTTATAACCAAATCTTTGGACTGGACTAAATGTTTAGGACTTAGAAAAAGACCAGGTAGAGGTTTGGGCCCAATTTAGAAAATTGGTCCATATGTTGGGCTTTGGTCCGTTCGTCACCTATTGGGCCTTTGGAGTGTGAGTTGGACCTTGGGATTGGAACCCAATTATTAATTAGGTGTTGAATGATGTTGACAACTCGGGAATCTGTCAACCAACAGCTGGAGTTTTATCCGCGGGACTTCAGCAGTATGAGGTGAGTTTTCCTCACTATACTTAACGGTCGAAGGCACCAAGGTTGGCCCATTAGATTGTTATCCTGATATGTTATGCTAGTATGATCTGTTAGATTGGTCTCCTGGTAGATAGGATGGTATATGCTATTATGATCTGTTAGATCAGTATTCTGGTAGATAGGATGTTATTATGCTACTATGATCCGTTAGATCGGTTTATTTATCTATAGATTGTTACGTCATTATTTGTTATATGTGAACATGTTTAATTGGTGGTTGACGCTTATTTGCTTTGTGTGAAAGCCAACAGATCTGGGCATTCCAACCCAATGGTTGTGGGCCATGAGTATTCCATCCCGAGGATGATTAGACTTGTAGTATGTGGGCATTCCAACCTGATGGTTGTGGACCAAGGGTATTCCATCCCGAGGATGACTGGACCCGCTATATATATATATATATATATATATATATATATATATATATATATATGTATATATATATGTATATATATATATATATATATATATATATATATATATATATATATTGGCATTCCAACCTTGGATATTCCATCCGGATGGATGACTGGACCGGGAGGTTGATTGGGCCTTGGGTATTCCAACCCAATGGTTGATTGGACTTGACATCTTTGTCATTGTATGCGAAACTGGGCAAGTCGTGCATCAGTCAACAGGCATGGGGTATTCCATCCCGATGGATGATTGGACCCATAGTATGTTGGCATTCCATCCCGATGGTTGAGTGTCTGGGGTATTCCAACCTGATGGTTGATTGGACCTAGAGTATGTTGTTTGTGATTATATGTGTATTATTGTGTGTATGGGTATTTTGGGGGAACACATTAAGCTTTGTACTTACAGTTTCAGTTTATTGTTTCAGGTGTTTCAGATATCTCGACATGGCAAAGGCGTGACCACATGCATCCTTGTGTTTTGGACTTATGGTTTCTGGGATGTTCTGATATTAAACCATATTTGAAAACATTTTCTAATAACTACTGGCTTTTAGATGTTTGAAAAGGTTTTAAATTGGCTTGATTTTATGGGTGTTAAAAGTTAGTATCAGAGCCTTGGTTTGAGTGAATTGGAGGAACACTCGTGTGAATCCAGTCCCAATTCTAGGAAATAATTTTCAAAATGATTGTTAAATGGTTTTCAAAATACTAAAGGATGAAGAGTGTACGATCAGCCAGAACCAGTAAGTAGACCCCAAAATACCATATAGTTATTTGATATTGTGATATGTTATATGATGCCTGATAGCCTAGGGATTTCCTTTTATTAACTTGACATCATTACTGTAGTTGCTTAGTGTATGCATCACGGTTGTACATAATTAAGATCTTATAGCCTGAGAATGTTTGGTTTGGCCTTATTTCGTGTTCTTGTTTGATGAAGAGCTTAGGGTAGGATCAGGTATTCAAGAGTCTATGGGGTCCAACGTTATGTATGGCTAGCATACACTAGTGCTACAGGATTGGTGGAAGTTTCATAGATGGGTAGGTTGTAAGAGGTCGGGAGGCCAGTATGAGATATTTAGCATTCATCTATTAGTGAGGATTGAGTGCTCATTATGTTTATGTATATTGTTAGGGTGTTATGGTGATACTTGAGACAAATATAGGTAGGAGTAGAAGGTAGTATAGGCTCGTACTACTGAAAGCACAAGATCCATACACGTATCAAGGAAGTCACAACCCCTGGGGTTTAGTTGGGAGTTGGTTCCCTGTCATTATATGGGTTATCAGAGATCTTTCTGGCGTATTATCAAAATGGCAGTTACGAGACGTCTTGAGATCATATCCGCGTCAGGATCGGGTGCTGGTAGCCATAATAGGCTACTATTGTCAAAGGATCGTGTCAGTGAGATCATCCGGGAGGAGGTGATCGAGATTGGCCAGAGATAGTTTCCAGAGATGTTTGGGTCTATTAAGACCACCATGGTTGAGTATTTTGATGAGTGCTACGCAGCCCTTACTGAGACAGCTACCGCAACAGCTACAACAACTGTAACGACGACAGGAGGAGGAGCTGGTTGAGCCTTCCAGTCCTGTGACTTGTTAATGGGTTGTATTCTGTTGAGAAGAGAACTGCAGTTACTAAGGATCAGGGAGATGTTTTGTACTCGTTGCATTCTGTGGGTTGAGCACGAGAGGTTGGTATAGGAGTTTCCGAATTTGAGGCTTCGGGGGTTTTGTTCGAGGCCGGGATTCGAGTCACAGGGACTCTGGAAGGGAGTGATGATTATGACCAGCTAGAGTTTTGTAGCTGGAAGAAGAATGGATAATAGATGGATTGGAATGTCGTTTTCTAGGGCAAGGATTATGCCCTCCCAGTTTTTCGAGCTCAAAGGAGTGAGTAGGCTTGTGACCCCAGGATCAGGTTGTATTCCAGCTCAGGGTCGGTTAGTCACATGGGTTGGCAACAGTATCTCAGCATTGGTAATCCCAGGTGGGTTGATGTGGCATGAGTATCTTATGAGGCGTACACGATTACCGTTCAAATCCATAGGAGCTAAGATACGATTCACCTTGGATCTATTCCATCGGACGGTAAGGATTCATTGTGCGATCAATTGCACTTTTGGGATTGGAGACTATGTCTTGGGAGTAGTTTTCAGCCCAGTTTAGGGAAGAGGTTGCTTCAACTACTGCAGTTCAGCTATGGACAATTGAGCTGGTGAGTGAGTCAGGGTGCAAACCCTGAATGAAATGATTTATAAAGCCTGAGGGCGGGAGACTTGTTTTGAGCATCTTTGGAAGAAGGGTTTTATATGGGAGGTATGCAGACAGGGTCCCACAGGATGGTTATTCAGCATTGTCAGGATTTAGTGGTTTTAGTAACCATTATTGATTGGCGGATGAGAGCACTAAAGGAAGTAGCTCGTTGCTGAGTTATTAGTTGGAGTATCTGTCTTTTGGTCTTCAAGATTTGAGTGTAGGATCATTCAATAATTAGGGATTGTCGATTTTACTAGGATTCCGGAAGTGTTCATCTAGTTCTTAAAAGTGTGTGATCATTTGGGATTGGCTAGTAATGGAGAACTAATTGGTAAGAGTTGGTTGTTATCAGATCGATCGTTGGAAAGTGAGAAAGATTGGGAATTCTCCAATTTTCATGTATTGTGAAGACTTAGTCAAATCTAAGTGGGGGAGAACCATCCCGGGATATAGAAGAAGGAGTGGTTTTGAAAATAGGATAAGTTTCGCATCGTGGTTAGGAAGGAACACAACCCAAGTGGCTGTTTGGTTTGAGGGTTGTGTGAGTTGGGAGTTCGGTAAAACTCCCCAGCATGTGAATCGCATCTTCTCGGTGCTTGATAGCGGAATTTGGGGAATCATTTTGCGATTCTAGCCATGAATTGAGTTTAGTTCGGGTGTTCGGTCGAGTGTGCACTTGAATCTGAGGGTTTTGGATTGATAGGTTGAGGGTAAGGTATCGGGTTGTGGTTGTGTTAGAGCGAATGTGTTGTAAGACTACAGGGGTAACCGTAGCATTCACGGATTCTTTCAGACAATTAGGCCAGGGTAGGCCAGTTTGCAAGATTATGGGTAGACCACAGCATAGTCAGAATCAGGAAACGATAGGTCGTTAGAGATCGGAAATGATGTAAGGCTATAATATTCTGGCAACTTTCAGTTTTCATATCTGATTCGATGGCAACAGGTTGTCAGGATATTATCATTGGATGGTCCAGAAGGATTGGTAGAGCCATAAGTAGTGATATAGCTAGGGTAGTGATTGCTAGTCGATGTTTCATTCAGTGGTCGCACGGAGCGACTGTAAGATTGCTCGTTAGTTCAGCAACCGGGCAAGGATCTGGTATTCCAGATGAGTTTTTTGTAAAGTATAAGTAAACTACATGGAAATTTGGTCTGTGACTCTGTCTTCTAGTAGGAACCTCAGGTTATCAGAAGTGAGTAGCCAGTTAGGAGTTAAGTGCAACAAATTCGGCAATGATTCATTGTGGGCGGACTGCCACAGAGCCAAACCCCTTCAAGACTTCATATTTTGGATAGAGTAAATGTGATCATATGGCAAGGAATTCATTTCTTTTAAGGTTTTATAACCCTACGAGGGTTGGTTATAGTTGCCTTGGGAAGGTTGTGATTATGCACGGGATTGTGGCCATGTAGTTCAAGTTGTTTGGTGTGAAAGGAATGATAAGTAACGATTTCGAGGACGAAATCAAATTTAAGTGGGGAGAGTTTTAACATCACGTTTAAAGTAGGATAATTAAATAATAAACATGAAACCATGAGAAGTAATTTTTATTATTATTTTATATTATTATAGTCCAAAATCAAATAATATTTAGCAGGGTGTTGGTTTTAGGGAGCCAAATGAAATAATTTAGAAGTTGGGGGTTAAAAGTGTAAATTCTGGATTGGTTTTGTAAGTATTTATGAAGGCAGGGGTTCAATGTTAACTTTGCGGTTTCATTTGAAAAAAATTCTAGGCCAAGGGGCTGATTGGTAAGATTTCAGACTTGATTTATAAGGGTTTTTAGAAGGAGGGATTGAAATGGTAAATTTTGGATCGAAATTGAAAGAAAATGGTGAAGGAGGGACCAAATGTGTTGTTATGGAAAGAAGTTTGAAGGGATCGGGTATATAAACTAGTCATTGTATGGGCTCAAATCCAAGAACCAACTAGTGATCAAACAATTCGAAACAAGAATAGTGTAGAAGAAAGCAATTAACTCAAGCAATGCACATGATTTTATAAGTTGGGATGCAAACCGTCTAGTACACCTTGATTACACTCACATATGTCAACCATAGACTCACACTGACAGACTCTATATATAGGGGCGTTTGGCCGTACACGGGTTTACAACCGTACACATAATCTTTGACCGTACAAAAAATACTGACCGTACATACAACCTTGACCGTACACACAAAACATGACCATTAACCCACTAAGACCTATGCAGATGATTGCCTAGTCTAAACCATAAAGACAAGACCTTTCAATCTCCCCCTTGGTTTTAGGCTAGCATTGAATCAGTCTTTTTCAATGATGAGCTGGTCAGATCCCCCCATGAGACCAAACCACATCTCCTTCTATATGATCTCAGCAACCATTGCAGTGTATTCTTTAGCTGTATTCTCAAAAATATCTTCAGCAACTTTGATTTGATGTTGAGCCAGCTGGTGAATATCCCACTTTCCAAATTGAAATAGATCTTTTTTCTCAAATAAGCAAAAGCAACCATATGGAAATTTGATGACACGAGAAGTTGTCGTTTCATCATAAACCCAGTAGAGCATATTTCCTAGAGACACATCGCAAAAAATTTGTAAAATAGGAATCTATCTCACTTCATTTGTAAGTGGCCACATTACCATCTTGAATAGCTTGTTATTTTTTGGATCAAGTATATCAGGGAATTGCTTGAGGATGGACTTAGCAGTTTCCATGCTAGTAAATCCCTTCTTTACTTGATTTTCCAGATAAAGCTTAAAGTGAGTTGTGCATGGATAATTTGACAGATTAGCAAATTGAGGATTAGCAAGCTCTGAAAGGTCAACCCTTGTCCATGAGCTGAAATCATGAAAGTATTTGTAATACTCTATGCTTGAACTTTTACGCTTCACAATCCACATATTTACTCTGTCACGAAAACCCCATGAGATCATCCATGATCTAGCACCGTACTTGTGTCCAAATCGTTTGAAAGACCCCAACTGTTGTATTTTTTTGAAAGACCCAAACTTTCATACTTCACAATATCATTACTCCAAAACATGCTACTTGTATATTCATAAAAGCAATATTTTACATTGATAAAGGGATTACAAACTATTGGATACAAACCGACTATTACAAAGTGTTATATCTTACATAACTACCCAGGATATTGTAATTTATACAAACATAAAATGAAGTACAAAAGTAATATTACAAACTATTCTAAATCTTTCAACAGTATGTGAAATACTAGTTACTTATCACCTGCAATTGTTAAACATTGATAGGGTAAGCGGTGACGCTTAGTGAGTTCAATAATAGATACAATATAACACTATGCCATATATATATATATATATATATATATATATATATATATATATATATATATATATATATATATATATATATATATATACTTCAATGTGGCAAAATCAAAGAGGAACAACAAGACATATGTGAAATCATGTGACAAGCATTCATATCAATCAAAGACTTTATTCAAAGATATACTTTTCAATGCTTGATATACATCAATAAAACTTTGGCCCAAAAGGCATAGAAGACATGCAATTTCTGATTTAACATCTTGTTAGATTTCAGGCTTAGAATCCTGTGTAACCATTTGCCAATGCCATAGAATAGAAGTCATTCTCTTATGGAGACATGCTCTACATGGCCAGAGGCTATGTACCAGTACCAATGTGAATCTAAGTCCTTTCACTGATCACATGGTCAAAGGTATTACATTCGCTATAAACATAGCGAATAAAATAACATGGGAAATTAACTCATAATAATAGTACTGAAAAGCACATAGCACATATAACACATAACATACAATTGTTCCGATATATTGATTTCACCTTAAGTTAACCGGGGGGTTAACATAGTAATTTGGACAACACTTCGGCTTTAAATATGACTTTCTATGTTGAAAACCGGACTCTGCGAAGCTAGGGCTTCAAAACCGAAAATAAAAAAATTTCGGGCTTCTCGGGAGCTTCGGGACGTGTTTTGGGTGCTAAAATTGATATTGGGGCTTCGAGGATAGTCAAAATAGTGAAAATATGGAAAAAGGGGCCAAAAATGGCAATTTTCTAAAATTACCCGGGAAGGCTCGCAGGCCTCCTATTTATAGGCGAGAGGCTCGGATACGTAGCTAGGAGAAGCAAGCACGTGGCAGAGGGCGAGATGGCAGCAGCAGCGAAGGGTACGCGGGTCGGATTCGAGGCTGGTAGGCGAGACGTGGCTCGCATCGGACTGGCCACTGAAGCGAGACATGTCTCGTTCTTGCTGGACCTTGGCCTCGGAGAATCAGAAGGGAACATGTGCTGGTCTCGTACTTAGGCCACGTCTCGGATACGCTGCAGCTTAGTGCGAGGTGACGTGGCCTGGCACTGTTCATGTGAGATTTCTCGGATTTTGATCCCCGAACTTCTAAAATCATAACTTTCGCATACGAGCTCTGTTTTTGACATTCTTTATATGCACGCATAGCTAAAATTACGCTCTACAACTTTCATTTAGACATCGTTAGCTAACTTTGAATTTATGTTTAATATTATTATTTTTAACAGAACAGGACAGGAAATCCGTTAAAAATTCATAATTTCTTCATCCGACATCCGTTTTCGTCAGACTCTTTACCGTTGTACTACAAATGACGAGACCTTCGATTCTATTTTAGGATGTATCGGTCAAATATCTCTTGATCTAAAATTCGAGTTTTTAGCTGTCCACTGCTAAGTTGAAACTTCGAAAAATCATAACTTCCTCATACGAAGTCAAATTTTGGCGTTCTTTTTATCGAATTTCTCGGTGTACCGAATACTATGACTTTCATTTAGATTACTAAGGATAAAAAGTAGTTTATCAAAAACTCACTTTTTTACGTCATTCGTCGCCGTGCCGGTTTTGTTGCGGATCTTCGGTTGGTCATAACTTCTTTGTTATAACTCGGATTTCGACGAGGTTTTCGCCTACAAGTTTCTAATGAGATTCTATACAACATCAAATAAAAAATTTTACTTATTTAAAATTTTATATTTTTGCTAAATTTCACTATTTGGCTTTTAATTGGAATCTCATAAGACTTCCAATATTTTCTGAGTGATTCTAAACATAGTTTTACTTCATTTCTAGTAAAAACCGTCTGTTAGAACTCAACACTCAATTTCACATAGTATTTCACAATTTTATTCATTACGAAACACGATTTCAAAACGTGTTGTTACAAATACCTCCTCCTTTTGAGGATTTCGTCCCCGAAATTACATCGATTAAAGTAAATGGGGATATTTTGCTTTTATCTCATTCTTATTCTCCCAAGTATAGTTTGGGCCTCGATGGTGTTTCCACTTGACAAGCAGCAATTCCACTTCTTTATTTCTTAGCTTAGTTCTTCTTTCATTTACGATTTCTTCAGTCTCTTCAACATATCTTAACTTATTATCCAATTTCACCTCGGATAATGGAACTGTCTCATCGTAGATGCTCAAGCATTTGCGCAGATAACTTACATAAAACACATCATGAATACCTGCCAAATCTTCAGGCAATTCTAAGCGATATGCTTGCTTTCCAATTCTCTGGATGATTTTGAAAGGACCAACAAATCTAGGATTCAACTTTCCTTTCTTCCCAAATCGCATAAGGCCTTTCCATGGGGATACCTTCAGCATCACGAAATCACCCACTTGGAATTCTATAGGTCGTCTTCTCTATTCTGTATAGGACTTTTGTCGATCCTAGGCCCCGTTCATTCTTTCCAGTACGATTTGAATCTTGTCGGTGGTGTCTTGAATCATTTCAGGGCCTCCAAGGATTTTTTGTCCTACATCACGCCAACATAACGACGTACGGAATTTGCGACCATATAGTGCTTCATATGGTGGCATTTTGATTGAAGTGTGGTAACTGTTATTATACAAAAATTTGACAAGCGGTAAGTATTTATCCCAGTTACCACCAAACTCCAAGACACATGCACAGAGCATATCTTCTACTATTTGGATTGTTCTCTCCGTCTGACCATCTGTCTGGGGATGATAAGCGGTGCTAAGAGCAACTCAAGATCCTAATTCACGTTGCATACTCGCCCAAAAGTGAGAAGTGAAACCATGTCTTGCAAAAATTTCATCGAAGTATACTTGTGCGTATTTCTCCATTGGAGCCGTTTCACGCATGACAAGAAAATGTGCACTCTTAGTCAGACAGTCGACGATTACCCAAATGCTATCATGCTGTCTAGCAGTCTTTGGCAATTTGGTAATAAAATCCATGGACAGCTCTTCCCACTTCCATACATGAACACTAAGGCTTTCTGGAGTTCTGTAAGGCTTTTGGTGCTCTGTTTTGACTTGTAAGCATACTAAGCATTCATGTACATATCTTCCAATGTCTCTCTTTAATCTAGGCCACCAATAATCAGTTCATACATAATAGTACATTTTACTTGTACTAGGATGTGTTGACAGTTTAGGCTTATGAGCTTCATCTAAAATCTTCTTTCTTAATGCACCAATCTTTGGAATTCATAACCGATTCTTAAATACTTTTAATCCTCGTGGATCATCAAGTAAAACATTAGCATAATGTACCATTCTTTCTTTCTTCACACTTTTTGGCTTTAAGGCCTCAACTTGCCACTTCTCTAATTCATCAAGAATAGTGAACTTCACTGTAGTGTGAGTAATAGTATAACACATACTATTACGATAAACTTTTATGCTAAGTGCATCTACAACTACATTAGCCTTTCCAGGATGGTACAGGATTTCGCAGTCATAGTCTTTGGTCAGCTCCATGGCTCGTTGTTGTCTCATATTCAGAGTTTGCTGACTAAATATATACTTGAGACTCTTGTGGTCGGTAAACAATTGGCATTTCATACCAAAAAGGTAATGTCTCCAAAGTTTTAGGGCAAATACTATTGCAACGAGTTCAAGATCATAGGTGGGATAATTCTTTTCATAATCTTTTAGTTGTCTTGAGGTATATGCTATTACTTTACCACGCTGCATCAACACATAACCGAGTCCCAATCTTGAAGCATCACTATACACGGAGAAATCATCATCACCTTTTGGGAGTGATAAGATGGGAGCATGAGTCAAAAGATCTTTTAAAGTTGAGAAAGCTTTTTCTTGGGCTTCACCCCATTCGAACTTCACTTCCTTCTGTGTAAGACTTGTGAGAGGTATGGCTATACGAGAAAAGTCTTTAATGAATCTCCGGTAATATCCCGCGAGACTTAAGAAACTTTGAATTTTGGAAGCATTACGGGGCGCTTCCCAATTTTGAATGGCTTCGATTTTGATAGGATCCACGGATACACCGTCACTAGAAATAATATGGCCGAGAAATTGAACTTGACGAAGCCAAAATTCACATTTCGAGAACATAGCATAAAGTTTCTCCTTTCGAAGAAGTTCTAAGATTTCACGAATATGAACGACATGATCAACTTCAGACTTGGAATAGATTAGAATATCGTCAATTATTACGATGACAAACTTATCGAGCATTGGGCGGCATACTCGATTCATCATATCCATGAATACTGCAGGAGCATTTGTCAAACCGAATGGCATGAGAAGGAATTCGAAATGCCCATAATGAGTACGGAAAGCAGTCTTCGGTACATCTTTCTCTTGTAATTTCAACTGATGATAGCCAGATCTCAAATCAATCTTTGAGAAATAGCTAACATCCTGAAGTTGATCGAACAAATCATCGATGAGAGGTAGCGGGTACTTGTTCTTGATGGTCACTTTATTCAGCTTACGATAATCAATGCACATTCGCATCGATCCGTCCTTCTTCTTGACAAACAATACTGGAGCACCCCAGGGAGAGGTACTCGGTCGAATAAAGCCTTTGTCAAGTAATTCCTGCAGTTGGATCATCATTTCTTTCATCTTGGCTTACGTAAGACGATAAGGAGTCTTTGGAATCAGAGCAGCACCAAGCACAAGGTCAATTCGGAATTCTACTTGCTTGTACGGAGGAAGTCCATGCAGATCATCAGGGAAAACATCGGGATATTTGTTAACAATAAGAATATCATTTATATTTTTATTCTCCTTTCTTGAGATGTCAACTGTATAGGCCAGATAGATAGGACAACCTTTCGATATGAATTTACGAGCTTTGAGGAAAGAGATTATTTTTAAGATCCTTTGTTCACCGTAGACATAAATAGGATTTTCCCTTTCAATGGGAATGCGTACCATCTTTTTGTAAGACAAGAGTTTTGAATTTTTCTTTGACAACCAATCCATACCGAGAATAATATCGAAATTAGGCAAAGAGACAGGGATTAGGTTAGCAAGAAAATTATAGCCTTCAATTTCTATGACACAATCCCTATAGATTTTATCAGCAAGTAATGATATACTTCCTGCAGTATCTATGTGAAATGGTTGTGCGAGTGCATAGCAAGCATTTTGAAAAGAATGCGCAAATTCATAAGATACAAAAGAATCCAAGGCACCAGAATCAAATAAGATGTGAGCAGGTCTAGACTTGACAAGAAATGTAACTGTCACAACATTCGAGTCCTCACGTGCTTCCTCTGTGGTAATCTGGAATGCACGACCCTTAGCTTTTGGCACCTCCTCCTTTTTAGCTGGAGTACTTTTCGGTTGTTGGAAAGGGACTTGACTTCTCGCCGGTTGTTGAACAGAAGCTTGACTTCCTATCACTTGGCTGGTAAGAGTAGGGCAAAAACTCTTCTTGTGGTCAGTAATACCACATGCATAGCAAGTCACATCCCTCCTTGGGCAAGCTGGCTTTATATGACCCATTTCTCCACACCATAACAGACAATGGATTCCTTGTTTATTTTGCATTGACCCGGATGACTCCTTCCACAAACGTGACATGAAGGCGATTGAATAGAAAAAGATTATGACCTACCGCGGCCACGAAAAGCATTTTGAGATTGTGCTTGCTTGCTAGGATCATTTCGAATAGATTGAGTTGGTGGAATAGTGGAAACAGGAGTAGTTCTTTCAGTACATGGATGCTTTGGAATAGTAAGAGTGGCACCACATATCTCTAAGTCATGCTCATGTCTTCGAGCATACTCAACGGCTTTATAGAATGACAGAACATCCCGATTGACAACAAAATCATGGATTTTGTGTCAAAGTCCCTCCCTGAATAACTGAATTTTCTCGTCTTTAGTTGGAATATACTTAGTAGCAAACCTTTCTCTTTGATTAAATTGAGTTTCATACTCATTCACAATTATTCCTCCTTGTTTAAGCTCGAGGAATTCCTTCTCCAATCTTCTCCTCATATCTAGAGGATAATACTTCTCTACCACACGAGTCTTGAACAACTCCCAGGATAAGTTCTCCTGGTCACATCCATCGAGAGCTTCATATGTTGCTTCCCACCAGACTAAGGCTTCTCCGATGAGCATTGCAGAAGCATATATAGCCTTGTCTTTATAATCCACATGAGAGACACGAAATACTTTCTCGGTGTATAGAATCCAAGTTAGAACAACTATAGGATTAAGGACACTAGAAAAATCCGTAGCACCACTACTCTTGAAATCTTTAAATGAGGTACGCTTCACTTTTCCACTTGAAGATTCTCCAGTGGCTTTCTCTTTTCCTTTGTCATCATTCTTTTTGTGTTCTTCGAGAGTCTGTTGAATAACACCGGTAAGTTTACCCAAGAGTCGCTCCTCACGAGGAGATACTGGAGTATTCACTTCCTCGTGTTTAGGATCTCCACCAACCTCAGTGGTATGGCTACTTACTTATTCAGCCATCGATTTGAAATACGAAGTAAGATAATATTTTAGAATATTAAGGTTTATTATTACCTAATACTTTTACTTATATATTTCCTACGGTTTGTATCCCTATACTTACAATGATTAAGTTCATATACTGAACTTCCTATAGTTTAAGTCTAAATACCAATCCGTGGAATTTAGTTCGCTTCAACTACTACTCTGATACCATGGTTGAAAGACCCCAACTTTCGTATTTTTTTGAAAGACCCAAACTTTCATACTTCACAATATCATTACTCCAAAACATGCTACTTGCATATTCATAAAAGCAATATTTTACATTGATAAATGGATTACAAACTATTGGATACAAACCGACTATTACAAAGTGTTATATATTACATAACTACCGAGGATATTATAATTTATACAAACATAAAATGAAGTAGAAAAGTACTATTACAAACTATTCTAAATCTTTCAATAGTATGTGAACATACTAGTTACTTATCACCTGCAATTGTTAAACATTGATGGGGTAAGCGGTGATGCTTAGTGAGTTCAATAATAGATACAATATAACGTTATGCCATATATATACTTCAATGTGGCAAAAGCAAAGAGGAACAACAAGACATATGTGAAATCATGTGACAAGCTGTAACATCCTAAAAACACAACCAATTTAAAATTTTCTAAACAACCCGATTTTCATTAAAATGTTTACAAAAAGGTTTTCAATACAAGTCATTTAAGTATTCCCAGAATCACATTGCTACAAAACCATGAGGAGCGGTAGGATCGCGCCTTCGCCTTGCCATAGTCTCCCGAAGAACCTGAAAAACATTAAACCACAACTGTAAGCCCGAAAGCTTAGTGAGATACCCCCAAGATAGCAACCACGTATACGCCCTTCCAGGCTGCGACCTTCCGGTCCAAAACATGTAAAACATACATAACATAACAGGACATAGAACAGCCATGCATATCGGGTCTACCGTGTGACTGGTCCGCCGTATCGGGCCTTCAGTCCAACGGATCCATCCTCCGGGTCTAGTCATGTCCTTCGAGTCTACCGTGGGGTTGGTCCGCCCGCATCGGGCCTTCAACCCACCTGGTCCACTCTTTGAGTCTACAGTGTGACTGGTCCGCCCGCATCGGGCCTTCAGTCGGCCTGGTCCTCTCTCCGAGCCTTGGCACGTCTGGTCCGCCCTCGTGGGGCCTACAGCCTATCCGGACCGCTCGCTGGGCCTTCGGAACAACCGGTCCGCCCTGGGTATCTTGGCCTACAGCACAGAGCAGGACCCGCCTCAACCCATCTCCAGTCCAAACAACCATGTGCACAAAACATACATTCATATAACAGTCATAGTCAACAAACCGAGCAAGCAGATCACATAGCATATCATTACCCTAACCAGGTTACCGGCCTAACCGGTCACTAGCATAGCATCACTCTGTATATCGGGAAAAATGTCCTTAGCAAGGCCTCCTAGCATGTACCATCCTAGCTACCAGGATGCAGACACATCACACAATAACATAATAACCATAACCGAATCTCAATACAATAAAGGGCCGGCCTTGGTGCCTTAGACCCTGTTGATATAGTGAGGATAACTCACCTCGAAACTTCCGGCTGAAAAGATAAGATCCCGCTGCTCCGAACTCTGACACGAACTCCTCCACTAAACATCAAAACATACAACTCAATAAATACCCTTAATTACCAAAATACCCCTGGAAGACAACTGGTCAACCTTGGACAAGTCAAAGTCAACCCCTGACTGACCCTACTCGCCGAGTCAACCCGATGACTCGCCGAGTCCTTATGCTCAGAACTTCCCTCAATTAGCGACCCAACTCGCCGACTCACCCCAAGACTCGTCGAGTGCAACAACTCTGAGTCCACTCGCACCCAACTCACCGAGTCATCCCTCGACTCACCGATTCATCGACTCAACCAGAAATATTGGGACTTCCTCGACAAGACTCGCCGAGTCCAAATGGACTCGTCGAGTCCAAGGCCATCTTCAACCTACTCGCCGAGTTGTTCTTCCAACTCGTCGAGTTCCAGGCCATCTTCAAGCAACTCGTCGAGTCCACCCATGTGACTCGTCGAGTACCACCGGTCTGAATCCATACAGAAGCATCTCAGGCCATGCAATTGATCCAAAACATAGATCCAACCTCCTACAATACATCCATCACGTAAAGTGGCAAACTTTACGTGAATCTAACGAGATCTAAGCCATATTCACCTTAGAACCAAGGTTTGGGACATGGTAGCTTCATTAACAACACAAGGATAGGGGCTTTAATGCTCTTAAGGTCTTCTCCACTCCAGATCTGAGGTAGCAACCTCAGATCCATCCTCCAACATCAAAATGTCACACAACCAAGCACCCCACACAACCCCAAAATGATGAAACTAGGAATGCACAGCCTAAGGACGAAGATATTACCTCCAAAAGATGCCTCAATAGCAGCCAAACTCGAATCCAAGCAAAGCCCTTTGATCCAAGCCACTTCTCCTTCAAGATCTCTTCAAACAACACCTCTCCAAGCTCTAATTTGCTCCACCAATGATCTCTCCACGAATTTAGGGTTTCTGGAACTCAAGGGGGGGATAAGGGAGGCTGTGGAGGGGTATAATGCTCTTTATATAGGGCTCAACCCCGAAAATTAGGGTTTTCTCCATACAGCACCTACTCGCCGAGTCCATCCTAGGGACTCGCCGAGTAGGACACTTGACACGCGACCATAGCCGCGACCTGACTCGCCGAGTCTATCCATGGACTCGCCGAGTCACCCTCCGAAACTTACACTTTTAGCCCTTCAACTCTACTCTTGCGATTCCGGGATGTTACAATTCTCCCCCACTTAGATTAGGCTTCGTCCTCGAAGCCTACGACATCTCATCTTCAAATTACTTCCCACGACGCGCCACTTGACCTTGACCGAACCAAGTCCCTCAAGGTACAACCATAGAACCAGAAGCTCACTTTCTCCTTCCATACGGTGTCCCCACCACCTACTCAAACCGGGCACCAACTGTACCCTCCGATAACCATGCTCAACAACCGAGAATTAGCCATGATGCCTTATTGCTCAAATCCTCATCTTTCACTTGACTCATATGGCTATAAAGCCACGAAGCATCGGATTCCCGATCCGAATTCCACTCTATCCATCCCATGCCGACTGAAAGACCCATTCCTCCATTTCGGAGCAACTC
The DNA here is from genome assembly GCF_052625555.1 of Lactuca saligna. Lineage (NCBI taxonomy): Eukaryota > Viridiplantae > Streptophyta > Magnoliopsida > Asterales > Asteraceae > Lactuca > Lactuca saligna. Next base: position 174,020,207 of record NC_136419.1, read on the forward strand.
CCCCGAGTTCTCCTCTCGCAGTCACACACACATGCTGATCTAGCTCTAGCACCCTCAGGTGTGGATAACCTGATATACTGATGATATCCTCAAACATCCTTCCAGGATGAACCACTGATACATACCCAGAACCCTGATCAGAATCTCACTGAGAGTCCAAGACTCTTTCTCTGTATCTCTTCCGAACCCCTCTCCCTGGCTCCACGCCGCGGTATTCCCTCTGCGCCCAGAGCAACATATCAAGTTGAATAGGCTTATATTCTGCCGCCGCAACACACTACTCAAAGACCATCGACGGACCACTGCGATTGTAACTCTACACTGCCGCTTTCACTTCCGTGAATTCGCACTCCCTTTTCGGAATTTCATCCCTCCCTCTTTCTTTACCAAGGAAACCACTCGTCCGCCCAGTCACCATGACAGGCACCATGGTGCTCATCCCATGCTACATTACCTCTTTAAAGCGTACTCAACATCCATGCATCACCACTACTCTGACTCTCATCACAGGGACTCTCAAGCCCATGCACTACCTTCACTGCTCAAGATCGCTAGCCGGGGCCAGACCTCCCAATGTAATCACACTGCAACATACGCAACCCATAACCTCGATCCGATCCAACAATACTCGCAGAGTCTTCAACATGACTGGACCGCCTCCCCAGGCCTTCAGCCAATCTGGACCACTCCCAGAACCTTCAGCCAATCTGACTGGACCGTCCTCCGAGCCTTCGGTCTGACTGGTACGCCTACCGGCCTTCAGTCTATCCGGACCGCTCAACTAGCATTCATCACTCCGAACCATCCCTTTGGGAAATACTCCCGTGCATACCGTTCTAGCCCTCTAGGGGTTTCGAACTCTATCTCCATCATACATACTCGATCCCGGCCTGCTCCCATTCCTTCCTCAATCAACTGCTCTAGGTCTGTATTCCGCCCCGCATGCCTGTTACTCACCCACACGAGCCTGCTCTCGACTGATAGAAATACCGCTGAATTCCCCAAGCAGCTAAACAACCTCTCAGGCCCAACGATCATCCGGAGAATTTCCAATTCTCCCCCACTTAGGACACTGACAGTTAGTCACCGGTCGCCATCACCGATCTCCCCAAGCAACCTTGCAGGAATCAACACATGCACTCAAAATGTTTTCGCCAGCGCCAACAACTTTCATACAAATCACGTTCCCACGCTGTACAACCCGCTCGAAAGGAACCCAATCTTCAACTATCCATTCCTCAGACTGCAGAATCTAACTGGCCTTCAAACCAACGCCGCATCCGCCACTAATCCTCACAAAGATAATCGACGATGGCTCGAAGTACAAATCCATAACCATAACGATCCTTCAGGGAACACAAGATACTAAAACGAAATCTCGATCACAACTCGCCAAACCCTCAAGGAACAACGGATACCACACGAAAACCCGAAACGCAATTTCATAACCAACTAATGAAACTAGCAGATAACAATACTTTACAACAATCATAAATAACCAAAATAGCAGAAAGAACATACCCGTAGCAGCAAGCTGTAAAACACGACCCTAAGCCCTTGGGGGCTCCACTCCACCCTGACCTCCACCTGTGATCCTCAACGTAGCCGGTGCTGGAGCCTGCACCGGTCCTGCAGCAAGCCGTGGACAGTTGACCTTCAAATGTCCAACCTGATGACAATGATAGCATATCCTTAAATCCCGAACCGGCACTGACTGCCGACAATCCCTCGCATAGTGTCCCTCCTTTCCGCACTTGCGGCATGCTCCACCGGACCGACAAATCCCGGCATGACCCCTTCCACACTTTCCACAGACGTGGCTACCCTGATCTCCCATCCTAGAATCAACGGTCTTAGACCGTTTCGTCGCCGGCTGCGACTGAACCGGAGCTTGCCTCAGCTCACGCATTTGTAACTCAATCTCTAACTCACGCCGCCTGGCGGCCTCCTGCAACTCCAGCAAAGTCTCGCACCTCTGCGCAGACACAAACTGTCTGATGTCCCTCTTTAGCATACTTAGATACCGGGACATCTGAGCCTTCTCCGAAGCGAACTCAGGGCAAAACATCGCCCGCTCAGTAAACATCCTGGTGATTTCCGTCACCGATTCCGAATCCTGTTTCAGCTCCAAGAACTCCTGAGCCAACCTCTCCCTCTCGACCTGCGGAACATAACGAGTGCTGAACATCTCTCTGAACCGATCCCATGAAATCGCAGCCCTCTGCGCATCCGAGTACGACCCCGTGGTCAATCTCCACCAATCCTTTGCTCCGAGCCTCAACAGGTTCAAAGCACACCTCACCCTCTGATCAGCAGGGCATGAACACGTGAAGAAACATCCCTCCACATCTGATAACCATCTCATAGCAATGATCGGATCCTGAACTCCATCAAAAGTGGGAGGCTTCGTATTATCGAAGTCCCGGTACTGGAAACCTCTACTGGCTCCTCCCCCTGCCGCTGCTACTGCTGCGGTAGCCGCCGCGGCATCCGTCTCCGAGAGAGCCGCATAGCGCTCATCAAAATACTCCACCATGGCGGTCTTGATCGACCCAAACAACTCTGGCAGCTCAGCCCGAAACAATGCAGCAACCTCATCATGCAGGATCTCACGAATCCTCGCATCCAACTCGTGCGTACTCATCTGATTGACAACCTTTGGCTGTACAGACCCACCCGGAACTCCCTCTCCTGCTCCTGATCCTGACTCGGATCCACTCCCAGCGTGCCCTGAAATCTCCATACTGAAAATAAAACACCAAATCTCAGACATATTCCACTATCCCGGGAACCAGCTCTCATCCCAACCCTAGAGGTCATGGTTTCCCTGATACGCGTATGAGTCCGTGCTTTCAGTAGTACGGGCCCATACTACCTTCCACACCAACCCATATTTGTATGAAGTACTCCCACAACACCCTAGCGACACACATAACAACGCTCTATCCTCACAACTAGAGGAACACTAGAAATCTCTCGCAAGGAACCCTAGGCTAGCAGGCATCATAAATCAGGAAACTCATCAATAAATCCAGAAGATCCCAAGCCTAACTCTAGCATGTTGTTCTATCAAAGCTCAATAAAACAATTGTCATGTATGGTATTTTGGGGTTACTTACTGGCTCCGGCTGATCGTACCTCCGCGTCCTCATTTACTTATTTTGAAAACCATATTAAATTCTCTTTTTGAAAACTCTCCTCGATTTGAGACTGGAGTCACACAAGTGTTCCTCCAATTCACTCAAACCAAGGCTCTGATACCAACTTGTAACATCCTAAAAACACAACCAATTTAAAATTTTCTAAACAACCCGATTTTCATTAAAATGTTTACAAAAAGGTTTTCAATACAAGTCATTTAAGTATTCCCAGAATCACATTGCTACAAAATCATGAGGAGCGGTACGATCGCGCCTTCACCTTGCCACAGTCTCCCGAAGAACCTGAAAAACATTAAACCACAACTGTAAGCCCGAAAGCTTAGTGAGATACCCCCAAGATACCAACCACGTATACGCCCTTCCAGGCTGCGATCTTCCAGTCCAAAACATATAAAACATACATAACATAACAGGACATAGAACAGCCATGCATATCGGGTCTACCGTGTGATTGGTCCGCCGTATCGGGCCTTCAGTCCAACGGATCCATCCTCTGGGTCTAGTCATGTCCTTCGAGTCTACAGTGGGGTTGGTCTGCCCGCATCGGGCCTTCAACCCACCTGGTCCACTCTTTGAGTCTACAGTGTGACTGGTCCGCCCGCATCGGGCCTTCAGTCGGCCTGGTCCACTCTCCGAGCCTCGGCATGTCTGGTCCGCCCTCGTGGGGCCTACAGCCTATCCGGACCGCTTGCTGGGCCTTCGGAACAACCAGTCCGCCCTGGGTATCTTGGCCTACAGCACAGAGCAGGACCCGCCTCAACCCATCTCCAGTCCAAACAACCATGTGCACAAAACATACATTTATATAACAGTCATAGTCAACAAACCGAGCAAGCAGATCACATAGCATATCATTACCCTAACCGGGTTACCGGCCTAACCGATCACTAGCATAGCATCACTCTGTATATCGGGAAAACTGTCCTTAGCAAGGCCTCCTAGCATGTACCATCCTAGCTACCAGGATGCAGACACATCACACAATAACATAATAACCATAACCGAATCTCAATACAATAAAGGGCCGGCCTTGGTGCCTTAGACCCTGTTGATATAGTGAGGATAACTCACCTCGAAACTGCCGGCTGAAAAGATAAGATCCCGCTGCTCCGAACTCTGACACGAACTCCTCCACTAAACATCAAAACATACAACTCAATAAATACCCTTAATTACCAAAATACCCCTGGAAGACAACTGGTCAACCTTGGACAAGTCAAAGTCAACCCCTGACTGACCCTACTCGCCGAGTCAACCCGATGACTCGCCGAGTCCTTATGCTCAGAACTTCCCTCAATTAGCGACCCAACTCGCCGAGTCACCCCAAGACTCGTCGAGTGCAACAACTCTGAGTCCACAAGCACCCAACTCACCAAGTCATCCCTCGACTCACCGATTCATCAACTCAACCAGAAATATTAGGACTTCCTCGACAAGACTCGCCGAGTACAAATGGACTCGTCGAGTCCAAGGCCATCTTCAACCTACTCGCCGAGTTGTTCTTCCAACTCGTCGAGTTCCAGGCCATCTTCAAGCAACTCGTCGAGTCCACCCATGTGACTCGTCGAGTACCACCGGTCTGAATCCATACAGAAGCATCTCAGGCCATGCAATTGATCCAAAACATAGATCCAACCTCCTACAATCCATCCATCACGTAAAGTGGCAAACTTTACATGAATCTAACGAGATCTAAGCCATATTCACCTTAGAACCAAGGTTTGGGACATGGTAGCTTCATTAACAACACAAGGATAGGGGCTTTAATGCTCTTAAGGTCTTCTCCACTCCAGATCTGAGGTAGAAACCTCAGATCCATCCTCCAACATCAAAATGTCACACAACCAAGCACCCCACACAACCCCAAAATGATGAAACTAGGAATGCACAGCCTAAGGACGAAGATATTACCTCCAAAAGATGCCTCAATAGCAGCCAAACTCGAATCCAAGCAAAGCCCTTTGATCCAAGCCACTTCTCCTTCAAGATCTCTTCAAACAACACCTCTCCAAGCTCTAATTTGCTCCACCAATGATCTCTCCACGAATTTAGGGTTTCTGGAACTCAAGGGGGGATAAGGGAGGCTGTGGAGGGGTATAATGCTCTTTATATAGGGCTCAACCCCGAAAATTAGGGTTTTCTCCATACAGCACCTACTCGCCGAGTCCATCCTAGGGACTCGCCGAGTAGGCCACTTGACACGCGACCATAGCCGCGACCTGACTCGCCGAGTCTATCCATGGACTCGCCGAGTCACCCTCCGAAACTTACACTTTTAGCCCTTCAACTCTACTCTTGCGATTCCGGGATGTTACACAAGCGTTCATATCAATCAAAGACTTTATTCAAAGATATACTTTTCAATGCTTGATATACGTCAATAAAACTTTGGCCCAAATGGCATAGAAGACATGCAATTTCTGATTTAACATCTTGTTAGATTTCAGGCTTATAGTCCTGTCTAACCATTTTTCAATGCCATAGAATAGAAGTCATTCTCTTACGGAGACATGCTCTACATGGCCAGAGGCTACGTACCAGTACCAATGTGAATCTAAGTCTTTTCACTGATCACATGGTCAAAGGTATTACATTTGCTATAAACATAGCGAATAAAATAACACGGGAAATTAACTCAGAATAATAATAATGAAAAGCACATAGCACATATAACACATAACACACAATTGTTCCTATATATTGAACTCACCTTAAGTTAACTGGGGGTTAAAATAGTAATTTGGACAACACTTCGGCTTTAAATATGACTTTCTATGTTGAAAATCGGGAGCTTAATTGAAAACCGGACTCTGTAAAGCTAGGGAATCAAAACAGAAAAGATAAAATTTCCGGGCTTCTCAGGAGCTTTTGGACGTGTTTCGGATGCTAAAATTGATATCGGACCTTCAGGGAAAGTCAAAATAGTGAAAATGTGGAAAAAGGGGCCAAAAATGGCAATTTTCTAAAATTACCCGGGAAGGCTCGCACGCCTCCTATTTATAGGCGAGAAGCTTGGATCCGGAGCTAGGAGAAGCAAGCACGTAGCAGCGAGGGAGTGAGACACGCGAGGAGGAAAAAGGCGAGTCAGTAGCGAAGGGCTCGGTGGCAGCAGCAGCGAAGGGCACGCGGCTCGGATGCGAGGCTGGTAGGCGAGACGTGGCTCGCATCGGACTGGCCACCGATGCGAGACGTGTCTCGTTCTTCCTGGACCTCGGTCTCGGTGAATCAGAAGGGAATACGTGTTGGTCTCGAACTTAGGCCACGTCTCGGATACGCTGCTGCTTCGTGCAAGGTGACGTGGCCTGGCACTGTTCCTGTGAGATTTCTCGGATTTTGAGCCCCGAAATTCTAAAATCCATAAATTTCCCATACGAGCTCCATTTTTGACGTTCTTTATATGCACGCGTAGCTAAAATTACGCTCTACAACTTTCATTTAGACTTTCTCAGCTAACTTTGACTTTATTTTTAATATTATTATTTATAACAGACCGGGACATGAAAATCCGTTAAAAATTCATAACTTCTTCATCCGACATCCGTTTTCATCATAATTTTTACCGTTGTACTACAAATAACGAGACCTTCGATTCTCGTTTAGGATGTATCGATCAAATATCGCTTGATCTAAAATTCAAGTTTTTAGCTGTCTACTGCTAAGTTGAAACTTCGAAAAATCATAATTTCCTTATACAAAGTCAGATTTTGGCGGTCTTTTTATCGAATTTCTCGGTTTAACGAATACTAAGACTTTCATTTAGATTACTAAGGCTAAAAACTAGTTTATCAAAAACTCACTTTTTTACGTCATTCGTCGCCGTGCCGGTTTTGTCGCGGATCTTCGGTTGGTCATAACTTCTTTGTTATAACTCGGATTTTGATGAGGTTTTCGCCTACAAGTTTGCTAAATTTCACTATTTGGCTTTTAATTGGAATCTCATAAGACTTCTAATATTTTCTGAGTGATTCTAAACATAGTTTTACTTCATTTCTAGTAAAAACCATTTGTTAGAACTCAACACTCAATTTTACATAGTATTTCACAATTTTATTCATTACGAAACACGATTTCAAAACGTGTATGTTACATCGATTCTGTTCAAGATCAGTTAAAGTTATTTTAGGTTGATCTCCAGGAGCATTTTGGTCTGAACTCCTATTGAATAGCAATTTATGTTTCTTAGCAGATTTAGTCAATTTAGCATGTTTTAACGAGACAACGTGAGGAGCTTGAATTGATTATGTTTCAAATCGATTGACTACTTGAGTTCTTCTTGCAACGGGCGGGTCAATAGGGGTTCTTGAGAGGACTGACCAACTCGTAACTCTTCAACTGATGATGTGAACTTGTCTCCAAGTTCCTCTACTAATTTTGATTTCAAATCAAAGTAGCATGCAGTTAGAGTATCGAGATGTGTTTGCAGATCTGAAATTTGTTTTGAATTCGTAGAATTATTTGCCTTAAGATCAGCTATTCGAGAATCATGTTGTTCTATGAAGATGTCCTTCTCAATGTTTTTCTGATTTAGAATACCAATTTCTTCTCTGAGCTTGGACACTAAAGGGTAGTCATCCTTTGAATGGCCTTCCTCAATAAATATTCCTTTTGCACGAGAGGAAGGCTCTGAACATTTTTGTTGTGCCAAGTGCATTGCAAGCCTCTCAGAGGCAACGTCATGGTAATGCCTTGGTGGAGATGATCCTTGAGCAGCAGATGAACCACCAGTTTCAAATACCATGCTTGGGCCTTCCTAGGTTGGCATGTGTGATGTAGCAGCAATTATTGTTGTGGTTGATTGAGTTTGTGGAGCATGTTCCAATATCAATACTCCCGGCCTTGGGTCATATCTTCTCCTTTTTAGCGGAGGTAGGGATGTTTGAGTTGTCAAAATATCACTCACAGATGGCGTTGTAGTTGGATCAGCACCACCAAGGGGAGGAATCCCTAAAGTTGCATCCATATGACTTGATGTCTCAACCATCTGCTTTGAAGTAGGAGGCAGAGTTTCTTGAACGTCTTTAGGATCCCTTATCTCCGTTGTTTGTTGTACAACATCATTGGCATTATTAAAGAAATTGTCAAGGTCTGTGTTTGATAGAAAACCCTTATTGTTAAGATTTAAAGGAATGGTGTCGTCATCAAAACCTAAAAGATCAGTCTCATTAAAAGAATCACTCTCATCATCCTCAACATCTTCCATCAAGCTTTCACTGAAATCACTTTGAACTTGAATGGATGTTAAATCATGTTCCCCGAACACGATTGCGACTGAAGGAGTTTTATCTTCCTCATATTCATGCTCTGAGGCTGAGATGACAATATCCTCAGTTTCTGTAGGGCTTATAGGGCTTGAGAGATCGTCAGAACCAGAACCATCACCTATTTTAGAAAAATTAACAAACTTTACTAATGGATATTTTCCTTCAAATGTAAATTTTCCTTTCCGGATCTGTTTCATAAGACCAAAAGCGCTAGAACCGATGTATTTAAGGTCTAAAGTTTCTCCACTTCTCTCAATCTCATGATGTTTGAAGTTGAAAATTAATTGAAGAAACCTTGGATACATAGGAAACTTATCCCTTGCTTTTTCTTAAATGTTCACAATCATCTCATTTAAAATAAACCTTGAATAGTTGAAATCCATTCCTGAAGCAAGAGTTGTGATAGCGCTAGTGTTGAGTAGAGAAATTTCATTAGCTCCTGATTTTCGACTAGGGATACAACTCACAAACACATGAGTTAACAATCTCCAATACGGAGGCAACAACTTCTTAAATGTTGGAGGAAACACCCCTTTGTATCCCATTTAATTCAAAATATCTTGAACCTGATCCGTATCAATCTCGGTTCGGAATTCTGACACGTCATTAATCTGCAAAACCTCAAGGAGGATCTGCTCAGTTATCAAGATTTTCTTTCCTTCGATGATTGATTCAAGGGACTTTGTCTTCTTCTCATCTTTTCATACAACTGCATTGCTCCAGAATTCCCTTATCAGTTGCTGATAAATAACAGGACTTCTAGTAAAAGCAGTAGATAGACATCATCTTTTCAATCCATGGATCATGGATTTGAATTAAGAGTGAGCTTCTGGAAGATCAACTAGGAAAATGGCCAAGTTATGAACATCCGCAAACTTAAGTCCAACCATTTTGTTCTGCACAAACCAAGTTAAGTAAGAAAATACAAAGTTTTAATCAATAAACATCGAGTTTTTCCCGATTAACAATTTATTAAGCTTTTAATTTTGATTTTTTTAAAAAATTTGCATTTTATGGCAAAAATGGGGGTCTACGGCCGCACACAAGTCCACGGCCGTAGACGGGTCTACGGCCGCACACCCATGAACAGTGCTGAATGTTGATTTTCTTCAATTAACCCTCTATTTCAAGTTGATTTTGTTCAAGATCAGCTTTACTGAGGTCGATTTGATGATACCTTCTTGGAACAACAAACAATTTCAAGAAAAAATTGATGATTTGAAGATCGGATGAGAGAGAGAATTCTTTAAGCGTGTGCGGCCGTACTCAAGTTAAGAGTGATAAAGTGAATGCGGCTGGACACACAGGCTTATATAGTATATCCATACCCGGTCTAACCTTAGTGAGCTGCAACCCAAATAGCTTAAACTCGAACCCCAAAGTTTTAAAATAACAAATTATAAGAACTTAAAATAAAAGTAAAAAAATAATAATAATAAAATAAAAATTAAAACTGAAAATTAAAAAATTAAAATTAATATAAAATGAATATGAATTCATTCTAATTTCTATTTTTCAGAGCAGATGCTAATTTTGTGAGATTGGGATCAAAGTTATTAGACAGTTTTTATCCATTTGTTGGTACATCCCGCTTCATGAATAGATCTGGTCGATCACTGTTATTGTGGTCCACTTAAACACTGAAGATTTTGATGAATTAAGGACGTACTGCAAATGACAAGACATTTAGACCTTATGTTCCTAGATAAAATTCCTAAGGACCATTCAGCTGACGATGACCAAGGATATTGTTGTCCACCTAAGTTGAGCAACAAGAGCTACAAACAATCTAATAATTAATTGATTTTAGATGTACTAGAACATGTTCCGCTTCCTGATATACTCCAATAATCAAGGACTTTCGAGATACTGCTTACTTTAGGTAAGCATACAATTATTATGGGTGAAGACAGATTAAGAGTGCATATGTTGTACACCCAGGTTGGATCTTCCGATCACATAGAGGGTGAAACATATTACTGAACAGATTTGGAGGGATTGAAAAGTAGAATGGTGCATATGCTATGTACCAGGTCGGATTATCAGTCACAGAAACGAGACAACATATGGCTAACAGGCAGAAAGAATATGCATAGCAGGAGATGCAGAGAGACAGAGTTGCATATGTTGCATTCCAGGTCGGATCTCTTCCAATCAACAGAGGAAGCAACATATGACTAACAGTAAGAAAGAAAGAAAATAACCTTCTACAGACCTAATTTATCGGAATTCCCCAGTTGCACCGTCAATACCAAAAATAAGGACAGAGTCTGTACATCTAGGAAAAGTTAAACCACGGTTCTAGATACAAATTGCTTTAGTGTGACTGGTGGATTCTCATGTATATATCCCTGATCAACCTACCCTAGTGTCGTATTGTCAAGCTAAATGGATCTATCTAGGTCAAGATTTTGTCAAGTCACTAGATTCCTTAAGATCATCTAAACCTAGTCAAGTCAATTTAAATCATTCATGTCTACCAGCGCATCGAACACAAAGTCTAGACAATTCAGCTTTGGTATGTTACACAGATTTAAATTGCCTATTATCAAGCATGTTGATATCACTTCCCATTTCATTACCTGCAAGCAAACTTCATTAAAAAATATTTTTTGAATTTTCATATTTTTCTTGACAAAAATAAAACAAAAAGACACTATTTTTGGATTTTTCAAATTTTCTGATTTTTGTTTGGTTTTTGATTATTTCTCCCTCTAAATTTGTGCATGGGTGAGAATGAAAATAAAATGCGCAAATTTAAAGCAACCTAGAACAAAAATTAGTCCTCAAAATGTATCATTTTCAAAAATCCCACAAGCACATCAAATCGAGCTTTGTTAAACAGTTTTGTAAACAGATCCGCCACAATATTGGTTTTCGAATGCTGGACTGGATTTTTAGTTATCTGAATTGCAGCCTCATTATCACAAAAGATAGGGGTTTCTAGATAATTCAAATCGTAATCTAACAGTTGATGTTGGATCCAGATAACTTGAGAGCAACAGGCAGAAGCAACGATATATTCCGCTTCTGCTGTTGAGGTTGAGACCGTGTGTTATTTCTTGCACTTCCATGACACCAGTCGGTCATCAAGAAACTAACACCCACCAGAGGTTGATTTCCTGTCAAGCTCACAGCCTCCGTAATTACTTTCAACAAAAGCATATAAATCAAATTCAGAATTTTTTGGATACCAAAGACCCAATTTTGGTCTGCCTTTGAGATACCAAAAAATTCTTTTGATAGCAATAAGATGTGAAAGTTTAGGATTAGCCTAATATCGTGCGCATTGATAAACTGCAAACATAATATATGGCATGCTTGCAGTTAGATACATCAACGATCCGATCATCGATCTGTAGGTAGTCTGATCTACGGATTCGCCATCAATATCTAGAGTCAACAGGGGTCTCTTGGCCATTGGCGTCAGTACAGGTTTTGTGTCTCGAAACCCAAACTTCTCCAACATATCTTCAACATAGTTGGCATGCTATAACAGGATGCCAGTTGAATTATGTCGGACCGGAAGCCCCAAAAACTGTTGGATAAGGTGTCTAAGTCCATAATTTATTTGGTACATACTTGACCCGACCTAGCATGGTCCATTTTGGTTTCATTTCATCCAAACTATTTATGGATAATTTTAGGAGAGTTATACACATATGTTTATTAATATATTGTAAGTTATAATATATTAATATGAAGTCATGTTATTTAATTAGTCTTAGTCTTAAATTAATTATGAATTAATTTAGAGATTAAAAGGATGACTAATTAGATTGTGGGCTATTGGTTTTATATGGTGTGGGCTAACACTCATTTGTTAATGGGTTAGGCTTGTATGGAAGTCCATGGATGATCCATGGAGCTTTTAACCCATGGATCCTTGGAAAAGGAAAGGTCATGGGTTATTAAGGTTTCACACTAATCATGTACACTATATAAGCATGCTTTTGTTGCATGAAATAGCTACTAGAGTGTGTGTTTGTGTGTGACCGATTTTATAAGTGTGTATACACTCTCTCAAAGTTTTTCAAGAGTTTGTGGTGATTTGTGATTCCATTTGAGGCATTCACACTATTGGTGCTTGGCCCTCAAACTCGTTAGGAATCAAACTCATCATCAAAAGGTATGTAATCTCATCTAATTCTTTTATGTTTAAAAGTACCCCATGCCATGTTAGATAGGTTATGGAGCTTGGAAAAATTATTATTTTGCATGTATTTAGACAAACATAGATCCAAGGTTTATTAGGGTTGCATGCACACTTAGGAAGTGTTAGATTGCTCAAAACCCTACAGTGGTATCAGAGCCTAGGCTTGCTTGTTTGATATTTGATGCAAAATAGTGAAAAAAAGTCGAAATTTTTGTTGTCTGCATGATGGACTCGCCGAGTCCAAGGCAAAATTCATCCTACTGGCCGAGTAGGTTCGTGCACTTAGCGAGTAGAAGGTTCAGAATGCAGATTTTCGACTTTTGCTGCTGGAAATGGACTAGAAACTTTACCCTAAACTGTTTTGATGTTTTAAAACTTATTTTAGTTGGTGTAATGGTTGTTCTAATCCATTTACAATAGCATATATCAAAATTTCATGTTTTGTATGTGCTCATATAATTCTTGAAACTTTGATAATCATGTTCATGTTCTTATGAATTTAGAAGATGATAGGAATTATTTGCTGAATTGTTTTGGATTAATTCTTGATCATTTATGTGTTTTAATGGAGTCCAGAATTTGTCCTCAAGTTATGGATATCCAAAGGTCACTTTTCTTTAAAACACATTAAAAACACATAAGTTACATAAAATGAAGAGTCTTCATTTTATGAACCTTTAATTCATAAATCATGAAATGAAAAGTTTTGAAGAGTTACAAAACTTGCCCTCAAGTTTTGGAATTTGGAAAAGTTTCACACACTTTAATAAACTTTAATTCCAACACTTAGAATTTTAAAAGTTAAAATTCAACACTTATACTATTTATAACATTAATGGTTAATTATATATATATATATATATATATATATATATATATATATATATATATGTATAAGAACAAGTCGTTTTACCATTAGTAGGCCTCATTCACGAAGCCGGTCTATAAGGTGGGTATAAGGTTGTTGCCTATAAAACAACAACTTAATGGGTGTCCACTCTCACCCACCGCTTGCTTGATCAGTGGAGGGTCGTTAGCCGAACGGGTAGGACAATGACTTTAAATTCTCATTAAAAGTATAATGAATGTTATAAAGTAACTAAATATTTTTTTTATTTAATTCCCAATCTTAGTTACTTTAGGAAAAATGTGAATTTGGTGCTAGCCCATGGAATTCACACTTTGTACTTTACCAAGTCGTTGGTGGAGCGTGTGTGGTTAACCGACACACTAACTTGGACTAGTAAGGACCACGAAGGGTGAGTTAATCTTTGTCATAGATCAATGGAGCGTGTGTGGTTAACCGGCACATTGATTAGGTGATAATATTAAGGATACCAAGTGAATTGGTATGGTTATTCACACCTTGTTTTGTGATCCTCGGCATCCCAGTCACAAAATTTGAGAGGGCACACTCGAGATTGAAACATGCCATTGAAAAGTTCAATGAATATCAAAAGATCTAGGAATTTCAAATCTAATTAAAACCTAATAAATTATTTCGTTTTTCATGGTGGAAATTGGTGAATCATCATTCGCCTACCTTCAAATATTTTATAGCTTGGATTACGGCATCCCTCTTCCAAATTATAAAATATTGTGTTGGTTCCTAGCCTTAATATTTCATATTGGGTGTTATATTAAGGATTTTGAATCAACTAACTTGATTTTCTCCCATTATAGATGTCTGGTTCAGACAACTATGATCTTCCCAAATCTCTTGAAGATGGTGTCCTTCAACATCATGCTTCACTTCCTCCACCTCCTCCAATTATTCTCCCTCACCCACAAGTTCTTGAAAAGTTTAAAGTCACTCAATCCCTATTGGCAATCATAGTCTATGTGTGCTCACATCTAGGAGATAAAGTCACATATTGACAAGTTGGGAGAGTTGGGTGTCAAAGTCTCGTGAAAGTTGGATGTTCAATCACTTTCTTAGTAACATAGTGAGTCTCGTTGGGACTACTATGAGACAGACTATGACATTACCCTTAATGATGTTATCTATTTGCTTGGTGTTGTAGAATCAGCAATGATTTGGAACACCAGTAAAGAAAATTTGATTAAAAGAACAACTTCCCAACTCTTAAATGGACATTGACAATGGTAGCATTGGATATCTAGAAAAGGATTTCTCTTCCCAATGGAAAGGGATCGGCTATAGTCAACTCGGTTGACCAAATGGTAAAGAGAAAGGCTAAGTCTGAGATAGTCTCATGTGCCATTACCAAAGGGTCCATGTGTTTTGTTGCCAAAGGAAGGGGCATTGGTTGCGAAGCTGCCCTATTCACTTGAAAGGTCATAAGGTTGATCAAGTCAAGAGGTTTGACTCTACTTCGGGTAAAGTCCACTGTCTAACTCTATTAAGTTCCTATTTGGAGATTCTTATTACATAATGTGAATGGTCACATGCTGATGTTTTTAAGAATCAAAGAAAAGATAGGAAGCTTAAAGAAGTATATGCTGATTCTGATTGCGAAGATGGGTTTCAATCACATGGTTCAGTGATCAGAATTTTGAGCTGTTGCTTGAGAGTTATGATATATAACTTAGGAATAGATAACAACACGGTTTTCATGTGGATTGTAAGGATAAGTTTTTCCGCAAAGTTTAGAAAAAAAGGAAAAAAAAAAGGGTTTTAATTTTATTTATTTTAAAAATATCCTTACAATGGCATCTATGGAAAATTGTTACTTATATGTTTCCAGTAATAGCAATATTGGAAAGTGGATTTGATTCTTTCATTTGTGGCAGTGTCTGAATTTACCAAATAAAGAAAGTTTTTCATCACCCAAGTTTCAATTGGACAGAAACTTGGAATCATACAAGTTGAATTGTATGATGAATGAGAATTTTCATCTTTGAAAATTAAGACTAATTCTTTGATCACATGTATATGTGAGTCAATTGAAGGACTAAGGAATTAGGTACATTGGGTGTGCGCTGGTCAAGGTCCACCACAAAGATTGATTTGTCATGATTCACTAAAGATTAGTAAATATAATTATACTTATAAGATTAAGTATAATTCTGTAACATTGGAAAGGTTACAATGTATGACAAAACAAATGAGAAGAATCAAATTAAGCAGAAAGATAAAAGTTTCTCAAATCTGAAAGGATGGGAGAGTACTTTAGTATCATATTTCATGATCATCTTAATGATTATGAAACCATATCACAAATTCATACTCTAAGGACGTCTTAGTTCTTTGTTATGGCTAAGAAGAGAGGTCATGAATTGTTGGATTGGTTAAAATCAAAAAGATGAGTCATACTTCGTTCCAAAACAATTCTTAGAGTCATACTCCAAGATTGTAACCTTGAGTGACATAAAGGAAGATTTATTAACACTAGTCAAATGTAAGAGTAAAATGCTTTCTACTCTTGTACATTTGAGATTGGTAAGTTGTGATGTCTTGGATGAGACAAAGACCAACTAAGACCAATTGTGTGAAGTGTTAGTATTGATAAGAATCCGCACTATCCCTTGAATATTTGTTTTGTCAAGGAATGGTTCTTGACTAGGGAAACTTATATGTCAAGGGGACAGTAGGAGCCTTAAAGATCCTGAAAGAGTTTCAAGATTTAATCAAGAGTAGATCCTGTAATTTATCACTAGCACACGACTTAAGGTTTGCAACCTATCGTGTTGACATAATTCTTATTTATGTACCTACTTCAAAGAAGTTGAATTTGCATGTCAGTTATCAGAGTTTAAATTGGAAGCATTGGTGGGCTTTTTGCTACCAAGGTGATAAGAAACTAAGATTGAACAAGTTTAATCCATGTAACGCTGAATTTGTCACTAACCTTATCTTGTGATTATGGTTTTGAGAAATTCACATGGATAGAAACTCATACACTATAAAATCTAAGTGTCATAAGGTTTCCCTCCGATTCATGAAAATGATGGTGAGGAAACGCTTTCACTAAGTAGACTTTAAGTAGATAGCAATTGTGTTATTTGCATTTTCAAAAGTCGTTAGTGGAGCGCGTGTGGTTAACCGGCACACTAACATGGACTTGTGAGAAATGGAAAATGCCTAAGCAATTGAGACTATGATTACGACATCCCTTTTCATAGTTCTGAAAATTGTTTAGACACACATGTGAGCTATCTAAGAAAGGGTGTACGAATCTAAATTTCAGAAGTCCAACAGATTTCTGGAAATATGTCAGAGCTAGTGGGAGCATAAGTGTTATCCTGATAATCATCATGTTAGTGGGAGCATGATTATTACGTTTAGTGTTGCAAGTTAGCAATGTTAATTATAGAAAACAAATTTTCAATTCGTGAAGTTGCAGGGGTTGAAAAGTTGTTTTGCTATAATTAAGGGAGAGAAAATTATACTTCATTTCAATTCTAGAAGCTTAGATTGAGATTTTAATCATCTTTAGTCAAGGATGTATATATGAATTTTATGTCTGAATGGTTCGACTTATGGAAATTCTATATATATTGCGTTCTCAAAATTCAATTATGACTACGACATCCCTCTTCATAGTTAAATTTTGAAAACATGGCAAATAAACAATATTGTAGCAAAAGATTGGTCTAGTACCATGTCTTTATGTCAAACATCGTGAATCGTGTACCATATGCTTCGGATATAGGATCGATTGCATGTGCTATAATATTCATCTTTTCTAAATTTTCCAAATGCTTAAGGCATTGAGAAGGGAAAAGTCTAGAACTGGATATGACTAAAGTGATTAAGCAATTGTCGAGGACAAATCTCAGGTTCGCCAAAGATTGGTTGCTCAAGGAAAGTTGGAAGTATGATGTAAGTTGTCGGAAAGGACCGTATTGACATGTTCTGAAAAGAAGTAACTCTTGTTCGGAAGTGATAGTCAAAATGGGACTATGGAAATGTCTCCATAGGTGGAAGTTATTCAATCTATGTAAGATTAGAAATCCTTAATGCAAGAAGGATGTTCAAAGCAATGTATTTTGAATATGAGACTTCCGTTCCATAGAAGTTGACATTCTTTGGAATAATCTGTAATGACTGGTGACGAGGTTTTGGTGAGTTTGTGAATAATCATTACAAGAGGATCAATGCATATAAGTTTAAAATCTAACAAATTTTTGGTAAATGGTAGAAATTAGAAATTCTTACATTTACAATAAGGTTTTGGGATTTTGAAATGAGCAACATTGGAATCATGTTCAATTGATCTACTTCACAAAGTAAAGATCATAGATAAACATAGTGTGCATACTTGAAGTATGGCATAACTATTGTTTAGAAAACAAAGTGTACATGCTAGGAGCATGGGATAACTGTTGTTTTTATTCAAGTCTTAAGTTGATTGTTTGAAACATTATACAATGAATAATGTGTAATCAATATGGTGATAAATAAAAGGTGGTTCTATTTATATTCAAAAGGGTTCTGAGACCATATTGGATTCGATTATTATTGTGTTTCACTTTGCATGTTTTGACTTCCAAAATAGCTAGGTTATTCTTTCCGAATGACTAAGTTATTTAAACACTCCACAGTCGTTCATATGTTGGAAGTAGGTATGAATCAAGACTGTCATGAATCGAGTTTGTAGATGGCTAAATGGGTTTAGTCATAGCAATGGTTGCTACAACATTCATGAGTGCTCATAAGTTATGAGTATTGGAATAAACCCACGCTCACTTGTATCACTTCATGGAATTTATCTCGAGTGATCGTGAGACGGTAATATCATATAAATCTTCAAAGTTTTCCAAGAGTTTGTGGTGATTTGTGTGTGACCGATTTTATAGTGTGTATACACTCTCTCAAAGTTTTCCAAGAGTTTGTGGTGATTTGTGATTCCATTTGAGGCATTCACACTATTGGTGTTTGGCCCTCAAACTCCTTAGGAATCAAACTCATCATCAAAAGGTATGTAATCTCATCTAATTCTTTTATGTTTAAAAGTACCCCATGCCATGTTAGATAGGTTATGAACCTTGGAAAAATTATTATTTTTCATGTATTTAGACAAACATAGATCCAAGGTTTATTAGGGTTGCATGCACACTTAGGAAGTGTTAGATTGCTCAAAACCCTACAAAAACATGGTCATTTCTCTCAGTGAACACATCCCAAACCTCTTCTTCATGACGGCTTCAAACTCCTTTCGTAGCTGAGGATTTGTGGACCCGAAAATAATGTCATCAACGTAGATCTGAACCAGAATTTGATCGACACCAACATGCTTGATGAAAAGAGTTTGATCAATTGTGCCTCGTGAATAGTCATGCTCGAGCAAGTTCTTCGTAAGAGTGGCATAACACGATCGAGGAGCTTGATGTAGCCCATACAAAGCCTTATCCAACCTGTATACGTGATTGGGAAATTTTGAGTTAACAAACCCAGGAGGTTGATCAACATATATTTCTTCCTTCACCGTGCCATACAAGAAGGCAGTCTTGAAATCCATCTGGTAAACCGTGAAGTTCGTGTAAGAGGCATAGGCTAGGAAAATACGAATAGCCTCTAAGCATGCCACCGGAGCATACACTTCGGTGTAGTCTAGACCCTCGATTTGGCGAAATCCACAGATAACTAATCGAGCTTTATTTTGCACAATGAAACCTGAATCATCTTGCTTGCTGCGATAAACCTAATGCATGTCAAGAGACTTGTTGCCCTAAGGTAATTCAACCAACTTCCAAACCCCAAGTTTTTCAAACTGATTTAATTCTTTATGCATAGCATCCACCCAGTTGGGCTCATTCAAATCCATTCCAACATTCTTTCACTCTATTTGAGAAATGAAGAAAGCGTAGAGGCATGTATTGACATCTCCACTCTGACTCCGCGTTCGAACACCGTCGCCCAGCTGGCAAATGACGTTTTGGATCAGGTGATCGCGTTGAAGTCTGGAAGGCAATTCCTGGCTAATGTCATTGAGCGAGACAGGAAGGTTGTGAATATTGACAAATCCATCATCTACTGAATGAACCACTTCAGACGATCCTGACCCATTAGAAGGGTTTGCCACGAACTCATTAGCAATCGGTTTGGGAAACAGAAGTTCCATAAAAGTTTGAGTAGCAGCAGAAGCATCTCTGGACATGAACACTTTTTCAATTGGAGTAATAGGAGAGGCATCAACATCTGGATTGTTTTGTTGACTTGGAGATTCTGGACAAGTAATTGGAACAGATGCATCCACTGTAGGAGTCGAAGATGACATTACAGAACTATATTGACGCATGATCCCTTGTGCTGCAAAAAAAATGATCGAGAACAACATTCTTGAGTTCTGTCTTGTTGTCAGTTTTGAGTGCCTTCACCCGGTGATTGGTGTGATTCTCTATCATCACCATGAACTTCTGAATCAGATCAGCGACCCCATATTTGTTAGATAAGAAGAACACCCACATAAAACGCAAGAAATGATCGATCACAACTAGACAGTATGAATTTATGTTGATGCTAAGGACATTGACCGAACCAAATAAGTCCATATGCAACAATTGGAGCACCTGGTTGATTTAATTTACCTGTTTCAACAGGTGTGGTTTTCTGTGATGATTTCCTTGGGCACAATATACACACTTTTAAATTGTGATGAAGTCTCTGATAGGAAGTCCATGCACCATATCATTTTTTGCAAGACGGTTCAAGGTCTTTGCATCAGCATGCCCGAGTCTTCGATGCCACATCATAGCATTTTGTTCGGAGACTTTTGAGAAGAGGCAGGTGACTTGTTCTGGAATATTAATGTTCATGTCAATGATGTATGCATTGCCATCTCGCTTTGATTTTACAAGAATCCAGTCTTCCGGGATAACAATGTCTTGCTTTAGAATCAGACACTCCTTATCGGTGAAATGAGTCGAATATCCTTTGTCACAAATTTGCGAGACACTCAACAGGCTATGCTTTAACTCAGGAGCAAAGTTGACATTTTTGAAACTCATCACTTCATTTGAAATTGTTCCTCTTTGAGTGATCTTTCCGCCTTTACGTCCCGCAAAGGAAATGTATCCCCTATTAAAGGTTTGAATGTCATTCAGCTGGGATTTGTCTCCTGTCATGTGTGGGGAACATCCGATGTCGACATACCAAGGTCTGGCGACATTCCTCCGTAACTGTCCCTGCATAATGTGCAAGATTATTTAGATTTAGGGACCCAGGTCATTAAAAACGTGGGTTGACCCTTAACATTCACAGATTTATCCATTTTACTTTTCAATTTTGAATCATTATTTGAAGAATAACCTTTTTCAGAGGATGAAGATGATCGAACAACTGTAGATTTGGGTACCCATTGGTAGTTAGGTTTTAAAATAGTTACAGGTGATTTAGAAATATTTTTCCTTTTCTTTGAGCGTTTATATTTTCAACTATAATTAGTCGAAGATCTAGATGCATTCTTTGGCGAAATTGACCTTGGCTCAATCGCAGTCGATTTCGGCAAAGTACCTATGACTGGATTAGAGAAAGCTTGTTTGTTTGGTTGAATATCGACCCTTTTCTGATTATGACAAATTTTTGGTTCATGTTCACAAAAATGAGATCTCGGGGACTTTCTCGTTAGAGACCTTCCTCGAGACTCGTTTTCTTTCCTCGGCGTTAAGAAATGTACAAATGCTTTGTTGGAACAGTTTCGAGTAATGTGGCCGATAGTACCGCAATTGAAACAAAATTTCTTATTATCTTTAGACATGGTACTGCCATTTTCAGATTTCACGCTCTTATGAACCTTTTTAAGAGCGTGAAATAGAAACTACAAATTTACACACCAAATGTAGAGGCTGTTTGTGACAATCATCAGATTCAGTGGACTTTATAAAAAGAACATCACAATCATCAGAAAAATTTGAATTTGACATCACATCATCAAAAGATAGAAAATCATTCTTAACATCAACAACAGACTCATTAACATTTAAAATAGAAACTCCAAATTTAGACACCAAATTATTATTAGACTCAATCTTCCCATCATCATGCATTCGCTAGCTTACTAACACATCTGCATTGCAGGTAGAAATGTTAGTATCCAAAGTCCTAGCACTACGGTTTGTGACCTGTTCAGTATCTGATTTACCATAGACCATGAATGATTCTCGGTCTATCTCCTCCTGAGTCATACATTGAACGGTGTAATTGTGATTAAATAGGGGAGGGAGACTCTCATATCATATGCCTACTTGTTTTTGGTCCTTCCATTTCATTTGGTGTTCAATCATTGTTGCTACTTTCTCACTTGACACATCAAAATTTTTAAAGTGAAAATCAGCATTTTCAAAATGTATTTTCAATTTGTTAAGTTCCTCAGTGACAACAACAAGTTGTGTCTTTATGTAGTTGTAATTTCACATTTATTGCTATAATCTTCCTGCAACTTCCTAAAATTGCTAGTCTTAGCCTCTAATTTTTCTTTTAGTGGTCTCTGACTTTTCTTTAGTTCATATCTTTCGTATTTTAAGTCCTCGTTCTCTCTTTTTAGCAACTGGATTTGATCACGCAAAAATTGAACAGTTTTAACACAAGATTGAGAATAAGGGTTTTTAGTGACCTCTGGCTTTGCAGGTTCTCGCATAGTTTGAACCATGAATGCATTGTAAGTCCATCATTTTAGCCTCTGGGTCTGTTTCATCTTCTCCTTTAGTAACATAATCAATATGGGTAAATTGTAAATTTTCAAGTCTTGAAATATTCAGAGCCTGAATCTGATCCTCCCAGTCAAATGATTGAGCCACCACCGAAAGATTTGCGGTCTGATTGTTGATGTTGGCTCCCCTGTTGTTACCTACTAATACCATTGTTCTTTCATTTTTCTCTCTCGTATCAGGCTTAGGACATTCTCTAGAAAAATGATCTGGTTCATGGCAATTAAAACAACGGAGTTTGCCATTGTTGAACCCAACATTGTTTTCTGCATACATCCACCAGTTATTTTTACCTGTCCTTTTGGAGAATTGTTTGGCTCTGAACACCGCCATGGCAATTTGCCATGTTCTGTCCATTTCTTCAACATCTTCTGAATGGATTTGGTCCAAATCAGCTCACCAGGTACAAAAGCATTATAATAATTGACAAGACCAGTTGCAAAAGCCAAATTTTTATCATTTTCTTTGGGAGCTGGGGTTGGGGTAGGAACTGGAGCAGGAGCTGGAACAGGTGTCTTTGAAGAAGAAGCAACTTGATGATAAAATACAGGAGACTGAACATTTTGCATAAATGGTGTGGCATATGATGATGATTGAGGAGCAGTGAGTGGTTGAACTTGAGGAATGGTAAAGGATGAAAAAGCATTGTTTGATTGGATTCCAAGATTAGTAGAAGAATATGAGTTAATGTGGTTGATCTCTATTTGTTTTTCATCCAGATCACAGGCTTTAATGATTTCCATTGTCTCAGCTAAGCTTAAACGATTAAAATCTTTGATTTTTTTGATGACAGCAACATTCATATCCCATGTATTTGGCAGAGAGTTAAGCAACTTCTTATTATTTTCTGATCTTGGCACTGAAATCCCAACTAAACTCATTTAAGTGGTGAGTGTGATAAAGCGCTGCAATTGAACTTCCAAAGTCTCTCCAAGAATATGATTAAACATATTGAATTTCTTTCTCAGCTTCTCTTGATGACTTTGTTTCATATCTTCATTCCCTTCATACATTTAGTTAAAGCATCCCCCAAAGCCTTTGCTAAGGTGTATTCTCTAAAACCTTGTGCAATATCTGGGGATAAGGCCATTGTGAGTGTAGCCAATGCCTTTTCTTTTTGTTCAACCTTTTCAAAATCTTCATTAGTGTAATTATCAACATCATTATCAACTAAATTCCATTTTCGAGTGTTGTTGTGATCCGAACCGATCCTTTTAAAATGCTTCTCCAGATTTTGAAGTATTTCATTTTAATGTATTTTTCCATTCGATACTTCCATTTTGGAAATCCTTCTGCGGACAATAAGCGAGGAATTCAAGTGGTGGTTCCCATGATGGTATCCAATTCTTGATGAGCTGATGAAATTTGTAAATCCATTTTTGTTTTGGTTTTTGAAGTTCCTTTTTTAAAAATAAAAATTGATTAGACTAACAAGAAAAATAATAAGGTTGAAAAGGCTTAAACAACAATTGAAGGAGTTCACGGCCGCACAAAGGATTATGGTTGTACAAGAAGATTACTGTCGTACAAGGGGACTATGACCGCACAAAGGGATTTCGGCCGAAAATGGAAATTGCAGTTGTACAAAGAGAATACGGCCATACACAACAACCGTACACAATCAATAATCTTGAATCATTACGGTCGTACTCTTGATAACGGTCGTACAAACTTCAAACATTTTCAACCATACACACACAAATCAGTAGTTTTCCAAGCCTTCTATGTCGATAAAAAACAGATATCCAATAAGTAAACTTGAATTAACCACGAATTTGATAAAGATCTTAAAGCCGTACACACCAAGAACTAATTTTGACACTGGAAAGGCTCTGATACCAACTGTAAGTGCTCAAATCCAGGAACCAACTAGTGATCAGACAAATAGAAACAAGAATAGTGTAGAAGAAAGCAATTAACTCAAGCAATACACACGATTTTATAAGTTGGGCCGCAAACCGTCTAGTACACCCTGATAACACTCATATATGTCAACAATATACTGACACTAACATGCTCTATATATAGGGGAGTTTGGCCTTACACGGGTTTATGACCGTAAACCCGTATACAGCCATACACATAATCTTTAACCGTACAAACAATCCTGACCGTACATACAACCCTGACTATACACACAAAACATGACCATTAACCCACTAAGACCTATACAGATGATTACCTAGCCCAAACCATAAAGAGATGACCTATCAGTCACCTTCAAAAACCCTAACCCTAACCACTCTAAACTTCAGTCGCCACCTCTCCTTCCTCCATCGTCCGACTGCCACCACCCTTCACTCGTGTCTCGTTCTGACCAACGAAGGCCACCAAGAGAACCGTTGTCAACCTCCATTCTTCCCCCACGTTAGGATGGTTCAAGATCATCGTGGAGTGGTGAACCCCAGTTCCATTGTTCCATTGACCACCGACATCGGTTGATGCCTCGCCGCCACGATGAGCCATCGTTTTGCACGTCACGTTCATCCTACTGTTGGGAAAACAACTTGTGTGTGTTGCTATCGCTACTGTGCCCCATCGTCGAAGACATTCAACCACCGCCTACTATGATTAAGGACGCAAACCACCGTTACGAAGTCGTTTCAGTAGAGATGTGGTTATTCGTGCCATCGTTGTTGTTTCTTACGGTTCGTTGTACACCACCGCCACTGTTGGAGGTCATGAACAACAGAGAACTTCCCATGGGACGTCGAAGACCTTGAGACAAGGGTTCAATCCGATGTTGTGGTCATGGGAAGTACCAGTTGGACTTGTTGTTCGGTCTTGATGATGCCGCTGTTAGCGCAACTAATTTGTCGTTGATGTTGCTATCCCCATCGTCGTGCGCCACCATGTGGGTGGCTGTGGCAAATCCTCCAGTCATGGTGTATGTGGTATGATGGGTTTGTGTTGTGTGTGGCTAGTTGACCGGATTTCACAAGAGGGCCACCACCACCACCACGAGGTGGTGGCTAGCGCCTATGTGTTGTTTCTGTGTGTGTGTTTATTGGAGTTTTCTTATGTAAAAATGTAATGTATTGTAATTGGCCAGAATAATAAAAGAAAAGTTATAACCACCACTGTGAGGTGGTGGCTGCCGGTTCATGTCGTTGTATTGGGTGGCTGTGTGCCTCGTTTGCGTTTTGACTTGTTTGGTATTCTTGGAAAAAATGTGCCTAAAGAAACCCTAGTGGGCCTAATGAAACCTTAAATGACCTAAAAGCCCAACCATTTAACTAGTGGGTGAGTATTGGGCTAGAAACCCTAATTAGGGTTTGAAAAACCCTAATATCATGAAACCCTAATTTCGGGGATTTATCGAGACCCGTACTGGAATTATTAAATAAACTTAAAATATTAACTAATTATCATTTGTAAGTTAACCTAAGGCAATATTGGACTTAATGGATTAAGTCCTTAATGGGTTAAGTAAGAAACACATAACCCTAATCGCCATTTTATGTGGAAACCCTAATTTCAATTGGGCCTTGAGCTGGGCCTTTTTATTGGGCTTTGGTGATTGAGCCAATGATGGGCCATTCATGAACAATCATATAGACCAGAATAACTGGATGGGATTTAGGGTAAGGCCCATATAAAAGGTTGGGCCCAATTTGGAAAATTGGGCCATAATTTGGGCATTGATGATTATGAGATATTGGGCCATTTGAATGCCAAATGTTTGGACTCGACTAAATGGTAATGCCTTAGGGGAAGACGAGGTAGAGGTTTGGGCCCAATTTAGAAAATTGGGCCATATGTTGGGCTTTGGTCCATTGGTTACCTATTGGGCCTTTGGAGTGTGAGTTGGACCTTGGGTTTGGAACCTAATTATTACTTCGGTGTTGTTTGATGTTGACAGCTCGGGAATCTATCAACCAGCAGCGGGAGTTTTATCCGCAGGACTTCAGTAGTGTAAGGTGAGTTTTTCTAACTATACTCAAGGGTCGAAGGCACCAAGGTCGGCCCTTCAGATTATTATCCTGATATGTTATGCTAATATAATCTGTTAGATCGATATCCTGGTAGATAGGATGGTATATGCTATTATGATCTATTAGATCAGTATCCTGGTAGATAGGATGTTTTTATGTTGCTATGATCCGTTAGAGTAGTTTATCTGCCTATAGACTGTTATGTGATTATTTGTTATATGTGCACATGTTTGATTGGTGGTTGAGGCTTATATGTTTTGTGCGAAATCCAATAGACCTGGGCATTCCAACCCGATGGTTGTGGGTCGTGAGTATTCCATTATGAGGATGATTGGACCCGTTATATATATATATATATATATATATATATATATATATATATATATATATATATATATATATATTAGCATTCTAAGCTGTGGTAACCAGATGGTCATTTGGACTCGACATATTTGTCAGTGTATACGGTGAGACTGGCGTTCCAACCTGATGGTTAAGGTCCTGGGGTATTCGAATCCAATGGTTGATTGGACCTATAGTATGTTGTTTGTGATTATATGTGTATTGTTGTGTGTATGGGTATTTTGGGGGAACTCACTAAGCTTTGTGCTTATGGTTCAGTTTATTGTTTTAGGTGTTTAAGATGTCTCGGCAAGGAGAAGGCGTGACCGTACACATCCTCGTGTTTTAGACTTATGGTTTCTGTGATACTCTGATATTAAACTATTTTGAAAACATTTTGTAATAACTAATGGCTTTTGGATGTTTGAAAAGGTTTTAAATTGGATTGATTTTTATGGGTGTTACATAAACATTCAAATGTGAAATTCACATGTGATTATATCACTAAGATTCATCGGTGATTATATAATGAAGGATTCACATGTGAGATTCACAGCTATCAATATCATGTAAGATTTACATATGATTATATCATGTAAGATTCGCATGTTAATATATCTCGAATACGTAAATAAATGCATATATGCAAATACTATAACACCTAAATCTTGGTAAGAGTATATATCTTAAATATAAATTCAAAAAGTTGGATTTGTCATTTAGCCCCCAACCACGACATGATGATAGGCTTACCACGATGTGCTGATTGCCTTGTTACCATGGCGTAGCTTCCATTGGTGACATGGTGTGGCGTTGTCATGAGCCAAAAATCCTAAGGCTCTGTTTTTAGCCCTATTTATGGAATGATGGGATGAGGGTTTCCTTCAACCCCAACTTCCATCCATCCGAAAAGTATTCTTCCGAAACCTTAGCCTCCTTTCCTTTCCTCTAACTCATTTGGTGTGTTTGGTAGCATACTTGGAAGAATGGAATCATCCTTTACAGCTTGTAGAGTGATTCTTAAGGAGATTTATCAGATTGTACATCTTTTGGGCCTTTGTAAGTATTCAATTCTCGACCTTTGACTATTCATATTCATAGATCTAGCTTATTTTTAGCATTTTAGTCCCTTTTTATAGCTTTGGTTGAGATGCAGAGGACTTTAGATAAAACTTGCATCTTTATCAATCTTGTGTATCCCTAATGAGCTTTATCTTTTGGATTTAAGGCTAAAGAGTGTTTTGGAGCCATGTAAAGAAATAAAATCACATTTTTGCCTATTTTGACCTAAAATGGTGTAGGGCATGCATGGAGTGTTTAGATTCACAAAGTTAGGATTTTTATTGCTCATCTTTCTATGATTATGCATTCTAGAAAGTTTAAGCCTTGGTCTTAAGGGAATAAGGACTTAATAGGAAATGGATTCTGTGAGGTTAACCACGTAGTGCTGACAAAGGATTCGCGACTGATCTGTTTTACCACAACATGGAAAGCAGTAGGGTGGCCTGCTGAGTTGACTTTTGACAACTGACTTTTAGACTAGGTTTGATGTCACACCCTAATTTGACTGCGTAAACATCAGGTGTGGGACATGAATAGAGTATCATAGTCAAATCATACATTGATATATATATATATATATATATATATATATATATATATATATATATATATATATAAGCAAGCGTATACTACAGTACCAAAATAGCACATCTTACACCATTACAGTAATTGTTGTATATCCTTAATGAAGAAAATAGTAGTGATAAAACTAAAACGTCCCAAAAATACTGAGTAAAATTTTTCAATTTAATTAAGTCAAAACCATTCATCCGTGATCCGAAAAGGAAATCAGAGTAAAAGTATTCTCAAAACATCAAAGTAAATCATAAACAATCATTATGGAATAAATCTTTAGGGGATGAAATGTGATCAATTCGGACCCTTCCTTTTGAAACAAAAAGTACCTGAAAACATTTAAACACAAAACGGTAAGCACAAAGTTTAGTGAGTTCCCCAAAATACCACATGTCATACTAATGAGTAGGCCCAACCCTGGTGTAACAACATAAATTTTCAAACCAATTTTTTTTCAAATTTAAAACACATTTATCTTATTTAAAAAATCATAAAAGTGCACAAATATCAAATCATCAAACTCATATTCAAAAACTGTATATATCTCAAATCCAGGATCCTCTCAAATCATAACTCAAACTCTGGTGTGTATACAAGCATGTCGGTGCCTTCTCGTGATCCTGAGAAGTACCTGAAACACATAACACATAACACGGTAAGCATGAAGCTTAGTGAGTTCCCCAAAATACCACATACACAAATAATAAGCCTCTCATGGCTATACCTCGACATGAACCCTCCAGTCTCATGCGTCTCGGTGAGGACCCTACGATCTCACGGCTCGGTATGGACCCTCCGGTCCTGTGTCTCAGTGTGACCCTCCAGTCCTATAGCTCGGGTGGAACCTCCGGTCCTAACTCGTGTAGACCCTCCGGTCCTACTTAGTAACTTGGAATAATACGCAACATAAATCACATAGACATAATGCAGGCTATCACAGTACTCAAATAACATATAAGAGTCTCCGGTCACACACAACTCATATTACCACTGTAGGTATGCATACGGAGAAGACTCACCACGTAAGAATCGGATAATCTCGAACTGGAATCACCGATCTAGCCTCTACCTAACATATACGATAATTATCCCTAATTAATAACTGCTCTCATGAAGCTAGACTAACCCTTCTATAAACTCAGAGAAGGGTAAAATACCATTTTACCCCTCCATGGGTTTAATAGTCCACAAATTGACCAAACCCTAAAAGTCAACAACAGGGAGTACGCTGCACATACCAACTCTCTACGTTAGGCGTACTCTGCTGCTATGCAGGTATCGGGGATGCTCGACCCCTACGCTGCGCGTACTGGGATTACACCTAGCGTAAGTCCCAGTTTCACTCTTATCACTCTCTTGGACTTAATCAGTTTAGACCTTGGCTCATATCACAGATCTGGACTCCCTAATAGCTCTTACTCCATAAAGTTAGTGACTTTAAGCCTTTGCATGGCTGAATTGGTGTCAAACACTCAAAACACTCATCCTCTATTCTCACAAAGCTCATATCTCTTGCATGGCTTGTTTCTAACATCTAAGATTGGATTTTTATGACATTACTCCACTAAATACACAAAAAGGGAGTTGATCATGGTCTTTGGAGCTCATTATCTCATAAAATCTCCATCTTTTGCGACAATACCATAAAATACTCTATATAAATGTTCAAATCAAAAGAGTGAGAAAGCTTGAAGCTTTATACCTCTATGTGAAGCTTTCCAGATATCTATGCTCAGATTCAAGGGCATGTACTCTCACCCCTTCTTCTCCAAAGCTTCTTCTCCACTTGAAGAAGAAAAGAATACACTCACAAGCTCTCAAATGCACTCACAAGCTATAAGAAAGATGATTTAGGGTTAGGAGGGTTTGGTGTCTAGGAATGGTGGCCAGGAAAGAGGCCATCGCATCCTTTATATATAGGTGTCACCAACACTTAGGGTTTTCATTCTGGGCCTAGTACACCTAGCGTACCCTCTGCACGCCCAACGTATTAGGTGGCCTCCGCATCATATGCACGTATATGAGTATGTTGGGCGTACACTCTAGTACGCCCCGCGTACTCATTTACAATCTTTTCTCTATAAAGGGACAAAATGGCCAAGTGCTCAAAAGATCAAGGATTACAAGGTATACCTAGACTTGGGATGTTATAATTCTCCCCCACTAAAATCCTACTTCGCCGTCGAATTCATGCTCGGCAAATAACTCTGTATGCTACTCCCGCTGTCCGACTCCGACTCCCAAGTCAACTCGGACCGCCTCCGATGTTGCCACTGGACCTGAACTAGGGGCACCTCTTTCTTCCTCAGAACCTTCACCTTTTGATCCCAAATAATGATCGGTCTCTCAATGTAATTCATGATTGCATCCACCTGAATGTCGTCTAGGGGTTCCACTGCCGTCTCATCGGCTACACACTTCCTCAATTGAGATACGTGGAAGGTGTTAAGAATCTGACTCAACTTTGCAGGTAGTTCCAACCGGTATGCTACTCTTCCTACTCTAGCGATCACTCTAAAAGGACCAATGTATTGGGGGCCCCAGCTTGCCCCGTTTCCTGAATCGGATCACCACTTTCCATGGGGATACCTTCAGGAGGACAATATTTCCAACCTGGAACTCTAGCTCAGATCGCCGCCTGTCTGCATAACTCTTCTAGCGACTCTGGGCCGTCAGTAACCTCTGTTTGACCTGCTGAATCTGCTCAGTCGTCTTCATAACTATCTCAGTGCCATCCATCACTCTCTGTCCCACCTCTCCCCAACAAATAGGAGTTCGACACCTCCTACCATATAAAAGCTCAAAGGGAGGCATAAAAATACTAGAATTATGGCTATTGTTGTAGGAAAACTCAGCTAAGGGTAAGTAAGTGTCCCAACTTCCTCCGAAGTCCATAACACATGCACATAGCATGTTCTCAAGCGTCTGAATCGTCCACTCGCTCTGCCGTCCGCCTGCGGGTGGTACACAGAAATGAAATGTGTAAGGTCCTTGAATATGAGGATCCAAACCAGTGATCAAACAAATAGCAATCAAACAACATGAGATTGGAGTAGAAGAAAGATTAAGCCAAGCATACACACGTTTATATCTTAAAATCATCAAATACACCTTGTTTACACACACTAGAGCTGTAACTATGAGATATTCTTGATTCGTCAACAACCCTAACAGACTCTGACAAGACGTATATATAGGGAACAGTTGGTCGTAAACGGGTTTACGGCCATACACACATACTCAATCGTAAACAAGACAAACATCAACAAGATATGACCATAAACCCAAAAAAGACCTATACATATGATTGCCTAGTCCCAACAACAAAGATAAAACCTTTCAATCTCCCCCTTGGTTTGAGGTTAGCATTGAATAAGTCATTGAATTCAATGATAAGCACATCAGACCCCCCCCCCCCCCCATGGCACCAAGCCACATCTCCTTTTGAATGATCTTTACAGCCATTACAGTGTATAATTTATCCACGCTCTCAAAAATCTCTTCAGCTACCCGGATTTGATGTTGAGCCAGCTAATGAATGTCCCACCTTCCAAATTGAAAAAGATCTCACTCGTCAAACAACTGAAAATAACCATGTTGAAATTTGATGACTGCAGAAGCTGTGGATTCATCATAAACCCAGTAGAGCATATTCCTCAGAGAACCATCACAAAAATTCTGCAAAATAGGAATTTGTCTCACTTGGTTGGTAGGTGGCCACATTACCGTCTGGAAAGGCTTGTTAGTCTTTGGATCCAGTATGTCAGGGAATCTTTTAATGATGGACTCAGCAGTCTTCATATCGGTAAATCCCTTCTTTACTTGATTCTCCAAGTAAAGCTTAAAGTGAGTTGCTCGTGGATCATTGGATGCATTTGCAAAGGGAGCATTAGCAAGTTCAGAGAGATCAACTCTTGTCCATTAGTTGAAATCATGAAAGTCTTTTTAATACTCCACACTTGAACATTTACGCTTCACAGTCCATATATTCAATTTATCATGAAATCCCCATGACACAATTCCTGATCTATCACCATACTTGGGACCAAGTCGTTTCATTTCATCATCGGTTACGGTGATTTTGGGTTGATCTCCACAAGCATTTTGATCTAAATTCTTCTTGAATAGCAATTGTGGTTTCTTAGAAGATGCTTCCAATTTGGCACGTTTCTTAGAAGATGCTTGAATTGGTACTTTTTCAAATCGATCAACGATTCGATTTGTTCTCATAGTGGGCGGCTCAACAGGGGGTTCTTAAGAAGACTGGATAACTTTGAACTCTTCAACTGATGATTTGAACTTGTGTCCGATTTTCTCTTCCAATTTTCTTTTCAGATCATAGTAACATGCAGTTAGAGTCCCAAGATGTGTCTGCAGATCTGTAATTCGCTTTGCCATCAAAGTTTTATCTGCTTCAAGCTCATCGATTCGATCATCATGTTTTCCGATTAGGATTTTCTTCTCTATGTTTTTCTAGTTGAGAACACCGATTTCTTCTCTAAGCTTGGAAACCAAAGGATCATCATCCTTTGAATGGGTGTTCAGGAGGGTTGCTCGAAAGCTGTGAAATGTTCCATCATGTCAGCGCGATAAAGGATTTGATCCAGGGAGGAAACGGGATGAGTTTCCATCGATGCAAGTTAATAGAGGTAGCACCTGTTGGGTGAAAGATAGCGAGTTAATACTGGGTCAAGACCCGGTGGTTTAGAATGGTATCTAATTTCGCAGGTGTCGAATGAATTCCTAAGACGGAAGTAAGGTAGTATCTTCAGGTGGCACTTAGTTGATGAGTGTTGTCTTCAGAGAAAAGAAGCCGGTGGCCAGCTTGAAGCAGTTGATCAGGACACTGCAAGGGAAGAGATGGATTTTAGGGTTTCGATAGCAGTGTTTGAAGGAATTTGGGTCGGTTTGAGATCAGCGGATGCCTTGTGGGAGTATCATCCGGAAGTTTGTGTTGCCACAGGCTTCAAGGATGAAGCCTAATTTAAGTGGGGGAGTATTGTAACATCCCAAGTTCGGAAGCAAGAATTTGAAGGGTGCTAAGTGTAAATTAAGGAAGCTACTCGACGAGTAGGTATGCTACTCGTTGAGTCGGAGCGGGATTGGAACGCGGGTTAAGTGGCCAACTCACCGAGTCGGAAGATGTACTTGACAAGTTGGTGCTGGAATGAGAAAACCCTAATCCTGAGGGTTGCACCCTATTTAAAGGACTTTATGTCCTTCTCCCAGCCTCCCATTCCTCCTGAGAGTTCCAGAAAACCCTAATTTTCTTGTGAGACTTCATTGTTAAGGAAATTGGAGCTTGGAAGAGGAATTTGGTGTAAGGAGCTTGAGAAATTAGAGGATAGCATCAAGGGGCTTGTGTAGATCTGGGATCTACATCAGTTTGGGCACATCTCAGAGGTAAGGAGCCATTATCTTAAGCTATTTCCTTTTTGGTTCAACCTTGGTGGTTGATTTGGAGTTCCTTAGCTTGTTTCAGATCTATTTTGGGTTTGGAGTTTAGATCTGAGGTTGCTACTCCAGATCTTGGCTTGTGATTGTCCAAAATGTCATAAAGCTTCTGTTTAAGAGTTGTTGGTGAAGCCCCCTAGTCCTTAACCCTAGCCCTAGTGTGTTTTGGGCCTATATATCCTTCGTTCTAGGTAAAGTTTGCAACTTTATGAGAGGGTTAGACTATAGAAGAGTGGATCTATGGATTGGAGCCCCTGCATGGCTCAAAGAGGCACTATATGGATTGAGAACTAGAGAGACTCGGCGAGTCACATTGGTGTACTCGACGAATTGTATGAACATGTACATGGGCTCGGCGAGTTGGAAGAACAACTCGGTGAGTCTGTTCTTAGACTCGATGAGTCTGGTCGTGGAACCCTAACCTCTTCTGGTTAAGCCTCGAATCGGTGAGTCGAGGGACGACTCTATGAGCTGAGTAGGATAAGACTCGAAGATCGTTGGACTTGACGAGTCTTGGGGCGACTCAGCGAGTTGAGTTGTGTTATGGGAGTTTCTGAGTATAGGAACTCAACGATTCAACGGGTTGACTTGGTGAGTAGAATCAACCAGGATTGTTGACTGTGATTGAGGACTTTGACTTTGACCAAAAGTTGACCAGTTTGACTTCCAAGGATATTTTGGTAATTTTGGTATTTATGGAATTGGTTCTTTGGTAGTGTTCTGTGGTGAAGTTTGTGTTGATGGTCGGAGCGGCTTGGTCTTATCTCTTCAGTCAGCAATTGCATGTGAGTTATCCTCACTATATCGATAGGGTCTACGGCACCAAGGCTGGCCCTTTATTGGTTGGAAATCCGGGTATTGTTTGTTTTGTTATTGCTTTGCTAGATCTACATCCTGGTATTTAGGATGGTGTTCTGTTAGTGACCTGGTTAAGGTTGGTACCCGATATATGGGGTAATGTTATCCTAGTGACCGGTTAGGTCGGAATCCTAGTTAGGATGTTGATATGCTATGTGATCTGTTAGATTGTTTGTCTGGTTAAGGATTTGTTATGTTGTTAATTGCTTTGTGTGCACATGGCTGTTTAATGGGGGTTAGGTTGACGCGGGTCATGATTGTGCTGTAGGCCAACATACCCAGGGCAGACCGGATATTCCGAAGGCCTAGAGAGCGTTTCCGATAGGCTGAAGGCGCCAAGAGGGCAGACCAGACGTGACGAGGCTCGGAGAGTGGACCAGGCCGACTGAAAGCCCGATGTGGGCGGACCAGTCATACTATAGGCTCAGAGAGTGGACCAGGTGGATTGGAGGCCCAGTGCGGGTGAAACAATCACACTGTAGACTTGATGTACATGGCTAGACTCGGAGGGTGGACCAGGTGGACTGAAGGCCCGGTGCGGGCGGACCAGACACACAGTATACCCGATGTGCATGGCTGTTCTATCTGTGATATATTCCTCCCCCTTTTTATAATCGAAATTTAATTATAAAACCTTCAAGGAAAGAGAACGTGCTCTATTCGGAATTTTTCGTATCAAAACTCCCTCTTAACATGTGACATAAACTTTATTCTTCAATCCAGAAAATCAAAAAAAATCTTCAATTTTTAGCTTCGTTCACTGACCACCTTTGACAAAATTTCTCAAAAATGGGTAGAAATTGACAATTTCAAATTTATGTAGTGACCCAGTGCGCCCAAAACAACCAAAATGCAAAACTCTCCCCCTTTTTCGAAGTTGGGTAAAAAGCGTTAATTTGCATTAACTACAGGGGCCTGGAATGCATTTTCTTCAAATTTTCAGCAAAAACAGTCCTGTATCGAAATTGGTACTTGCTGCCAACTTATTGAAACCTTAGGGATTAATTTCGAAATTTCTACCTTTTGTTCCCCAAATTTCGAAAATCACCCCGAACGTGGAAGTTGGGTCAAAACTGCCAAATATTTGAAAGTGCATGTTCAACTTTCGAAATTGTTGCCACTTGCATTAAACTTTCGAAAATGACCCCTAAATTTCCAAAGTGGGTAAAATGTGTCAATATGTCGAAATTTGAAAGATTGACTTTAAAACATTTCCTTTATTTTCTAAATTTTGTTAAGCTTTCGAATGTTGGTGAAAAGGTCACATTTTTTAAAATGTGAAGGACCACTTCGAAACTTATTGGTTTTCTTCCCTTCTTCGTTCATTCCATAGTTGCGAACATGACAAACCCCTTTACCCTTCCTATTAGATCTCAAATTGTCATCTTACACATTGATGCTCAACTCCAGTTAATCAAAAGTTCCATTTAAAATCCAAATCGTTATGAACCTTCGAAATCAATAACATCAAACAAACTCGACTTCAAGAGCAAATCGAATTACAGAATTCGATTTTGACTAGATCGACTCCACAAAACACACTTCGTTGATTATCAAAATCAATCAACCTTGACCATCGATCCCAACCTTTCATTATCTTTTAAGCCCCAAAACTCAGCCTTCGGTTTCAATCATTCCACTAAACAACCGAGAACTCATTTAAACCTTTTGATTCAAAAAATCAATTTCCCAAATGGAAAACCATAACTCCTTCGTTATCTATCATTCCCAATATCAATTTGGTATAAATTCACAGTCTTCGTCTTGATCATTCAATAATACCAATCAAACAAAACTCATACACTCTCTGAATTCGACATCACTTCAATTGAGGGACTTCCATTCCCAACAACAATTGATCTCGATTTTTAATCAAATAAATCAATCGAACCATATTTGACTCCAAAAAGTCAATTTCAAATCAATTCATGAATTCGTTCACATATATGATATGAACACCATCTTTAATCGATTTCGCTTCTCTCTACAACTATACACATTGAAATCAATTTCTTTCGACATCAAGACTCTATCACACGAATTCGATTTTAATCCAAGCAAACCATCAATAGGTTCGAATTAACAATACTTGAATCGAAATCACAATCAACCAAATCTCAAATATTGAATCGAACTAAAAATCAACAATCAGTCTTCCGACTTCTATTACTCAAGATGAACGACTCAAATTCAAAATTTAGTCAAAATTGATTTGAAGACTCAAATCAATAATGCACGTGTTTGATTCCAATAACAATACACGTCAGACAACGTGTTTTTCAAACATTCTCTCCTACTATTTGACATTCAACAATTATCTCAAGCAATTGACATCGATACTCAAAGAGTTAGTCCGATCAATATAGATGCTACCAAGAAACATATATATTGAATAAATTATGAACATGAAACAAAACAAAAACATATGGGCTCAAACAATGAGTAATATCTATTAATCCATTAATGGACTCAAGAATTTTGACATGAACAGTAATGGACATCGAATTTGGGTTCAAGATATGCATCAGTTGAATCAATGGATTTTAGTTGACTTCCAATATGACCAATATCAACTTCAAGTGAATCAAAATGATTTTTGGGTAAAATCTTGACTTAAACAAACAATTTCAATTGAGAATCAAATCGAACAAAAGAATAGGATTGGATCGGGACTTGATCAATGAAAAAATAATTGGATCATAACAAACGGGTTTTTAAAAAAATTGATCAAACGAATCAAAATGATCAAAAATAAAAAAAATGCAACGCGCTATTCAACAAGATTTAGAGAGATAATAGAGAGAGACTCGCCAAAAATGTTCCAATTGTGACAAATATTGCCAAACCGAGAATTGTTCTTCAACAAATCGCGTTGGTCATTGAAGACCCGCTCTGATACCAATATCGCCAAAAATCCTTTAATCTTCTTCTCAACATTTGTCTCTTCTTTCTCCACTTCCTTCTTTTCACTCTTCTTCTTCTCATCTCCTCCAGCCTTCGACAAAAATCTTCCCTTCACATCAACATTTTTCGATTTTGAATTGAATGGTTTCTTGAAAAACTTCTTCACTTTATTATTCGAATAAAAATCAACAGCCTCATCGTCTGAATTAACAATAAACCCTTCTTTATCACAATCCTCTTCTTCAACCTACTCCTTTTCATAAATTTTCGAACCTAAAGCTAATGGTCCACCCAAGCTTAATTTTGATTCCTCAGGCATCCCATTCACTTCTCCTTCATGAGTCTTCAACAGATTATACAGATCACTCAATGTTGATGTGTCGAAACTTTGTTGAGTCTTCACCATCATAGTAACATTCCTCCATTCTTTACGCAGGCCCATGATGAACTTCAAATTGAATTCCATGGTTGTCCTTGTAATGCCATGACGATGACACTTGTAGATCAATTCATTCATCCTATCATAGTAACATTCAATTGATTCCCCATCCTTTTGCTTAAAATCTTTCAAATCAATCAAATAGTGCTTAACTGAATTGATTTTCGTATTCTCACTTCCTTGAAACTTTTCTTTGAGATTATTCCAGATTTCTTTTGCAGTAGTACAACTTCTGACATAGTTATACACAACTTGAGGCAATGCACCACGCAACTCTCTCATACATCTTTTCTCAAGTTTCTCCAGTCTATCAGTTTGATCACCAACACTCGAAGTTCCAGATGAAGATCCAATTGGTTGAACATTTGTCGGAGGAGTAACCTTACTAGAATTACATGACCAAAGCTCTCTCATACATCTTTTCTCAAGTTTCTTCAGTTTATCAGTTTGATCACCAACACTCAAAGTTCTAGATAAAGATCCAATTGGTTGAACATTTGTCGGTGGAGTAATATTCCCAGAAATACATGAACAAAGCTCCTCATCGATTCCATTCAATTAGTCTTGCATACGATCGGCCCATTGATCACAATATTCTCGAATAAGCATAGGACTCTTAGTTGAAAATCCTAGTAGATGAGAGTATGAAGTCATTGAGTTTAAGTTGAAGTTCGCCAATGATGTACGGATGAAATTTTCTTAGAAACTAAAGAGAATTTGAAAGAAAATTGATGAAAATGAACATAGATTTCAAGTAGAATACTCGATCCAACAAATCAGTTGCAGAATCGAATCACAACTGAAGATCAAGGACAATTTTCACTTCAAAAGGTGCAGAAACTTTTTGAGCCAAAATTATATTCAAAAACCTTTTGATTCAGAATGAAAATCAGATCATAGATAATGATTTCTACTCTGATACCAATTAATGTGATTATAGAACAAGGTTTGGCATGTGGAATTAAAGGTTGCACAATGAACACGGTGATTTCGGTGTTTAAGAGATGTATTTAATATGTATGGTGTTACAAAAAGGGACATAGATCTACATTTACATAAGTAACACACACCCACACACTCAACTTTTACACCTCTCAGGCACACCTCTACAAGTGGACTAAAACCACCTTTTATAGAGGTGTTTACATGTCTCTCTCTCACTCTCTAACTCACGAGTCAAAAGGCTAATGCACCATATGCAAGTGGGTTTTACAAAAGTCAACACATTACAAAGTCATGCATGAAGAACTTTGTACCCTAACAACCTTCTTGGGTTGGGTTGAGTGATGCAACAACAGTTGTTGTTGTTGATTGAGTTGGTGGGGCTTATTCCATAATAAGTACTCTCGGCCTTGGATCGTGCTTTATCCTTTTTAACGGAGGCTAGGAGGTTTGAGTCGTCAGAGGATCACTTACAGATGGCACATTAGTTAGAATAGAACCGTCAAGGGGAGGAATCCTTGAAGTTGCATCGCACATTAGTTAGAATAGAACCGTCAAGGGGAGGAATCCTTGAAGTTGCATCGATATGACTTGAGGTATCAACCATCTGTTTTGAGGTAGGAAGCATCGTTTCTTGAACATCTTTAGGTTCCCTTATCTCTTTTGCTTGTTGAGCAACATCATTGATGTTGTCGAAGAAAGTGTCGAGGTCTGCATTTGATAGGAAACCCTCATTGCTTTCAAATTTTAAAGGAATGTCGTCCTTATCAAAATCTGAGAGATCAGTATCATCATAAGAATCATCCTGATCTTCTTCATCATCATTCACAGTTACATCTTCCATCATACTCTCACTGAAATCACTTTGAACTTGCACAGACGTTAAATCATGTTCCTCGGCCACGATTGCGACTGGAGGAACTCTGCTTTCTTCATGTTTCGAAACTATTATCACATCATCTTCTAATGTCATACGGTCAGAAGACTCGTGAGACTCAGATGCTTCACTTGATTCAGTACACATACCAAACTTCACCAGAGGGTATTTGCTATGAAATGTGACTTCAATGGTGTTTGACCCAAGAGACTTCATGTCCAAAGTCTCTCCTTCTTTTACGATCTCTGGGAATTACTCATTGAGAATCACTTGGAGAAACCTAGGATACATCAAAAACTTGTCTCTTGTCTTTCCTTTGATATTCACAACAAGCTCATCCATAATGAACTTGGAAAAGTTAAAGTCAAGTCCCGCAGCAATAGTGGTGATAGCTCCTGTGTTCCACAACAAGATTTCATCTAAACCAGATCTTCTTCCAGAGATACAGCTCACAAAAACATGAGCTAGAACCTCCAATAT
This sequence comes from Lactuca saligna, assembly GCF_052625555.1. Classification (NCBI taxonomy): domain Eukaryota; kingdom Viridiplantae; phylum Streptophyta; class Magnoliopsida; order Asterales; family Asteraceae; genus Lactuca; species Lactuca saligna. The sequence continues at coordinate 174,060,266 of NC_136419.1, forward strand.
GGTGGCAACATCGTCTCAAGGGTTGGAGGAAATTCGCCTTCATAACCCATTTTACTGAGGAGTTCCTGAGCTTGGTCTATTTTGATCTCGGTTGGGAAACTTGATTGATCTTCAATCTTCAGAACATCCCTGATAATTTGCTCTGTTACAATGACCTTGTATCCTTTAACAAGAGCTTCAAAAGACACAGTGTCATCATTCCCTTTTTTCACTTCTACAGACTTCCAGAATTCTTTAATTAGACTTTGATAAATTGTTGGATTTAGGGTTAGAGAGGTAGCTAAGCAACATTCTTTCAAGTCATGAATCATTGACTTGAGTTCACCATTTGCAATAGGAGGGTCTACCAAGAAGATCGCCAGATTATGACTATCATCAAATTTAAGTTCAACCATTTTGACATACACAAACTGAGCCAAGTGAGAAAACCATTGATTTAAACAATTTAAAATTAATATTTTACTCATTAAATAATTTAACTAGGCTCTTAATTAATGATTAAGTGTCGGGAAACAAATTTTAATGTTAAAAATTAGAGTTTACGGTCAGACAAGGAGTTTACGGCCGTAAATGGGTGTACGGCCGTAAACTCTTCATTGGCCGTAAACGACTCGAGAGCCGTAAACGCCGACAGTTCGATTTTTGTCGATTAATCCTTTGACTCAAAGTCATTTCTCTGTTAAAATAACATTTCGATGATCGCAATGAGCATACCTACAAGCACAACCAGTCAATTTCGAGTTATGAACACAAAGTATGATGAATCAAAGAACAGGTTTGAGAGAGGATTAGCGAGTTTACGGCTATAGAAAGAAAAGAGAGCTGGAGTACACGACCGTTAACTCCTGCTTATATAATTGGACCCTACCCTTTCCATCCATATGGGCTGCAACCAGAAACAATTCAATTCTAAGCCCAATGACACAAGTTAATTAGTTTTTTTGTTAAATAATACATTTTGAGAACTTAAAAAATAAAATAAAATAAAATCTAAAAATTTTAAACTAAAATAATAATAATAAAAAATTATTTTTTTAATTTTTAGAAAAATAAAAATAAAATAAAAATAAAAATAAAAAAATTAACACTAATTTCTCTTTTACCAATGCTAATAATATATTGGGAGTTTGGGATCAAAGTTCTTAGACAGCCTGAATATATTTATCAGTACGTTCTCCTTCATGAATAGATCTGATCAATCGCTGGTAATGTGGTCCACTTAAATACGAAATATTGTGACAAAATTAGGACATACTGCAAGTGACAAGACATTGTGACTCATGATTCTAAACAAAATTCCTAAAGGCTATTCATCTGATGACGACCAAGGATATTGGTGTCCACCTAAATTGCACAGCGAGATTTACAGACAACCTATTAATTGTTTGATTTTAGATGTACTAGAACATGTTTCCCGCTTCCTGATATACCCCAATAATCGAGAACTTCCGAGACACTCCTTACTTTAGGTGAGCAGACAATTATTATGGGAGAGGACATATTTAGAATGCATATGCTATACACCCAGGTCGGATCTTCCGATCACACAGAGGGTGAAACATATGACTGACCAGATTTAGAGGGATTGAGAAGTAGAACGTTGCATATGTTGTGTACCAGGTCGGATTATTAGTCACGCAAAGAAGACAACATATGGCTAACAGGTAGAAAGAATGGCATATAAGGACATGCAGAGAGACGGAATTGCATATGTTGCAGTCCAGGTCGGATCTTTCGATCATGCAGAGGAGGTAACATATGACCGAAAAAAAAAAGCAAGAAAATAACCTTCTATAGACCTGATTTATCGGAATTCCCCGGTCGCCCCATAAATATCAGAATTAAGGACACAGGTCATACATCGAGAAAAAGTTAAATCATGGTTCTAGATAGTAATTATTTAATGTAATCCACAGATTCCCATGTATATCTCCCTGCTCAACCTACCCAAGCGTCGTATTGTCAAGCTAAACGGATCTATCTAGGTCAAGATTTGTCAAGTCGTTTGATTCCTTAAGTTCATCTATGCCTAGTCAAGTCCAATTTAAATCTTTCGTGCCTACCAACGCATCGAATACAGAGCCTAGACAATTTAACTTTGATACTTTACACAAATTCAAATTACCTGTTACCACCAAGTTTATATCACTTCCCATCACAACATACAGAAGAAAGCTACTGAAAGAACACTATTTTTGGATTTTTTTTATTTTCTATTTTTTGTTTGATTTTTGTTTATTTCTCCCCCTAAATTTGTGCATGGGGGAGATAATGAAAACTAAAGCGTATCATTTTCAAAAATCCAACAAGCACATCAAATCAAGTTTTGTTAAACGGTTTTGTGAACAAGTTCGCGACATTATTAGCAGTGGGAACTTGTTCCAACTGAATGAGCGAACGCTCATAATAATCTCTGATAAAATTCACTTTGATATCGATGTGCTTGGTTTTCGAGTGTTGGATAGGATTTTTAGCAATTTGAATTGCAGCCTCATTATCGCAAAAAATAGGGTTTCTAGAAAATTCAAACCATAATCCATGAGCTGATGTTGTATCCAGATAACTTGAGAACAACAAGCAGAAGCGGCTACGTATTCTGCCTCTACTGTTGAGGTGGAGACTGTATGTTGTTTCTTGCACTGCCATGAAACCAGCCGATCACCAAGAAATTGACATCCTCTAGATGTTGATTTCCTGTCAAGCTCACAGCCTCCATAAAAACTGTCATCAAAATCATATAAATAAAATTCAAAATTTTTCGGATACCAAAGACCCAATTTTGGGCTGCCTTTGAGATACCGAAAGATTCTTTTGACAACAATAAGATGTGAATGTTTAGGATGAGCCTGATATCGTGCGCATTGACAAACTACAAACATGATGTCTGGCTTGCTTGCGGTTAGATACATCAACGATCCGATCATTGATCTGTAATTGGTCTAATCTATGGATTCGCCTTCAATATCTGGAGTCAACAGTGGTCTCTCAGCTATTGGCGTCAGCGCAGGTTTTGCATCTCGAAACCCGAACTTCTCTAGCATATCTTCAACATACTTGGCTTGATGTAGTAGATTCCAATTGATTCTTGTTTGAACTGAATCCCCAAAAACATGGTGATCACCCCCAAAGAACTCATCTCGAACCTCTTCTTCATAACGCTTTCGAAATCTTTGCACAACTTTAAGCTCGTTGACCCGAAAATGATATCATCGACGTAGATTTGAACGAGAATCTGATCGGTACCAACATGCTTAATGAATAAGGTTTGATCGATTATCCCCCATCAATAGCCATGTTCGATAAAGTGCTTCGTAAGAGTGGCATACCACGCCCTTGGATCTTGGTGTCACCCATATAAATCCTTGTCCAACTTGTAGACGTGATTTGGAAACTTTGAATTGACAAACCCAGGAGGTTGATCAACATAGATTTTTTGTCTTCACAGTGCCGTACAAGAAGGTCATCTTGACATCCATCTGGTAAACCATGAAGTTCATGTAAGAAGCGTACACAAGGAAGATGCGAATAGCCTCCAGGCGAGCTACCGGAGCAAAAACATCGGTGTAGTCAAGACCCTCAATTTGACGAACTCCATGTACAACCAATCGGGCCTTATTTCGCAAAGTGACCCCTAAATAATCTTGCTTGTTTCTATAAACCAAGCGTGTGTCGAGTCACTTATTGCCGTTAGGTAATTCAACCAGCTTCCAAACCCCAAGCTTCTCAAATTGATTCAATTCCTCATGCATAGCATCCACCCACCTGGGCTCATTCAAAGCCATTTCAACATTCTTTGGCTCTATTTGAGATATGAAGCAAGAATATAGACATGTATTTACATCCACACTCTGACTTCGCGTTCGAACACCATCACCCAGCTGACCAATGATGTTTTCGATTGGGTGATCATGTTGTATTCTGGAAGGATGCTCCTGGCTATTGTCATTGAGCGTTACGGGAAGATTGTGAATATTGACAAATCCATCATCTGCTGAATGATCCACCACAGACGGTCTAGAATCGTGAGAGGGGCTTGCCACGAACTCATTAGCAATTAGATCTGGAAAGAGAAGTTTCGTAAACATTTGAGTAGCAGCGGAAGCATCTCTGGACATGAACTTTCTTTCATCAAGAGTAACAGGAGTGGCGTCAGCATCTGGATTGTTTTCTTAACTTTGTGAATCAGACAAATCACTTGGCATAACTGTATCCACTGAAGGAGTCTTAGAGGACACCACCGACGGTCTGTAGGCAACTTTTTTATCTTCACCTTCAATCACATTTTTCGAACAAGAACTGGAACAAGATGAATCATTTAAAAGCCCATTGAATGATTTGAAAAGCGATGTGTAGTCAAATAACCAATCTGGACCAACTCTAGCATCCGTCTCATTCTCCTCCAACTAGTGCACGTCCAAGGATTCTACGATCTGCTTTGTTTTCTTATTGTAGACCCCACAAATTAACACTCGTCGGCTTTGGCATTGAATTTGGGGTTGGAGTCCAGATGAAGGAGGTCGCAAGGAAAACCAAAGATATGAAAGTGACTAACATATGGTTTGTGACCGTAGAGAATTTCATAGGGAATTTTCATCTGAGCTTTGTTGACCAGAACATGATTTTGAACATAACATGATTTGTTGATCGCCTCGGCCCAAAAGAAAATTGGAAGTTTGGAGTCACATAACATCATCCTCGCAGTGTCTTGAAGAGTTCGGTTTTGATGCTCAACAACACCATTTTGTTGCGGAGTGCGAGCAACACTATATTGACGTACTATCCCCTTTTCTACACAAAAATGATCGAGAAAAACATTCTTGAACTGTGTCCAATTGTCAGTTCTGAGCGCCTTCACCCGGTGGGTTGTCTAGTTCTCTATCATCACAATAAACTTCTTAATCAAGTCAGCAACCCCAACCTTGTTGGAAAAAAAAAACCACGAGAACCACAAGAAGTCATCAATCACAACTAGACAGTATGAATTTCTATTGCTATTGAGAATGTTGACCAGACCAAATAAGTCCATATGTAACAATCGGAGCACCTGGCTAATTGAATTGACCGGTTTAGATAGGTGTGGCTTTCTATGATGTTTTCCTTGGGCGCATGCCACACACTTTTCAAAGGTGATGAGATATTTGACAGGAAGCCCGTGCACTATTTCATTTTTAGCAAGTTGAATAAAGTTCTTTGCATTAGCATGTCTGAGTCTTCGATGCCACAAGATAGCATTGTGCTCAGAAACTTTTGAAAAGAGATAGGTGACTTGTTCAGGAAGATTGTTGTTCATGTCAATAATGTATGCATTGCTGTCTCATTTTGATTTAATTAGAATCCATTCATCTTGGATGACAAAACCTGGCTGCAGAACTAGACATTCTTTATCGGTCAAATGTGTTGAGTATCTCTTGTCACATATCTGTGAAATGCTCAACAAACTGTGCTTCAACTCGGGCGCGTAGTTGATATTCTCGAAACTTAGCACTCCATTTGAAACTATTCCTTTCTGAGTTATTTTTCCGCCATCTCCTTCCGCAAAGGAAACAAATCTTCCATTAAAATTTTGAATGTTGTGCAGTTGGAAGATGTCTCATGTCATGTACCTGGAACAACCGCTATTGACATACCAAGGTCTGGCGACATTCCTCTACAACTGTTCTTGCACAATGAGTGAGATTATTTAGTTTTAGGAACCCAGGTCATTACAGTACTGGGTGTACCCTTGACTTTGGCAGATTTATCCTTTTTCTTTTTTAGATTTTCATTAATATCATATACATTTTCAGAGGATGACGATGTTCGGACAACTGTAGATTTGGGCAGCTATTGGTAGTTAGGTTTTAAAGTATTCACAGGTGAAGTAGAAATAATTTTTCTTCTTCTTTGAGTGTTTAGATTTTCGGCTACGATTAGTCTAAGATCCAGACGCACCCTTTGACGAAATTGACCTTGGCTCAACCACATTCGATTTCGGCAAAGTACCTGTGGCTGGTTTAGATAAAACCTGTTTGTTTGGTTTAATATCGGTCCTTTTCTTATTATTATGAGTTTTTCGATCATCATCACGAAGACGACATCTCGAGGACTTTCTCGCTAAAGACCTTCCTCAAGATTCATTTTCTTTTGTCGGTGTTGAAAAATGCACAAACGCACGGTTGGAACAATTTCGATAAATATGACCGGCATTGCCACAGTTGAAACAGATTTGCTTATTATCGTAAGACCTGGTACTTCCCTAAACAGTTTTCATGCTCTTATTGACCTTTCTACTATTCCCACACGTGCAAGTGCATGATTCAGATTGTGTGATAGGTGTAGATGATGTGGATGTGCTAGTGACAGATTCAGATATAGTAAGATTCACAAAAACAACACCACAATTATCAGAAACATTAATGTTTGACACCACATCATCGCAAATTAAAACATCAGTCTTAACATCAAAAACACAGTCATCATCTTTTGAGATAGGGACACAAAATTTTGACACAAACTTATTATCAGACTCAATTCTTCCATTCTCCTGCTTTTCCTGGCTTACTGAAGAATCTACATTGGAAGTATAAATGTTAGTATCTAAATTCCTAGCACTACATTTGGTTTCCTGTTATTTACCATAAACCATGAATGATTCACGATCAATCTCAGCTTGAGTTAATGGAGAAGTAGTATAATTGTGATTCAATGTGGGAGGGACACTCTCATAACCTATTCCTACTTGTTTCTGGTCCTTCCATTCCATTTGGTGTTCAATTATTGTTGCAACTCTTTCACTTGACAATTTGAAGTTAAACTCATCATTTGCAAAATGAGTCTTCAATGTGTCAAGCTCCGTAGTTACAGCATCGAAACCCTTTTTAAGATATCTATAATGAGCACACGTGTCACTATAGTATGCTTGTAATTTCTTATAGTCATTTGATTTGGCCTCTAATTGATCTTTTAATGGTTTTTTGCCTTTTCTCAATTAGTATCCCTCATACTTGAGTTCCTCAATCTCGGTACGCATTAAATCTGCATGTTCATGTAGAAAATTGATAGTTTTAATATAAGATGGAGAGCATGTGATTTCACTGACCTCAGATTTTTCGGGCTCTGGTGTAGTTTGAACCATGAATGCAAACTCTAGATTTATCATTTCCTCCTCTGGATCTATCTCAGCTTCTCCTTTTGCACTATCGTTGATTTGATCAAGATGCGCATTTTCAGGTCCTGAGATGTCCAGGGCTTGAATTTAGTTATCTCAATCAAATGATTGTGCTACCATAACAAGATTTGCATTATGGTTGATGGTTGTAGCTGCCCTGTTGTTACCAACTGGCAGCATTGTTCTTTCGTTATTTTCTCTTCTGTCAAGCTTTGGGAAATCTCTGCCAAAATGACCAGGTTCATGGTAGTTAAAGCACTGGAGTTTGATTTTGTTGAATTCCACCTTCTTCTCTGCATTCAGACCCCAGTTATTCTTGCCAGTCTTTTTGGAGAACTATTTTGCACGGAACACTGCCATAGCAATTTGCCAAGTTATATCTATTTCCTCCACATCTTCAGGATGAATTTCATCCAAATCAGCAAATGACAATTGAGGAGGTAGTTCACCCGCTACAAAAGCATTATAACAATTGACATGACCGGTTGCAAGAGCCAAATTTTCTTCATTCTCTTTGGAAGCAAGGATTGGAGCATGAACTGGAGCATGTGTCATTGAAGAAGAAGATATTGTGGATAAGGTTAGGGAGCAGGAAATGATGATTGAGGAGCAACAAATGATGATTGGGGAGCAGTAAATGGTTTAACTTGAGGATTGGTGAAAGATGAGAAAGCACTGTTTGATTAAATTCCACGATTAGCAGAAGAATATGAGTTAATGTGATTGATCTCTCATTGTTTGTCATCCAGATCACAACATTTACTGATGGCCATGATTTCAGCCAAACTAATTCGATTAAGATCTTTTGTTTTCTTGATGACATCAACATTCATATCCCATGTCTTTGGGAGAGAGTTAAGCAATTTCTTGTTGACTTCTGATCTTGGCACTGAGACACCAGTTGAACTCATCTCAGTGGTGAGTGTGTTAAAGCATTGGAGTTGATCTTCCAAGGTTTCTCCAAGAATATGATTAAACACATCGAATTTTTGTTTCAAGGTGTCTTGACGGCTTTGTTTCATGTCCTCATTTCCTTCATACACTGCAATCAAATCTTCCCACAGAGCTTTTTGCATATTTATATTCCCGAAAACCTTGGGCAATTTCAGGAGAAAGAGCCATATTAAGAGTAGCAAGTGCTCTTTCTTGTTGTTCAATTTTATCAAATTCTTCATCAGTATACTCTTCGATAGTCTTGTCAACGATTGTTTTATCCAGAAGTGTCGTGGTGATTCTAATGGGAACCTTCAAAATACATCTCCAAATTTTGAAATCATTCATCTTGATATATTTCTCCATACAATACTTCCATTCTGGAAACCCTTCAGCTGATAACAAACGGGGTATGTATGTGGTAGTGCCCATAACTGAATCGAGTTCATGATGAGAATTTTGTGAATCCATTTTTTAATTTTCTGATTTTTTAATTAATTTTTTTATTAAGTTGAAAGACCAAAAACAAAAGTTAAATCAAAGAGACTGTTTACGGCCGTAATCACAGCTTGAGTAGTTTACGATCGTACACGAGTTTCCGGTCCTTGAAATTCCACAGTTTACGGCTTTTGAAGATTTTCTAGTTTACGGTCTTTGAAGATCAATAGATTACGGTCGTGAAAGGTGTTTACGGCCGTACTCCCTTCAACAATCTCAATCGTAAACTTCCAGAAGTGATGAAACACGAGTTTTTCCAGCAGTTTTGATCCCCTTAGCTATGAAAACACAGTATCAAGCCTTGAACAATGAAGAAACATAAATATCTTTCAACCGTAAACACCAATAGAAATTTTTTTGACACCGAATTACTCTGATGTCAATTGTAAGGTCCTTGAATCTAAGGATCCAAACTAGTGATCAAACAAATAGAAATCAAACAACGTGAGAATGGAGTAAAAGAAAGATTAAGCCAAGCATACACATGTTTATATCATAAAAACATCAAATACACCTTGATTACACACACTAGAGCCATAAACTCTATGAGACACTCATGATTCGTCAAAAACCCTGACAGACTCTGACAAGACCTATATATATGGAATAGTTGGCCGTAAATGGGTTTACAACCATAAACATGTTTACGGCCGTACACACATACTCAACCGTAAACAATAAAAACATCAAAAAAATATGACCATAAACCCAAAAAGACTTATACATATGATTGCCTAGCCCAGACCACAAAGATAAGACCTTTCAAAATGTAAATGCGTGCCCAACTACTCATGAAATTTCTTCCAAAACGTGGAAGTAAAATGTAGGTCTTAATCTGACACTATCAAGGTTGGAACTCCATGTCGTGCTACCACCTCTCTCATATAGATCTCGGCCAGTCTCTCTGCAGAAGAGCTCTCACTAATAGCAAGGAAGTGAGCACTCTTCGTCAGTCGGTCCATAATCACCCAAATCGCATCAACTCCACGCGTAATCCTCGATAACCTGGTGATAAAGTCCTTAGAGATCTGTTCACACTTCCACTACGGAATCTCCAAGGTTGTAATGGACCATGTTGATGTTGGTGCTCTGCCTTAACCCGACAGCAGATCAAGCACCTCTCAACTACCCAACCAGCATCCCTTTTCATATAGGGTTACCATTAGTCTCTCTTCAGGTCCAAATACATCTTAGTGGCCCCGGGATGGAACGAGAATCTCGATCTATGCGCCTCCTGCATCAGTATACACCGAGATCCGCTTGTATAGGGCAACCAAATCCTCCCTCAGAAAGTCATAAGCCCTCGACTATCCGTCACAAACTCAGGCACGTGCCCAATCATCCGCTGCCTCTTGCGGTTCTCTGGTCTCATGACCTCCACCTTGGCCTCTCGAATGGTATCTAAGACTGGATTCATCACCTTCATCCTCATACACATATCTCGGATCAAAGAACTCTCTGCTCTACAACTTCGAGCATCGGCGACCACATTAGACTTGCCCGGATGATACAGGATCTCGCAGTCATAGTCATTCACCACATCCAACCATCTTCTCTGTCTCATATTTAGGTTAGGTTGATCCATGAGGTACTTCAGGCTCTTATGGTCCATGTACACCGAATCCCGTACAAATAATGGCACCAGATCTTGAGGGCGAACACCAACCCCCCCAGCTCTAGATCATGGGTGGGATATCTCATCTCATTAGGCTTCAACTGCCTCGATGCGTATGCGATCATGTGCCCCATCTGCATCAACATTGTGGCCATCCCTGATATATATATATATATATATATATATATATATATATATATATATATATATATATATATATGCATCGCAGTACACCACAAAGTTCTCCACTCCCTCAAGAAGGGCTAACATTGGGGCTTTGTACAATCTTTGGCGAAGAGTCTCAAAGGAGGTCTGCTACTCGATACCCCAAATAAAAGTAACCCCCTTCTGGGTCAACCTGGTAAGGGGGATGACAATCTTGGAGAAATCTCTGACAGATCTCTGATAGTAGTCGGCCAATCCCAGAAAACTCCTGATCTTGGTGGGCGATCTTGGCACCTCCCATCTCATAACTGCCTCAATCTTGGCTGGGTCGAACAATATCCCATTCTGATTAATGAGGTGTCCCAGGAACTAGACCTCTCGTAACCAGAAATCACACTTGGAGAATTTGGCATAAAGCCTCTCCGATCTCAATACTCCAAGAATCTCTCTCAGATGCTCCTCATGCTACTCTTTGGATCTCGAATACACCAAGATAACATCGATGAACATGATCACCGATCGATCCAACATAGGCCTGCACACTCGATTCATTAGGTCCATGAACGTTGTCGGTGCGTTGGTAAGCCCGAAAGGCTTCACCACGAACTCGTAGTGCCCATAACGCATCCTAAAGGCCGTCTTCTGGATATCGTCCTTGCGGAATCTCATCTGATGATACCAGAACTCAAATATAACTTGGAAAACCAAGACGAGCTACTCGGTCTGATAAAGCCCATCCCTAGTAGCTCTAGGAGCTTTGAGGATAACTCCTACATCTCTGGTGGTGTAAGGCGGTAAGGTGCCTTGGCGATAGGCGCCGCTCTCGGAACCAAATCAATCTAGAACTCCACATGCCTCTCGGGAGGCACACCCGATAACTCCTCGGGGAAAACATCCGGAAACTCACTCACTATCGGAACCTGAGAGATAGAACTCGGTCTCTCGATACAAACCCGCATATCCATAACATACGCTACAAAACCCCTACAACCCTGCTGTAGACTCTGTCTCGCTCTAGCAGCCGAGCAAAATGGTAACCCAGATCGGGTACCATCATCATATCATGTAAGCACTCCCCCACTAGGGTCTCATATGGTCACCAACTGATGCTCGCTATCGATCACGACTTTGAATCTGCTCAACCAGTCCATACCCACAATGACACAAATATCACCCATCGTGATCGGTACCAGATTTATCGAAAACTCAACACAAAAAATCTCGAGCACACATCCTCGGATTACATCAGTAGCAAACACCGCATGTTCATTGGGTATAGAAATGCTCAGAGGTTGACTCAACGCCTCACATTAGATACTGATGTGGTGACTAAATGCTAATGAGATGAAGGATCGACTCGCACCCGAGCCAAATAACACCAAAGCGGGTACAGAACTCACAATAAAAGTACCTATACACATCACAATATAAGCACAATATAACTCAAAATAGAATAAGTAAAAAACACATACCGGCCACAACATCAAGTGTTGGGCGGACCTCCTCCGCTGTCAGTTGAAAGGCCCTCACGATAACCCTCGGTACCTTGGCCTTCGATGCACGACTCTCGGTAGCTCGTATAGCAGCAGGTGCAGATCCCTGTAGTAGCTGGGGGCACTCGGCCTTCCAATGGCCGGTCTGGTTGCAGTGAAATCATACTAAGAACCCCTTGGGGAAATCCCTCGCGATATTCCCATGCTTGTCACACTTGTAGCATATACCCGCTCGACACGTCCCCTCATGAATCTTACCACACTTCCTACAAGTGCAGCCCTTCTGGCCTCCAGATCTCGAATCAGTGGGCTTAGCCTGCTTGGTTAGTGACTGTGCTTGTGTCAGCCGCCGATCCCTCCCCTAAGACTCCGCCTCCTCCTTGGCATGAGTCTCCAGCTTAATCTCCCTCTTTCAGGAATTTTCCTGAAGCTCAACAAATGACCGATAATACGAGTTCGCCATGAACTCATGAATATCCCTCCTAAAAATGCTCAAATACTGGCTCAGGGCAGAACAATTCCCTCTCATGGAACACCTCATAATCACAATCACTGACTTTATCCTCTGCTTGAGGGACAGAAACTCCTGGGCTAACCGTTCCCTCTCCACCGAGGGAACCTACTCATCTCGAAACATCGTAGTAAATCTCTCCCATGTCACTGCAGTGTGCTCTGCAGGAGTTTAACTGGTTGTCACAACCTTCCACCAGTCCTTCGCCCCTAAGCGAAGCTGGTTACAGATCCAGTGCTTTCAGTAGTACGAGCCCAGTACTACCTTTTGTTGGGTTTTGAGCATTCTAACACTCCTAAGTGTACATGCAACCCTAAATACCTTGGATCTATGTTTTCTCTATTATACATGCAAATAAGAACATCCAAGGTATTATCCTAATCTAGCATACAAAACAATGTGTATAACAAGATAGAATACATACCTCTTTGATGTAGAAAGTCTTCATGAAGCTTGAGTGCCTAGCCCCAATAGTGTGGAAGCCTCAAATGGAATCACAATCATCAAAACACTTAGAATAACTTGAGAGAGTTCTACACTTTATGAAATCGGCTAGCCCTCTTCTTCACTTTCTAGTGTGATTCTAGTGGCCGATTTTTGTCAAGAATAAGATCTTTATATAGTGTTACAATTAGGGTAAATCCTTAATTGTCATGGCTTTCCATTTCCTTGGATCCATGGGTTCAAATACACCATGGAGCATCCATGGACCATCCTATGGGTTTTAGCCCAACTTGATTATCCATGGAGCATTAGCCCACTATATAAGTATGGATGATTTACACAATCAACCCATATATTTAATTAGTCTTCTTTTGATCACTTAATTAATCCTAGATTAACTCTTGATCAATACTAATTAAATAATCTTATTATTCTTATTATTAATATATTAGAACTTATAATATATTAATAACCATAAGTGTCTTATTTCTCTCATTATAGTCTATCCAAGTGCATGATGGTATGCAACCCAAATGGACCATGCCGAGTCGGGTCAAGTCTTACCAATTATAGTTATGGACTTAGACATTAATCCAACAGTCTTCCACTTGGATAAGTCTAAAACTATTATTGCGTATGACTTCAGGAACCAACTGGCAATCGTAGCTCTCAAAAGCTTCTGTCGAACTCTAACCTTGTAGATGAACTCTGATCTTGTCAATGACTTGTCCATTAGATAAGGGATCATATAATCCTCTGTTCTCATGATATCAGCCGGACAAATACATGGAACAACGTCGTACTTATTATCCCGCAGTTTTTTTCCCGATTTTCGATTTGTTTGACAAAGAACTTAATCGAACACATCAATTCAGTTCTGACCGGCCGGTACATAGGTCACAACAAAATCATCGAGGGGCCCAGATATCGCTTCTATTTCTAGAAGGAACAGATAAACTTTGACTAATATACTTGTTCTACTACTTGTTGAATTGTACACAAAGGCACGTTTTATAACATCAAGTTACTGATGCGTTTACGTGCAATCAATGCACAACCAACTCATAGGTAACAACTCATATCTCTAGGTTTGAAAATTTATATGATATTACCGTCTCACGATCACTCGAGATAAATTCCATGAAGTGATACAAGTGAGCGTAGGTTTATTCCAATACTCATAACTTATGAGCACTCATGAATGTTGTAGCAACCATTGCCATGACTAAACCCATTTATCCATCTACAAACCCGATTCATGACAGTCTTGATTCATACCTACTTCCAACATATGAATGACATTGGAGTGTTTAAATAACCTAGTCATTCAGAAAGAATAACCTAGCTATTTTGGAAGTCAAAACATGCAAAGTGAAACACAATAATAATCGAATCTAATATGGTCTCAGAACCCTTTTGAATATAAATAAAACCACCTTTTATTTATCATCATATTGATTACACATTATTCAATGTTTCAAATAATCAACTTAAGACTTGAATAAAAACAACAGTCGTCCCATGCTCCTAGCATGTACACTTTGTTTTTCTAAACAATAGTTATGCCATACCCCAAGTATGCACACTATGTTTGTCTATGATCCTTACATTGTGATGTAGATCAATTGAACATGATTCCAATGATACTCATTTCACAATCCCAAATCCTTATTGTGAATGCAAGAATTCCAAATTCATGTCATTTACTGAAATCTGTTAGATTCTAAACTTATATGCATTGATCCTCTTGTAATGATTATGCACGAAGTCAGAAAGACTTGACAACAACCATTACAGAGCATTCCAAAGGAGATCAACTCCTTGGGAACATCCTTCTTGCATTAAGTTTCCTAATCTTACAGAGATTGAATAATTTCTAACTTTGAAACATTTCCAGATCCCATTTTGACTATCACTTCTGAACAAGAGTTGCCTCCTTACAGATTATGTCAATATGGTCCTTCCAGAATTATCACTATACTTCCAAATGTACTTGAGCAACCAATCTTTGGCAAACCTCAAATTTTCCTCAACAATTGCTTAATCACTTTAGTCATATCCAGTTCTAGACTTTTCCTTCTAAATGCCCTGAGCATTTGGAAAATTTAGAAAGGATGAATATTATAGAACGTGAAATCAATCCTATATCCGAAGCATATGGGACACGATTCATGATGTTTGACATAAAGACATGATACTAGACCAGTCTTTTGCTACAACATTTTTTATTTGCCATGTTTTTCAAAATTTAACTATGAAGAGGGATGTCGTAATCATAATCGAATTTTGAAAATGCAATATATATAGAATTTCTTCAAGTTGAACCATTCCAACACAAAATTCATATATATTCTTGACTAAAGATGATTAAAATCTCAATCCAAGCTTTAGAATTGAAATGAAGTATAATTTCCTCTCCCTTAATTATAGCAAAACAACTTTTCAACCCCTGCAACTTCACGGATTGAACCTTTGTTTTCTATAATTAACATTGCTAGCTTGCAATACTAATCATAATAATCATGCTCCCACTAACATGATGATTATCAGCATAACACTTATGCTCCCTCTAGCTCTGACATATTTTCAGAAATCTGCTGGACTTCTGAAATTTTAGATTCATACATCCTTTCTTAGATAGCTCACATGTGTGTCTAAACAATTTTCAGAATTATGAAAAGGGATGCCGTAATCATAGTCTCAATTGCTTAGGCATTTTCCATTTCTCACAAGTCCATGTTAGCGTGCCGGTTAACCACACGCGCTCCACTAACAACTTTTGAAAATGCAAATAACACAATTGCTATCTACGTAAAATCTACTTAGTGAAAGCGTTTCCTCACCATCATTTTCATGATTCGAAGAGAAACCTTATGACACTTAGATTTTATAGTGTATGAGTTCCTATCCATGCGAATTTGTCAAAACCATAATCACAAGATAAGGTTAGTGACAAATTCAGCCTTACATGGATTAAACTTATTCAATCTTACTTTCTTGTCACCTTGGTAGCACAAGGCCCACCAATGCTTCCAAGTTGAACTCTGATAACTCACATGCAAATCCAACTTATTTGAAGTAGGTACAGAAATGAGAATTATGTCAACACGATAGGTTGCAAACCTTAAGTCGTGTGCTAGTGATAAATTACAGGTTTTACTCTTTATTAAATCTTGAAACTCTTTAAGGATCTTTAAGGCTCCCACTATCCCCTTGACATATAAGTTTCCCCAGTCAAGAACCATTCCTTGACAAAACAAATATTCAAGCGATAGTGCGGATTCTTATCAAGACTAACACTTCACACAATTGGTCTTAGTTGGTCTTTGTCTCATCCAAGACATCACAACTTACCAATCTCAAATGTACAAGAGTAGAAACATTTCACACTACATTTGATAAGTGTTTTAAACCTTACTTTATGTCACTCAATGTTACAATCTTGGAGTATGACTCTAAGAATTGTTTTGGAACGAAGTATGACTCATCTCCTTGATCTTAACCAATCCAACAATTCATGACCTCTCTTCTTAGCCATAACAATGCACTAAGACGTCCTTAGAGTATGAATTTGTGATATGGTTTCTAAATCATTAAGATGATCATAAAACTGATACTAAAGTACTCTCCCATCTTTTCAGATTTGAGAAACTTTTATCCTTCTGCCTAATTTGATTCTTCTTATTCGTTCTGCCATACATTGGAACCTTTTCAATGTTACAGAATTATACTTAACCTTATAAGTATAATCATATTTACTAATCTTTAGTAAATCATGACAAATCAATCTTTGTGGTGGACCTTGACCATTGCACACTCAGTGTACCTAATTCCTTAGTTCTTCAATTGACTCACATATACATGTGATCAAAAAATTAGTCTTAATTTTTCAAAGATGAAAATTCTCATTCATCATACAATACAACTTGTATGATTCCAAGTTTCAGTCCGATTGAAACTTGGGTGATAAAAAACTTTCTTCATTTGGTAAATTCAGACACTACCACAAATGAATGAATCAAATCCACTTTCCAATATTGCTATTACTGGAAACATATAAGCAACAATTTTCCCCAGATGCCATTGTAAGGATATTTTTTTTAAATAAATAAAATTAAAACCCTTTTTTTCTTTTATTTTAAAACTTTGCGGAAAAACTTATTCTTACAATCCACATGAAAACCTTGTTGATATCTATTCACAAGCAATATATTATAACTCCTAAGAAGTAGCTCAAGAATCCGATCTTCAAACTATGCGATAGAAATCCATCTACGCGATCAGATTCAACATATTCTTTCTTTAAGTTTCTTTACCTTTTCTTTGATTCTTAAAACATCACCATGTGACCCAGTCACATCATGTATCAAGAATCTCAGAATAGAAACTTAGCAGAGTTAGATAGTGGACTTTACCTGGAGTAGAGTCAAACTTATCAACTTTAACATCCTTAGGTAAATTATGGCAGCTTTGCAACCAATGCCCCTTTCTTTGGCAATATAAACATATGGACCCTTTGATAATGGTACACGGGACTATCACAGACTTAGTTTTTCTCTTTACCATTTGGTCAACCGAGTTGACTATGGCCGGTCCCTTTCCATTGGGAAGAGAATGCTTTTCTGGATTTCCTGTGTCACTATTGTCAATGTCCATCAAGTTTTGAGGAAGTTGATCTTAACAAATAGATAAAATCATTAAGGGTCTTGTCATAGTCTTTTTCATAGGTGTTCCAAAAGAACTCACTATGTGACTTAGAAAGTGATTGAACCACCAACTTTCTCAAGACTTTGACACCCAACTCTCCCGGCTTGTCAATATGTGACTACATCTCCAAGATGTGACCACACCAAGACCTTTACTTGCCAATAGGGCTCGAGTGAATTTAAACTTTTCAAGAACTTGTGGGTGAGGGAGAATAATTGGAGGAGATAGAGGAAGTGAAGCATGATGTTGAGGAACATCATCTTCAAGAGATTTGGGAAGATCATAAATGTCTAAACCAGACATGTTTTGGGAGATATTCAAGATAGTTGATTTAAAGTCCTTAATATGACACCCAATATGAAATATTAAGGCTAGGACCTAACACAATATTTTATAATTTGGAAGAGGGATGCCGTAATCCAAGCTATAAAATATTTGAAGGTAGGCGAATGACGATTCACCAATTTCCACCATGAAAAACGAAATAATTTATTAGGTTTTAATTGGATTTGAAATTCCTAGATCTTTTGAGATTCATTGAACTTTTCAATGGCATGTTTCAATCTCGAGTGTGCTCTCTCAAATTTTGTGATTGGGATGCCGAGGATCACAAAACAAGGTGTGAATAACCATACCAATTCACTTGGTACCCTTAATATTATCACCTAATCAATGTGTCGGTTAACCACACACGCTCCATTGATCTATGACAAACATTAAGTCACCCTTCGTGGTCCTTACTAGTCCAAGTTAGTGTGCCGGTTAACCACACACGCTCCACCAATGACTTGGTAAGGTACAAAGTGTGAATTCCATGGGCTAGCACCAAATTCACATTTTTCCTAAAGTAACTAAGATTGGGAATTATTAAGAGTTTATATACTTAGTATTTATCATTAATACTTTTAATGAAGGGAGAATTTAAAGTCATTGTCCTACCCGTTCGGCTAACGACCCTCCACCGATCAAGCAAGCGGTGGGTGAGAGTATACACCCATTAAGTCGCCATTTTATAGGCAACAACCTTATACCCACCTTATAGACCGGTTTCGTGAATGAGGCCTACTAACAGTAAAACGACTTGTTCTTATACATATATATATATAATAATTAACCATTAATGTTATAAATAGTATAAGTGTTGAATTTTAACTCTTTAGAATTCTAAGGGCTAACTTGGAATTAAAGTATTCATAAGAGAAAACTTTTCAAATTCCAAAACTTGAGGGCAAGTTTTGAAACTATTCAAAACTAATTAATTCCATAACTTATGTGTTTAAAGTAGGTTTAATCCAAAAACTCTTCAAGTTCCATAACTTATGGAAGACTTTAAACTAATAAGAGAATTAACTTTTCTTTATTTTTTATAACTTATGGAATTAATTAAGGTTACACTTTATTTATTTATTTATTTATTAATGAAGTGACTCTTGAACTTCCATAACTTGAGGACAAGTTATGGAGTCATAAAAAAAATTCAATGACACAAGACTCTTCATTTTGTAACCATTACCAACTTTTATGAGTTTTATGAGTCTTTAATGTGACTCTTCATGTAGCTTGAGGACAAGTTACACAAACACATTTTATACTCAACTCTTAGATTAAAATGGATTGAAAACAACTATTTCAATTAACTTTTCTATTAATCTAAGCAACTCATAAGAACAAGATAATTCGAATCAAACTTTCTCATGTAATTAGTCTAAACCTTAAACTAATACAAAACATGAATCTATTGACAATTATCTTTAAAAATGGATTAGCATGAACATTACCACATTAAAAACAAGTTTATCAGTTCAAAAACAACTTAGGGTAATGTTCCTAGTCCATTTCTAGCCAAAAACCTCGAAAATATGCTGTCTGGGGGTCCAACTCGTCGAGTGCATGAACCGACTCGGCGAGTTGGATCGTTTTGATCAATTTTTAGGCATGGACTCGCCGAGTCTGATGATCAAATAGCAACACTTTCGATTTTTTAAGCAGTTTTGCAGGTATAACAAGAAAACAAGCCTAGGCTCTGATACCACTGTTGGGTTTTGAGCATTCTAACACTCCTAAGTGTACATGCAACCCTAAATACCTTGGATCTATGTTTTCTCTATTATACATGCAAATAAGAACATCCAAGGTATTATCCTAATCTAGCATACAAAACAATGAGTATAACAAGATAGAATACATACCTCGTTGATGTAGAAAGTCTTCATGAAGCTTGAGTGCCTAGCCCCAATAGTGTGGAAGCCTCAAATGGAATCACAATCATCAAAACACTTAGAATAACTTGAGAGAGTTCTACACTTTATGAAATCGGCTAGCCCTCTTCTTCACTTTCTAGTGTGATTCTAGTGGCTGATTTTTGTCAAGAATAAGATCTTTATATAGTGTTACAATTAGGGTAAATCCT
The DNA here is from genome assembly GCF_052625555.1 of Lactuca saligna. NCBI lineage: Eukaryota > Viridiplantae > Streptophyta > Magnoliopsida > Asterales > Asteraceae > Lactuca > Lactuca saligna. Next base: position 174,080,189 of record NC_136419.1, read on the forward strand.
TAATTGTCATGGCTTTCCATTTCCTTGTATCCATGGGTTCAAATACACCATGGAGCATCCATGGACCATCCTATGGGTTTTAGCCCAACTTGATTATCCATGGAGCATTAGCCCACTATATAAGTATGGATGATTTACACAATCAACCCATATATTTAATTAGTCTTCTTTTGATCACTTAATTAATCCTAGATTAACTCTTGATCAATACTAATTAAATAATCTTATTATTCTTATTATTAATATACTAGAACTTATAATATATTAATAACCATAAGTGTCTTATTTCTCTCATTATAGTCTATCCAAGTGCATGATGGTATGCAACCCAGATGGACCATGTCAGGTCGGGTCAAGTCTTACCAATTATAGTTATAGACTTAGACATTAATCCAACACCTTTCACACCACATTTGTATTCACCCCAAGTCCTCCTCCTAGGATCCCAATTCACAAGTACTCTATATCTCACATAGACTACTCTCTCAGTAGACCTCTCATAGGCTCATATAGGTGTCTCTCCTAGATTTTCTTTCAAATCAAGAACCCTCTCTAGGTGATCTCTGCTAAATAATCATACTCAGATCATACTCAAAAACAAATCACAGATAGCAGCAACTCCTAGGCTAAGTCATCACAAATCAGGCCCCTCCAGTCCTAAAATATGAAATACCTACCCTACTCTCTAGCATGCATAATATCTCATAAAATATCTCATGTATATCTCATAACACAAAAGTAAGGGTATTTTGGGAAATCACAGTTCGGGCTCTGGTTGATTGTACACATTGCTCCAACTCATTTTCTCTTAAACTCTTTCTCATTTTGAAAAATTATCTCTATTTGAAAAATCTTCTCAAATCCTCAGTTTGAGACCGTACACACCTGAAGGTGCATCCGAATCCCTCAAACCAAGGCTCTGATACCAACTTGTAACGGCGTAAATTTTCAAACCAAATTTTTTCAATTTTAAAACACATTTATCTCATTTCAAAAATCATAAGAGTGCACGAATATCAAATCATCAAACACATACTCAAAAACTGTATATATATCAAATCCAGGATCCTCTCAAATCATAACTCAAAATCTGGTGTGTGTGTGTATAATCATTTCGGCGCCTTCCCGTGATACTGAGAAGTAGCTGAAACACATAACACATAACATGGTAAGAACAAAGCTTAGTGAGTTCCCCAAAATACCACATACACAAATAATAAGCCTCTCATGGCTATAACTCGGCATGGATCCTCCAGTCTCAGGCGTCTCGATGAGAACCCTCCGGTCTCACGGCTCGGTATGGACCCTTCGGGCCTATGTCTCAGTGGACCCTCTGGTTGTAACTCGAGTGGACCCTCCGATTGTAACTTGAGTTGTAACTCTGGTGGACCCTCAGGTCCATAGCTCTGGTGGACCCTCCGGTTGTAACTCGGGCGGACCCTCTGGTCCTACTCAGTAAATCAGAATAATACACAGCATAAATCACATAGACATAATGTAGGATATCACAGTACTCAAATAACACATAAGACCCTTCGGTCACACACAACTTATATTACCACTCTAGGTATGTATAGTAAGAAGACTCACCTCGTAAGAATCGGATAATCTCAAACTCGAATCACCGATCTACCCTCGGCCTAACACATACGATAATTATCCCTAATTAATAATGGCTCTCATGAAGCTAGACTAACCCTTCTATAATCTCACAGAAGGGTAAAAGACAATTTTACCCCTCCATGGGCTTAATAGTCCACAAATTGACCAAACCCTAAAAGTCAACCAAAAATCAATGGCAGGGAGTACGCTGCGCGTACCAGCTCTCTATGTTGGGCGTATTCTACTGCTATGCAAGCATCAGGGATGCAAGACCCCTACGTTGCGCATACTGGGATTACGCTCAACGTAAGTCCCAGTTTCACTCTTATCAATCTTTTGGTCTTAATCAGTAAATACCTTGACTCATATCACAGATATGGACTCCTTAATAGCTCTTACTCCATAAAGTCAGTGGCTTTAAGCCTTTGCATGGCTTATTTGGTCACAAACACTGAAAACACTCATCCCCTTTTCTCATAAAGATCATATCTCATGCATGGCTTGTTTCTAACATCCAAGATTGGATTTTTTATGACATTACTCCACTAAATACACAAAAAGGGGGTTGATCATGCTCTCTAGAGCTCATTACCTCATAAAGTCTCCATCTTTTGGGACAAAACCCTAAAATACTCTATATAGATGTACAAATCAAAAGAGTGAGAAATGTTGAAGATTTGTACCTCTATGTGAAGCTTTCCACATAGCTATGCTCAGATCTAAGAGCCTGAACTCTCACTCCTTCTTCTCCACTTTAAGAACACAAGAGTACACCAACAAGCTATAAGAACGATGATTTAGGTTTAGGAGAGTTTGGTGTTTGGGAATGGTGGCCAGGAATGAGGCCATCATATCCTTTATATATGGGTCTCACCAACAATTAGGGTTTTCATTCTAGGCCTAGTACGCCCACTGTACCCTCTAGTATGCCCAACGTACTAGGTGGCCTCCACATAATATGCACACATATGAGTACGTTGGGCGTACACTCTAGTACGCCCCACGTACTTATTTACCACCTTTTCTCTATAAAGGGCTAAAATGGACAAGTGCTCAAAAGATCAAGCATTACAAGGTAAACCTGGACTTGGGATGTTACACTTGGGGTATATTCCAACCCAACATATAATCATAGGCCCAACCTTGGGGTCTCTTTCAACCTAAACATACAATAATGGGCCCAACCATGGGGCCTAGCCTTCAGGTTTATTTCAACCCAAACATACAACTATGAGCCCATCTTTGGGACCCCTTCCCTTGGGTATATTTCAACCCAATCATACATGCAATAGTCACAAAGACAGCTAGCATCCTACATAACACAACCTAGTAGGCCGATATTGGTGCCTTGGACCCACAAGTATAGTGAAAAACTCAACTGAACTACTCAACATAATCCTAATAGCTACCTCAAAATTAGAACAACCAACACAAACTTCCTAAAACCAAACCAATACAACCCTTAGTCAACTACTAAATTTTACCAAAGTTTGACCAAAAGTCAAAGTAGTCAAAAAGTCAACTATCAAAGTGCATAAGGTCAACAAATAGCTTATACAAAGTCAACGTCAGCATCACATCATGACCATTCCTTGCTCACATCGTGAGAATGCAATGACAAACAATCACGGTTTTGGACACCGTTAATTCGTGACACATCATATGTCACGTCGTGACTTCTGGTAAGAAGGCCAAAATCTTCATTAAGTGCTTAATCTCTTCAGACCAAGGCCCATAACCTTAGATCTAGCTCCTAAATAGATTCATAATGGATAAATTTTCAAACTTTATCCATTAGGATGTTCCAAACAACCAATATCTAGTCTTTAAGTCTCAAAGGGACCAAGAATGCATCTTTCTCAGCTAAATCCGTTCAGTTCAATTCTCCAATATTCAGATCTAAATCAACTTGATGTTCTGACGGATAAAGTTTCCAACTGTATCCATAATAATGTCTCAAGATTTCAAGAGCTAAATTTCAATACACTAAAATAGCCTAAATGACCAAAATAAATTACGTGGCTGAAAGGGAAGGCAAAAGGCCAAAACTTTTCTAGTCCATGAGGTCCAAGAAAACATTCTAAACTGATCAAAAGGTGTTGGTGTCTAGATCTGAATATGTAACAACGTAAAATTTCCAATTTAATTTTTCATTTTTAAACCACAAATGTATATCATATCATAATATCAAAACCATAACAAAAGTGTTTTCAAACAAATCCCAAGATCTCTCTAACATGAACTCCATCGGTGTGGGTGTGTACAAGTCAAGCCTTTGCCTTCCCACGGTCCTCGCTGGTACCTGAGACATCAAACACAACAACTGTAAGCATAAATGCTTAATGAGTTCCCCAAAATACCACATATCACAAATACGCCACTCAAGGCTAAACCCGACCCTCCGGTCAATATGTCTCAGCGGGACCCTTGAGTCCCGCAACTCGTCGGACCCTCCGGTCCAGTCATAGCTCGTTGGACCCTCCGCCCCGGTCAGAATCGTTGGGCCCTCCGCCCCGGTCTATATAATCATACAGCATACACATAGCACGAAATCTCTAAGACAACACATAAACTCATACATAGCACATGAGACCCTCTGGTCAACTCAAAATACCTACTCAAGGTAAAGAATAGTGACAAGACTCACCTCGCATATCTCGGTAACTCGTAAATCTCGTAACTACTAGTGCTCGATCTCCCGAGCTATCGTTCTCCTACAACACAAGCATATCTCTACTTAATACCACCATGACCCTGGCTGACTAACACTACAAGGTCAAACTAGTCAACTCTGGTCAACGGTCAACAGTCAATGGTTGACCCGACTCGCCGAGTCTGGCGTGGACTCGCTGAGTCCCTACGGGAAACCGATCCCTCCAAATCTCTTCCAACTCACCGAGTAACTCACCCAACTCGGTTACTCAGCCCCTGGTTCGCAATCACTGAACAACCTGCACCAACTCGCCGATTCTGGGAGTGGACTCGGCGAGTGCATTCCATGCACAACCCCAAACGACCTTCTGAGGTCAGATCCACTCTACTAACTCATAGATCCAGTCCCCTTAAGCTTATTGACCACGTAGAGTCCAAGTCTTGGTGCTCATTAAGCATCAAATAGCTCATTAATGGTGTTTTAGCCTCAAATACATTGATCCCAACCAAAAACCTCAATGGATGCATATAAAGCTTGGGCAAAGAGGTGCTCTGGACATCTATGGGTCCAGATTCAGAGCCATAACTCGCCAAGGGACCATGAGGATACTAGATCTAGCCACAAATGGGTTCAAAAGCCCTAAATCTATATGAACATCACAATAACAAGGAAGAATTCGAAATGGTACCTCAGTTGTGATGTCCTGGACCTTAGTTCTTCAAGAATCCACCCCTCTCTTGCTTCCTCTTTGCTAGATATCCTCTTCCCTTGCTAGACAATCACTCCAAGATCAACAATGGCTCTTTCCCTCACTTGAATCACTCAAATGCTCTAGGATCTCACTCTGGGGACTGATGAGCGCAAATGACGGCCATAAGTCTCTTTAAATAGGCCTCAAACCCGAGAAATTAGGGTTTCATTAAACAGCACAGACTCGCCGAGTCCACCAAGGCGACTCGCCGAGTCCGGGCATCAAACCGGGTGAGAAATCGCGTCCCAACTCGGTGAGTCTACGCACCAACTCGCCGAGTTCTTCCACAAAACTCAAAAATAAAAGAATATTTAATATACCTGAAATCCCGAATGTTACAATTCTCCCCCACTAGAATCTGACTTCGCCCTCGAAGTCTCATTCCTGAAATAGCTTTGGATGCTACTCCCGCATCTCCTGCTCCGGTTCCCAGGTCAACTCGGATCCCTTCCGATGCTGCCACTGAACCTGTACCATAGGCACTTCCTTGTTCCTTAGAACCTTGATCTTCCGATCCATAATCGCAACTGGTCTCTCCGTGTAGTTCAGGCTCGCCTCCACCTGAATGTCCTCTAACGGCACCACTGCCGACTCGTCGGCAATACATTTCCTCAACTGTGAGACATGAAAGGTATCATGGATCTGCCCCAACTCAGGAGGTAGATCCAACCGGTAGTCTACCCTGCCTACCCTAGCAATTACCCTGAAGGGTCCAATATACAGGGGTCCCAACTTGCCCCTCTTCCTGAATCGTATCACCCCTTTCCAAGGAGAGACCTTTAGGAGCACAAGGTCACCAACCTGAAACTCGAGCTCGGACCGACGCCTGTCCGCATAACTCTTCTGGCGACTTTGCACGGTTAACAACCTCTGCCTGACCCGCTGAATCTGCTCGGTCATCTGGAGTACAATCTCTGTGCTACCCATTACCCGCTGCCCCACCTCTCCCCAGCAGATGGGGGTGCGACACCTCCCCCCATACAACAGCTCAAAGGGTGGCATACCAATGCTCGAATGATGGATGTTGTTGTACGAAAACTCTGCTAAGGGTAGATAGGTATCCCAGCTCCCTCCAAAATCCAAAACACAAGCTAAGAGCATATCCTCAAGCATCTGAATCGTCCGCTCGCTCTGTCCGTCCGTCTGCGGGTGGTATGCGGTACTGAAATGCAGTCTCGTACCCAACTCCACATGAAACTTCTTCCAAAAACTGGAAGTAAAATGCACATCCCGATCTGAAACAATCGAAATCGGAACCCCATGCCGCGATACCACCTCTCTCACATATAATTCCACCAACTTCTCCGCAGAAGAGCTCTTGTTGATGGCTAGAAAATGAGCGCTCTTCGTTAGTCTATCCACGATAACCCAAATCGCATCAACTCCCCTCGCAGTCCGTGGCAATTTGGTGATAAATTCTATGGTAACTGTTCCCACTTCCATTCGGGAATCTCCAGCGGCTGCAATTTGCCGTGCGGACGCTGGTGCTCGGCCTTAACCTGACGACAAGTCAGGCACCTCCAATGAACCATGCAACATCCCTCTTCATACAGGGCCACCAATACTCCTTCCTTAGGTCCAAATACATCTTAGTAGCCTCGAGATGAATCGATAATTTCGATCGATGCGCTTCCTCCATCAAGACAGTATGCGCACCTCCCACAAACGGTACCCAAATCCGACCCTGAAAAGTCATAAGTCCCCGACCATCCGTAACGAATTCCGATACCTGACCGACAACCTGCTCCCTCTTCTAATTTTCTGATCTCGCAGCCTCAACCTGAGCCCCTCGGATGGTATCCAAAATTGGGGTCATCACCGTCAACCTCATACAGGTATCTCGCATCAGGGCACCTTCTTCCCTACGACTCAGGGCGTCGGCTACCACATTAGCCTTGCCCGGGTGGTACAGGATCTCGCAATCATAATCCTTTACCACATACAGCCATCTCCTCTAACGCATATTTAGATTTGGCTGGTCCATCAAGTACTTCAAGCTCTTCTGGTCCGTGTATATTGTACACCGAACCCCATACAGATAGTGACACCAGATCTTAAGGGCGAAAACCACAGCCCCCAACTCCAGATCATGGGTGGGATATCTCGTCTCATGAGGCTTTAACTGCCTCGATGCATACGCGATCACATGCCCTCTCTGCATCAACACCGCTCCCAACCCCGATATTGATGCATCACAGTACACCACGAAATCCTCCATCCCTTCCGGTAATGCAAGCACGGGAGCTTCGCACAATCTCTGGAGAAGGGTCTCAAATGATTTCTGCTACTTCGGTCCCCATGAGAAAGTAACACCCTTCCGGGTTAACTTGGTAAGTGGCACAGAAATTTTGGAGAAGTCCCTGATAAATCTCCGATAGTAGCCTGCCAGCCCTAAGAAGTTCCGGATCTCCGTAGGTGACTTCGGCACCTCCCAACTCATCACAGCCTCGATCTTCGCCAGGTGAACTAATATCCCATTCTGGTTAACAAGATGCCCTAAGAACTGGACCTCCCGTAACCAAAAATCACACTTGGAGAATTTGGCGAATAGCCTCTTCGATCTCAGAACTCCGAGGAGCTCTCTCAAATTCTCCTCGTGCTGCTCTCTGGTCCTCGAATACACCAGGATGTCATCAATGAATACAATTACCGATCGATCCAACATCGGCCTACACACCCTGTTCACGAGGTCCATGAATGTCGCGGGTGCATTGGTGAACCCGAATGGCATCACCACGAACTCGTAATGCCCGTAACGAGTCCTAAACGCCGTCTTCTGGATATCCTCATCCCGAACTCTCATCTGGTGAAATCCTGACCTCAGGTCTATCTTGGAGGACCAAGACGCCCCCTGCAACTGATCAAATAGATCATCGATCCTCGGTAGCGGATAACGGTTCTAGACTGTCAAATTGTTCAGCTCCCGGTAATCAATGCACATTCGGTGAGAACCATCCCTTTTCTTGACAAAAAGGATCGGCGCTCCCCAGGGAGAACTACTAGGACGGATGAACCCTTTCCCCAACAGCTCCTGCAGCTGTGAGGATAACTCCTGCATCTCTGGCGGCGCTAGGCGATATGGCGCCTTAGCGATAGGTGCGGCCCCATGAATCAAATCGATACGAAACTCCACTTGCCTCTCGGGAGGTACGCCCGAAAACTCCTCGGGGAACACGTCCCAGAACTCACGCACTATCAGCACATCATCCACTGAACTTGGCCTCCCAACAGCCTCTCGTACATCCGTCACATAGGCCACGAATCCCTTGCAGCCCTGCTGCAAGCTCCGCCTCGCTCTGGCAGCCGAACAGAATACCGAACCACCACGAGTCCCCTCGCCATAAACTTTCAGCACTCCCCCACTAGGATCTCGGATCAACACCAACTGACGCTCGAAATCTATGACAGCCCCGAAACGGCTCAACCAATCTATTCCCACTATAACACAAACATTCCTCATGGCAATCAGTATCAAGTCAACTGGAAACTCCACTTTGAAGATCTCCAGTACGCATCCACGTATCACCTCCGTAGCACATACCTCACGCTCATCGGCTATGGAAACCTACAGAGGTTGACTCAACGCCTCCCTCGGAATACTAATGTGCCGACTAAAAGTCACAGATACGAACGACCGACTCGCACCCGAGTCAAACAACACTAATGTAGGTACAGAATTCACAAGAAAAGTACCTACGCATAACATATAATCATCACAATATAAACTCAGCATGATTAAATAAAGAATATGTACCTGCCACGACGTCAGGTGCTGCGCGGACCTCTTCTGCTATCAACTGAAAGGCTCTCCCCCTAGCCTACGGTGTTTCGGCCTTTGCTGGTCGGGTCTCAGTAGCTCGAACTGTAGGTACAGATCCCTGTACTGTCCTCTGAAGCTGGGGGCACTCGGCCTTCCGATGGCCGGTTTGGTTGCAATTGAAGCAAACCGAGAACCCCTTAGGACAATCCCTCGTGAAATGCCCTTCCTTCCCACACTTATAGCATACCCCTACTTGCATGACCCATCATGGCTCTTGCCGCACTTCCCACAAGTACGGCCCCTCGAACTACTCGTCCTCGAATCAGCGGGCTTTGCCCGCTTGGTGGCTGGCTGCGACTGTGCTGGTCGCTGATCACCCCTCTGAGATTTGGCTTCCTCCCTCGCCTGTGTCTCAAGCTCAATCTACCTCTTCCGGGCATTTGCCTGGACCTCAGAAAATGTCCGGTAAGTCGAGTTCGCCACGAACTCACGAATGTCCCTCCTCAGTATACTCAAATATCGGCTCATGCGAGCCTGCTCAGTGGACACCTATTCCGGGAAAAACAATGCCCGCTCATGAAACATCCTCATAATCACCGTCACGGACTCAGTCCCCTGCTTGAGGGTCAGAAACATCTGGGCTAAACGTTCCCTCTCCACCTGGGGAACATACTCGTCACGAAACATCGCAGTAAACCTCTCCCAGGTCACTGTAGTCAGCTCAGCTGTCGAATAGCTCGCGGTCACAAACTTCCACCAGTCCTTCGCCCCCAAGTGAAGCTGTTTGAGTGCAAACCGCACATTCAAGTGCTCCGGACATGATCACGTATAGAAACACCCTTCTATGTTTGAGATCCACCTCATGGAGCGATCGGATCCTATGTACCATCGAACTCTGGTGGTTTTGTGTTGCTGAACTCTCGGTACAGCAACGAATCACCACCCTGGGGTCTCGTAGCAGCAACAGCAACATCAATCAAAGCAGCGTAATGCTCGTCAAACGTCTCGATCAGTGTGGTCTTAATAGACCCAAACATCTCCGGAATCTCGGCTCTGATGGCAGCAGCCACCTCCTCATGAATGATCTGACGGATCTCCTCATCACTCATCCCACTGCCCTCGATGGTATGGCGTGTCCTGACCATGATCAATCTCTAAAATACAACATAAGAACTATTAGGGACACTTTCGAGCATACTCACACTCGACAAATTAATCATCCTCAACTTCTGGTACCCCAAGGATTCTTACTTGGACTGCGCACCAATCCGGTGTCTTCAATAATACGGGCCCAATACTATCGTCCACACCGAATCAATATACAACCCAAGTCCTCCTGTTAGGATCCCAAGTCGTAAATACTCTACTCTTGCTATGCATTGGCTACCCTCAGTAGACCTCTCACGAGCTCCTCAGTGCTACCTACTCACTCTCAAAGTATCTCATAGCAGCAGCAATCTACTAGGCTAAAGCATCACAAATCAGGCCACTCTAGTCCTAATAGGAATACCTAGCCTCTCTAGCATACACAACATAATATCTCATAACTCATAACATATAATGTAAGGGTATTTTGGGGATTCACCATTCGGGCGCTGGCTGACCGTACACACCTTCCACTCTGCTTGCTTCCAAAACCAATTTTTCTTTTTAGAAAATTTTAGTTTTGTTTGAAAATTTCTCAAATCCTCGGTTTGAGTTCAAATACGCCCGAAGGTGCATCCGAATCCCTCAAACCAAGGCTCTGATACCAACTTGTAACAACCTAAAATTTCCAATATAATTTTTGATTTTTAAACCACAAATGTATATCATATCATAATATCAAAACCATAACAACAGTGTTTTCAAACAAATCCCAAGATCTCTCTAACATGAACTCCATCGGTGTGGGTGTGTACAAGTCAAGCCTTCGCCTTCCCACGGTCCTCGCTGGTACCTGAGACATCAAACACAACAACTATAAGCATAAATGTTTAGTGAGTTCCCCAAAATACCACATATCACAAATACGCCACTCAAGGCTAAACCCAACCCTCCGGTCAATATGTCTCAGCGGGAACCTCGAGTCCCGCAGCTCGTCGGACCCTCCGATCCAGTCATAGCTCGTTGGACCCCCCGGCCCGGTCAGAATCGTTGGGCCATCCGGCCCGGTCTATATAATGATACAGCATACACATAGCACTAAATCTCTAAGACAACACATAAACTCATACATAGCACGTGAGACCTTCTGGTCAACTCGAAAAACCTACTCAAGGTAAAGAATAGTGAGAAGACTCACCTCGCGTATCTCGGTAACTCGTAAATCTCGTAACTACTAGTGCTCGATCTCCCGAGCTCTCGTTCTCCTACAACACAAGCATATCTCTACTTAATACCACCATGACCCTGGCTAACTAACACTACAAGGTCAAACTAGTCAACTCTGGTCAACGGTCAACGGTCAATGGTTGAACCAACTCGCCGAGTCTGGCGTGGACTCGCCGAGTCCCTACGAGAACCTGATCCCTCCGAATCTCTTCCAACTCACCGAGTCATTCACCCGACTCGGTTACTCAGCCCCTGGTTCGCAATCACTGAACAACCCGCACCAACTCGCCGAGTCTGGGAGTGGACTCGACGAGTGCATTCCATGCACAACCCCAAATGACCTTCTGAGGTCAGATCCACTCTACTAACTCATAGATCCAGTCCCCTTAAGCTTATTGACCACGTAAAGTCCAAGTCTTGGTGCTCATTAAGCATCAAATAGCTCATTAATGGTGTTTTAGCCTCAAATACATTGATCCCAACCCAAAACCTCCAAGGATGCATATAAAGCTTGGGCAAAGAGGTGCTCTGGACCTCTATGGGTGCAGATTCAGAGCCATAAATCGGCAAGGGACCATGAGGATACTAGATCTAGCCACAAATGGCTTCAAAAGCCCTAAATCTATATGAACATCACAATAACAAGGAAGAATTCGAAATGGTACCTCAGTTGTGATGTCCTGGACCTTAGTTCTTCAAGAATCCACCCCTCTCTTGCTTCCTCTAGGCTAGATCTCCTCTTCCCTTGCTAGACAATCACTCCAAGATCAACAATGGTTCTTTCCCTCACTTGAATCACTCAAATGCTCTAGGATCTCACTCTGGGGACTGATGAGCACAAATGACGGCCATAAGGCCCTTTAAATAGGCCTCAAACCCGAGAAATTAGGGTTTCATTAAACAGCACAGACTCGTCGAGTCCACCAAGGACACTCGCCGAGTCCACCAAGGTGACTCGCCGAGTCCAGGCATCAAACCGGGTGAGAAATCGCGTTCCAACTCGGCGAGCCTACGCACCAACTCGCCGAGTTCTTCCACAAAACTCAAAAATAAAAGAATATTTAATATACCTTAAATCCCAAATGTTACAGAAACATACAATGTTCCTGGGACCTTGTTGTTGATTATGATCCTTGAAACCTTGTGAGCCTAGAACCCCAAGTTTGATGCCTCAAATGTTTCATATAACACCAAAATGAAAAGGAGTAAACTTTGAGAGAATCTTACACTTGAAAAATCGGCTCTAGCCCTCTTTTGTTTCTTAGTGTAGCCGATTTTGGTGGAGGAGATGGTCTTTGTATAGTGTGACACATCTAGGGTTACACCATGTAAACCCTAATGTGCCATGGCTCTTCATTTCCATGACCCATGGGTTTGTAACTCCCATGGAGCATCCATGGAGCATCCTATGGGTTTAACCCAACTTGATAATCCATGGAGCCTTTTAGCCCACTATACAAGTTATGGATGATTTACATAAGCAACCCATACATTTAATTAGTTATCTTTTGATCACTTAATTAATTCTAAATTAATTCTTGATCAAACTAATTAAATAATACTATTAATATATTAGAACTTATAATATATTAATAAACCACAAGTGTTATTTCTCTCATTTAGTCTATCCAATTGCATGGTGCCATGCAACCCAAATGGACCATGCCGGGTCGGGTCAAGTACAAACAAAAATAGTTATGGACTTAGACACCTTATCCAACAGTCTCCCACTTGTTAGAGTCTAATAACTATAACTGCAAGTATGACTTCAGGAACCAATTAGCAATCGTAGCTCTTTCAAGGTCTCTCAAAACTGAGAAGTTGATGATATGCCATTTAAGATAAGTGATCATATAATCCTCTGTTCTAGATATAAGTCGGACAAATACATGGAATAATGTCTTACTTATTGTCCAGCAGTTTGTTTCCCGATTTCCAATTTGTTTGGCAAAGAACTTAATTGAACACATCAACTTAGTTCTGACAGGGCCCGGTATATAGGTCAACACAAAATCATCAACGGGCCCAAATATCAGCTTCTAGTCCAAGAAGGAACAGATAAACTTCGACTCATATGTTTTCTCTACTACTCATTGAATTATACACACAAGCATGTTTTATAACATCGAGTTACCAATGAGTTTTCGTACAATCAATGCATAACCAATTCATAAGTAACAAATCATATCTCTAGGTTTGAAGACTTATATGATATTACCGTCTCACGATCACTTGAGATAAATTCCATGAAGTGATTCCAGTGAGCGTGGGTTGAGTCCAATGCTCAGAACTTATGAGCACTCATGATTGTTGTAGCCATGTCCAACAACTTAGACCTCTGCAACCAATCATGAAAGTCTTGATTCATACCTACTTCCAACATATGACCGACTGTGGAGGTTCGAATAATATGATATACCAAACATAATTACTCCGGAATTCAAAACATGCAAAAGAAATATAGTAAACGGTCGACAAGAGATAGCAACACTTTACTCATAAATAAAACACCTTTTATTCATCATCTAATGTCAATTACAGTTTACAAATTTCAAGGTCATCTAACTACTAAATCTAATATCATCCTTTAGCCCTATGCTCCGAGCATGCTAGAGATGCTTAACCCGAGTTAGTCCCTTAGTGAGGGGATTTGTTGGATTCTCATCCGATGATACCCTATTTGTCACGAGGAGTCCTTCTTCTATTCGATGTCTGGTGAAATGGTATTTTCTATCGATGTTTCTGGATCTCCCGTGATCCATTGGTTCCTTGGCTAAGGCAACTGCACTTTCACTATCACAGAAAATTTCCATTGGCTCCTTAATAGCTGGTACAACTCCAAGGTCTCCAATGAAGTTCTCAAGCCATATCGCCTCCTTTGTTGCCTCACTAGCTGCTATATACTCTGATTCGCAAGTTGAATTAGCCACTGTCTCTTGCTTGGAACTCTTCCAAGAAATTGCTCCTTCGTTTAAGGTAAAGACCCAGCCTGACTGAGAGCAGAAATTATCCTTATCAGTCTGAAAGCTAGCATCACTATACCCTACAGCTCTCAATTCATCACTCCCACCGAGGTAAGGACCCACTCCTTAGTCCTCCGTAGGTACTTAAGGATATTCTTTACCGCAATCCAGTGTGCCTTGCTAGGGTTCCCTTGATACCTGCTAACCATGCTCAAGGAAAAGGTTACATCAGGTCGAGTATATGTCATAGCATACATGATCGGTCCTATAGCCGATGCATAAGGTATTCGACTCATTTGTGCTATCTTAGCCTCATTACTAGGGCTTTGTGTCATACTCAGTGTGGCGTTACTCTGGATGGGTAACTCTCCTTTCTTGGAGTCCTGCATGCCGAATCTCTTCAGCACCTTATCCAAGTAGGTACTCTGACTAAGTCCAATTAGTCTTTTACTCCGGTCTCTCAAGATCCTTATCCCTAGAATATAGGCAGCTTCTCCTAGGTCCTTCATAGAGAAACACTACCCAAGCGAGGACTTAAATTCCTACAGAGTTAGGATGTTATTTCCTATGAGTAGTATGACATCCACATACAATACCAAAAAGCTAATTATACTCCCACTAGCTTTGACATACACACAAGATTCATCTTCACTCCTAGAAAAGCCAAACTCTTTGACTTTCTCATCAAATCAAAGATTCCATCTGCGAGGTGCTTGCTTTAATCCATAAAAAGATTTATCAAGCTTACACACTCTATTAGGGTACTCTGTATTGACAAAACCCTCTGGCTGACTCATGTAAACATCCTCAGCCAACTTTCCATTAAGGAAAGCGGTTTTTACATCCATTTGCCATATTTCATAGTCATGAAATGCAACTATGGCTAACAAAACCCTAATAGACTTAATCTTGGCCATTGGAGAAAAAGTCTCATCATAATCAGCTCCCGGAGTTTGTGAGAAACCCTTTGCAACCAGTCGTGCCTTATAAGTGTGTACATTACCATCCATGTCGATCTTCTTCTTGAAGATCCATTTGCACCCTACAGTCTTACGACCTGGCACATTTTCAACCAAGTTCCAAACTTGATTGTCATACATGGATTGTATATCGCTGTCCATTGCCTCTTTCCATTTGGCTGACTCAGGGCCTGCCATGGCTTTCGCGTAACTGTTAGGTTCATCTAGACCTATCAGTGTCTCATTACTGATACGTGTATCACCTTCCGTAGTAATATGGAATCCATAGTAATGCTCATGTGCATTCCTAACCCTTGTGGAACGCCTTAGAGATACAGACTTGTCAATTGGCTCAACAGGAGTTTCCTCCTCAAGTTGAGTGCTAGGGTTTGAAGTTCCTTCACCACTTGACTCTTGAATTTCTTCAATGTCAACTTGCCTCCCACTGTTTCCTTGGCTTATGAACTTTCTCTCTCCAAAGACAACCCTCCTTGCTACGAAGACCACATTTTCACTAGGTCTGTAGAAGAGGGTAACCAAAGGATTGTTGTGGGTAGCCGATGAAAATACACCTCTCGCTTCGAGGTTCGAGCTTATCATGAGTCTCGCGTCTCAAGAAAGCCTCGCAACCCCAAATCTTGATGTGGTCTAGTTTGGGTACTTTACCAGTCCACATCTCATGAGGAGTTTTGGCAACTTTCTTTGTAGGGACCAGATTAAGGATATGGGCGGCGGTCTCTGAGGCATACCCCCAAAATGAGATTAGTAGCGAAGCTCGAATCATCATGGAATGAAAACTATCCAATAAGTTTCGATTATGCCTCTCAGGCACACCATTCAACTATAGTGTCCTGGGAGGTGTCAATTGTGAGACAATCCCACATTCCCTAAGATAGTCGAGGAACACTGAACTAAGATACTCACCACCTCGATCGGATCGAAGCATCTTAATGTTCCTGCCCAATTGATTCTCGACTTCCTGTTTAAACTCTTTAAACCTTTCAAAAGTCTCTGACTTATGCTTGATTAAGTAGACATATACATATTTACTGTAATCATCAGTAAAAGTCAAATAATAATGATCGGCATCCCTTGTGGCATGTTTGAAGGATCCACACACATCCATGTGTACAAGATCCAAAAAACCTTCACCCCTCTCACAAGAACCTGTGAAGGGTGACTTTGTCATTTTTCCAAGTAAGCATGATTCGCAACTATCATCTGACTTTAGGTCAAATGACTCCAAAACTCCATTCTTTTGGAGTTGGCCTGTGTGTTTCTTACTTATATGTCTAAGACGACAATGCCATAATGATGCTTTATCCAAGTTATTATCCTTAACAGAATCAATACACAATACATTATTTCCTAAGTTATCAACCACGGATACAGTTTCATACACACCATCACACGGTAATGCTTTAAAATAAAGAACATTATTAAAGAAAGCATTAATCGAACCAACGTCATGTTGGATAAGGTGTCTAAGTCCATAACTTATTTGGTACATACTTGACCCGATCGGCATGGTCCATTTGGGTTGCATCTCATCCAAACTATTATGGATAATTTTATGAGAGTTATACACATATGTTTATTAATATATTATGAGTTATAATATATTAATATGAAGTTACGTTATTTAATTAGTTTTAGTCTTAAATTAATTATGAATTAATTTAGAGATTAAAAGGAAGACTAATTAGATTATGGGCTATTTGTTTTATATAGTGTGGGCTAATACTCATTTGTTAATGGGCTAGGCTTATGTGGAAGTCCATGGATGATCCATGGAGCTTTTAACCCATGGATCCTTGGAAAGAAAAAGACATGGGTTATTAGGGTTTCACCCTAACCATGCACACTATATAAGCATGCTTATGGAGCATGAAATGGAGCCTAAGAGAAAACTAGTGAACTAGTGTGTGTGTGCTTGTGTGTGGCCGATTTTATACAAGGTGTATACTCTCTCAAAATTTTCCAAGAGTTTGTGGTGTTTGTGATTCCATTTTAGGCATTCACACTATTGGTGCTTGGCCCTCAAACTCCTTAGAACCAAACTCACCAAAAGGTATGTAATCTCTTCTAACTCTTTTATGTTGAAAAGTTCCCCATGCCATGTCAGATAGGTTATAAACCTTGGAAAATTATTATTTTGCATGTATTTAGACAAACATAGATCCAAGGTTTATTAAGGTTGCATGCACACTTAGGAAGTGTTAGATTCCTCAAAACCCAACAGTGGTATCAGAGCCTAGGCTTGCATGTTTGATACTTGATGCAAAATAGTGAAAAAAGTCGAAATCGTTGATGTCTGCATGGTGGACTCGCCGAATCCATTGGGGGGAATCGACGAGTCCAAGGCAAACTTCAACCTACTCGACGAGTCAGTTCATGCACTCGACGAGTAGGATCGAAAGAGTGCAGATTCTCGACTTTTGCTGCTGGAAATGGACTAGAAACATTACCCTAAATTGTTTTGGTGTTATAAAACTTATTTTAGTTGGTGTAATGGTTGTTCTAATCCATTTACCATAGCATATATCAAAATTCCATGATTTTATGTGTTCATATAATTCTTGAATTTTTGATGATCATGTTCATGTTCTTATGAATTTAGAAAATGATAGGAATTATTTGCTGAATTGTTTAGGATTAATTCTTTATCATTTATGTGTTTTAATGGAGTCCATAATTTGTCCTCAAGTTATGGATTACCAAAGGTCACTTTTATTTAACACACACTTAAAACACATACGTTACATGAAAATGAAGAGTCTTCATTTTTATGAACCTTTAATTCATAAGTTATGAAATGAAGAGTTTTGCAAAGTTACAAAACTTGCCCTCAAGTTTTGGAATTTGTAAAGTTTCACACACTTTAATAAACTTTAATTCCAACCCTTAGAGTTTTAATAGTTAAAATTCAACCCTTATACTATTTATAACATTAATGGTTAATTATTATATATATGTATAAGAATAAGTCGTTTTACCGTTAGTAGGCCTCATTCACGAAGCCGGTCTATAAGGTGGGTATAAGGTTGTTCCTTATAAAATGGTGACTTAATGGGTGTATACTCTCACCCACCGCTTGCTTGATCGGTGGAGGGTCGTTAGCCGAACGGGTAGAACAATGACTTTAAATCCTCATTAAAAGTATAATGAATATTATAAAATAACTAAACTCTTTTAATTCCCAATCTTAGTTATTTTAGGAAAATGTGAACATGGTGCTAGTCCATGGAATTCACACTTTGTACCTTACCAAGTCGTTGGTGGAGCGTGTGTGGTTAACCGGCACACTAACTAGGACTAGTAAGGATCACGAAGGGTGACTTAATGTTTGTCATAGATCAATGGAGCGTGTGTGGTTAACCGGAACATTGATTAGGTGATAATATTAAGAGTACCAAGTGAATTAGCATGGTTATTCACACCTTGTTTTCTGATCCTCGGCATCCCAGTCACAAAACTTGAAGGGCACAATCGAGATTGAAACATGCCATTGAAAAGTTCAATGAATCTCAAAAGAATCTAGGAATTTCATATCCAATTAAACCTAATAAATCATTTCGTTTTCATGGTGGAAATTGGTGAATCGTCATTCACCTACCTTTCAAATATATTATTACTTAGATTACGGCATCCCTCTTCTAAGTGTAATATATTGTGATTGGATCCTAGCCTTAATATTACATTTGGGTGTCTTATTAAGGATCCTATATATATCTAATCTAAACTTACTCTCTTTTCAGATGTCTTCCAACACTAATGCTTCAGGCTCTAACCCAACTGGTTCTTTCTCTCTCATGAATCTTTGTGGGAGGGTCATCTTTGATGGTTCCAACTTCATGGATTGGATTAGGAACATCATGATGGTTACTCGTTACGAGGACAAGGAATATGTCCTCGATAAGGAGTTAAAAGAACTTGATGAGTCTACTACTACTCCTAAGGAGATCGCTGAATTCAGGACTCATGAGAGAGATGCTACTAAGGTGGCATGTATCATGATGGCCACGATGACAGCCGAGCTCCAAAAGTCATATGAAGATTTCTACCCTTTTGAGATGCACCAAGACCTGATGGAAAGGTACCATCAGAGTGCTCGTGAGGAGCGGTATGAAATAATCTCCTCCATAATAACTACCCGCATGAAGGACGGTGATTCCGTCACGGGCCACATGCAAAAGATGCAAAGGTATGTGGACCGTTTGCTGAAGCTAAATGTTAACATCCCCGAGGAGTTGGCAATTGACATCATTTTGCACTCCTTGCCTTCTTGTTATGATCATTTCCGAATGACATATCATATGAACAAGGAGGAAGTTACCCTCAGCAAGCTTCAAGGACTCTTGAAGACCGCGGAATCCGGTCTTAAGGGTAAAGCGGTTGTTACCTCTACTACTCCTACTCCAACATCTACCCCTGTTTTAGCTATTGGGCAAGGCAAAGGGAAGAAGAGGAAGCACCCTTCGAAGGGTACCAAGGGAAAGTCTCTTGAAGGCTCCTCATCAAAGACGAGGAGCGGTTCTGCCACTCCTTCTGCCATTCCCAAGGATGCTGAAAGCTTTTATTGCCATGAAAAGGCACACTGGAAGCGAAACTGCCCTAAGTACTTGCAGGATCTAAAGGATGGGAAAGTGAAACCCACCCATGCAGGTATTTACACTATATTGTCTAATTACTCAACATATTCTAACTCTTGGGTGCTTGATATAGGATGTGGTATTCACATATGTTCTGATTTGCAGGGCCTAAGAAGAAGTGAGAATGTGGAGCACGGAAAGATAAACTTAATCATGGGGAATAGGAAGGCTTCACCTGTTTCCAAGATTGGACTTTATACTTTGTTGCTTAATAATGGGTTAAAATTAGATTTGAATAAATGTGTGTACTCATCTGAAATGGCAAGGAATATTATTTCTTTTCATGCTTTGTACAAACAAGGTTTTACCTTTTCGTTTGATAATGAATGTGGTTGTATTAATGCTTTCTTTAATAATGTGTTTTATTTTAAAGTATTACCTTGTGATGGTGTGTATGAAACTGTGTCGATTGTAGACAACTTAGGAAATAATGTGTTGTATATTGATTCTTCTACTAGCCTAGATAAAGCATCATTGTGGCATTGTCGTCTTAGACATGTAAACAAGAAACGCATAGGCCAACTCCAAAAGAGTGGAGTCTTGGAATCATTTGACCTTAAATCAGATGATGATTGTGAATCTTGTCTACTTGGAAAGATGACAAAATTATCCTTCACTGGAACTTGTGAGAGGGGTGAGGGTTTATTGGACCTAATACATACTGATATATGTGGACCATTCAAAACTGCCACAAGGGATGCTAATCGGTATTATGTGACTTTTATTGATGATTTTAGTAGATATGGGTATGTCTACTTAATCAAACATAAGTCAGAAACCTTTGAAAGGTTTAAGGAATTCAAACAGGAAGTAGAAAATCAATTAGGCAGGAACATTAAGATGCTTCAATCCAATCGAGGTTGTGAGTATCTTAGTACTGAGTTCCTTGACTATCTTAAGGAGTGTGGGATTGTCTCACAATTGACTCCTCCCAGGACACCACAGCTGAATGGTGTAGCTGAGAGGCGTAATCGAACTTTGTTGGACATGGTTCGCTCTATGATGAGTCGAGTTTCGTTACCAATCTCTTTTTGGGGGTATGCCTTAGAGACTGCCGCCCATATCCTTAATCTAGTCCCTACAAAGAAGGTTACTAAAACACCTCATGAGATGAGGACTAGGAAGGTTCCCAATTTGGACCACATCAAAATTTGGGGTTGCGAAGCTTTCGTGAGGCGTGAAACTCATGATAAGCTTGAACCCCGAAGCGAAAGGTGTATTTTCATCGGGTACCCACATAAATCCTTCGGTTACCTCTTCTACAGACCCAGTGAGAATGTGGTCTTTGTAGCACGAAGAGGGATCTTTCGCGAGAAAGAATTTATAAGCCAAGGAGACAGTGGGAGGAAGATTGATCTTGAAGAAATTCAAGAATCAATTGCTGAAGGAACCTCAGACACTAGCAATCAACCTGAGGAGGAAACTCCTGTTGATCCAGCTGACGATTCTGTACCTCCGAGGCGTTCCACACGGGTTAGGAACACACCTTCGTTTTATTATGGTTTTCATATTACTACAGAAGGTGATACGTTTATTAGTGATAGTACACTAGTAAATTTGGATGAACCTAGCAGTGTTAAGGAAGCCATGGCAGGCCCAGAGTCTGCTAAATGGAAGGAGGCTATGGACAGCGAGATACAGTCCATGTATGACAATCAAGTTTGGAACTTCGTTGACAATGTACCAGGCCGTAAAACAGTCAGGTGCAAATGGATCTTCAAGAAGAAGACCGACATGGAAGGAAAAGTGCATACTTATAAGGCTCGACTGGTTGCGAAGGGTTTTACTCAAACTCAAGGTATTGATTATGATGAAACCTTCTCGCCGGTAGCAAAGATTAAGTCTATTAGGGTTATGTTAGCCATTGCAGCATTTCATGATTATGAAATATGGCAAATGGATGTCAAAACCGCTTTTCTTAATGGAAAGTTGGCTGAGGATGTGTACATGAATCAGCCAGAGGGTTTTTGTCAGTGCAGAGTACCCTAATAGAGTATGCAAGCTTGAGAAATCCATTTATGGATTAAAACAAGCATCTCGTAGCTGGAATCTTTGTTTTGATGAGAAGGTAAAAGAGTTTGGCTTCTCGAGAAGTGAAGATGAGTCTTGCGTGTATGTCAGAGCTACTGGGAGTATAGTTAGCTTCTTGGTACTGTATGTGGATGACATACTACTCATAGGAAATGACATCCCAACCTTGCAGGAGGATAAGTCCTGGCTTGGGAAGTGCTTTGCTATGAAGGACCTAGGGGAAGCTGCCTATGTACTAGGGATAAGGATATTAAGAGAAAGGAGTAAAAGACTAATTGGACTTAGTCAGAGCATCTACTTGGATAAGGTGTTGAAAAGGTTCAACATGGAGAATTCCAAGAAAGGAGATTTACCAATCCAAAGCAATACCAAACTGAGTAAGACTCAGAGTCCGAGTACAGAGGCAGAGATAGCTGAGATGAGCCAATTACCGTATGCTTCCGCAGTTGACTCGGTCATGTATGCTATGACTTGTACCCGTCCTGATGTGGCATTTGCTTTGAGCATGGTCAGCAGGTATCAGGGGAACCCTGGCAAGGCTCATTGGACCGCGGTAAAGAACATTCTCAAGTACCTGCGGAGGACTAAGGATTGGATCCTTATCCTTGGTGGCAGTGATGACTTGAAAGTATTAGGGTATAGTGATGCTGGTTTTCAGACTGATAGGGATAATTTCCGCTCTCAGTCGGGCTGGATCTTTACCTTAAATGGAGGGGCAATTTCTTGGAAGAGTTCCAAGCAGGAGATGGTGGCTGATTCGACTTGTGAATCAGAGTATATAGCAGCGAGTGAAGCAGCGAAGGAGGCGATATGGCTAAAGAACTTCATCGGAGACCTTGGAGTTGTACCAGCTATTAAGGAACCTATAGAGATTTTATGTGACAACAATGGTGCGGTTATCTTAGCCAAGGAACCAAGAGATCATGGCAGATCCCGACACATTGACAGAAAATATCACTTCATAAGACACAAGATTGAAGAAGGACTCCTTGTGACAAGGAGGATATCGTCGGATGAGAATCATGCAGATCCCCTTACGAAGGGACTGACGAGGGTTAAGCATTTTCAGCATTCGAGACACATCGGGCTGAGGGACGATATTAGTTTTACAGATTAGATAGTTTTCCTGAAACTTGTAAAATGTAATCGACATTTGATGATGAATAAAATTTGTGATTTATTTATGAGTAAAGTGTTACTATCATTTTCAATTATTTACTATTGTTTCAGTTTTGCATGTTTTGACTTCCAGAATAATTAATTTATTCAAACCTCCACAATTGATCATACATCGGAAGTAGGTATGAATCAAGATTGTCATGAATTGGGTTTGTAGATGCCTTAAAGGTGTTTAGACATGGCAATGGTTGCTGCAACATTCATGAGTACTCATAAGTTATGAGTATTGCTATAAACCCACGCTCACTTGTATCACTTCATGGAATTTATCTCGAGTGATCGTGAGACGATAACATCATATAAATCTTTAAACCTAGAGATATGAGTTGTTACCTATGAGTTGGTTGTGCATTGATTGCACGTAAACGCATCAGTAACTTGATGTTATAAAACGTGCCTTTGTGTATAATTCAATAAGTAGTAGAACAAGCATATCAGTCGAAGTTTATCTGTTCCTTCTAGAAATAGAAGCGATATCTGGGCCCCTCGATGATTTTGTGTTGACCCATGTACCAGGCCTGGTCAGAACTAAACCGATGTGTTCAGTGAAGTTCTTCGTCAAACAAATCGGAAAATCAAGAAACAACTACTAGACAATAAGCAAGACATAGTTCCATGTGTTTGTCCGGCTGATATCATGAGAACAGAGGATTATGTGATCACTTATCTAAAATGGCGCTTCATAGTTCGACAGAGTCTTCATAGTTCGAGGGAGTTTTCGAGAGCTACGATTGCTGGTTGGTTCCTGAAGTTATAGGCAAATACAGTTATTAGACTTATCCAAGTGGGAGTCTATTGGATAAGTTGTCTAAGTCCATAACTTATTTGGTATATACTTGACCCGACCGGCATAGTCCATTTGGGTTGCATCTCATCCAAACTATTATGGATAATTTTATGAGAGTTATACACATATGTTTATTAATATATTATGAGTTATAATATATTAATATGAAGTTACGTTATTTAATTAGTTTTAGTCTTAAATTAATTATGAATTAACTTAGAGATTAAAAGGAAGACTAATTAGATTATGGGCTATTTATTTTATATAGCGTGGGCTAATACTCATTTGTTAATGGGCTAGGCTTATGTGGAAGTCCATGGATGATCCATGGAGCTTTTAACCCATGGATCCTTGGAAAGGAAAAGACATGGGTTATTAGGGTTTCACCCTAACCATGCACACTATATAAGCATGCTTATGGAGCATGAAATGGAGCCTAAGAGAAAACTAGTGAACTAGTGTGTGTGTGTGTGCTTGTGTGTGGCTGATTTTATACAAGGTGTATACTCTCTCAAAGTTTTCCAAGAGTTTGTGGTGTTTGTGATTCCATTTGAGGCATTCACACTATTGGTGCTTGGCCCTCAAACTCCTTAGAACCAAACTCACCAAAAGGTACGTAATCTCTTCTAACTCTTTTATGTTGAAATGTTCCCCATGCCATGTTAGATAGGTTATAAACCTTGGAAAATTATTATTTTGCATATATTTAGACAAACATAGATCCAAGGTTTATTAGGGTTTCATGCACACTTAGGAAGTGTTAGATTGCTCAAAACCCAACACGTCATTATCAAATGAACAGGTAACACCTTGTTTATACAATGCATGAAAGGAAATAATATTTCTTGCTATTTCTGGCGAATAAAAACATTTGTTCAAATCTAAATTAAACCCACTACTTAGCGATAAAGTATAAACTCCAATCATGGTGACAGGTAAAGCTTTTCTATTCCCCATGTTAAAGTTTATTATTCCATGCTCCACATTCTCACTTCATCTTAGTCCCTGCAAATCAGAACAGATATGAATACCACAACTAGTATCAAGGACCCAAGAGTTAGAATGGGGTGAGTTATTAGATAAGATAGTGTAAATACCTGCAAGGTTGGGTTTAACTTTCCCATCCTTCACATCTTGCTGGTACATTGGGCAGTTTCGCTTCCAATGTGACTTTTCATGGCAATAGAAGCATTCAGCCTCTTTTGGGTTAGAAGAAGGAGTGACGAAACCTTTCTTGGTTCCACTTGAAGAAGAGCCATCAAGGTTCCTAGCCTTGGTACCCTTCGAATAGTACTTCCTCTTCTTCCCTCAACCTTTCCCGATAGCCAAAACCAGGGCGAATTTTGGAGTAGGAGTGTTAACAACCGACTTACCCTTAAGACCTATTTCTATGGTCTTGAGGAGTCCCTGAAGTTTGCTGAGTGTGACCTCTTCCATATTCATGTGATATGTCATGCGGAATTGATCATAGCATGATGGTAAGGAGTGCAAAATGATAGCTATTGCAAGCTCCTCATGGAAGTTCACATTAAGCTTCAGCAACCGATCCACATACCTTTGCATTTTCTGCATGTGGCTAGTGACGGATTCCTCGTCCTTCATCATGGTTGTTATGATGGAGCAGATGATTTCATACCTCTCTTATCGTGCACTTTGAAGGTATCTTTCCATCAGATCTTGGTGCATTTCAAAAGGGTAGAAGTCCTCATAGGACTTTTGGATTTTTGCTGTCATGGTGGCCAACATGATGCATGCTACTTTGGTAACATCCCTTTCATGTGCCTGGAAGTCAGCGATCTCCTGGGGAATTGCATTGGTCTCATCAATATCCTTAAGCTCCTTATCGAGGACATATTCTTTGTCCTCGTAGCGGGTAATCATCCTGATGTTTCTGATCTATTCATTGAAGTTGGATCCATCAAAAGTGACTTTCCCACACAAGTTCATAAGGGTAAAGGAGCCATTAGGATTAGAGCCAGAAGCAGCGTTGTTCGAAGACATCTGAAAGAAGAGAACACGATTAGTTTAGATATTAATATAGTCCTTAATAAAACACCCAAATGTAATATTAAGGCTAGGATCCCATCACAATATATTATAACTTAGAAGAGGTATGTCGTAATCCAAGCTATAACATATTTGAA
This sequence comes from Lactuca saligna, assembly GCF_052625555.1. Taxonomy (NCBI): domain Eukaryota; kingdom Viridiplantae; phylum Streptophyta; class Magnoliopsida; order Asterales; family Asteraceae; genus Lactuca; species Lactuca saligna. The sequence continues at coordinate 174,105,983 of NC_136419.1, forward strand.
AGGTAGGTGAATGACGATTCACCAATTTCCACCATGAAAAACGAAATATAATTATTAGGTTTTTAATTGGTTCTTAGAAATTCCTAGATTCTTTGGAGATTCAATGAACTTTTCAAAGGCATGTTTCAATATCGAGTGTGCCCTCCAAGTTTTGTGACTGGGATACCGAGGATCACAAAACGAGGTGTGAAGTAACCATGCAAATCACTTGGTACCCTTAAAGTTTATCACTTAATCGATGTGCCGGTAAACCACACACGCTCCACCGATACTATGATAAACCTTAAGTCACCATTTACCTACCTTGTTAAGTCCAAGTTAGTGTGTCAGTTAACCACACACGCTCCACCAACAACTTAAGCAAAGTATAAAGTGTAATTTCATAGATTAGCACCTAATTCACATTTTTCCTAAAGTAACTAAGATTGGGAATTTAATAAAATCATTTAGTTACTTTATAATATTCATCTTACTTTTAATGAGAATTTATAAGTCCTTGTCCTACCCATTCTGCTAACGACCCTCCACCGATCAAGGAAGCAGTGGGTGAGAGTGGACACCCATTAAGTTGTCATTTTATAGGCAACAACCTTATACCTCCCCTTATAGATTGGCTTCGTGAATGAAGCATACTAGCAGTAAGACGACTTGATCTTATATATATATATATATATATATATATATATATATATATATATATATTATTATTATTAACTTAGAATATTATAAAGTATAAGGGTTGAATTTTAACTTTTAAAATTCTAAGGGTTGGAACTAAAGTTTTAATCAGGACTTTACTTGTTCCAAAACTTGAGGGCAAGTTTTGTAAACTTTCAAAACTTTTCATTTCTTATAACTTATGAATTAATTGAGTCATAAAAAAGAAGTCTCTTCATTTTTTATAACTCTTGTGTTCTTTTAATGGCTTTAATAAAAGTGTGACTTTTGGTTTTCCATAACTTGATGACAAGTTATGGACTCCATTAAAACACATTATGATCATGAATTAAACTACCATGAAGGTTACAAGCAATTCCTATGATCATCTAGTCTTCATAAGTTCAAGAACATTAATATGAACACTTTCAAGAATCAAAAATTACACTTAAAAACTTGTAATTTTGATAATTCCCATTGTAAATGGATTAGCATAAACATTACACCATCTAAAATAGGTTTTCAAGTACCAAAACAGTTTAGGGTAATGTTTCTAGTCCATTTCCAACAACAAAAGTCGAAAATCTGCTGTCAGGGCCTCCTACTCGTCGAGTGCATGAACCTACTCGACGAGTAGGATGAATATTCACTTGGACTCATCGAGTCCCCCCATGGACTCGGCGATTTCACTGATCAGACAGCAAGCTGTTTCGATTTTTTAACACAATTTTGCACAAATAAAAAACAAACAAGCCTAGGCTCTGATACCACTGATGGGTTTTGAGCATTCTAACACTTCCTAAGTGTATATTGCAACCCTAATAACCTTGGATCTATGTTTTTCTAATTATCATGCAAAGTTGAACTCGAAGGTTATATTCCTATCTAGCATACATTTTTAACTTGAATGAAAGATAGAATAACTTACCTTGTTGTTGATTATGATCCTTGAAACCTTGTGAGCCTAGCACCCTAAGTGTGATGCCTCAAATGCTTCACACAACACCAAAATGCAAAGGAGTAAACTTTGAGAGAATCTTACACTTGCAAAAGCGACTCTAGCCCTATTTTGTTTCTTAGTGTAGCCGATTTTTGTGGAGGAGATGATCTTTATATAGTGTGACACATCTAGGTTTACACCATGTAAACCATAATGTGTCATGGCTCTTCATTTCCATGACCCATGGGTTTGTAACTCCCATGGAGCATCCATGGAGCATCCTATGGGTTTAATCCAACTTGATAATCCATGGAGCCTCTTAGCTACTATACAAGTTATGGATGATTTACATAATCAACCTATATATTTAATTAGTTATCTTTTGATCACTTAATTAATTCTAAATTAATTCTTGATCAAACTAATTAAATAATATTATTAATATATTAGAACTTATAATATATTAATAAACCACAAGTGTTATTTCTCTCATTTAGTATATCCAATTGCATGGTGCCATGCAACCCAAATGGACCATGCCGGGTTGGGTCAAGTACATACCAAAAATAGTTATGGACTTAGACACCTTATCCAACAAATCCATGCAAGAAGCTCGAAATATTACTTTTCCCATTTTACCTTTTTTCTTCCAAACACAAATCGAAGGCTTTAATCAGTTATCCAAAATTATCATCATCCAATAAGGACTAAACTGAATTCCTTTGAATCTCAAGGCTTTTACATGATCAATTTATTGTCCACAATCCCAAAATAAGGAACTTCTAGAAACAGGATGTTACAGCTCTCCCCCTCTTAAATTAGATTTCGTCCTCGAAATCATTTCTTACAACTTACTCTGCCACAACCACGACCCTGTTGGATTTCCTTACTACAAATTAGGACTGAAAAGTCCCCCTTGTGAAGACAGTCGCCTTCTAGAACTCTTATCCAAGCCCTAGTCTTATCATAGATCACATCTCCTGGTGAGAAATCGAACCTTAATCCTCCTCCCTCTAGCAACTAAGTAAAATCCAACTGCTCTACGCGAAAAACTGAAAATACTAAAACCATGTCTGGTCTCCAAACAACCAGAACCATCTTATATTACTTCCATAAAACTCCACTCCACATCCAGAACTGAATGAATTCCTCCAATCCTAAATTATCATCTGCGTAACTTATCCACAGATATTCTAATCATTCATTGATGCTGAAAATCTGGAACCTTAATACAAGGCGACTTCTGCCACAAGCCTCAACCATTGATGCCAAACCAACATAAAAATCACATCTTGATAACCAAGCATTCGCATTTTTTATCTAACTGAGATCTTCCTGGTTCTGAACTGTCCTACCTATTAACTGACGTACCGAATTCCCGAGCGGCTGGGGAAGCTGTTATCCCCACACTCAGCTGCACCACATGACTCCCATCAAGAGTCTAACTAACCAAGGCTTTCCTAGCCTACTCACCATCATGACTCCAACTTCCCTCCAAATCGAACCAAGGATGACATAATCCACTACCAGTCCACCCATAGTCTTACATCACTCCCACTACTACCTATCTACCTAGTGAATGTAACAGGTCACCCCGTAGTCTTAGAACACTTCCATAACCGCCTACCAGCCTAATTAATGCTATAGGTCACACCACAATCTTACAACACTTCTATCATTTCCTACCAATATTGTGAATGCCAACTAGAGCCAAGTGTTCCCATGTTATGATACTTAGTCCAGATACATTCCTCATGACAATATGTAATGAACTTACGACAATACATACCCTCAAGGGAATCCATAACCAACACTAGATCTACTACGTGCCTTCTTCCTTGTAACCTTACGCAAAGGGTGACGTACCAATAGATCTAACGGGATAAAAAACCTTATCCATTAATAGAAACATTCTCATGAACTACCGATACAAGACCTCACACATCGATTGAAACTAAACATGATAAAACCAATACATAACATAACTCGACAAAACTTCCAAAATTATTTAGAAATGTTGTCAGAACCCTAGTCGGATCGATATAAATACCAACCTTGCCGATGTGACATGACAAAATTGGAATCTTCTTTGATCCATAGTCACACTTGAAATCTAAACATCTCACTCCAACATCCGAATTCCCAAATCCAAGGACAGCTGCCAGACCTGAGCCATGCTATGAATAGTAATTCCATAGCCAACAATTGAGGGTAAACATACCCACAATACAAAAATATCCAACATACAAACCTTGTCGAAAGGTTGATGCATCCATTGAACTTCAATTGGTACAACTCGAGACTTTCGAAGAACCGCTATTATTGAAAATGAATGAAATGACCAACGATCAATAATGCATTGACAACTAATCCTATGATCCAATAAACTACTAAGAAAAACCCTTTTGGAACTAAACATAACCAACTCTAAATCTAATTTACCAATCAACAAATGCCCAACCTAGACTATAGATAACAATCTATACAACAGGCTGACAAATCCTTCAACAACTGATTCTCAACCTGAGCAACCCAAACACTTCTTTCTCTATTCATCGACATTTCTCAAAGGAACCACAAGCTACAATGAGTTCCTTATCAAAAAGATTCCTGCTCAGAGGAAAATCATGCATTCCTAAGCACTTACATCTGATGGTAATTTGCTTTGAACCCCTGTCTTGACCAAATCTTGAACCAAAGTCTCGCATACCTGAACCGTAGATCCCTATGACACATTCTTCTTAAACAATAATGTCGAACAGATCGATGATCCTCCAAGTAGAATGCCCAGTCCTCCCTCACTTATGGTTTGAACTACCACCAACTAACATTGAAAACAAACCAAAACTCAAATCGGTTCATCCAGATACATAGAATCCTTGATGCTTGGAATCTATAACATAATGCAAAATGATATTCCAGATAAATACCAAGCAGCTCAAAGAGATTTCGAATCCTCGATGGACACCCCAGAAACTTCCCAATCACAACTGCCTTTAACGTTAAGAATCCCCTGCTGATGCACAAAAAATAATTATGATGGTCTATGTTGGGTTTTTAGAATTCTAACACTCCTACGTTGTACATGCAACCCTAAATACCTTGGATCTATGTTTTCTCTATTATACATGCAAAATTGAAATTTTCAAGGTATTACCCTAACTAGCATACAAAACTTTGATATGTGGGTAATAAAACAAGTTAGAAGACATACATGTTGTTGTAGTTGGAAGCCTTAGACCTTTAAGAACTTAATGCCCCAAGTGTTGCACCTCAAATGGAATCACACAACACCAACAACAATTGGAATGACTTGAGAGAAGACCACTTGCACTTCCTGAAATCGGCTAGCCCTCATTGCCAAGACTCTAGGTCACATTTCATGAGCTATGAGGCTTCTTATATAGTGTGTACATTAGGGTTACACCATGTAACTCATGAATTTCCACATTCCTCAAGATCCATGGGTTTTAACCTCCATGTAGTATCCATGGGTCACCACATGGGTTTAGTCCAACATGAAGAACTATGGATCATAAGCCCACTTTATAAGAATGAATGATTTACCAAATCAATCCCCATTTATTTAATTAGTCTCTTTTGATCAAAAAAATAATTTCAAACTAATTCTTTATCAATATTAATTAAATAATATGATTTCATATTAATATATTAGAACTTATAATATCTTAATAAATCCTAAATATCCTCTTCTCACAAAAGTCTATCCAAACTGTTCTGATGCTATGCAACCCAAATGGACCATGCTACTCTTGGGTCAAGTACATACCAATAATAGTTATCGGCTTAGACATCTAATCCAACAGTCTCCCACTTGGATAAGTCTAATAACTATTATTGCAAGCATGACTCCAACCCGACTAGCAATCGTAGCTCTTAATAGTCGTTGTCGAACTCTGATCTAGTCAATGATGTGTCCAATAGATAAGGGATCATATATTCCTCCATTCTAGATATCATATGGATTGAGACATAGATTATAATCATTCTCTCTGTCCATCTGTTGTTTCCCGATTTCCGATTTATGACGACTGACTAATTGAACAAATGAAATCAGTCCAGGCCTCGTGTCATCACTAAATCATCAAGCAGCCCACATATATCGCTTTTATCCACATGGGGTAAAAGGAACGGATAAACTTCGACCCAAATGCTCACTTGTACTTACTTATTCAAATTACACACAACGATATGTTTTATAACATCCAAGTTACTGCTGCGTTTACATATGGCAATGTGAAATTGACTTGCAACTACAACTCACATGTCTCCATTTCAAGAATATGAGATATTATCGTCTCACAATCACTCATGATAAAATCATTGAAGTGATAAGATGAGCGTGGGTTGAATCCAATACTCGAATCTTATTCCAGGAGTACTCATGAACACTGCAGCCACCTTGTCCTAGACAAACTATAGACCCATTCATGATAGTCTTGCCTTAATACCTACTTCCAAAGTATGATCAACCGTGGATGGTTTGAATAACCTAATTATTCGGGAAGTCAAAACATGCAAAGTGAAACACAAGAATAATACTAATCCTATATGGCCCCAAAACTTTTAAGCCATATTTATTACTCATTATTCATTGTATAATGTTTTTAATAATCAATTTAATACTTGAATTAAAACAATAGTTGTCATATGCTCCAAGCATGCACACTATGTTTGTATACGATACTTTCTTTGTGAAATAGATCAATTGAAAAACATTTCAATGATGCGCATTTCAAAATTCCAAATCCTTATTGTAAGTGTAAGAATTCCAAATTCTTGTCAATGCTAGAAAGTGTTAGATTCTAAACTATCATGTAATGATTCTTTTGTAATGTATAGGCACCAAAAGTCACATAGACTTGATCAATGATGTTACAAAATATTCCTTTAGAGATTGTTACAGGACAATTCCATGGAAATAAAGTCTCAAATTCAAAGTACATTCCTTTGAACATCATTCTTGCATAAAAGTTTCTAACTTTCTCATCTCTCAATATGGAAACATTCCATATTTGTCATACAACAATTCATTATTAGTAGACTCCCGTCTATTCATAATAATGTTAATATGGTCCATCCATTACTATATTTCCAACTATCCTTAAGCGACCAATCTTTGGCGAACCTTAGATTGTCCTTAACAGTTGTTTAACCACTTTAGTCATATCTGGTTCCAATCCCTTTTCCCTCTAAATGCCCAAGGCATTTGGAAAAATTTAGAACACGAGAATCTCATATCATATGCAATCGATCCTATACCCGAAGCATATGGGACACGATTCATAATGTCTAAAATAAAGACATGATACTCAATCATTCTTTTGCTATAATATTTTTATTTGCCACGTTCTCATAATTTTGATTACAAAGAGGGATGTCGTAATCATAATAAAATTTTGAGAATGCAATTAACCTTTCCATATACAGAATTTCCTTATGTTGAACCATTCCAATATAACATTCATATATATGTTTGACTAAACGTGATTAAAAACTCAATCTAAGCTTTTAGAATTGAAATGAAGTATAATTTCCGCTCCCTTAATTATAGCAAAACAATTTTTAAAACTCTGAAACTTGCAAATTGAAACTTTTGTTTTATATAATTAACATGGTAACTTGTAACATTCACCATAATTGATTATGCTCCCACTAGCATAATAATTACATCCTTACTAGCATAACACTTATGCTCCCACTAGTTTTGACATGTACTCAGAAATCAACTGGACTTCTAGAAATCAATACTACATTGACTTTCTTACCAAATTTCAGATTTCTGATCTGAGATGCCTCGATAAGACTTTATCTAGGCTTCTCAAAATCATATACCTTTCCTTAGATAGCTCACATGTGCGTCTTAAAAATTTTAGAACTTACAACAATAAGTTTCAAATGTTTAGATATTTGCCATTTCTCACAATTCGAATTATGAAGAGGGATTCCGTAATCATAATTGAATTGGAGAATGCAAATATCACAATTGCTATATTCTTAAAATCTACTTAGTGAAAGCATTTCTTCACTATCATTTTCATGAATCGAAGAGAAACCTTATGACACTTAGATTTTATGGTATATGTGTTCCTATCCATGTGAATTTTTCATAACCATAATCACAATACAAGGTTAGTGACAAATCCACACTCATATGGACTGAACTTGTTCAATCTTTATTTCTTGCCACCTGACAGTACAAGGGCCTACCATTGCTTCTATGTAGTTATGCAACAACTGAGAACTCATAGAACCACATGCTTTAATTGGAATGGGCACAGAAATAAGAATATGTCAACACGATAGGTTACAAACCTCAAGTCGTGTTCTAGTGATAAATAATAGGTTTTGTTTTTGATTAGTTCTTTAAACTTGTCAAGATCTTTAAGATTTCTACTGGCTTTCTGACATATAAGACTCTCTTGTCAAGAATCATTCATTGACAAACAAATATTTAATAGTTAGTGTGGATTCTTATCAAGACAAACACTTCACACAGTTGGTCATGGTCGGTCTTTGTCTTATACAAGATATCACAACTTACCAATTTCAAATGTAGAATAGTAGAAAAACTTTTACTCTACATTTGATAAGTGTTTTAAACCTTTCTTAAGATTATGTCACTCAAGGTTACAATCTTGGTTACGACTCTAAGAATTGTTTTGGGAACAAATTATGACTCATCTTCTTGATTTAAACTATTTCAACAATTCACGATTCCTCTTCCTAGCCATACAAATGCACTAAGATGTCCTTAGAGGATCAATTGTGATATGGTTCTCCATAATCATTAAGATGATCATAAAACACGATACTAAAGTACTCTCCCATCTTTCAGATTGGATAAACTTTTATCTTTCTACCTAATTTGATTCTTCTCGTTCGTTTTGTCATACATTGAACATTTTCCAGTGTTTCAGAATTATACTTTAAACTTGTAAGCATAAACCATGTTTGCTAAAATTTAATATATCATGACGAATAGTCTTATCGATCTTTGTGGTGGATCTTGACCAGCGCACACCTAGTGTACCCGATCCCCTAGTCCTTCACTTGACTCACATATACATGTGAACAACGAATTACTCTTAATTTACCAAAGATGAAAATTCTCATTCATCATACAATGCAACTTGCATGATTCCAAGTTTCTGTCCAATTAAAACTTGGGTGATGAGAATCTATTCTTATTTGGTAAATTTTGATACTACCACAAACAAAAGAATCAAATCCATATATAAAATTTACAAGAAAAAATCATTTATATATTGAATAATCTACTTTCATCTAAAAACTCTAAAATCTCTAAGGCATATCCAAAGTAGATTTCTAACAAAAAATTACATGTCAAGATTTGGATTCAAATTTCGAATTAAACATTATGTATGAAGAATAAAACTAAAGAGAGAAATTTGAAGGACATACCAAAGTTCCGAAGAACAAATCCATATTTCAATAAAATAATAATAATAATAATAATAATAATAATAATAATAACTAATTTGTTTTTTTTTAACCAATAAAAAAATGATTAGAAACATATATTACGATACAAAGAGTAGTTTAGAGGGTGTTTGGCTTAGCTTTTGTGAGGTAAAAGTCCTTTTTGTAAAAGAACTTTTTGTAAAAGTTGTTTTTTAAAATGTGTTTGTATTAGCTTTTAAATGGAAAAAATTAAAAATTAAAATGTTTGGTTTAAATTTTACATGTAAAATGACTAAAAATGGCATGGTTTAACTTTTAGATGGGGTTATAAATGTAATTTAATGTTTTAGCTAGTAAAAAGTCAGAAAAAGTCACGATTTCGTGATTTTTCAAAAAGTTGGAATTTACACTATAGCAAAAGTTGATTAAAAAGTCATTTTCATTTTACCCAAACATCTTTTTGGACTTTTTGTAAAAGATAAAGTCAAAAGTCACTTTAAAAGCCAATACAAACACCCCCTTAATTGAAAAACCAATGACTAAACATTTCGGATTAGATTAGATGAAATTTTAAAAGTGTTTGTTGTAAATAAAAGAATTCTACACATCATATATCCCCGAAATCCGAAATGGGTATATTTCGAAAATAGTTTCCATTTCGGGAAATCACAAACAAAATGATAATTTACCTATTTCAATAGTTATGTGGTCCTTGTGATTACATCCTTTCTTCCAATCAAACGTTATAATTGGCTATAATAACTCCTTTTTCCATCTATTTCTACGTGTCAATGTATGATTCAAGCCACTTGGAAGTACTTGTTTCTTGGCAACTACTTATTTCCTTTTCACGCATATATTAGAATCGTAAGTAAATTCATGTCTGTCTCATCATGATTTCACTTTCATTCTACAATCAACTAAATTTTAACATTTTGTCTTTGTTACGCATTATGCATTTATGTGTCATTTCATTTCACGTTTATTTGGTAATAGCTTGTGGATTAAGATTATGCAAAAACAAAATTAATGGGTCCTACAAGTAACCTCATGAAAAAATCTATCGTGACATATTTTACATATAACCAAAAAATAAAAACTCTTGGTGCTTAGAGCAAATTACATAAAATAAAGAATATGCATATCATTTGTGGGGAATTTGATTCATTTTGATGTTAATATTCTGCAAAAAGGTTATAATTATATTTTTCCGGTAACCCAAAACAAAGTTGGCCCACACTATCTCATCTTAAATCTCGTTTGATAGACATCTTTCAGCTTCAAACAGATTTTTCTAGCTGAATGTATCAAAAAGACTGTTTGATTTGCATAAAAAAAATAATAATGTCTTCCCCGGTAAAATATGTTTTCCTACAAAGCCCCAAAACCATATCTTTCTTGCTTAATAGGCCGGAAATACAATTATACCCCAAACATCGCCTCTTTTTTTCTTCTCTTCGATGCTATTCATCAGACATCAGTGCCTTCTAACCAAGCTCCCTAATTCGTTGCCGGCCAACCTCCCCTCGTTGGAGCGCTGCTGTAGCTATCAGCTCCGCCCCACAGGTAACTATATCATCTCTTATTTATTTTCTTTTTTTTTTTCTTTTTTTTTTTCTAATTTGTTTCTTTAAATTGGAGAGTACTAGACGTAAATCTTCATCTGTTTCATCTTATTTTCAAGCATAGGATTTAGAATGACCATTTCATATATAAAGTTTCAATCGGAAATTCTAATTTTATGTTTTTAACATCCATTTTGTGTAATTTTGATTTTGTATGATAATTTGTATTTCGATTTTTAAATGATTATTGTGTAATTTTGAATTTATATGATAATTTGTATGTTTTTAAAATTATTCAACAACTCCATCCATCGCAATATAAACTAACACAGTAATATAATTTTTTCATCATTCAACAAAACCAGATGTACAATTAAACAACGTGTTTTCTTTTCAAACAACACTTTCCCAGATAACAACTATCAAATAGGTCTTTATTCTCTTAAAGGTACCACCCCAACAAAGTCTTTCAAGTCAAAACAAAACCGCTCAATCAAAATTCAAAATGAAAAAAAAAAAAAAAAAAAAAAAAAAAAAAAAAATCCGAATTACATTGAAGCAAAAGATAGGCTCAGTATGCTACTACCACAAAAATTCGGTAAAACTAGTTTTCAAATTTCCAACTACGAAACCCTAATTCCAAACTCCGAACATTAAATGATATACTAAATATTATTCCTCTATTTACTGCTTAAAATAAATATTAGAAAATTTATTATTCCTTAATGGTTTTTATGAAATTCAACAATCATTACATCTGTTGCTGCAATGGCGCACGGGGAATTAAAGAGTGAAAAAGAGCTTCGTTCAGCTTCACTGGAAGTGGTGGCATCTGCCTTAGTTTCTCAGGCGTGTCACTTAAACTGCAAGAATCAAATATTAATTTTAGATCTATTTTCATATAATTTACAAAAAAAAAAAAAAAAATTATATACAAAAATTACAATTCCAAAAGGAGGAAAAGTTACTTGTTCAAGATATGTCGAATGTTTTTTTGAACTTGGTAAAGGAGACTGATATTCTCAAGTACCTGTTGCAAGGTCAATAAGAATACATAGACCATATTTTGATAAAGTTATATAATTATAGAATGACATTTGCTATAATTGCACAGATTTTGCAAAATACAATGTTGTAATTGGAAGAAATCAAAATATGTTGCTACTTCCTATTACAATGTTGTAATAGGAAGATTTCAAAGTATGATTTTATAATAAACAAGTAAATAAAAGAGTAAAATTACTGAAATCGTCCCTATGGTTTTGTCAAAACTACACGTTTGGTACCTAATTTTTTTTTGCACTCGGATTGTCCCTGTGGTTTGATTTTATTGCGTTTTTCGTCCCAATGGTTTGGTCAAAATTGCACGTTTGGTCCCTAACTTTATGTATGTAAGGGACGAAAAACGCAAGAAAATCAAACCACACGGACGATCCGAGTGCTAAAAAAAGTTAGGGACCAAACGTGTAATTTTGACCAAACCATAGGGATGATTTCAGTAATTTACTCTAAATGAAAATAGTTGAACCTTAGGATGACTTACCTGATGAGTCTCAAAATTTGCAGAAATCTGCTCTAGAGCTTTTGCACTTTCCTTAAGAAGTTGTCCAGCTGGACTGGCAAGAACTGTAAGCAGTATAATAAGGTTAGAAAATGCTAAAATATAGTAGAAAATGTAAAGTACATTGCTACTAATGGAAAGTACATTAGTGTTTTACACAAATTACCCAAAGGTTACGTTCTATGATTAAAATGGCTTCAAAATTAAGATACAATAATAAGAGTCAAAGAAAGAAGTCAAGTCAACTAACCACTGTAAATTATATCATTTTGATGTCCATTTCCCACCACTTCTGGAGCATATGAAGACGACCCACTTTGAGTTTGTAAATGAGATGTACTTGGCAAATGATCATTCATTATTTCCTGTAAAAAGGAAAATCGATATTTTTATACAAATTTCCTTAAACTTTCAGAATAAGAACAGGTATTTGTATGCCAATTGTCGAACAGTATCAGGTAAGTCAGAAATATAAATAAAATATCCTGGAATTTGACATTACTAAAACATACAAATGTAAATAAAATATACAAGCATGTAACCAAAAAGCATCACAAGAGAAAGAGATTATGAAATACAAAGCTTACCTTTCTATCTTTACTTTTCCTTGTCAAGATGTAATCTTCTTTACTTCTTTTGCCAATATTCCGTTTCTGTTAATACAGAATCAGATCAAAAAGAATAAATTAAATATCAACTTTTGAGATTAACATAGGCAGAGAGATGTTATTTTGAATGAACATAACATATTGCATTTTACCTAAATATAAAAAATCAATCTGTTTGTTTGTACAAATATAGACAATGATCGTATAAAACTATCGTTTGCCTAAAAACAAACAACTAGAAAGGATAGTTACCAATGTGTAGAATCTCAATGGTTGCCTAATTAGCACATTGTGTCAATAAATACATAGTTAATGTAGTGCAATTGATCGATGATAAAATGTAGGAAATGCATGCGCAATTAAGGAAAATCAAAATTGAATTTATTGAACTTACGAACATCCATCTGCATCGCAAAGCCACTTCCCGCACAGTCTTGTTTTGTAATTGCACAGCAATCTTTGCATACCGGATGATGTTTGATTCAGATGCATACCTGAATTTTTATATAAAAGTTAATACTCGAAACAGTTTGTTAAATCTGAAATTTGGATTCAGATGTTTGATCTCGATATTTGAATTGGAGGGGGATATTAACATTAACATTGTGTAATACAGAAAGAACGATTTATATAGCTGGCGATGGGTCATGGACCGGGTTGGGTCGACTTGTTTAACTAAACGGGTTAAAAATTTCAAACCTAACCCAACTGTTTAATTACTAAACGGCTAGATTTTTAACCCAACAGCCTATTAGATAAACGGGTTGACCCATCTATTTTTCCCCTGCCCAACTTGACCCTTCAAAGTTTACATAAATTTGAAAGAAAATTGTTTAGACTTAATTATGGAAGTTACAATTTATAAACCCAAATAAATTTTCAAATGGCATTTTTAATTTCTAAGACCTTAAGGGTTTTTTTTGTATTTTTTTTGAAGGGGAAAAAACACTCATTATTAATGGCATATCATATCAAATGACACTAATTATAGGGGCATAACCTTATTTTTAAAGAAATCATAAGAAAATATTAATTTATCCACATCCATGGTATATAAGATGTCTTGTTGACCTAAGTAGGTTAATTAAAAAAATTATTAAGGACTTGTTTCAGATATATTTTAAACCACATGTTGAAAAGCACAATGAAGGCAGACATTATCCATTAGAAATTGCACTTCCCAATGGTAATGATATTTTTTTAATTATTCGTGATCACTTTCATGTTTGATTAAAGCCCTAAATGCCCACAAAATTAAATTTAAATCAAACTTTTTTCCTATTTATACAAAGATTTTCCCTTTACAAGAAAAAATTTAACCAAACCCTAAATGCTCACAACATTAAACTGACTTAAGCCATTTTTTTAAAAAAGTACATAAAAAGAAACTTACTGGGCAAGACCATCTTCCAAAATTGACTGTTCATCGGGAGTCCAATCAACAGAAACGCCAGGATTCTGCTGCAACGCCGGCTCCGGCACCGAACTGCCGCCGTTGTGACTCGGGTGAGCCGCGTCGTTATTATGCGTCCCGTTTCCAGATGGATTCGCCATTAAAAAAGAAATCCTATTAATTCGGCATGCAATTACTCAACAGGATTCCCGCCAATTCTGGACCTTTCCCACCACAACTCCTTGAAAGTTGAAACCCTGATCGATAAACTTGAAACCCTTCCCGCGAAACGAATTATCACCCGGGTTTTGTTAGGGTATAAAAGAGGTTTTGGGTATGTTTGTATGTATGAATTTAGCGATGGAAGGTAGGAGAACAGTAGCAATTTGATTATCCTTTGGTGTTTTTGAGGATTTTTAGGGGTATATATTTGGTTATTCGGCGATGGTGGATGAATTTGATATGGTGAAGGAAAGTGGTATGCGGGTGTTGAGGAGAATTCAGTTTTTGCACCATTATTGCTCGCCACTTTTGCTTTATAAATTATGCAAAAAGTCGAACAACACTTTTATTCTTCTTGCTTTTCTTGCCACCCCTTGGACGTAAAACCTCGTTCTCATAAATATCGCAAGATAAACGAAAATCAAAATAGTAACAGACACTGAAACAAGAATGTAAAAACATGAGGAAATTACATATATAGCCTAATTTTTGTTTTATCTAAAGGGAAATCTTAAAAAGAATCCTAAATTTTTGAGAAAAGTTACACTTTTTTCCTGATGTTTTCTTTGAAAAAAAAACTCTGGAAACCGGATAAATTGAACATTCCGGCCCTATTTTACTGGGGATCTTCATTTAGCCGGATAAAATTGTTTATGTGGCAAGGAGTTGCAGAGGTGGTTGGTGAGTCATTTAATATCTTTGTTTTAAAGTTTAAATATAGTGGAAAATTTCATTCGTGCCCTAGCAGACAACGATTGAAGCAAGAGCAGTGGAGGACCAAGACAAATGTCTTCTTCATCTTCAATGAATTGTCTTAGAAAGAGGTGCTATTGTGGTGATCTTGTAGGAAGATAGACTTCATGGATTCCGTTAAATCCAGGAAGAAGGTTTATAGGATGCCCAAAGTACCATAATGGACTCAAAGATTGCAAGTACTTTCGTTGGGTGCATCCTCCTCTACCAAACCAGTGGTATGCAGATCTGTTATTAGTATTACACAATAACGTCAATTTGAAGAACCATCAAATATTTGGGGAGTTTAGGCAAGAACGACCAGCTGGGAACTTTTTTGGAGACGTTGCGGACAACCAATGGCACAACAAGCAGTGGAAGGAGAAAGATGGAAATCATTGTTTATGTCTCTGTGGTTTCTTTTGTGTTTTGTTAGGGGCCCAAAACCTATAGTTTATATGGTTGTCAACAAAAGGGGCTATCAACAGTAGAGGCTTATCAACAAAAAGGGATATCAACATTTGCTCCAACCCAAAAGTTTTATACATTTTCTTAACAAAAGTAGGGATTAGAAACACCTTATTCTAGACTAAGGGAGTTAGATGAACTCATCCCCTTTTCATTCTTGACAACAACCACCTTTTGCAACTTGATCTTTGTTATCCTTTCTGAAGGCTTCCTCCTTCTGACTTGATTCACTTTGCTCCTCTTTATAGGGCTCCTTCTGAGCTGATTCAATTGTTATGTGAAAGGTATTTCTCTCTCACCATCCATCCTTTCCTCATTCATCATTACCTTACCCATCCCCGTCTCATCTATGTCATCATTAGGGATGGCAATGGGTACGAGTATACCGGTTTTCGTGTTCCCCATCCCCATACCCAAATCCCCATCCCCATCGGGGATTAAAAATCTATCCCCATCCCCATCCCCAATGGGTATCGGGGATCCCCAATGGGTAATCGGAGATTTTTCCCCGTTACAAAGTTTTGAACTTTTATGAAAAATTACTCATAATTATATGTTAACCAACAAAACAAAAACTAACAGAAGTAATATATAACATTATAATCACTAAATGTCTTCAAACACGAACAATACCATTCAAGGTTATATTAAATCATTCTTTGCAAAAAAAAGACATAAAAAGTCTTCCAAAAACCATACGTTTGATTGTTAGAAAACCTTATTTTGTCTAATGAACATTTGATATCCGGTACCCATCGGGGCCAGTTTCGGGTACGGGTATGGGTACCCGATAGGTAAAACCATCCCCATCCCTATCCCCGCTTTTTATATTCGGGTAATACCCATCCCCGGTCAACTCGGGGATTTACCCGGTCAACTCGGGTTAGGGTTTCGGGCACCCGTTGGGTACGGGGTTTTTTGCCATCTCTAGTCATCATCCTCATTCATCCTTTCCTCATCTCCAAGTGCTTGAGTTGTAGGGAGTTCTTCAATTGTTATTTGGCTAGCAATTCCAACATCCTGTAATAAGCATAACAAAAAGGCCAGTTAGCAAGATTTAACATCACAAAATGAATAATGAGAAATCATACTTGTGACATAGCAACATCCACATCTTCAGTTTGTTATACTTCTGCTTTACTCAATCCAAGACCTTCAATTTGTCGTAATTCTGGTTCACTCAATCCAAGACCTTTAATTTGTTGTAATTCTGCTTCATTGGGTCCAAGACAGTCCATGATCTCTTCTGTAATGTAAAAAGATTTCCTTAGGTTGTCAATGGTTAAGCTTATATGATTGTGAAAATCTGGACTTACATCATTTTCACTCTCAACATTTGGAATGACTACATGTTCAGGCTCACATTTAGGAAACTCAGAAGTACCCTCCCCATATTCTGTTTAGAATCCTTCACCAGATCCCCTACCACTACCTATATTTCCTCTTCCACTAGATCCCCTACCACCACCTCTACTTCTTCCTACACCAGCCCTTCTACCACCTCTACATTCTCTTTTAGTTCTTGACCAATTATGCAAATCAGGTTCCAACCTAGGCCTACCCATTTTTTATTTAGGTTGAGGTTCAGGAACCACTTTAGGATTCTTGCATGATGTTTTATTGTGTCCCCTTTGTAGACAATTTTTATACTAGATAGTTCTACCCTTGCTTGACACTTGAGAGTACTTGTCTTGATTTTCTGAAACATGTCTTCTTCTTTTAACACTAGTGTAACTTGTTTCTTCCCATAAGTTACTTCCATTAACTAGGAGTATATTTTGATCATAAGTTACTTCCCATAAGTTACTTCCATTAACTGAATTTAATTAATTCATTATTCACAATTCCAACTAGAGAAAAGCCAATTCTCTCTGACGGATCTTCGGGTTTTCATCCCAGATTGTGAGTCTACTTTCCTAAACGTGTTTTAATACTTGTTATATGCTTTATAACATCAATTACATGTCCAAAATACAAGATCCGTGAGTTTACCGCCCAAGAACGTTCTTGGGGAGTAAACTCCAAAATGGAACTTTAAGGCTTCCTAGTCCCGATTCCGTGTTAGACAACGTGTAAAGGACCTTGTGTATGATCTTTATAGACTAGAAAGCATCCAAAATCAACAAGCTAGAGGAGTTTACGGCCAAGGAACTTTCTTGGGCCGTAAACCCCTTTTTAAGGGTTAAACATGCCCTAACTTGCCTCCTTGAGCCTAAGGACTTTAACCAATAATACTTGTGCTTAGTTTGGACTTCAAAACACTTCAAAATGATAGAATTATAGGAGTTTACGGCCAAGGAAGGATCTTGGGCCGTAAACCCCTTTTCTAAGGGTAAAAATCATTCCAAGCACACCTTAGGCCTTAAGACAATTTACCTTGAGTACTTGGGACTAGAATGGAGAGTAGAACACATAAAAATCACTCCTTGAAAGGAGTTTACGGCCAAGGAACATATCTTGGGCCGTAAACTCCAAGTGAAGGCACAAAAGTGTGCCTCTTGTCCCCATTAGCCTTAGATAAATTCATGGAAGCCATCCTTGATGTGTAAGAGCCTCAAAACAATTAAAAGCCATCACCCCATAGGAGTTTACGGCTGTAAACTCTAGGGTGAATGGACTTTAGGCCGAAAACTCCACTATGGGGTATTCTAGAGCCTTAAACTACTTCATGGGTTATTCCAACAAAGCTAGGAGTGTTCTAGGATCAAGATAGCACCATAAAACACCCAAGACCACCCTTTGAGGAGTTCACGGCCATAAACCCATGAGTTTACGGCCGTAAACTCCAAGGTGTGGGGTTTGTTGGGTGGTGAACTCCTATGCAAGGCCATTTGATGTTTCAAACCCTTTTGCCTTGTCCCGTAGCAACTTAGATGCAACCATTTGAACCTTAAACACTCATAAAAGTGTTTACATGTTTCCTAAGTGTCTTAACTTATTTATTTAAGTTATTATGTGGCTAATTGGTTATATACATGCTTATTATATGATAACTAGGCTCGAACGTGTAAACAAGTGTCCGTTTGACACTTAGCATGGTATCCGACACTGCAATTCAAACGACTCACCACAAGTGAGTTCATACCCCTTGAATCAACCTTTGAAATGATTTTAAATGTTTTAAATACTTTATGGGGGGGGGGGGGAATACAAGTCAAATACTTATAGTTATTGCTTCAATCACATGTGATTGCATTTAATCACATGTGATTAATAACTAGGAAAACAACGATTTTTTTTCAATGTTCAAACTGTTTATCAAACTGTTTCACTTCAAATGTTTTACAAACTCTTTTTACTTATCAAATGCTTTTATTAAACTTTGTTTTACTTCTTATAAATTGCATGACCATATATGTATATATATATATATAAGTAATGTTTAAAGGGCTTAGGAAGGCCATCCGCCCTATTTCCTTTTCGCGCACTGAGATGTGGTCTGGTGGGATTTCGGGTGACCATCCGAAGGTCGTTTCAACATTAGTTATATATCATATATACATGTATAGACATAAAAGTACTTCCATATTCATATTTATCAGTACATCAATAGTTAGTTACCATCGAGGTAACACAATACATATACATATACATATACATATACTAGAAACAATACATATACAATGATGCTAAAAACAATACATATACATATACTAGAAACAATACATATACAATGATGCTAGAAACAATACATATACATATACTAGAAACAATACTTATACAATGATGCTAGAAACAATACATATACATATACTAGAAACAATACATGTACAATGATGCTAGAAACAATACATATACATATACTAGAACGAGAAACAGTACATATACATGAATACTTTATTATTGTGATTTAAATCGGAGCATGACTTAACTGTCATGGCTCGAGTTGTAGCCAGAATTCTCTTGAAGGGAGAGCGTGAGTTTGCGTATAGATCTATACTGGATTGACAATCCTACACCTTGCTGCTAGCTACAGCCGGACCTGCAGGTCTGCGGGTGCCAAACGTCATTCCGTTATTACGACCATTCATTTGTCGTTGTTACTAGTCGATAGTATGGTGCAATTTATCACGTAATGCCTTAATATAAATCCGGTTTAAGGTAGTTAGTACAACAGTAGTTCTTATAATACAAGGCTACAGTACTACAATAATTTACCCATTACATATTTTTAGTGATAACCTCACTTAAACGTTTATGTACAACTATATTTTGTTAAATGATAGTTACATTTGGGAAATTACACACTTTTACATCAAATGAGCATACAAAACAGTTAAGCCTTGGTAGAAGGCTACTTTAATAGAAAATATAGGTTTTTTTCTGAGAGATTCAAACTTTTACAAATAATTGCAAACCTTTACGTACATTTTACAAACTTATACTTTATACATGTTCAAACATTTGGATAACAAATACCGACACAAAAATACTTATGAACTCACCAGCTTAATGCTGATAAACTCTTTCAAAATAACTTGTATTCTCAGGTCGTCAGTAGACAGGTACCGAGGCCAGCTTTTGAGAAGATGGAGCGCATTCAAGACTCATCTTATTATTTTGATATACGTTATTTTTGGTGTCTATAATGTACAGAACACACTTGTATTAAAATTATATATTTAATGCAATGGATGATGTTGTTTGCTTATTTACATTTACTGTGTTGTGATACTTACATGACGTCCTCCGCCCCAGAACGTTTCCGCCGTTCTTGGTTTTGGGGTGTGACACAAAGTAACCCTGAAATTTCCCATAATCTACAAGCACAACTTTTTTCCTTCAATTCAACTCTATAGTTTTGAAACTCATTCCTTACTTCATGTTCATTTACTCCACTTGGAACTGCATACCAACTTCTGTAAACACATAAGATAGAACATATTATGCAAACACATAAGATAGAACATGTAAAAATAAAACAATTGAAAATACTTACTTAATGTCTTCTCCAAATTATTCCATCTTTGTTACCGCGGAAGGACAAACTTCACCAACCCAGTTTTCAGCCTCTTGTTTCATATTGAAATCCCTTTCCATCATGTAAAGCCTAATTTCTTCAAGCATAGTCAGTAGAGGTTTCTTTCTTGCGTCTACAATGATTGCATTGAAACACTCAGCAATCCCATTCTCTACAGCCTCACAAGCCAAGCCAGTAGAGAAATAAGCCATACACCATGAAGTTGGTTCCCTTGCTATGAGATGATCATAAGTAGCAGAACTTATTGTCTTGATCCTTTCCATATTAAACTTGAAATCTCCTTCTATGGTAGATTTTGTAGCTACCCACAATATGTTTCTGAACTCCATTTCACTATAAACTTTTCTAAAATTGGCATAGAGATGCCTGACACATTGCATGTGCTCAACATATGGTAGAATATCCTTATTAGCTTCAACAAGACCCTACAACATGAAAAAAAAAGTTAATTAGAAACACCATACACTATTGTAAATAATGAAAAATAAAGAGATAGTTACAATACCTTGTGTTGGTCTTTGATTACACGCACACACACACACACACCTTCCACCCTGCAATCCAAGATCATCATTAACCAAATCCAGGAACCATTTCCAGTTGTTCTTGTTCTCTACATCAAAAAATGTCCAAGCTATAGGATACACCTAATTGTTGGCATCCCTACCTATTGCAATTAACAACTCACCCTTACACTGTCCCTTCAAAAAAGAACCATCCAATCCTATTACCCTACGAAATCCCCTCTTTCCACCCCTCTCTTATCACTTTAAAGCAAATGTAGAATCTATGAAATTGTGGTATTATCATGGTTTACAGTAACTGTAATCCTAACTGTGTTGTCTAGATTAGATCTCAGTAGCTCATGCCCATAATCCCAAACTCTTGCGTAGTGGTCACTCAATTTCCCATGAATTAATAACAGTGCCCTCGTCCTTGATCTATAAAACTTAGACCATAAAATTTTGCAATGAAATTTACTTTGTATAATTACCTGCATCTCCTTGCATTTTAAATTAGGTTTCCTAATCAACTCCTTCACAAATTCCCTAGCTAACCAGGTAGGATCCATAAGCCTTGAATTGTTAAAATTCCTAACACATTTATGAATGTCTATCATCTTTTTGACTTGGAAAGACTTTAGTACTCATCCAAGAAGCCCTAACCACAAATGTACACTTATATGGATCACTTCCACATATTGCCACTAGTCTAATACTATCACATTTTTTAAATGAATTTGAAAACCCTTACTAACAGTATAGTTGGTTAAACACAATTTCAGTTCATGTGGGGATTCATACCTTTCACCAAGCGTTGGTCTCATTTTGTTCCATTTCACCTTTGGATTGTGGGTGGAATACTCAAATTCCTCATCACTATCTTCCCCATTACTACCTTCCAGATAATCTTCATATGATTCTTCTTTAGTGATTCCAGTTTGAGCATCGTTTCCAGTCTAAGCATCATTTTTAGTTTGAGCATCATTTTCAATTTGAGCATCATCTACTGCCTCGTAATCATCTTCTTCACATAGAATATTGAGAAATTCGTCTTTGCATTGGGAAACTTGTTTCTTTTTGAAGTACGCATCCAACTCCACATCTATTTGTATCAAAATCATGGATGCATCCATGATTTCAATTGTACGGGGGTAAAAACCCTAGTTTACAGAGAGAGGGGGGGGGGGGGGGAGAATGTGAAACAAGAGAAGTGTGACAACTAGAAAGTTTTGGGTCAAACCAAGTCTAAGGAGGTCTTGTGTATGAGGGTACACAGTGTATATATATATGTAGCTTGATGCAATAATGTTATTTAAAAGCCAAGAGGGTACCATGTGTATAATTAAAGATAATATACACTTGCAATTTCATGTTGATTAAGCCTTGAAAATTTCATACAAAAATAAAATAATTTGAACATAACAACATGAAATTATGCAAGGACCTTGAATTCTTGAGTTTTGAGGCCATCATCTTCGTAATTCCTATTGCTCAAACCCGAAATCACATTGTCTAGGAAACAATAGATCTGAAATCAAAACCATGCAACTCCACTAAGGCTGAAAACACACCTTAAGGACCCACTAAGGCCGAAATCACCATGGGAAAAGACCTATGACCAAAAAATAAAAGTAAAGTCCACCCTAGGTCGGTCATAGTTGGATATT
This sequence comes from Lactuca saligna, assembly GCF_052625555.1. Lineage (NCBI taxonomy): Eukaryota > Viridiplantae > Streptophyta > Magnoliopsida > Asterales > Asteraceae > Lactuca > Lactuca saligna. Next base: position 174,128,726 of record NC_136419.1, read on the forward strand.
TTAATGAGGTTTGCGGTCTAGAATGAGGATAAGACAAGAAAATTTGAATTTAGGATTTGATTTCTCACCCATTTCCAATACAATCACAGTAACCCACTTAATTACCCACCAAACATCCATACATTAACCTCCAGTAATCTAAATAAGTATCTTATCAATCTCCTTTTCTTTTATTAAGGACAAGATCATCCCCTCCCATGCCACAAATCCCACTCCACTTACTGTAAAATTCCAATTTCTCTCAAGAGTTCAAACTTCAAGCTTTAAAGAGGCTCATTTCTTCAAGCATTTCCTAGGTTTGGTAAGTAAATTCAAGACTTCTAAGCATCCTTTACAATCCTATGTTTAGTTCATTCCATTTACACACTCTAAATGTGTTAAAACACTTAGGATAAAGCCATCTCCAAGGAAATTCATCCATTCCAAAAAAGTGTTTAGGCTTAGGATCTTCTCAACACCCCCTTCGAATCCACCCATCAAAACCACTCAAGGTGAGCTTCATACCCCTATTTTTTTAGTTTTACATGTTCTTAGGGTGTGTGGGGGGGGGGGGGGGGGAATAAAAGTAAAAATATGTTTTTCCTTTTGTTACTTGCAAGTCTCATACCTAATATTTAAATGTGGTATGATATTTATATAAAAATGTAAACATCACCACTTGTTCACACGAAAATTTCACGACATATGAAGTTTCATGTGTAAAATATGATTTATTTTTTGTTACAAATATCAACCAGAATATGTTGTATAAACTACAAGTTTCCGGTAATTTTTACAAAACAAATAGCCTTTCTAGTAGAAATGATAATATTTTTAGTCATCACTGTTTTGGTGGGGTAAAACCCAAGAATATTATGTTTTAACAACATATATTACCACTAGACAAGATTACAACTTGATATTTATATAAAGTTTATATAAATAATTTACAAAAAGGAAAACTATAAATGGTATAGTTTGGATGTCATAAATTTTCAATAGTGTAATTATTTCATTTTACAAAAAAAGGAAGAGTCGTAGTTCACGTAAATATGTCAATGCTCTAGTGAGACATTCTCTTCATTGTACCTACCTAGCGTACACTTTAAGTCATGCATTATAACCAAAGTCTCCTAGAGGGAGAGCGGGATAGTTGTGTATCTATACGGGATTGACAACCCCACACCTAAGTTGTTCACTACAGCTAGACGGGCCAGTCTAGGGAGACAAATATCTACCAATTCCGACGTTTGAAGAACGTTGTACAGACATATCAGTCCCATTAAGCATGGTTATAATAACTCACATAGGGCTTAACGATACTATCATGGTTTACGGGAAGCTCGCACTTCACCATTTTTATAAAAATATAAAACTACATACTACTTTACAGTACACTATTGCTTACATTTATGGTCTTAGGGTTTTAAGATTACAGGTTATACATAAGAAAATATTGGATTTCTAGAAACAAACATACTTATTCAGCACACATGCTCTAAGCATGTCCTCCAGTGTCTGGATCTTCCTCTCACTCTGGTCATCGGTCTGAGGGTGGTACGTCGTGCTAAAATGTAGTTGAGTGCCTAGTTCCTCGTGGAACTTCTTCCAAAACCTAGATGTAAACCAAACATCACTGTCAGAGACTACCGACATTGTCACCCCATGTCTAGCCACCACCTCTCGCACATAAATATCCGCCAATTCTCTACGGATATACTCTCAAAAATCGGAATGCAGTGGGCACTCTTTGTCAGTCTGTCCAAGATCACCCATATGGCGTCCACGCCCCTCGCCGTCCTCAGTAACTTCGTGATGAAGTCCATAGTAATCTCTTCCCATCTCCACATGGAAATGGGTAGCGACTGTACCTTTCCATGAGGCTGCTGATGCTCGGCCTTGACCTTCCTGCAGGTCAAGCACCACTCAACAAACTAGGCGATCTCGCGCTTCATGCAGGGCCACCAATAACTCAGTCTCACGTCTCTATACATTTTCGTAGCCCCTGTATGTATAGAGAACTTGGACTTGCGTTCCTCCTCTAATATCCTCTGTTTCACCCCTCTAGTCACTGGTACCAACACTTGGCCACACGATGTCAAAAGACCACGGCTATCCTTAACAAACAAAGGATAGTGTCCCGAAATCCACTCTATCTTCCAATTCTCCCTCTTCACTCCCTCGACCTGGGCCTCCTTGATATTGTCTAACAATGGAGAGATCACCGTCATCCTTATACAAATGTTCCTAATCAGGTACCCCGCCGTCTTGCGACTTAAATCATCAGCCCCCACGTTGGCCTTCCCTAGATGGTATAAGATTTCACAATCATAATCATTTAGCACGTCCATCCACCTCATATGTCGCATGATGAGGTTCTGCTGATCCATCAAATACTTCAAACTCTTGTGATCAGTATAGATGGTGCACCACACCCCATACAAGTAGTGCCTCCAGATCTTGAGGGCGAACACCACTTCACCCAATTCCAAGTCGTGAGTGGGATAATTCGCCTCGTGAGGCTTCAACTGCCTAAAGGCGTAAGATATCACATGCCCCTTCTGCATCAGTACCGTGCCTAACCCTGAAATTAATGCGTCATAGTACACCACTAGATCATCTAACCCCTCAGATAGTACTAGGATTGGAGCCTCACGTAACCTCCGTCTCAGGGTCTCAAAATCCAACTGTTGATCCGTTCCCCACCGAAATGTCACATTCTTCTTGGTCAAGCGGGTCAATGACACAACAATCTTGGAGAAATCTTGAATAAATCTCCAATAATAGCCCGCTAAACCCAAGAAGCTACGAATCTCTGATGCGTTCTTCGGCACTTCCCACCGCATCACAGCCTCAACCTTGGCCAGATCAACAGAAATACCCTCCTGATTGATGATGTGCCCCAAAAATTGTGCCTCTCGCAGCCAAAAATCACACTCGGAGAACCTTCCATAAAGTTTCTCCGCCCTTAGAGTCTCCAGTACCTCCCTCAAATGTTGCTCATGTTGCTCCTTGGTCTTAGAATAGACCATGATATCATCAATATAAACGATCATCGACCGATCCAGCATCGGTCTACACGCCCTGTTCATGAGATCCATGAACGTTGCTAGGGCATTGGTGAGCCCAAACGGCATCACCACAAACTCATAATGCCCATACCAAGTCCTGAAAGCTATCTTTGGTATATCCTCATCCCGAATCCTCGTCTGATGGTACCCCAACCGAAGATCAATCTTGGAAAACCAAGACGCACCCTGCAGTTGATCAAACAAATTATCAATCCTTGGCAACGGATAACGGATCTTCACTGTTAGTTTGTTCAAATCTCAGTAATCAATACACATCCTATGTGATATATCCATCTTTTTCTCGAATAGGATCTGTGCTCCCTATGGGGAACTGCTCGGATGTATGAACCCTCGGTCTAGCAGCTCCTGAAGTTGCGTCGATAACTCTTGCATCTCAGGCAGTGCCAACCGGTATGGTGCCTTCGCTATCGGAGCGGCACCCGACACCAAATCAATTCGGAACTCCACCTGCCTCTCCGGAGGCACTCCTGGTAAATCTTCGGGAAAACATCACGGAATTCCTGTACAACCGGCACACTGCCCACATCCGTCATGGTCTCAACCCTCGTATATAAGATATAAGCTAGAAATCTCGTACACCCCTACTGCAGAAATCTCCTTTCCCTCGCAGCCAAACAGAGAGTTGGCCCTTGCAAGGCTCTCTCACCATTTATAACCAGTTCTCTCGCACTTGGGGTTTGAACCCTAACCAACTGGCGCTCGCAATCAATCATGGCCCCATTATCCCCCAAACAATCCATCCCGACAATCACCTTTAACCCTCGCAACAGTATCGAGACTAGATCAACATGAAACCTCTCTCCCAACACATTTACGAAGCATTCCTAATACACCCTCATAGCACTCAAAGTGCGGTCATCTAAAATCTCTACCTCGAGTGGGGGATCCAAAGTTCCCGGCGTGTCCCGAAACTTCTTGCTAAGCATAAGGGACACAAACAATCGGGTAGCACCCGAATCAAACAAGACAGGAGCAGACATACCATTGAAAAAAAGGTCCCTATACAAGAACAAAGTACACATAAGTCATAAAAATAATAAGAGCAGAGAATAATACACAAATACCAACCACAATGTCTGGTGCTGCCCGAGCCTCCTCGGTAGTCAGCTGAAATGCACGGCTCTTCACCGTTAGGGCATCCGCCTTAGCAAGGCGGCCATCGGTGATTCTTAGTATGGTGGGTGCAAGTACCGCCACTGCTCCTCCCCCTCCCTGCAACCTCGGAAGGTCGGCCTTTTATGGTCAGTCTGGTTGCAATGCAAACATATTAATCGTTTCTTGGGGCAATCCCTGCTCAAATGGCCCTGCTGACCACAAGAGTAACATCCCAATATTCCTGCTGTATGACAAGCCCCACTGTGAGATTTACTGCATCTAACACAGTAGCCCCAGCCCTGCTAGCCCCTACTGGAAGTGTGTGAAGTCTTAGGCTTTTTATCCTGACCCACCGTTGACTGCGCCTGCTCCAACTTCCGCTTGGTGCAGGAATCTAACTCCATCTCCCATTCCCGGGCCTTCTCCACCATATGGTTCAGGGTTTTTCACCCTGTAAAGCTCACAAAATCCTAGATATCATCCCTCAGCATGGAATGATATCTCGTCCCCTGCATATCCTCATTGGTAGCGTACTGTGGAATCAACAATGCTCGCTCACGAAACTTGGTGGTGATCTCCGCCACAGTCTCGGTGGTCTGTTGGAGTTCCTCGAACTCCCTCACCATCCTCTGCACCTCAATGGCCAGTGAAAACTCCAAGTCAAATTGTAGGACAAACTAGGCCCATGTCATCTCAGCCACACCCGCTACTCCCACCTGGCTAGTAACCTCGCCCCACCAATCTCGGGCTCTGTCAGTCAGCATATAATAAGCAAATCCCACCTTTTTCGTATCCAGGAAAGAACTTGTATGCTAGGCGTTCTCAATATCTGACACCCAGTGTCGGCTAATAATGGATCCCTGACCCCGAATAACTCTGGCGCTCCGCATGCCTTGAACTCCCGAAATGAGGGAGTTCGGGCCCCAACTTGGCCTATAGCGATCTCGGCTCTGAATGCCCTGAGCCTCTCCTATATAATCTCCATCATAACCTCCTTGACTGTCTGAAAGATGACTAGGGTAGCATCAAGGATGCCCTCGTAACCTCGGCTTCAATAAGCTCATGCAGCCTCTCATTGATGACATCGGTAGTGTCACCTGATCCAAACCCGGATCCAGATCCCCCTACTCCAACTCGGGTCACCACCATGCTGAACTGAAATGTCATAAATCATAACGATTAGGATACTCCTAAAGGGGATCTTCCCACACTAGTACTCCTTGGAGTTGTCAGATCTAACATTGGTTCGGGTACAGGTCATGTGCTTTCAGTAGTGCGGGCCCAATACTACCTTCCACACCTACCTGTACCTTTCTAGATGCTTGACCTGGCAACTTTAATTTGTCCCAAAATAAATCACATTCCATAGACTACCACACCTCTCAAATCCTAGGTCATCCTAAGATTTGCTCTACCCATACCAATCATATATGGTTGCCTTTATGCATGCAAATTATACATAGAAAAGGATCAAATAGACTTTCGAATAAAAGATTCTACCCTAGGACCACAACCAAACAAGGAACGGGAAATAAGGCCAAATCAATCATTCTGGGGCTATAAAGCTCCAAACCATATACAATTTTAAAATCATACACATAGCAAGTTCCATATGATTGTCAAAGCTCAAACATCAGTATAACATGGCTAACACCTTGGGGAACTACTTACTTGGCTCGGCTGATCAGGCGCGTTACACTCTCATCTTTTCCCTTCTTTAAAAGCTTTTTCATTTTATTTTTGAAAACAATTTTACCATTTCCTTAGTTTGAGTCCTGACACACCCAAGAGTGTGCCCGAATCCCTCGAACCAAGGCTCTGATACCAACTTGTAACGACCTGATTTTTCAAAGGAAAATTTTCATTTTTGACTATCCAAACACATTTACATAAATTAAAAAATCCTATATATAATTGTTTTCAAACTCATATCAATTACAGTTTTTATTTAAAATATCAGAGTGTCCCATAAAACGCATGTGTGAAAGTGCACGCCACGCTATCAAGCCTTGCCCTTGCCCTTGGGATCCAATGTACCGGAAACAAATCCACAACCTGTAAGCTAATGCTTAGTGAGTCCCCCCTTCCCCAGAGCATACCCACACACAATCCACATAACACAGACCATATTAGCTATACAAGCTACATATAGCATGTAAGCCATGAATACATAAACCTGTAAGGATGTCGTGGGCTTCCCCCAGGGTCTTACACATCCGTGCTATGGGATACCCACATGGTCTTTACCTAGGAATGCCATGGACTCCCCCAAATGGTCTTATATCCAACTATCACGGGCTCCCCCGTTGTCTTCCATGCAATAATGTACATATCAACTAGCATATCATATATCATAGAAATATCTATCATATTACATAACACATATATAAACATATAAGAATGTCGTCGGCTCCCCCCCCCCCCCCCCCCCCCAAGGTCTTATACCATCTTTACCTAGGAATGCTGTGGGCTCCCCCACATGGTCTTATATCTAATTGTCATGGGCTCCTCTCGAGGTCTTTCATGCAAATATCATATAATCACTAGCGTACCACTTAGCATAAAGCTAACTATCATACCACATATCTGTACTATAGCTAGTGTACCACGTAACACAAAATGGGTTGGCCTTGGTGCCTTAGACCCATTACCTATCTCGAATGTTGAACTGAAAAACTAGAACCAGATATGTCCCATGTGTTTCTCCAACTCAATTGCCTGTAAGTATCATTAGATAGACTTGTCATAATCCCAGAATTACCCTCAAGGTCAACCCTGGTCAACCTTGGTCGAAGTCATAGTCAACAGTCCATGTTGACCTCAACTCGTCGAGTGCATCTAGTGACTCGTCGAGTTCCTACCGAGTCCACACAACCTGATCAAACCATAGACAACTCGCAAAGTTGTTTCTTCAACTCGACAAGTTCACTTGATATGTAAAAGGCATGGAAACCTAAATGGACCGATATATCGGGTTCCTAGATTGCCCCTATTTTGAAACCTGATAACCCCCTTCCAGGGCGACACTTTCAGTAACACAAAGTTCCCCACCTGGAACTCAAGATTCGATCTCTACCGGTCATCATAACTTTTTTAAGGGCTCTGCGCGACAGGCAACTGCTCGCGCACCTGTTGAATCAACCTGGTAGTCTTGAGCACTACCTCAGTGCTCCCCAAGACCCGGTGCCCAACCTCATCCCAAAAAATGAGGGTCCTGAACCTCCGACCGTACAACATCTCGAATGATGGTCGGTCGATACTAGCATTGTAACCGTTGCTGTATGAAAACTTTACCAACAGGAGGTATGTGTCCCAACTCCCTCCAAAATCCAACATGCATGCTCTAAACATGTCCTCCAGTGTCTGGATCATCCTCTCGTTCTGGCCATCGGTATGGGGGTGGTACGTCGTGCTAAAATGTAGTTGAGTGCCCAGTTCCTCGTGGAACTTCTTCCAAAACCTAGATGTAAACCAAACATCCATGTCAGAGACTACCGACATTGGCACCCCGTGTCTAGTTGCTACCTCTCACAAATAAATATCCGCCAACTTCTCCATGGATATACTCTCAAAAATCGGAATGAAGTGGGAACTCCTCGTCAGTCTGTCCACGATAACTTCGTCCTCGGTAACTTCGTGATGAAGTCCATAGTGATCTCTTTCCATTTCCACATGGGAATGGGTAGCGGCTGTACCTTGCCATGAGGCTGCTGATGCTTGGCCTTGACCTTCCTGCAGGTCAAACATCACTCCACAAACCAGTCGATCTCCTGCTTCATGTAGGGCCACCAATAACTCAGTCTCAAGTCTCAATACATATTCATAGCCACTGGATGTATATAGAAGTTTCACTTATGTGACTCCTCTAATATCCTCTGTTTCACCCCTCCAGTCACTGGTACCCACACTCGACCACATTGTGTCAAAATACCATGGACATCCTTAACAAAAAAAGGATATTGTCCCTGAATCCACTCTATATTCCAATTCACTCTTCACTACCTCAACATGGGCCTCCTTGATCATGTATAACAATGAAGAGATCATCGTCATCCTCATACAAATGTTCCTAATTGGGGACCCCGTTGTCTTGCGGCTTAAAGCATCGACCGCCACGTTGGCCTTCCCTGGATGGTATAGGATCTCACAATCATAATCATTTAGCACGTCCATCCACCTCCTTTGTCGCATGTTGAGGTTCTGCTGATCCATCTAATACTTCAAACCCTTTTGAGCAGTATAGATGGTGCATCGTACCCCATACAAGTAGCGCCTCCAGATCTTGAGGGCGAACACTATTGCCCCTAATTCTAAGTTGTGAGTGTGGTAATTTGCCTCATGAGGCTTCAACTGCCTAGAGGCGTAATCCATCAAGTTCCCCCTCTGCATTAGTATTGTGCCTAACCTTGAAATCGATGCGTCATAGTACACCACTAGATCGTTTAACCCCTCGGGTAGTATTGGGATCGGACCCTCGCATAACCTCCGTCTCAGGGTCTCAAAAGCCAACTATTGATCCGTGCCCCACCAAAATGTCACATTCTTCTTGGTCAAGCGGGTCAATGACACAACAATCTTGGAGAAATCCTGAATAAATTTCCGATAATTAACCGCTAAACTGAAGAAGCTACGAATCTTTGATGCATTCATCGGTACATCCCACTCCAACACATCCAAAACCTTGGCCGAATCAACAGAAATACATCCTGATAGATGATGTGCCCCCAAAATTGTACCTCTCGCATCCAGAAATCACACTTGGAGAACTTTTCATTGTCACACCCCAAAACCAAGAACGGCGGAAACGTTCTGGGGCGGAGGACGTCATGTATAGTATCACAACACAGTATAATAGCAAACAAGTAAACAACATCATCCATTACATTAAATATATAATTTTAATACAAGTGTGTTCTGTAGTATATAAGACACCAAAATATGAATCAAAATATAAGATGAGTCTTGTATGCGCTCCATCTTCTCAAAAGTTGGCATCGGTACCTGTCTACTATTGACCTGAGAATACAAGTTATTTTGAAATAGTTTATCAGCATTAAAGCTGGTGAGTTCATAAGTATTTAATGTTTATGTTTGTATCAAAATGTTTGAAACAGTGTTTGAAGTACGAATTTGTAAACGTTTGTAGTAAAAGTAAGTAAATGTTTGTAAAAGTTTGTAACTCCTAGAAAATACTATATTTTCTACTAAAAGTAGTCTTCTACAAAGGAACAACTGTTTTATATGTTTGTTTCTTGTAAAAGTGTGTAATTTCCCCAAGCGTAACTATCATTATCAAAATATAGTTTGTACATTAATGTTTAGGTGAAGTGATCACTAAATATATGTAACGGGTAAATTAATGTAGTACTATAGTGCTGTATTACAGGAACTACAGCTGTACTAACTACCTTAAACTGGATTTATATCAAGGTATTATGTGATTAGTTGTACCATACTATCGACTATGAACACGATGATGTAAGACGTCGAAAAAAATGACATTTGGCAGCACCCGTAGACCTGTAGGTCCCACTGTAGCTAGCAACAAGGTGTAGGATATTCAATCCAGTATAGATCTATACTCAAACTCACGCTCTCCCTCCAGGAGATTGTGGTTACAACTCGGGCCATGACAATGAAGGCATGCTCCGATACAATGGATCACATTTATGTTAATGTATACTTGTATATGTAATGTATTGTTTCTCATCATAGTATCATTGTATATGTTCTCATTATAGTATAGTTGTATATGTTCTCATCATAGTATAGTTGTATATGTTCTCATCATAGTATAGTTGTATATGTGCTCACAGTTATACATAACTAAGATCTTATAGCCTTAGAATGTTTGATTTGGCCTTATGTTCTGTTCTTGTTTGATTCGAAGCTTAGGGTAGGATTGAATATTCGAAAGTCTATAGGGTCCAACATTATGTATGGCTAGAATACACTAGTGTTGCAGGGTTGGTGGAAGTTTCATGGATGGGTGGGTTGTGTGAGGCCGGGAGGCCAGTTATGAGATATTTAGCATCCATCTAGGAGTGAGGATTGAGCGCTTGCCATGTTGTGTATTCAGTTAGGGCGTTGTGATACTTGAGAGAAATATAGGTAGGTGTGGAAGGTGGTAGGGGCACATACTACTAAAAGCACATAACCCATATGTGTGTCAAGTAGGTCACAATCCCTAGGGTTGGGTTGTGAGTTGGTCCCCTGTCATTATATGGATTATCAGGGATCTTTCTGGTGTTTACCAGAATGGTGGTTATGAGACGGCTTGAGACCGGATCTAGGTTAGGATCAGGAGCTAGCAGCCAGGATAGGCCAACATTGTCAAGGGACCATGTCAGTGAGATCATCCGGGAGGAGGTGATCAAGTTTATCTGGGGACAGTTATCGGAGATGTTCGGGTCTATTAAGACCGTCATGGTTGAGTACTTTGACGAGCACTACGCATCCATTGCTGATACGGCTGCCGCAGCAGCTTTAGCAGCTGTAACAACAATAAGGGGAAGAGCTGGTCGATCTTTTCAGTACCAGGACTTGTTATTGGTACATATTCTGATGAGCAAAGGACTGTAGTGATCTGGGATCAAGAAGATGATTTGTACTTGTTACATTCCGCTAATAAGTAGGAGAGTTTATTGTTGGATTAGTGTCTAAGTCCATAACTATTTTGGTATGTACTTGACCCGATGGTGCATGGTCCTTTTGGGTTGCCTTCACCAAAGCAACTTGATAGGATGAATTATGGAGAGAAAGGATTAAATATCATTTATTAATGTATTATGAGAATAATATATTAAAGGAAAAATCATATTGTTTAGTTAATATTAGTCAAGAATTAATTAGTAATTAGTTTTGTGACTAAAAGAGATTAATTAAACTTAAGGGACTGGAATTGTAATTATAAGATAATTGCAATTTGGGCCATGGATTGTCTTATATTAAGGAGTGGATGAATTCTATGGGGAAACCCATGAGGAAATCATCCAAGGCCTTAAGGAAAGGAGTCCATGGGTTGCTTAGGGCTTAAGCATCCAAATTAGGGTTTCCTTGTTAGACAACCCTGATAGCCTCACTATATATAGAACCCTTAAGGCTCAAAAACGTGGGGAACTTCTCTTCTAGGGTTAGAACACGTTTTGGGAAGCCTCTATCCTCTCTCCTCTTCATTCTCTTGCTCTTGATGTTTGTGAACCATTAGAGGAGTGACATTTGTGACTCTAAGCTTTCTAAAGTCAATACAAGGAGGAATTGAGATTGTTATTGCTACATAACAACCAAGGTATGATCTTAAACCTATTCTCATGTTAATATGATTACTTGAATGCTAGAATTAGGGTTTATAGTCTTGGATAACTTGCATGTACAATAGAGAAACCTAGATCCAAGCATTAGGGTTTGTATGAGCACATAGGATGTTCTTATGACCCAAACTCATCAGTGGTATCAGAGCCTAGATTGGTTTCTATTGTAATGATGCCTTGTATGTTGAAAAAATTCGATTTTTGTGGTTCTGCATGATGGACTCGGCGAGTCCCACTATGGACTCGGCGAGGTGCCCCTACTCAGCAAGTCCATGGGGGTACTCGGCGAGTTCGAGCGTCAGATGGAGCTATTTTCGGGATTTCTTGTTGTTTATCTTTGAGATACTTGCCTTTATCATATTAGATCAATATAAATCCAATTTGATGATATATATGAGTATATTCTTGATCTAATTGAAGATATTTATCAATTAATAAAATATTTGTTTCCTTATGTGATAATTGATTAATTATTTTGATTAAATTGGTAAATTGTTTTGCAAGAAATCATTAAATAAATCAAATATGGATAATTATGTGATTAAATGTTAATTTAGATTATTTGTTATTTGATCCTTGTTGTTATGAAAAGTTTCATATTTTCCCCTTTAAGTTTTATAGTTTAAATTTGAACTCAAAAGTTTTATTGTTTTGAAATTTAAATAGTTAAAACCCTAATATTTTGAAAAAAAAAGGTTTTAGAATTTGCTTCCAAGTTTTGGAATTTAAATTTTGATAATTTTGATGTATACTTAAATTCTAAACCCTTATGTTTTGAAATGTTTCAAAACTTACCCTCAAGATTTGGAATTTAAAAGTTGATTAAAAGGTTTATTTAGGAATGTTAAATTCTAAAACTCTAGTAATGTTTTGAAAAGTTCAAATCACACCCTTTTGGTTTTATTAATTAATTAAGGTGTATAATTAAAAGAGGTTTAATAAATCCATAAAAATTTAGGTTTACAATTTAATTAAAAGTATAATTGTTAAATTTGACCACCTAGTATTTTAAAAGTGTAAAATAAACCCTATACTACATATAAAATTAAAAGTCTAACATTATATATATATATATATATATATATATATATATATATATATATATATATATATATATGTATGAGTAAAAGTCAGTCTTACCGTTAGTAGGCCTCATTCACGAAGCTGGTCTATAAGGGGTGTTTAAGGAAATTGCCTATAATATGGCGATTGAATGGGTATCCACTCTCACCCACCGCACTCTTGACTAGTGGAGGCTCGTTAGCCGAACGGGTAGGGTAGGACGCAACCTTCTATTATAAGTATGATGAAGTACAAAAAGTAACTAAATGTTTTTCAAATTCCCAATCTTAGTTACTTAGGAAAAGTGAATTGATGCAATTCCATGAAATTACACTTTGTGCCCTTGCGAAGACATTAGTGGAGCGTGTGTGGTTTACCGACACACTAAATGGTTCTAAGCAAAGGTAGCAAAGGGTGACTCAATGTTTGTCATAGTTCAGTGGAGCGTGTGTGGTTTACCGGCACATTGAATAGGTGACTGTAACATGTGAGGGCACCATGTAAGTTTGCATGGTTATTCACACCCGCTTTGTGATCCTTGGCATCCCAGTCACAAACAAGAGGGGCATATCGAGATTTAAACATGCCATTGAAAGTTCAGTGAATCTCAAAGGATCTAGGATTTTTCTTAGATATAAAACTTAAATTTCTTTTTCGTTTTTCATGGTGGAAATTAGTGAATCGTCATTCACTTACCTTCAAATGTTCTGCAATTTGGGTTACGGCATCCCTCTCCCGAGCTGTAGAATATTGTGCTGGGTCCTAGCCTTAGTATCTCATTTGGGTGATTTACTAAGGACTTAATCAATCAACTAACTTGAATTCGTTTTCTCCCGTTTTGTAGATGTCAAAGTTCGACAATTATGGTCTTCCCAAATCCCGTGGAACAAGCATTCCACATGAAGATGGTATTCCACGATTCGATCGAGGAACAAGAAATCATGCTTCACTTACTCCACCTCCTCCAATTGTTCTCCCTAACCCACAAGATCGAAGAATTGAAAGGTTCAATATCACTAAGGCCCTATTGGAAATGAAACATGAAGATGGTAAATCCGTGTGTGCCCACATTCTAGGAATGAAATCACACATCGATAGGTTGATTATGTTGGGTGTGTCATTTCCGAATGAGTTAGCTGTGAATTGGGTTTTGCAGTCACTTCCTGAATCATATAATGAGTTCAAAAGAAAGTATTATATGATGGGTCATGACGACAACCTCATTAACCTAACTTACATGCTCATTGCTGCTGAATCAGAAATGATTTGGCGAAGCAATGGAGCGTATTTGTTGGGAGAGTCAACCAACCATGCTTCTGAGGATGTTCTAAGAGAAGCGACCTGTGTTTGCTGCCAAAAGAAAGGGCGTTGGATAGAAGTCTTCCCCAAGATCCTGAAGATTCCAAAGATGGGAGAGTCAAAGAGTATGGCTGTGCTTCAGGTAAAATTCCACAATCTAATTCCATTAAGTTCTTATTCGTTGATTCTTAATACATGATGTGATAAGATTGCATTTGAATGTTTTGCAGGATCGGTGAAAAGAAAGGAAGCTTGATGAAAGAGCAAGATGAGTCTAATCACAAAGAAATGGATCTCGATCGCATAGACTTGAAGATTAGATTTTGAGCTTAGATAGTTATGATAGAGTTGTTAGAATTTTTTTTTGAATACATAGTTTTCAGTTGATTTTGTGTTGTAAGGACAAATGTTTTCCGCTGCTTTTATAAATAAAATAAATTTTCGTTTGACTTATTTATTTATTTGTTTATTCCCTTGCAATGAAATCGTTATGAAAACTGATGTTTGCATATTTCTACAACGAATGAATATGATTCTTATTTATGGAAATATCGAGAATTTACCAAATAGGGAGAATTTCTCATCGGCCAAATTTCAATTGGACAGAAATTTGGAATCACACAATTTGGTTGCATGATGAATGAGAAATTTCATATTTGGAAATTAGACTAATTCGTTGACAAAGTGTCAAGTGAAGGGCTAAGAAATCGAGCACACAAAGTTGTGTGTTGATCAAGTCCACCATAAGAGTAACAAAGATATTCATCCTGATTTTTCTAAAGGTTTAGTAAATATGATAAGATTAAGTGTAATTCAGAATTGATTAAAAAGGTTTAAATCAATGGCAGAACGAATAAGAAGAATCAAGTAGGCAAAAAGATAAAAGGTTCTCCATTCTAAGAAGAAGGGAGAGTACCTTTTATGTTTTATGATAGGTCTTAATGATTAAGAACCATATCTCAAATGATCCTCTAAGTGAGTCTTAGTACAATTGTATGTTTAAGAAGAGGAATCAAGAATTGAAGAAATGGTTAAATCAAGAAGTCAATCATACTTCGTTCCAAAACAAGTATTAGAGTTAAGATTGTGACAATGAGTGACAAGTATTAAAAGGTTTATAACATTCATCAAATGTGGAAAGTTGTGATGTCTTGGATACGACAAAGACCAACTAGGACCAATTTATGAAGTGTTTTGATAAAAACTACACTAACTCTTGAATATTTGTTTGTCAAGAAATGTTTATTGACAAGAGAATCTTATATGTCAAGGAGTCAGTGGGAGTCTTAATGGTCTTGAAAGGTTTCAAGAACAAATCAAATAAACCTTGTCGATCATCACTAGCACACGAGTTGAGGTTAACAACCTATCGTGTTGACATTATTTTGTTTCTGTGCTGTTCCAATTGAGTTAATTATGCATGTGAGTCCTATGAGTTCTCATTTGAATGCATAAAAGGCAAGGACCTTGATCAATGGAAAGTACATTGATAGGAAAAGGTGAGTTGCTTAACTACTTAGAAGACATGGTGGTCAGCCGTGCCACCATAAGGCAAGAAATCAAGATTAAGAAAGTTCGATCCACATGAGTTTGAATTTGTCGTAAACCTTGGTTTTAACAAATTCACATGAATAGGAACACATACACCGTTTAAATCTAAGTGTCATAAGATTTCCTCCTTCATGAAAATAATTGTGAGAAAATGCTTTCACTAAGAAAGATTTTAAGAAGATAGTGATTGTAAAATTGCATTCTCGAATTCGATTATGGTTACGGTATCCCTTTCCATGATTTGGATTGTGAGGTTTGACAATTAGTCTTAATTGTTTAGACACACATATTAACTATCTAAGGCAAAGGTGTATAAGTTCAAGAAGCATTGATAAAATATTATCAAAGCACTAAGTATTAGAAACATGAACTTAAGAAATTCAATAAGTATTGTTTTTCTGAAAGTTAAGCTGTTTCTGAATACATGTCAAAGCTAGTGGGAGCATAAGTGTTATGTTTTTATAATAGTCATCATGATAGTGGGAGCAAAAATGTTATGATTGTATGATTATTAAGGCACGTATTGCAAGTTGGCAATATTAATTATAGAAAACAAGAGTTATACCTTGCAAAGGTGTAAGGGTTGTAAAGTTGTTTTGCTATAATTAAGGGAGAGAATATTATGCTTCATTTCAAATCTAAAGGCTTAGGTTGAGAAATGTTAATAAATTTAGTCAAAGGTATATAGTGTGTTCTTAAAATTTCGATTATGATTACGGCATTCCGCTTCACAATTCGAATTTTGAGAACATAGCAAATAAAACATTATGCATCGTGTCCCATACGCTTCGGGTATAGTGTCAATTGCAAATGCTTTAATATTTGACCATTCTAAAATTTTCCAAATGTATAGCGCATTTAGAGGGAAAAGGGACTAGAATCGGTTTTGACTAAAATAATTAAATACTATCAAAGGACTGAAACGACCCAAAAACACGACCCAAAAATTTCGTTTTTCCATATAATCAAAACCATAATATAAGTATCATAACATAAAACATACGCTATGTACCCCCAAAATATAATAAAATATTGTGCGGAAAACTGTATCATACTACATCAATTCAAAACATCAAGAGACATCCCCAGGATAAAAGCTATGCTGTGGTGTGTGCGATGCTGTCACCCCGAGCTCTTCCCTTTGCTTGCGGAAGTACCTGAAACCAAACTGAAACTATAAGCACGAAGCTTAGTGAGCTCCCCCAAACTACCACATACCATACAATAACATATAAACACATATTGGGCCTTGCCCACTGCATCAGGCCGAAGCCCGGAAACTGCATCGGACCGAAGTCCGGAACTGATTGGGACCTTGTCCCCTGCATCGGACCGAAGTCCGGAATTAACTGCATCGGACCGAAGTCCGGAACTGACTGCATCGGACCGAAGTCCGGAACTGACTGGGACCTTGTCCCCTGCATCGGACCAAAGTCCGGAACTAACTGCATCGGACCGAAGTCCGGAACTGACTGGGACCTTGTCCCCTGCATCGGACCGAAGTTCAGAACTAACTGCATCGGACCGAAGTCCGGAACTGATTGACTGAACATGGCATAGCATAACACATCAACTAGCATAACACATACACGACATGCTACATCGGGCCGTGGCCCGGAACACATAATACTTAACACATGAAACATAGCACACAAATCCTGTTCGAGCCACGAAGGCATCGAACATACTAACTACTGCATCGGACCTAAATCCGGAAACTACTGCTAACTGAACGGGCTGGCATTGTGGCCTTAGACCCGTTCCTACTGGAAGGAAACTCACCTCGTAAGCTGGCTGCTGAGTGTGTGGCTCGGAAAGCTAACGGCGGCTGCTCCTGAATCTCCTCGGCTACAAGTCCATAAACACACTCAATCAAATACTAAACATTGCGCTTGGGGTAAAATGACTCTTTTACCCTCGGTCAAAGTCAATTATCTTTTGGGCTGACTCGCCGAGTTGGGCCACCCAACTCGCCGAGTCCCACTCTCACTTTTCACTCTTACTCACTGCTACTCGTCGAGTCTGGCATCGACTCGACGAGTACCCTCTTGATCCAAGAACTCAGACAATCTTCATCCGACTCGCCGAGCCGGATGAACAAACTCGACGAGTTGTTCTTGATCTTTAAGAAGATTGCCTTGGACTCTCCGAGTTGATGAACAACTCGCCGAGTCCCTCCATCACTGAGTTTACCCTCAACTCGCTGAGTCCACTCCCTAACTCACCTAGTCCACTCGACACTGATAAAACTGAAGAACTCGGGACTCGCGACCCAACTCGTCGAGTCGTTCTTCCGACTCGCCGAGTTGCCGCCATGCAACTGATTTTTACTTGATTTTGTTTGAATCCAACACATACAATTGATAGATCTGGGTCCAATAAGCTGATTTACCACGTAAAGTTTCCAACTTTACGTGTACAACCTCATGAATAAGGGAAATAAGGCTAAAAGATGCACAAAATGGGTAGATCTATGGTTATCATGCAATATAACTCCAAAAAGACAGTAGATCTGGGCTCTACAACACCCCAACATTCAGATCCATAGCTATTTCGACTTAATAAGGCGTTCATGCAAGTGTAAGGCTTGGAACAAGCATCAACTAGCTCTTAGGAGAGCTCTAATGGAAGTTTAAAGCATATAACAAGATGGAACTCCGAAAATACCTCAATTAACTCTGATTTGGCCTTGGATCTTTGCACTACAACACTTCTCCTTGCTTCTTCTTTCTTCTCCTTCTTCACACCTTCACAAAATGGCACCAAAACACATATAAGCTCTTCAAGGGAGGTTTAGGGTTCTAACACTGCGTTCTCAGGGTGAGGGAGGCGAGGATGGGGGCTATAAGGTGGTATAAATAGTGGGCAACCCGGGGATTTTAGGGTTTCACCCAGACAGATGGACTCGCCGAGTCAGGGATATGGACCCGCCGAGTCCCCGGCTCACGCGTGCCCTCAGGCGCGACCGTACTCGGCGAGTCAGGCTAGAACTCGCCGAGTCCCTCTTGAAAAACTCACTATAATTACCAATAAATCAACATACCGGGAACGGGTCGTTACAATTCTCCCCCACTTGTCTCAGACTTCGTCCTCGAAGTCTGCTATGGCCGGATCTGCAAATAACTTCGGGTAGTGCACTCTCATTTCCTCTTCAGCCTCCCACGTCCATTCAGACCCCTTCCGGTGCTGCCACTGCACCTTTACTAGCTGAATTACCTTGTTCCTCAAGGTCTTGGTCTTCCGTTCCAGAATCGCGACCGGCTTCTCGATATAATTTAGGCCGCTATCAACCTGAATGTCCTCTAAGGGAACGACTGCTGTCTCATCCACCAAACACTTCCTCAACTGCGACACGTGGAAGGTGTTGTGTATCTGACTAAGCTCCTCAGGGAGATCTAACCGATAAGCCACCCGACCCACCCGGGCCAAAACCCTGAAAGGACCAATAAATCTGGGGCCCAATTTGCCCCTCTTCCGGAACCTGATGACACCTTTCCAAGGTGAGACTTTCAGAAGAACCATATCTCCCACCTGGAACTCCAAGTCCGAACGCCTCCTGTCGGCGTAGCTCTTCTGCCGACTCTGCGCAGTCTGCAGCCTACTACGGACCTGCTGGATCAATTCCGTCGTCTTGAGCACCACTTTGGTGCTCCCTATAACTCGCTGACCGACCTCGCCCCAACAAATCGGGGTCCTGCACTTCCTGCCATATAACATCTCAAAAGGAGGTCGATCAATACTCGCATGATAACTATTGTTATACGAGAATTCCGCTAACGGAAGATACGTATCCCAACTGCCCCCAAAATCTAGAACACATGCCCTAAGCATGTCCTCAAGAGTCTGAATCGTCCTCTCGCTCTGCCCGTCAGTCTGAGGATGAAAAGCGGTGCTGAAATGGAGACGAGTACCCATCTCGTCGTGGAATCGCTTCCAGAATCTGGACGTGAAACGAACATCTCGGTCCGACACCACCGATACCGGCACTCCATGACGTGCCACAATCTCTCGCACATAGATATCGGCTAACTTTTCCGCCGATATACTCTCCTGAATCGGAATAAAATGGGCACTCTTCGTCAACCGATCCACTACTACCCATATCGAGTCCACCCCGCGTGCGGTCCTGGGGAGTTTGGTGACAAAATCCATGGTGATATCCTCCCATTTCCACACGGGAATGTCTAACGGCTGCATCTTGCCGTGAGGTCTCTGGTGCTCCGCCTTGACCTTCCGGCAGGTCAAACATCTCTCCACATACCAAGCGACATCTCGCTTCATGCAGGGCCACCAATAATCAGGTCGAAGATCTCGATACATCTTCGTCGCTCCTGGGTGGATAGAAAATCGAGACTTATGGGCCTCGTCCATCAATACTTGCCGTACCCCACCCCAGTACGGTACCCACACCCTACCATGAAGCGTCAACAAACCCCGACTGTCGTAATCAAACGAAGCTACTCGGCCCACTATCCTCTCGCACTTCTGCCTCTCCTCCTTGAGGCCCTCCATCTGAGCCTCCTTGATCCGCTCCAACAACAGAGTGATCACTGTCATCCTCATACACAGATCTCTGATAGGGGCCGTCGACACCTTGCGGCTCAGGGCGTCGGCCACCACATTGGCCTTCCCTGGATGATAAAGGATCTCACAGTCATAGTCCTTCAGCACGTCTAACCATCTCCTCTGTCTCATGTTCAAACTCGGCTGATCCATAAGATATCGCAAACTCTTGTGATCCGTGTAAATAGTACAGCGGACCCCATAAAGGTAATGTCTCCAAATCATGAGGGCAAACACAACTGCCTCCAGCTCCAAATCGTGGGTAGGATAATTAGCCTCGTGAGGCTTCAACTATCTCGAGGCATAAGCTACTACATGGCCTCGCTGCATCAATACTGCTCCCATACCTGTGATCGATGCATCACAATAGACTACGAAATCCTCTACTCCTTCTGGAAAGGTAAGGATCGGAGCCTCGCACAATCTCTGCCTGAGAGTCTCGAACACCGTCTGCTGCTCAGGCCCCTAACGAAAAACCACCGACTTCTTGGTTAGCCGGGTGAGCAGCACTGCTATCTTGGAGAAGTCCTGAATAAATCTCTGATAATACCCTGCTAGCCCCAGGAAGCTCCGAATCTCAGATGGAGACCTCGGGACCTCCCACTGCATCACGGCCTCAATCTTGGCCGGATCTACCAAAATACCCTTCTGGTTGACGAGATGACCAAGAAACTGCACCTCGCGCAACCAGAACTCACACTTGGAGAACTTTGCAAAAAGTCTCTCCCTCCTCAAAGTCTCCAACACCTCCCGCAGGTGCTCCTCGTGCTGCCCCTGTGTCTTGGAATACACCAAGATGTCATCTATAAACACTATCACCGACCGATCCAGCATCGGTCTGCACACGCGGTTCATGAGATCCATGAACGCGGCTGGGGCATTGGTGAGCCCAAATGGCATCACCACGAACTCATAATGACCATACCGGGTCCTGAAAGCAGTCTTCTGTACATCCTCATCTCTAACCCTCATCTGATGATAACCGGAACGTAGATCGATCTTGGAGAACCAAGACGCTCCCTGAAGCTGATCAAACAAGTCATCTATCCTCGGAAGTGGGTAACGGTTCTTCACCGTTACTTTGTTCAACTCCCGATAATCAATGCACATACGATGCGACCCATCCTTCTTCCTCACAAATAAGATCGGCGCTCCCCAAGGCGAACTGCTCGGCCGAATGAAACCCTTGTCTAACAGCTCCTGAAGCTGTGTAGACAACTCCTGCATCTCAGGGGGAGCAAGTTGATATGGTGCTTTGGCTATCGGAGCCGCACCAGGAACTAGGTCGATCCTGAACTCAACCTGCCTCTCTGGAGGTATCCCCGGCAAATCCTCGGGAAACACATCCGGGTAGTCACGAACAATAGGAACATCATCAATCGTCGTCTTGCCCTTCTCCCGGGCATCCAAGACGTAAGCTACAAAGCCGGTGCAACCCTGCTGAACATAGCGCCTCGCCCTTGCGGCGGAACAAAAGATCGGTCCTCGCTGGGGCCTCTCGCCCTGAATCACTATCTCTCCCCCACTGGGAGTGCGAACCCTCACTAGCTGAAGCTCACAATCAATCACCGCCCCATTGGGGCTCAGCCAATCCATGCCCACAATAACTTTATTCCCACGCAGGGGAATAGGAACCAGGTCCACTGAAAACTGCTCATCAAATATCTGAAGGGAACACCCTCTATGTACTCTGCCGACCCTCACGGTCCTATCATCTGCTATCTCAACCTCTAATGGACAATCCAGCTCCCCTGGAGCTCTGCTAAATCTCTTGCTAAGCGCAAGCGATACAAATGATCGGGTAGCCCCCGAATCGAACAATACCAAAGCAGGGATGCCGTTCACCGAGAACGACCCTAAATAAAACATATCATCAAGTAATATTCAAACGATATTATAACAATTAAGAGATGGAGGAAAGATACATACCCATCACCACATCAGGAGTCGCTCGCGCCTCCTCTGCTGTCATCTGAAATGCCCTGCTCTTCGCCACTGGCGCATCTGATCGGCCCTGCCGGCCATCCGTAATCCTCAAGGTGGCAGGGGCAGGTGCAACCACCTTCCCTGCTGCAGCTAAACTGGGACACTGGGACCTTTTATGTCCCCTCTGATTGCACTGAAAGCAAATCAGATCTGATGCTGTAACCGTAGTAGCAGGGGCCGTACAATCCCTACTCAAATGCCCAGTCCGACCGCACTTGTAGCAGCCGGAACTCCCTGCCTTGCACGCCCCCTCGTGCAATCTCCCACACTTGCCACACCGACCGTGGCTCTGCTGACCCCTAGACCTGTGATCTGAAACCTTGGGCTTTTTGCCCACACTGCCTGAACCCGAAAACGCCTCCGGTTTCCTCTTCTTCTCCATCTTGAGATCAATCTCCTTCTCTCTAGCTCTGGCAATCATGTCGTCCAGCGTTTTACAACTGGACCGGCTCACAAACATGCGAATGTCACTCCGCAGCAACTCATGATAACGGGCCTTCTTCATCTCCTCATCGGCTGCATACTGAGGAACAAGAAGGGCCCTCTCCCTGAACTTGGCGGTGATCTCCGCCATTGTCTCTGTAGTCTGGGTAAGGTCCTGAAACTCCCTAGCTAACTGCTGCACCTCAATGACTGGTGCAAACTCCGCCCTGAACTTGGTAGAGAAATCAGCCCAGGTCGTGGCATCCAATGCCGCATCATCCCCGATGGCATGTCCGACCTCCTCCCACCAATCCCGTGCCCTGTCCTTCAGAAGGCAGGACGCCAATCTGACCTTGTCCCCCTCGGGACACCTGCTAGTGCGGAAAGCATTGGCCACATCCGCCAACCATCTGGTACTCGCTATGGGGTCCCGCGCCCCATGATAGTATGGAGCCCCGCATGCCCTGAACTCCCTGAACGTAAGTGTGTGCGACCCCATCACGGCCGCCATCTCAGCACGGAAAGTACTCAATCTCTCATCCATCAGCTCTAAAATACCCTCCTTGATCGAACCGAAGATCACAGGAGTCTGCTCCAGTATGATGCGGGTAACCTCAGAAGAAAGGAACTCTCTAGTCTGCTCATCTATCTACCCGACCTCCGGGCCTGATCCCGATCCTGATCCCCCTCCGGCATCCGAGCTGCCGACTGCTAGTCTCGGACGCAAAACTACCATTCTGAAACATATCATAACCACATCAGAACACTGAAATATCTCAAGGGATCATGATACTACTACTAGCTTCCTGGTCTTGTCTTGGCCTCCCTTGATTCGAGTACGGATCCTCTGCTTTCAGTAGTATGGGCCCCTACTACCTTCCACATCTATCCGTACTTTCCTCAAGAACTCCCTTGACTCCACCAAGTCACTTCTACCGCTGCTATTCTCTGCTACTCTCATCCTAGGCTTGCCCTAGAGAAACCTCAAGCTCAACACGACTGGTCCTCAGCTGCTGTAGGTCTCCTCATAATGCCAGCTAGCCACCACCTAAACACCATCACATGTGATGAGGATCAGATAATCCTTCAAGTAAAAGATCCGTCCCTACAACGGTTGGACTCAAACAAGAGCTGCGCAATAGGGCCAGTTCCAGCACTCTGGGATTATTCGAACCTGATTACATGTGGTGTGACGTGTTCACCTAATGGCTAACTCCCAGTACTCAGAACCCCACCAAGCACGAAGCAAGCAGCATTCGGACAAGGGAAATAGACTCAGGCAAAACTATTCTTATAACAAGAAACTGCACTAGCATAGGATGCTAAGCTCATACTATCAGGCATAACCTAAACAGGCTATCCTACTGCTGTCTACTCAATTCTAGCATGCAATACTCATAAAGCTGTAACACATAAGCAGGTACATAAGGCATTCTCCTAGATCCTTAGCCCTATACTAGCATGCTGTTCTACTGAAACTGAAACTAAACAAATAACTTGTATGGGTAATTTGGGAGTACTTACTTGAGCTCGGCTGACCGCATGCACATACCTCTATCTTGTTAAAAACAATTCTTTCTTTCCAAGTGCTTTCAAAATTCTTTTTGTAAAACATTTTTATTTTACTAAAATCTTTTATTTCCCTTAGTTTGAGTTCAGATACACCCGGAAGTGTATCTGAATCCCTCAAACCAGGGCTCTGATACCAACTTGAAACGACCCAAAAATTTCGTTTTTCCATATAATCAAAACCATAATATAAGTATCATAACATAAAACATACGCTATGTATCCCCAAAACATAATAAAATATTGTGCGGAAAACTGTATCATACTACATCAATTCAAAACATCAAGAGACATCCCCAGGATAAAAGCTATGATGTGGTGTGTGCGATGCTGTCACCCCGAGCTCTTCCCTTTGCTTGCGGGAGTACCTGAAACCAAACTGAAACTGTAAGCACGAAGCTTAGTGAGCTCCCCCAAACTACCACATACCATACAATAACATACAAACACATATTGGGCCTTGCTCACTGCATCGGGCCGAAGCCCGGTAACTGCATCGGACCGAAGTCCGAAACTGATTGGGACCTTGTCCCCTGCATCAGACCGAAGTCCGGAATTAACTACATCGGACCGAAGTCCGGAACTGACTGCATCGGACTGAAGTCCGGAACTGACTGGGAACTTGTCCCCTGCATCGGACCGAAGTCCGGAACTAACTGCATCGGACCGAAGTCCGAAACTGACTGGGACCTTGTCCCCTGCATCGGACCGAAGTCCGGAACTAACTGCATCGGACCGAAGTCCGGAACTGACTGACTGAACATGGCATAGCATAACACATCAACTAGCATAACACATATACGACATGCTACATCGGGCCGTGGCCCAGAACACATAATACTTAACACATGAAACATAGCACACAAATCCTGTTCGAGCCACGAAGGCATCGAACATACTAACTACTGCATCGGACCTAAATCCGGAAACTACTGCTAACTGAACGGGCCGACATTGTGGCCTTAGACCCGTTCCTACTGGAAGGAAACTCACCTCGTAAGCTGGCTGCTGAGTGTGTGGCTTGGAAAGCTAACGGCGGATGCTCCTGAATCTCCTCGGCTACAAGTCCATAAACACACTCAATCAAATACTAAACACTGCGCTTGGGGTAAAATGACTCTTTTACCCTCGGTCAAAGTCAATTATCTTTTGGGCTGACTCGCCGAGTTGGGCCACCCAACTCGCCGAGTCCCACTCTCACTTTTCACTCTTACTCACTGCTACTCGTCGAGTCTGGCATCGACTCGACGAGTACCCTCTTGATCCAAGAACTCAGACAATCTTCATCCGACTCGCCGAGCCGGATGAACAAACTCGACGAGTTGTTCTTGATCGTTAAGAAGATTGCCTTGGACTCGCCGAGTTGATGAACAACTCGCCGAGTCCCTCCATCACTGAGTTTACCCTCAACTCGCTGAGTCCACTCCCTAACTCACCTAGTCCACTTGATACTGATAAAACTGAAGAACTCGGGACTCGCGACCCAACTCGTCGAGTCGTTCTTCCGACTCGCCGAGTTGCCGCCATGCAACTGATTTTTACTTGATTTTGTTTGAATCCAACACATACAATTGATAGATCTGGGTCCAATAAGCTGATTTACCACGTAAAGTTTCCAACTTTACGTGTACAACCTCATGAATAAGGGAAATAAGGCTAAAAGATGCACAAAATGGGTAGATCTATGGTTATCATGCAATATAACTCCAAAAAGACAGTAGATCTGGGCTCTACAACACCCCAACATTTAGATCCATAGCTATTTCGACTTAATAAGGCGTTTATGCAAGTGTAAGGCTTGGAACAAGCATCAACTAGCTCTTAGGAGAGCTCTAATGGAAGTTTAAAGCATATAACAAGATGGAACTCCGAAAATACCTCAATTAACTCTGATTTGGCCTTGGATCTTTGCACTACAACACTTCTCCTTGCTTCTTCCTTCTTCTCCTTCTTCACACCTTCACAAAATGGCACCAAAACACATATAAGCTCTTCAAGGGAGGTTTAGGGTTCTAACACTGCGTTCTCAGGGTGAGGGAGGCGAGGATGGGGGCTATAAGGTGGTATAAATAGTGGGCAACCCGGGGATTTTAGGGTTTCACCCAGACAGATGGACTCGCCGAGTCAGGGATATGGACTCGCCGAGTCCCCGGCTCACGCGTGCCCTCAGGCGCGACCCTACTCGGCGAGTCAGGCTAGAACTCGCCGAGTCCCTCTTGAAAAACTCACTATAATTACCAATAAATCAACATACCGGGAACGGGTCGTTACAAGGACAATCCAAAGTTCGACGAGGATTGGTTGCTTGTGAGTAGTTGGAAGCATGGTATTGGATGGACCATATCGACATTATTATGAATAGAAAAGATTCTATTAAGAATGAGTTATCATATGGAAATAATGGAAATGTTTCCATATTGGATGGACCATATCGACATTATTATGAATAGATAAGATTCTATTAAGAATAAGTTGTCATATGGAAAATATGGAAACGTGTCCATATTGGAAATTGAATATTGAAAATCTATGTCTAGATTAGAAACATTTATGCAAAAGTGTGTTCAAAGGAATGTAATTTGAGTGAGAGACATCATATCTAAGGAATTGTCTTGTAACAATCTCCGATAGAGGACTTTGTAATATCATTGGCAATAGTCTTTGTGACTTTGGTGTAGTGACATTACGAAAGGATCATTGCATAAAATGTTAGAATCTAGCATATTCTATAAGTAGCAAGAATTTGATATTCTTTCACTTATGGAAAAGGATTTGGAGTTATGAAATAAGAATTATTGGAAATATGTTCAATTTGATCTATATCACAAAGAAAGAACCATAGGTAAACATTGTGTGCATGCTAGGAGCACGGGACAAGTGTAATAATTCAAGTAAGAAGTCGATTACCCGGAATGACAAATAATGAGTAATCAATATGGTGATAAATAAAAGGTGTTTTGTTTATGCTTAAAGGTTTGAGGCCATATGGGATTAGTATTATTCTTGTGTTTCACTTTGCATGTTTTGACTTCCTGAATAATTTAATTGGTTTAGAACAGTCAAATTATTCGAACGGGCCACAGTCGTTCATATGTTGGAAGTAGATATGAATAAAGACTGTCGTGAATTGGGGTGTGGATTGTCTAAAAGAGTATTAGACATAAGTAAATGTTTGCTGCAACATTCATGAGTGCTTATGAATAAGATTTGATCATTGGATTAAACCCACGCTCACTTGGATCACTCCATGAATTGTATCATGAGTGATTGGTGAGACGATAACATCTTATATTCTTGAAACCGAGTTGTGTGAGTTGTATCTTGCAAATCGATTGCATATTGATAATATGTAAACGCACCAGTAACTTGGTGTCATAAAATATATTGTTGTGTGTGATTCGATGAGTGGGTACAAGTAAGCATTGTATCAAAGTTTATCCGTTCCTTTTATCCAAAGTAGGATAAAAGCGATATCTTTGGGCCCCTCGATGATTTAGTGATGACAAACATAAATTCTCGGCCGGGTTAGGGCTAATTTGATTTGTTCAATTAGTCAGACATCATAAATCAGAAGTCGAGATATAGTACAAAGAGAATGATTTGAAATCATATCTCATACGATATCTAGAATAGAGGAATATATGATCCATTATCTAAAGGACACGCGTATCTGATAGGATCAGAGTTGACTGTGGCTTTGGAAAGCTACGATTGCAGATCAGGATCTGAAGTCATATGCAGAATAGTTATTAGACTTATCCAAGTGGGAGACTGTTGGATTAGTGTCTAAGTCCATAACTATTTTGGTATGTACTTGACCCGATGGTGCATGGTCCTTTTGGGTTGCCTTTACCAAAGCAACTTGATAGGATGAATTATGGAGAGAAAGGATTAAATATGATTTATTAATGTATTATGAGAATAATATATTTAAGGAGAAATCATATTGTTTAATTAATATTAGTCAATAATTAATTAGTAATTAGTTTTGTGACTAAAAGAGATTAATTAAACTTAAGGGACTGGAATTGTAATTATAAGATAATTGCAATTTGGGCCATGGATTGTCTTATATTAAGGAGTGGACGAATTCTATGGGGAAACCCATGAGGAAATCATCCAAGGCCTTAAGGAAAGGAGTCCATGGGTTGCTTAGGGCTTAAGCATCCAAATTAGGGTTTCCTTGTTAGACAACCCTAATAGCCTCACTATATATAGAACCCTTAAGGCTAAAAAACGTGGGGAACTTCTCTTCTAGGGTAGAACATGTTTTGGGAAGCCTCTATCCTCTCTCCTCTTCATTCCCTTGCTCTTGGTGTTTGTGAACCATTAGAGGAGTGACATTTGTGACTCTAAGCTTTCTAAAGTCAATACAAGGAGGAATTGAGATTATTATTGCTACATAACAATCAAGGTATGATCTTAAACCTATTCTCATGTTAATATGATTACTTGAATGCTAGAATTAGGGTTTATAGTCTTGGATAACTTGGATGTACAATAGAGAAACCTAGATCCAAGCATTAGGGTTTGTATGAGCACATAGGATGTTCTTATGACCAAAACCCATCACTTATCACATGTGTTTCTAGAATTGAGGATTCGGGGGTTTTGCTCGAGGTCCGAATGTAAGTAACGGGGACTCCAGAATGGAGTGGTGCTTATGCTCAACTGGGATTTTGCAGCTAGAACTAGAATGGGTAATTAATGGATAGGAATGTCGTTTTTTGGGGTAAGGATTGTTCCCTTTCAACTTTACGAGTTCAAAGTAGTGAGCAGGCTTGTGATCCTTGGATCAGGTTGTATTCCAGCTCGGGGTCAGTTAGTCACAGGGGTTGGTGATAGTATTTCGGTGCTGGTGAGCGCAGGTGGGCCAATACGACATGAGTATCTTGTGATATGTACGCGATTATTGTTATAACCCATAGGAGCTAAGATCTAATTCACCTTGGATATCTTACATCGGATGGTAAGGATTGATTGTGCGATCTATTACACTTTTAGGATAGGAGACTATGCCTTGGGAGTAGTTGTATCCCGGTTTGGAGCAAAGGTTATTTGTAGTTCAACTGTGGATGATTGACCTGGTGAGTGAGACAGGGTGTGAGGCCTTGGATGATATGATTTCTAGAGCCGACAGTGGGAGGATTACTGGAACACTTTGGAAAGAAGGGTATCATGTGGGAGGTTTGCGGACCAGGTCCCAAGGGATGGTTATTCAACATTTTCAGGATTTAGTGGTTTTAGTAACCGTTATTGACTGGTAGGGAAGTAGCTTGTGGTGGAGACATTAGTTGGAGCATCTGATTTTGGAATTTAAGATTTGGGTGTGGGATCATTCGGGATTTAGGGACTATTGGTTTCCCAGGGATTCAGGAAGTGTTCATCTAGTTATTAAAAGCGTGTGATCGTTTGTGGTTGGCTATTAAAGGAGTTCTAGTGGGAAGGGTCTGGTTGTCATCAGATCGACCATTGGAAAGTGAGAAGGATTGGAAATTCCTCAATTTTTCATGTACTGTGAAGACTTAGTTGAATCTAAGTGGGGGAGAATCGTCTCGGAATTGCTGAAGCAGGATCAGTTTTGAAATGGGATAAGTTTCGCACCGTTTTTAGGAAGGAAGGCAACCCTAGTGGCTACTTGGTTTGAGTGTTGTGTAAGTTGGGAGTTCGGAAAGACTCCTCAGCATGTGAATCGCGTCTTCTCGGTTCATGATAGCAGAACTTAGGAAATCAGGTTGGGATTCTAGCCATGAATTAAGTTCAGTGGTGTGTTAGGTCAAGCGCGTGTTCGACCGGTATGGAAAGTGTTGTAAGACTGTGGGGGTAGCTTAGCATTCACTAGCAACAGACAGTGCTAGAGTGATGTAAGTCGGTGGGTGTAGCTTCAACATTCACGAGGTTGGTAGATAGCATGAGCGCGTTGCTAGCACGCGAAAGGGACAATAGTAACCACCAGTTCAGGTGTAGCAGTGAGCATATGGAAATCCATTGATGGGTTTATGGGTTTCCCTAGAGGGATTAGACCTGGTTAAGCCAGCAAAAAGACTGTAGGTGATGTGTGTAAAATGCACTTGTTTTATCCCTACTTTTAATTAATAAATTGAACACACACAGGCAGTGAACCTGTCTTTTTAGTGGTATAGATTAGTAAGTAAGGTGTCGAACTCAGGGAACGGAAAATTAAACTAATAACTAATTTTAACTAAAACAACTAATAAAAGTAAAGGGTTTTCTCTAGTTTTGCAATACTAGAAACTTAGGCACACTAAATTAACTAATTAACTAAAGCAACAACTATTCACCAAATTTGATAAAGATGTTTCTATTTAGGTTCAACCAATTCACTCCTATGGTTATTTATATTTATGGTAGATTAATTGCTATTGGTTACCAATTATAATGGTTAGGTTCATGTTCATTACTCCTAACCCTTAGACAATTAACTAATTTAAGCGGTGATCAAGTGTTTAAACTAATGAATTCCCTAGATTAATGATTTGGATTAAATAAGATTTGTAATGGTCAATTAAGTTATTAATTCAATTAACCTCTTGTTTGATGATTTCTCAAACAAGGTCACTTATTAATCTTCCTATTGTCTTATTAATCTTAGTTTCATAATCATTACCTCTAAGCATATGGTTTAGTGTTCACATAGACATATGAGGTTAACAACTAAGAGATGTTCATACAACGTAATTGCCTTCCAATTAACAGAAAATACTAGTGCTTAATACATAAGGTTCCTTAACAAACTTAATTTAATATATCACCAATAAACAATCAAACAAAAACTAATAATTAAACCATAGGAGTTCCTTGGTATTCCCCAAACAGAAACAAAAATGAATTTAGTTCATAATTGCAGTAGAAACAAACATAAAAACAAGGTTTACTAAAGCAAACATATTCAATTCCTAAATCTAAGTGGTAGAATTAACCTAATTGCTTGAATTCTTCAAAAGATTGAAGCTTAGGGTTCCTTAGCATCTTCTAGGGCTCCTAGTCGCAGCTTAACCTTCAAAAATCACCAGGAATGTCGTCCCATTAGATAAGGATTCGGCTTTTACAGATATCCCAAAACAGGGTGTACTCGGCGAGTAGCAAGACCAACTCGCCGAGTAGGTGCATAGTTATCCGTCTTGAATCAGGAATCGTAGCTATCTTCTGGAACATCCTCGTGTACTCGCCGAGTAGATGGTCTTTTTTTCACTCGTTGATCTTCAATTGCTTCCCCTTGCTCCCTTTTACTTCCAAGCATATCTTTTGGACTGAAAACAAAATTCACAACATTTTAAGTACCTTTTTTCCACATTATTCACATAATTAATTAAAAATAACTAAGAATATATGCTAAATAATTAACTAATTATGCACATATCAAAATACCCCACACTTGACTTTTGCTTTCCCCCAAGCAAAACTAAATTTTAATCATATTAGAATCACATATAATAACTCCAATCTAACCCAACCATTATGCCAAGACCGCAACGCATGCATTTGTGTCTAAAATTCCCTAAAAACCCCCCATATTCCAAATACACACAATCCTCATAAACATTCGCCCACTCACCCCGAACTATGCTCATTTTATGCAACCCTCTGAATCCATCCTCAGAAAACCTCTTTACCCTCAAGGTATTTTTAATTGAGCAACCCAAGCATACATATTCTAGAATTACGACTTTTTGATACCACTATGGAGCTCTTTGAATTCTTCACTTTCTTGATAATTTGATCTTTGATATCTTTGAATTCACCACCTTGTATTGATTGATTTTTGGTATCTTCAACTTTTTGGATTTCTTGGAATTTTGATCTTTATATCTTCACTTCATTTGCTCCAAAATTCTTACAACTTTTCTAGTAATTCTCTCTTTTTTTTACATGTATTCCTCACTTTTTTTTTCACTCAATTCCCTACATGCTTAAGCAGGGGCGCTCAATCTCAACCTTTATTGGCTAACGATAAAAATTTTCCTGGATACATTTCAGGTTTAGGCTGCTAAACATATTGCATCCCTCAGGCTGAGCATGGTCGTGTTTTTATCTCATGATTTCACTGAAATAAGGAAGCCACAAATGCACTAGAACGTATATAGGCTCAACTAAACATTTGGGTTTTCATGCAATTATCAACACAATTCTAACATGGAATCCTAATTTTCTTTACCAAAATTTCCTAAATTAAATCCTAAGCGTGTTTTTTGGTATGCAACAATTTTTAAAATTAGTCTAAATTAAGATTGTAAGTTTTCTAATATGTGACTAACCCCCTACCCCACACTTATTTTATGCAATGCCCTCATTGCATATTATGCAAAATAAAATGCAAATATAGGGAAAATTGGAACAAACTCCCCTGGGGTAGCAGTCGCTAGGTTGACACTCTCCTCTTTAGCTCCTTCTTCTATTGACTTGAGCCATGGGAACAGCTCATCCATGGCACGGGTGTCATACGTCTCGTGTGGTTGATAGCTCGAAAATTCCACGGAACAAGGTCGTTAGAAAGTCTCCAGTAGTAATCCTTCATAAAGAGTGTATGAATGTTGCATTGAAAATGATCAAAGCAATTCTGAAACTCTACAAGTAGCAGGCTACTCGGTGAGTAAGCTCGTGGACTCGGCGAGTAGGACTTGATGCAAAACCAGATCGTGTAAAATCGTATGTACTCGCCGAGTAGAGTTAGTGCACTCGGCGAGTAGTGAGTGTTTTTCCAGAACTGTTCTAGTTGCTGCATCTCTCAACTTTGGTGTTGAAACGGAAATGTAAATTGACTCTCACTCGAATTTCCTAAGCAGCAACACTCCATATGACTCTCGCCTCGCATCGACTCAATCCTAAGGACAAGACTCCATAATTGCTTAAAAGTCTCTCATTCCTTTCTTGACCCTTACTAGTTAGTATGCTTCCCTATCTTCAATCCCTGAAAAGAAAAACTAACAGTGACACTAATAATCCAACCACCATAAACAAAATCCAAAGTGTTAACAACTGTTTTAGAACAAAACATCATAAATAAATAAAAAAAACAAAGTCTTCAATCTTCATCATCCATTCCAGCTCCTCCTGCTCCACTTCCTCCCTCTCCATCTCTTCTTCGCATCCTCTCATCCCAATTCATGATATAGGGGTAGCCGGGTCCAGGTCTCGGGAAAATTTGCATTTGTTAAAAGAGGTACTCGAAAGATTGATTAGTGTAGTTCACCCCTTGCCCAATATCATCCAAGTAGTGTCGGTACTCTACTTGGTTCCAACCATCATTATCCTCCACCGGAATAACCAGTGGATCTTCCCGCACCCGTTCGCTCCTTTGTCGGACCCGCCTTCCCGGCTCTTCGGGGACCGCCGGCTCATCTTCATTTGGAATAGTGAAGGAATCACCAAACTTTTCAACTATCCGTGCCCTCCTATAAAGTGCAGTGTTGAATGGTGGAGGGTGGATAACCGTTAGTGCTTGAGCTTGTGGTAAATCCAAGATCCCAAATGACTTGGCAAGTCGGGTAATAAACATGCCTCCATTTATCTTTGAATTTATCTTCTCTTTGACCGCCCCCTCAGCAAGAAATTTGGCAATGCAGTAAGGAAGGTTGCAAAAAACGTCTGGAGTGATGATGCTCCACAAGTAGAAGATGTCAAGGGTGGGAACTTTGTCCCCATCCTTCCGCATGTTTATCGTACTTGCTACAAACCGGTGAATGAGTCGGTGGATCGGAGAACGAATGTGACCTTCTTGCGCGGTGGAAGGAATGTAGACTCGGTTGGCAATTGTGTTCCACCATGTAGACGCCACCACCTCCTCGGGAAGTTCTTTGTAGCAATTTTCCAAGAAGGCTTCAAAATAATCCGTCATCACCATGTCTTGGTCATAAACACCCAACCTCCATGAGAACTCCACCATGCTGCATTGTCGCAGCTCCCCGCCCAAAGAGAAAAAGATTGTGTTAGGATTGTAGAACTCACTACCACCTCGAAATGAGATGGTAGCAAAGAATTCCCAGCACAACTCAGCGTAAACCAACTCTTGGATTTTAAACAACTACAACCAACCATCACAAGTGATGTTGGCATATCCCAAATTGCAATCCTTTACCAAGTGTGGGGTGAGTTCTTATTCCAAACCAACATTTCCCATCCATCCCCAATCCACTGCATTTGGAAGGTGAATTTCCTTCTGGCTAAGTGCCTCCAATCTGTTTAGAGCTCGTGTTTTTGATGATTTGGATGTAATTTGTTGAAAAGATAGCCATGGCATATCACCATGGCTTCCCCCACGCGAAGATTGGCCCCTTCTTGCCATGCTACCTGTATACACATATCAAGAACACAGAAACAAACAACACCCAACAATTAAAACAAAAAAAAATATTGATCTGACTGCGACCTACTCGCCGAGTACTCGACTCTACTCGGCGAGTAGTATGAACTCCATGACAGATCGGGATCGGATCTGTGTAATCTGTGCAAAAGTCCAAATTTTTCACAGGGTTTTGTTGTAATTACTTATCTAACCATAGATCTTGAAGAAAATACTCCTAACGTTATCTAATTCGTGACGAAATCAAAACCCTAGAGTTTGAGGAAAACTCCCCAAATCCGAAATTACTTCAAATCTGGACAGATCTGTGATAAAAGTTCAACCTTTCATGAAATTAAAGGGTAAAGATGTTACCTTTTTGCTTGAATGAAGAGAATTAAGTGGAAAATTGGAGAGATCTTGAAAACACTTTGATGTCATTTAGTGGTATAGATTAGTAAGTAAGGTGTCGAACTCAAGGAACGGAAAATTAAACTAATAACTAATTTTAACTAAAACAACTAATAAAAGTAAAGGGTTTTCTCTAGTTTTGCAATACTAGAAACTTAGGCACACTAAATTAACTAATTAACTAAAGCAACAACTATTCACCAAATTTGATAAAGATGTTTCTATTTAGGTTCAACCAATTCACTCCTATGGTTATTTATATTTATGGTAGATTAATTGCTATTGGTTACCAATTATAATGGTTAGGTTCATGTTCATTACTCCTAACCCTTAGACAATTAACTAATTTAAGCGGTGATCAAGTGTTTAAACTAATGAATTCCCTAGATTAATGATTTGGATTAAATAAGATTTGTAATGGTCAATTAAGTTATTAATTCAATTAACCTCTTGTTTGATGGTTTCTCAAACAAGGTCACTTATTAATCTTCCTATTGTCTTATTAATCTTAGTTTCATAATCATTACCTCTAAGCATATGGTTTAGTGTTCACATAGACATATGAGGTTAACAACTAAGAGATGTTCATACAACGTAATTGCCTTCCAATTAACAGAAAATACTAGTGCTTAATACATAAGGTTCCTTAACAAACTTAATTTAATATATCACCAATAAACAATCAAACAAAAACTAATAATTAAACCATAGGAGTTCCTTGGTATTCCCCAAACAGAAACAAAAATGAATTTAGTTCATAATTGCAGTAGAAACAAACATAAAAACAAGGTTTACTAAAGCAAACATATTCAATTCCTAAATCTAAGTGGTAGAATTAACCTAATTGCTTGAATTCTTCAAAAGATTGAAGCTTAGGGTTCCTTAGCATCTTCTAGGGCTCCTAGTCGCAGCTTAACCTTCAAAAATCACCAGGAATGTCGTCCCATTAGATAAGGATTCGGCTTTTATAGATATCCCAAAACAGGGTGTACTCGGCGAGTAGCAGGACCAACTCGCCGAGTAGGTGCATAGTTATCCGTCTTGAATCAGGAATCGTAGCTATCTTCTGGAACATCGTCGTGTACTCGCCGATTAGAGTCGCCTACTCGCCGAGTAGATGGTCTTTTTTTCACTCTTTGATCTTCAACTGCTTCCCCTTGCTCCCTTTTACTTCCAAGCATATCTTCTGGACTGAAAACAAAATTCACAACATTTTAAGTACCTTTTGTCCACATTATTCACATAATTAATTAAAAATAACTAAGAATATATGCTAAATAATTAACTAATTATGCACATATCAGTAGGAACGCCACTATAGTTAAGAGATCAAGGAAGCAAGGAGTTGCTTAAGGTCGTTTGTGATATAAGACTACCGTTGGTTAGGTAGCAATCACTTTTAGCCTTGGATTTGATGACGTCAAGATTTGACGCATGGATTCGATCAGTTGGATCAGAAAGTTGTTAGAGACGCAGTGCATGATAACTAGTGGCAATTAGTTCCAGGGAAGGATTTCGTTCGGAAGTCGTGAGAGGCAACTATATGGGAGACCTTTAGCTCCGCGACCGAGCCAGAACTCGGTATTTTGGATGAGTGTCACTCGGTTGTGGCGAATCGAAGGATTTTGGATGAGATGCAAGGATAGGTCCTTGGATTTCAAGTTATGGGTTAGACCCGAGTTATGTATATAGTGGTATTCCAATCTTGGGTATTCCATCATGAGGATGATCGGACACTACGATTGAGTGGACCTCACATGTTTAGTATTCCAACCTGAGGGTTGATTGGACCAAACATGTGTGTGATACGAGGCTAATCCATCCTAAGGATGATTGGAGCCGTCGTAGGCATGCCTGGTATTCTAGCCGAGGCTCATTGGGCCACGTATAAGTATTTATGCTTACGAGCCAGTAATTATATGTATGTGGTTCGGGAACTAAAGGATCATAGTTAGGAGTGTAGGATTTGTGATTCTGTTTTCTAGTGGGAACCTCGGGTTATCAGAAGCTGAGCAGCCAGTTGGGATGTAACAGTCGGGTTTCCAGGTATATCATTTTATTTAATTATTTTGAATTATGAGAAGGAACTCGGTGATTTGATGCGTAGACGCACCGAGTAAGGTCGTGATTGTTCATCCGGATTTGCTTTGGACTCGGCGAGTCCATGAGTGGACTCGGCGAGTCCACGCTGTTTAATGAAACCCTAAATCCCTGGGTTTGGAGCCTATATAAGGGCACCTATAGCCCCTCATTGCGGCTACCAGTCCCTTGAGAGAACCCTAAGAGAGCCAAATCGTTGTAAGGAAGAAGAAGACACTTTTGATCCTTGTATCTTTGGTTTAGCAAGAAGGAGGTGCAAGAGCAAGGGGGAGGTGCGATTCTAGTAGTTCTAGGGATTCAGAGACTTCATTTTGAGGTAATAGTTCGAACCTCCTTCAGTTTTGGTGTTGATCTATAGAGTTAGGGTTTTCTAACCCCTTTGGAGAGTGATTATGTAGAGCAAATGGTCCCTCTTCGAGTTTGTGCCTTGGATCTGGACTCAAAGAGGTCCAAAGACCTTAACCCTTGGAGCTTTATGGATTAGTTTGGGGTTATTGGACTTAGGTTGCAATTTTTGGGACTAAATCTCCTTTTGATGCCTTTTTGTTGTTATACAAGCATCAAGTTTCGAGCTTTACGTGACATTCATGTTGGATATAGTGTCTAAGTCCATAACTTTATTTGGTATGAACTTGACCTGACCCGGCATGGTCCATTTGGGTTGCATGGCATTGCAATACTTAGATAGACTAAATGAGAGAATAAGGCACTTATGATTATTAATATATTATAAGTTCTAATATATTAATAATAGTATTATTTAATTAGTATTTGATCAAGTATTAATCTAGTATTAATTTGGTGATCAAAGTGAGACTAATTAAATATATAGGGTTGATTATGACAATCATCAATTCTTTTATGGTGGATTAATGATCCATGGTTTATGGGTTTGGTTATAACCATATGGAGCTCCATGGATAGTCCATGGGAGTTACAAACCCATGGGTCATGAGAAATGAAGAGTCATGACAATTAGGGTTTACATTTGTAACTCCTAATTATGACACACTATAAAAGAAACCCTATAGCATGCAAAATCGGTACTAGTGTTACTAGAGAGGGCATAACTGATTTTTTAGTGTAAGAAATATTCTCTCAAGTTATTCCAAGTTTTGTGGTGTTGTGTGAAGCATTTGAGGCACAACATTTGGGGTGCTAGGCTCACAAAGTCTTGAAGGAATCCAAGCAACAACTAGGTACGTATTTCTACTAGTTCTTTATGTTTTATGTAATCCCCATGCCATGCTAGTTAGGAAATAACCTTGAAAAAGAAATTTGCATGTATATAGAGAAAACATAGATTCAAGGTTATTAGGGTTGCATGTACACTTAGGAATTGTTAGAATGCTCAAAACCCAACAGTGATATTAGAGCCTAGGATTGTTTTCTGTATACTTGATGCAAACTGCTTGAAAAAGTCAAAAATCTGCTCTCTAACAACTGGACTCGCCGAGTTCATGGGGAGGACTCGCCGAGTCCATGAACAAATTCATCCTACTCGTCGAGTAGGATAATGCACTCGATGAGTAGGTGCGTGTTGGGCAGTCTTTTCGTGTTTTGTTGCTGGAAATGGATTAAAATCATTATCCCAATATGTTTTGTACTTGTAAAATCTATTTTTCAAAATGATAATGATTATGTTAACCCATTTTACATGACTTTTATTAATTTACAAGTATTATATATGTTTATATGATTTCTTGAAATTGCTTGACATGAATTTGTGTTCTTATGAGTTTTTAGAAGATCATAGGAATTATGTGTAACCTCCATGTGTGTTTAATTCATGATCTTAATGGCAATAATGGTGTCCATAACTTGTCCTCAAGTTATGGATAACCAAAAGTCACTTCTTTAAAAGTTGTCATTAAAGAATAGTAGGTTTCATAAAATGAAGAGTCTTCATTTTTATGAACCATTAAAACTCATAAGTTACAAATTGAAGAGACTTGGAATAGTTTCAATTCTTGCCCTCAAGTTTTGGAATTTGTAAAGTCTTACACTTTAATTCCAAATTAAATTTTTTTAAAAGTTAAAAAAAAATTCAAACTTTATGGACTTCATTAAATTAATTAAAGTGTTTAATTAAAAGAGTTAATAATTCCATAAAGACATGGTTTAAGTTTAATTCAATTAAGAGTATAATTTAATTAATAGATTATACCACCAAGTTTTTTAAATGTTTAAAATACACCCTTATACTATTATTATAATTTTAATTATATAGATATGTATAAGAATATGTCATTCTTACCGTTAGTAGGCCTCATTCACGAAGCCGGTCTATAAGAGGGGTATAAGGTTGTTGCCTATAAAATGGTGACTTAATGGGTGTCCACTCTCACCCACCGCTTCCTTGATCGATGGAAGGTCGTTAGCCGAACGGGTAGGATACGACTTTAAATACTCATTAAAAGTATAATGAATTATAAAGTAACTATACATTATAAATTCCCAATCTTAGTTACTTTAGGAAAATGTGAAATTGGTACTAGCCTATAAAATTACACTTTGTACCTTACCAAGTCGTTAGTGGAGCGTGTGTGGTTAACCGACATACTAACATGGACTAGTAAGAGTGGCAAAGGGTAACTTGACTTTATTATAGATCGGTGGAGTGTGTGTGGTTAACCGGCACATCGATTAGGTAATATTGTTGAGGGTACCAAGTCAATTTGTATGGTTATTCACACCTTGTTTGTGATCCTCGGCATCCCAATCACAAACTTGAGAGGGCACAATCGAGATTCAAACATGCCATTGAAAGTTCAATGCATCTCAAAAGATCTAGGAGTTTCAAATCCAATTAAAAATTAATTATATTTCGTTTTTCATGGTGGAAATTGGTAAATCGTCATTTATCTACCTTTAACTATTTTATAATTTGGATTACGGCATCCCTCTTCCAGTTATAAACAGGTTATTGGGTCCTAGCCTTAATATTTCATATTGGGTGTTATATTAACGACTTTAAATCAACTAACTTGAATTTCTCCCATTATAGATGTCTAGTTTAGACGGTTATGGTCTTCCCAAATCTTAGGAAGAAGCTTCCTAATGAAGATGATATCCCGAATGGCAATCAAGGTGAAAGATCAATCCCTTTGTTGTGCATTAGTGGGACTGAAAATCATACTTCACTTCCTTCACCTCCTCCAATAAATCTCCCTATCCTACAAGTTTCAAGACCTGATAAGTTCTAAGTCACTCAATCCCTATTGGCAAACAAAGTCTATATGTGCTTAGGTCTTGGAGATTAAGTCACATATTGACAAGCCGAGAGATTCGAGTGTCGAAGTCTCAAGGTAGTTGGCTGTTAACTTGGTCACTCCCTGATGACAGATCACGACATGACCCCTAATGATCTTACCTATTTGCTTGATGATGCTGAATCAGCAATGATTTGGAGCATTGGTAAAGCAAAATTTGATTGGAAGATCAACTTCCCAAACTTCCATGGACATTGACAATGGTAACATTGGAAGTCCAGAAAACCTTTCTCTTCCCAATTGAAAGGGATTGGCCATAGTCAACTCAGTTGACCAAATGGTAAAGAGAAAGGCTAAGTCTGTGATAGTCCCGTGTACCGTTTCCAAAGAGTCCATATGTTTCTGTTGCCAAAGGAAGGGCATTGGTTGCGAAGCTGCCAAATTTACCTAAAAGTCCATAAGGATAGTAAAGTTAAATGTTTGACTCTACTTCAGGTAAAGTCCATTGTCTAACTCTATTAAGTTTCTATTCTGAGATTCTTATTGCATGTTGTGACTGGGTCACATATTGATGTTTAAGAATCAAAGAAGAGTGAAGAAGCTTAAAGGAAGTATATGCTGATTCTGATTGTGAAGATGGATTTCGATTGCATGGTTCGGTGATCAGAATTTTGAGTTGTTACTTAAGAGTTAGATATATTTCTTAGGAAAGGATAACAACAAGTTTTCCATATGGATTATAAGGATAAGTTTTCCGCAAATTTTTAAAATAAAAGAAAATGGTTTTGATTTTATTTATTTTAAGTATCCTTACAATGGCATTTGTGAAAAAGGTTGTTGCTTATATGTTTCCATTGATAAGCAATATGGGTAAATGGATTTGATTCTTTCATTAGTGGTAGTATCATAATTTACCAAATAAGGAAAGATTCTCATCACCCAAGTTTCAGTTGGATAGAAACTTGGAATCATGCAAGTTGTATTGTGTGATGAATGGGAATTTTCATCTTTGGTAAATTAAGACTAATTCCTTGTTCACATTCACATGTGAGTCAAGCAAAGGACTAAGAGATTGGGTACACTTGGTTGTGTGCTGGTCAGGTCCACCACAAAGGTTGATAAGATTATTCATTATGATTTACTAAAGTTTAGTAAATATGGTTATGCTTACGAGTTTAAGTGTAATTTTGTAACATTGGAAAAGTTTCAATGTATGGCAGAATGAATAAGAAGAATCAAATAAGGCAGAAAGATAAAAGTTTCTCCAATCTGAAGAGATGGGAGAGTACTTGTGTATTTTGTTTTATGATTATCTAAGTGATTATGAAACCAGATCACAATTGATCCTCTAAGGACACCTTAGTTCATTTGTTTGGCTAAGGAGAGGAATCATGAGTTGTTGAAATGGTTAAATCAAAAGATAAATCATACATCAAATCTTAGAGTGATACTCCAAGATTGAGCCATTGAGTGACATAATCTTTAGAAAGTTTATAACACTTATTAAATGTAGAGTAAGATGTGTCATACTCTTGTACATTTGAGGTTGGTTAGTTGTGATGTTTTGGATAAAACAAAGAACAACTAAGTCCAATTATGGGAAGTGTTTTACTTGATAAGAATCCGCACTAGCTCTTGAATATTTGTATTGTCAAGGAATGGTTCTTGACAAAGATAAGTCTTATATGTCAAGAGGACAGTGGGAGTCTAAAAGATTCTGAAATAGTTTCAAGAACTAATCAAGAGTTTTGTTAATCACTAGCCCACGTCTTGAGGTTTGTAACCTATCGTGTTGACATATTATGTGCTCATCCCAGTTAAGGTTGGCTTTGCATTGGAGTTCTGAGAGTTCTCGACTGTTTGCCTAACAATCTGGAAGCAATGGTAGGCCCTTGTGCTGCCGGGTGGCAAGAAATTAAGATTCACAAGTTCAGTCCATATGAATTTGGAAGTGTCACTAACCTAGTCCTATGATTATGGTTTTGACAAAATTCACATGGAAAAGAATACATACACCATAAAATCTAAGTGTCATAAGGTTTCTCTTCGATTCATGAAAATGATGGTAAGGAAACGCTTCCACTAAGAAGATTTTAAGTAGATAGCGGTTGTGATATTTGCATTCTCATATAGTTAGTGGAGCATGTGTGGTTAACCGGCACACTAACTAGTGGGAATTGCAAAAGGTCTAGACAAACATGTGAGCTATCTACGGAAATGTGTATATTTTTGATAAAGTCTTATCAAAGCAATCTAGAATCAGAAATATGAACTTTGGTAAGAAAGTCAATAAAGTATTGATTTCTAGAAGTCCAACTAATTTCTGAGTACATGTCAAAGCTAGTGGAAGCATAAAGTGTTATGCTGGTAATCATTATGCTAGTAGGAGCATGGTGATTATGTTAAGTGTTGCAAGTTAGCAATATTAATTATATAAAACAAAAGTTTCAATTTACTTTGAAAAGTTGTTTTGCTATAATTAAGGGAGAGGATTTTATACTTCACTCAAATTCTACAAGCTTAGATTGATATTTTAATTTACTTTAGTCAAGAATATATATGAATGTTATGCTGGAATGGTTCAACATAAGGAAATTCTGTATATGTTGCGATCTCAAAATTCGATTATGATTACGGCATACCTCTTCACAGTTCGAATTGTGAGAGCATGGCAAATAAAAATTTTATAGCATGAATCGTGTCCCATATGCTTCGGATATAGGATCGATTGAATATGCTATAATATTCATCCATTCTAAATTTTCCAAATGCCTAGGGCATTAAGATGGAAAAAGGAATAGAACTGGAAATGACTAAAATGATTAAGCAAAATTGTCGAGGACAATCTGAGGTTTACCAAAGATTGGTTGCTCATGGACAATTAGAAGTACAGAGTAAGGACCATATTGACGTATTTTGAAAAGCGGTAACTCTTGTTCAGAAGTGATGGTCAAAATGGTAATAGGGAATTGTCTC
Source organism: Lactuca saligna (assembly GCF_052625555.1). Lineage (NCBI taxonomy): Eukaryota > Viridiplantae > Streptophyta > Magnoliopsida > Asterales > Asteraceae > Lactuca > Lactuca saligna. The sequence continues at coordinate 174,171,654 of NC_136419.1, forward strand.
CATAGGTGGAAGTTATTCTTTAAATTCGTGTAAGATTAAAGAACTTAATGCTAAGAAGGATGTTCAAAGGAATGTACTTTGAATTTGAGACTTCATTTCCATGGAATTGTTTTCCATTGGAATGCTTTGTAATGTCTGTTGCCAACTCTTTGTGACTTCTGTGCATAGTCATTACAAGGGGATCATTGCATATAAGTTTCGAATCTAACAGATTATAGTAAATGGCAAGAATTTGGTATTCTTGCATTTACAACAAGGATTGGAATTGTGAAATGAGCATCATTGGAATATTGACAATTGATCTATTTCACAAAGAGAGGACCATATGTAAACATAGTATGCACACTTGGAGTATGGCATAATTGTTGTTTGGAAAAACATAGTGTGCTTGGAGCATGGGACAACTAATGTTTTAATTCAAGCATAAAGTTGATTAATCGAAACATAAATAATGAGTAATCAATATGGTGCTTAGATAAAAGTTGTTTTATTTACACCAAAGTGTTGGGACCATATAGGATTAAGTATTATTCTTGTGTTTCACTTTGCATGTTTTGACTTCCAGAATAATTATGTTATGGTATATATCATATTATTCAAACCATCCACAGTCATTCATATGTTGTAAGTAGATATGCATCAAGACTGTCATGCATTTGGCTTGTATGATTTGTCTAAAGTGCTTTAGACAATGCAATGGTTGCTACAACATTCATGAGTACTCATAAGGGCTGAGTATTGGATTCAACCCACGCTCACTTGTATCACTTCATGGAATTTATCTCGAGTGATCGTGAGATGGTAATATCATATAAATCTTCAAACCTAGAGATATGAGTTGTTGACTATGAGTTGGTTATTCATTGATTGTACGAAAACGCATTGGTAACTCGATGTTATAAAATGTGCCTTTGTGAATAATTCAATAAGTAGTTAGTACAAGCATATCAGTCGAAGTTTATCTGTTCCTTCTAGAAATAGAAGCGATATCTGGGCCCCTCGATGATTTGGTTTTGACCTATGTACCGGGCCCGGTCAGAACCTAATTGATGTGTTCAATTTAGTTCTATGTCGAAACAAATCGGAGATCAAGAAACAAATGTTGGACAATAAGTAAGACCATGTTCCATGTGTTTGTCCGGCTGATATCATGAGAACAGAGGATTATATGATCACTTATCTTAAATGGCGTATCATCATCATCTCAGTTCCGAGAGACTTTGAAAGAGCTACGATTGCTAGTCGGATTTTGAAGTCATATTTGAAAATATAGTTATTAAACTTATCCAAGTGGGAGACTGTTGGATATAGTGTCTAAGTCCATAACTTTATTTGGTATGAACTTGACCCGACCCGGCATGGTCCATTTGGGTTGCATGGCATTGCAATACTTAGATAGACTAAATGAGAGAATAAGGCACTTATGATTATTAATATATTATAAGTTCTAATATATTAATAATAGTATTATTTAATTAGTATTTGATCAAGTATTAATCTAGTATTAATTTGGTGATCAAAGTGAGACTAATTAAATATATAGGGTTGATTATGACAATCATCAATTCTTTTATGGTGGATTAATGATCCATGGTTTATGGGTTTGGTTATAACCATATGGAGCTCCATGGATAGTCCATGGGAGTTACAAACCCATGGGTCATGAGAAATGAAGAGTCATGACAATTAGGGTTTACATTTGTAACTCCTAATTATGACACACTATAAAAGAAACCCTATAGCATGCAAAATCGATACTAGTGTTACTAGAGAGGGCATAACTGATTTTTTAGTGTAAGAAATATTCTCTCAAGTTATTCCAAGTTTTGTGGTGTTGTGTGAAGCATTTGAGGCACAACATTTGGGGTGCTAGGCTCACAAAGTCTTGAAGGAATCCAAGCAACAACTAGGTACGTATTTCTACTAGTTCTTTATGTTTTATGTAATCCCCATGCCATGCTAGTTAGGAAATAACCTTGAAAAAGAAATTTGCATGTATATAGAGAAAACATAGATTCAAGGTTATTAGGGTAACATATCTTACCTCAGGAGGCCAGTAGACTTTGTGCATGGCATGAAATCGCCGAGTAGGGTTAGGGTTTCACGTAAATTGCTCAGTAAATAGACTTGCTGAGTTGGGGTATGACTTAGTGAGTCCGAAAAGAGTTAGAGGACTGGAGTTCAAGGTGGCACTCGCCGAGTTGTTCTTGAGACTCGGTGAGTTGAGTTGTGGTGGCCCCGCGATTCATGCCTAGTATGACTTGTCAAGCATAGGGAGGGACTCGGCGTGCCAAGCAGGGACAAAGTGTTAAAGGACATGTGTGAACTCGCCGAGTCACCAGAGTGCACTCGGCGAGTAGGGTCAAAGTGTGATCGTTGACTTTTAGGGTTTGGTCAATGGAGCACTTGTGTTGAGAGGGGGTAAAATAGCATTTTTCCCTTCTGAGGGTGCACAAAGGCAGGTTGAGTCTAGTCTTGAGAATTATATTTATAAGAGTATTTATTTTATGTGAATAGGCGAAGATTAGGCAATATTCCCACCGAGTCAGAGATTTACCGAGACGCCTGAGGTGAGTCTTCTCACTATACTTTACCTAGTGTGGTAACAGAGTTATGTGATAGAGTATTTTAGAGTTATATGCCATTGTAATTGCATGTTATTTATGTGCTATGATTTATTGTGATATGTGCTATGTATGATTCAGAGTTAGGATCTTTGGGTCCACAGAGTTAGGACTTTCGGGTCCACAGAGTCAGGGCCAGAGGGCCCATAGAGAGTTGGGGCTGGAGGGCCTCACTGAGTCACATAGACCTGAGGGTCAACAGAGTTTCAGCCTCGAGTGGCTATTATGTGTTAGAGTGGTGTTTTGGGGAACTCAATAACCATTTATGCTTACAGTGTTATGTGTTATGTGTTTCAGGTACCAGCGATGATCGTGGGAAGGCGCCGGCATGATCCGTACACACGCATACCAGAGTTTATATATATATATATATATATTGATCTTGGGTTTTGTGTTGATACAATGTTGATATAACAATTTGTTTATGTTTTTAAATGATATTTTATGGGTTACAAAAGTGAAAAATTGTTCAAAATTTTTACGGTGTTACAAGTATGTATCAGAGCCTTGGTTTGAGGGATTCGGATATATCTTCGAGCGTATCTGAACTCAAACTGGCGATTTGAGGAAACTTTTAATAATAAAAAATATATATATTTTTTTAAAAAGGAGTAAAAAGAGTTTTGAGACAAACAGAGCAGAGTCGTGTGTACGATCAGCCAGCACCCGAACGGTGATTTCCCAAAATACCCTCCTAATAAGTGATTATCAGATATGTTATGTAAGCTATATGATGAGTTACAATATGCATGCTAGAGTAGACTAGGTATTCTTATTAGGACTAGAGTGGCCTGATATATGATGCCTTAGTCTAGGGGTTTTGCTGCTAGAGATGCTTAAGAGTGAATTAGATAGCAGCGAGGTGCTTATGAGAGTTTTGTTAGTGCGTAGCACATGATAGAAAGAGTAGAGTACTTGGGATTTGAGGCTCAAGGAGGAGGACTTGGGATGATTGCCAACGCGGTATGGACGGTAGTATTGGGCCTGCACTACTGAAGATACCGGGTTGGTACGCAGCCCAAGTAAGAATCCTTTGGGCACCAAGGAACGAGTAGGGTGGAGTTATCGAGTGTATTTGTACTCGAAAAGGGTCTCTAATATTCATATGTAGTATTTCAGAAGGAGACCATGGTTGGGACGCGCCACACACCAGTAATCGGCAGTTCGAGTGATGATGAGATCCATAGGATCATCCAGGAGGAGGTGGCTGCGACCATCAGGGCAGAGATACCAGAGATGTTCGGGTCTATCAAGACCACTCTAATGGAGACATTTGATGAGAGATATGCTGCTCTTTCTGAGGCTGCTGTTGCTGCGGCCACTGCAGTTATAGCTGCGACTAGGCCGTAGGGTGGTGATGTGTTGTTGTTCCGAGAGTTCAGCAACACAAAACCACCGGCGTTTGATGGGACCCAGGACCCGATCGTGGAGATGAGATGGATTTCTGACATAGAGGGGTGTTTCTTTACTTGCTCATCTCCAGAGAATTTGAGAGTCCGGTTCGCGCTGAATCAGCTTCACTTGGGAGTGAAGGACTGGTGGAAGTTTGTGACTGCGCACCTTACACCTGTTGAGCTTGTTGCGGTGACCTGGGAGAGGTTCACCATTATGTTTCGAGATGAGTACGTTCCCCAGGTGGAGAGGGAGCGTTTGGACCAAGAGTTTCTGACCCTCAAGCAGGGTACTGAGTCTATTACAGTGATTACGAGGATGTTTCATGAGCTGGCGATGTTCTGCCCAGAGCAAGTGTCCTCCGAGCAGGCACGTATGAGCTGATATTTGAGCATTCTGAGGAAGGATATACGTGAGTTCGTGGCGAACTTGACATACCGGACATTTACCGAGCTTCAGGAAAATTCCCGGAAGAGGGAGATAGAGTTGGAGACCCAAGCCAGGGAGGAGGCTGAGTCTCAGGGAAAGGATCGGCGGCCGGCTCAGTCTCAGCCGGCAGCCAAGCGGGTCAAATCTGCTGATTCGAGATCTGGGAACCAGAAGGGCCACACTTGTGGCAAGTGCAGCAAGAGCCACGGGGGGATTTGTAGAGCAGGGTCTTGCTACAAGAGTGGTAAAGAGGGGCACATGGCCAAGGATTGCCCTAAGGGTTTTTCAGTCTGTTTTCATTGCAACCAGACTGGACACTGGAAGGCAAAATGTCCACAGTTGCGGGGTTCAGCGCAGGGTGCATTTCTAGGATCAGCCCCTGCTGTGGTGAGAGCTGCAAAGGTTCAGCCTGCGAAGGTTGAAGCACCGAAGGCACGTGGGAGAGCCTTCCAGTTGACTGCAGAAGAGGTCTGCGCAGCGCCCGATGTCGTGGCCGGTATGTACTCTTTCATGTATTCTTTTACATTCTGTGATGATTGTGCTTATATTATGTTATGCGTAGGTACCTTCCTTGTGAATTCTGTACCTGCTCTAGTGTTATTTGACTCGGGTGCGAGTCGATCTTTTGTATCGTTGGCTTTTAGCCGACACATCAGTACTAGTAGAGAGGCGATGAGTCGACCCCTGAGAGTCTCCATAGCGGATGAGAGAGCGGTGTATGCTGCCGAGGTGATACGTGGTTGTGTACTCGAGATTTTCGGGGTTGAGTTTCCGATAGATTTGGTCCCTATTGCGATGGGGGATGTCTGTGTCATCGTGGGCATGGACTGGTTGAGTAGATCTGGAGCGATCATCGACAGCGAGCGACAGCTGGTGACCATGCGAGACCCTAGTGGGGGAGTCCTTACGGTGTACGGCGAGGGTACATGATCCGGTTCAACATTTTGCTTAGCCGCCAGGGCGAGGCAGAGCCTTCAACAGGGATGTAAGGGATTCATAGCATATGTTATGGACGCGAGGGTTGATTCAGAGAGACCGAGGTATGTGGAAGAGGTTCCGATAGTGCATGAGTTCCCGGATGTATTTCTAGAGGAGCTGTCAGGCGTACCTCCTGTGAGGCCGGAGGAGTTCAGTATCCATTTGGTTCCGGGGGCCGCGCCTATCGCCAAGGCGCCTTATCGCCTTGCGCCTCCAGAGATGCAGGAGCTATCCTTGTAGCTACAGGATCTGCTGGGGAAGGGATTTATTTGGCCGAGTAGTTCACCGTGGGGAGCTCCTATCGTTTTTGTTAAGAAAAAGGATGGTTCACACCGGATGTGCATTGACTACCGGGAGTTGAAGAAATTAACGGTCAAGAACCGTTACCCGTTACTGAGGATTGACGATTTGTTCAATCAGTTGTAGGGAGCATCTTGGCTTTCCAAGATCGACTTGAGGTCTGGATATCATCAGGTGAGGGTGCGAGATGAGGATATTCAGAAGACAGCTTTTAGGACTCATTACGGGCATTACGAGTTCGTGGTGATGCCTTTCGGACTCACCAACGCACCAGCGGTGTTCATGGACCTCATGAACAGGGTGTGCAGACCGACGTTGGATCGCTCGGTAATCGTATTCATCGATGAAATTTTGGTGTATTCGAGATCTAGAGAGCAGCATGAGGAGCATCTGAGAGAGATCCTAGGGGTTCTGAGATCGGAGAGGCTTTACGCCAAGTTCTCCAAGTGTGATTTCTGGTTACGAGAGGTCCGGTTCTTGGGACATCTCGTTAATCAGAAAGGGATTTTGGTTGACCTCGCCTGAATTGAGGCGGTGATGGGTTGGGAGGTGCCGAGGTCGCCCACGGAGATCAGGAGTTTTCTAGGGCTGGCAGGCTATTATCAGAGATTCATCAGGGATTTCTCCAAGATCGCCGTGCCACTCACCAAGTTGACCCGGAAGGGTGTAGTTTTTGCTTGGGGTCTAGAGCAGCAGGCCTCCTTCGAGACGCTTCACCATAGATTATGTGAAGCCCCGGTGTTAACCCTTCTAGAGGGAATGGAGGACTTTGTGGTATATTGTGACGCGTCGATATCAGGGTTGGGAGCAGTACTTATGCAGAGGGGTCATGTGATAGCGTATGCATCGAGGCAGCTGAAGCCTCATGAGGTGAGGTATCCTTCCCATGATTTAGAGTTGGTGGCAGTACTGCTTGCCCTCAAGATCTGGCGTCACTATTTATATGGGGTCCGGTGTACCATATACATGGATCACAAGAGCCTGAAGTACTTGATGGATCAGCCCAACCTGAATATGCGACAGAGGAGATGGATAGATGTCGTAAAGGATTATGATTGCGAGATCCTGTACCACCCGGGAAAAGCCAACGTAGTGGCCGATGCCTTGAGTCGTAGGGCGGAGAGTGTTTCGATGCGTGACATTTGTATGAGGTTGATGGTGATGACTCCGGTGTTGGACACCATTCGAGGAGCTCAGGCCGAGGCTATTAGGCCGCAAAATCGGAAGAGAGAGCGGGTTGTCAGGCAAGTATAAAAGTTCGTCACCGATGGTCGGGGGCTTATGACGTTTCAGGGTTGGATCTGGGTACCGCATGTGGGTGGAACGCGTACCATTCTGATGGAAGAGGCTCATCGATCGAAGTTCTCGATCCATCCCGCGGCCACTAAGATGTATTTGGACCTAAAAAGGGAGTATTGGTGGCCCTGTATGAACAGGGACGTTGCATGGTTCGTGGAGAGGTGTCTAACATGTCGCAGGGTTAAGGCCGAGCATCAGAGACCTCACGACAAGTTGCAGCTATTGGAGATTCCCGAGTGGAAGTGGGAACAGATCGCCATGGATTTTATCACCAAATTGCCAAGGACTGCAAGGGGCGTCGATGCAATTTGGGTGATTGCAGATCGATTAACGAAGAGCGCTCATTTCCTCGCTATTAGCGAGATCTCTTCCGCGGAGAGGTTGGCGGAGATGTATGTGAGGGAAGTGGTAGCACGGCATGGAGTGCTGATCTCGATTGTCTTAGACCGAGATGTGCGTTTCACCTCTAGATTCTAGAAGAAATTCCATGAGGAATTGGGTACTAGACTGCATTTCAGTACCGCGTACCACCCCCAGACTGACGGACAGAGTGAGCAGACGATTCAGACGCTCGAGGATATGCTCCGGGCATGTGTGTTGGATTTCGGTGGGATTTGGGACACGTGCTTACCCTTGGCGGAATTTTCCTACAACAACAGCCATCATTCGAGCATTGGTATGCCACCCTTTGAGCTGTTGTATGGGAGGAGGTGTCGGACCCCCATTTGTTGGGGAGAAGTGGGGCAGCGTGTGATGGGTAGTACAGAGATAGTGCTTCAGACATCTGAGAAGATCCAACAAGTCAGGCAGAGGTTGTTGACCAATCAGAGTCGCCAGAAGAGTTATGATGATAGGCGACGATCCGAACTCGAATTTCAGGTCGACGATTTGGTGCTTCTGAAGGTATCTCCTTGGAAAGGAGTGATCCGATTCAGAAAGAGGGGCAAGCTGGGACCCCGGTATCTTGGGCCATTTAAAGTAATCGCGAGGGTGGGCAGGGTAGCGTATCGCTTGGAGCTACCTACAGAGTTGGGTCAGATTCATGACACTTTCCACGTATCGTAGTTGCGAAAGTGTATAGCGGATGAGTCGGCAGTGGTGCCATTGGATGACATTCAGGTGGATGCGAGCCTGAATTATGCCGAGAGACCGGTGGCGATCAGGGATCGGAAGATCAAGGTTTTGAGGAACAAGGAAGTGCCTCTGGTTTTGGTTCAGTGGCAACACGGAAGGGGTCCGAGCTGACTTGGGAGCTGGAGCGTGAGATGCGTGAGCAGCATCCGGAGTTATTTCTAGAGTGAGACTTCGAGGGTGAAGTCCAATTCTAGTGGGGGAGAATTATAACAGTCGAGTTTCCATGTATATCATTTTATTTAATTATTTTGAATTATGAGAAGGAACTCGGCGAGTTGATGCGTAGACTCGCCGAGTATGGTCGTGATTATTCATCCGGATTTGCTTTGGACTCGGCGAGTCCATGAGTGGACTCAGCGAGTCCACGCTGTTTAATGAAACCCTAAATCCCTAGGTTTGGAGCCTATATAAGGGCACTTATAGCCTCTCATTGCGGCTACCAGTCCCTTGAGAGAACCCTAAGAGAGCCAAATCGTTGTAAGGAAGAAGAAGACACTTTTGATCCTTGTATCTTTGGTTTAGCAAGAAGGAGGTGCAAGAGCAAGGGGGGAGGTGCGATTCTAGTAGTTCCAGGGATTCAAAGACTTCATTTTGAGGTAATAGTTCGAACCTCCTTCATTTTTGGTGTTGATCTATAGAGTTAGGGTTTTCAAATCCCTTTGGAGAGTGATTATGTTGAGCAAATGGTCCCTCTTCGAGTTTGTGCCTTGGATCTGGACTCAAAGAGGTCCAGAGACCTTAACCCTTGGAGCTTTATGGATTAGTTTGGGGTTATTGGACTTAGGTTGCCATTTTTGGGACTAAATCTTCTTTTGATGCCTTGTTGTTGTTATACAAGCATCAAGTTTCGAGCTTTACGTGACATTCATGCTTGGGAAGCCATATCTTTGATTTAGGGAAACAGATCTGACCTCAGGAGGCCAGTAGAGTTTGTGCATGGCATGAACTCGCCGAGTTGTTCTTGAGACTCAGTGAGTAGGGTTAGGGTTGCACGTAAATTGCTCAGTAAATAGACTTGCTGAGTTAGGGGATGACTCAGTGAGTCAGAAAGGAGTTAGAAGACTGGAGTTCAAGGCGGCACTCGCCAAGTTGTTCTTAAGACTCGGCGAGTTGAGTTGTGGTGGCCCCGCGATTCATTCCTAGTATGACTTGTCAAGCATAGGGAGGGACTCGGCGTGCCAAGCAGGGAAAAAGTGTTAAACGACATGTGTGAACTTGCCGAGTAGGGTCAAAGTGTGACCGCTGACTTTTAGGGTTTGGTCAATGGAGCACTTGTGTTGAGAGGGGGGTAAAATAGCCTTTTTCCCTTCTGAGGGTGCACAAAGGCAGGTTGAGTCTAGTCTTGAGAATTATATTTAAAAGAGTATTTATTTTATGTGAACAGGCGAAGATTAGGCAATATTCCCACCAAGTCAGAGATTTACCGAGACGCCTGAGGTTCGTCTTCTCACTATACTTTACCTAGTGTGGTAACAGATTTATGTGATAGAGTATTTTAGATCTATATGCCAGTGTAATTGCATGTTATTTATGTGCTATGATTTATTGTGATATGTGCTATGTATGATTTAGAGTTAGGACCCTTGGGTCCACAGAGTTAGGACTTTCGGGTCCACAGAGTCAGGGCCAGAGGGCCCATAGAGAGTTGGGGCTGGAGGGCCCCACTAAGACACATAGACCTGAGGGTCAACAGAGTTTCAGCCTCGAGTGGCTATTATGTGTTATAGTGGTGTTTTGGGGAACTCACTAAGCATTTATGCTTACAGTTTTATGTGTTATGTGTTTCAGGTACCAACGATAATCACGGGAAGGCGCTAGCATGATCCGTACACACGCATACCGGAGTTTATATGTATTTTGATCTTGGGTTTTGTGTTGATACAATGTTGATATAACAATTTGTTTATGTTTTTAAATGATATTTTATGGGTTAGAAAAGTGAAAAATTGTTCAAAATTTTTACGGTGTTACATGGGAGTTAAGTGCAATGCATTCGACAATGATCCAATGTAGGCAGTTTGTCAGGGAGCCAGATCATCTCGAGACTTTAGATTACAGATTGAGTAAATGTGATTATATTGCAAGGGATTCATTTGTTTTCAGGTTTTGGAACCTTGCGAGGGTTGGTTACGGTTGCCTTGGAAAGGCTAGGGTTAAGCTCGGGATTGTAGTTCAAGTTGTTCAGCGTCAAGGGAATGAGAAGAAACAATTTCGAGGATGAAATGATATTTAAGTGGGGGAGAGTTGTAACATCCCATTTAAAATATAATAATTTAATAATAAACCCAAAACCCCATGAAGCGATTATTATTGTTATTTTTATATGTAATTATTTTCCAAAACCAGATAATAATTAGTGGAGGGTTGGTTTCGGGGTGCCAAATAATATACTTCTGATTTCCGAGGGTTAAAATGTGAGTTTCGGACTAGTTTTGTTAATGATTTTGAAGGCAGGGTCTATGGAGTAATTGTTAGGACTTCATTTGAAGAGATTATGGAAGATGGGGGGGGGGGGGGGGGGGGGGGCTGTTTAGTAATTTTCGTACCTAAGTGTAATGGATTTTATTATTCAAGGTTTAAATTGTAAATATTGGATTAAATTTGATAAGATCTCTTATGGAGAGGGACTGAATGTGTAAAATTTTCAAATGGTTGAAGAAGGATACGGGTGAAACTGTCACCCATGTTAACCTTCATATATATATTCATCATATCGCACTAAACCCTAACCCTAAGGAAACTATAGCCATCACCTTCACTATGAGGCCTCCCTCCGGCCGCCACCACCACCCTCCTTTGACTCCTGTTCTGATCAACAGGCGACAACAGCGACCACCAGACATTCGACATCCTCTTTCTTCTCAACCATTGTCCAGCTAACGTTTGAGTCGCCTCCATGGTCCTTTGGTCGTCGCTGTCCAGCCACTGATGAGAGCCATCAACATGCATCTTCTTCTTTTCCTTTCTGTCGCCGCCGCTTCCAACAACCGTTCAAAGCGCATCACTCCTCACTATCTTCTTCTGCTGCTGCTCAGTCGCCAATGTCGCCATTCCACCGACTGTTGCAGCTGGTGTTCTTTCCCGACTACCTTGCGCCACCACGAGTGTGGCTGAGATCGGAGTGCATATCAGTGTTATGCTCGTGACATTGGGTGCTCGTGTGGATGTGTGTTGCTTGGCATTGAAGAAAACTCACCACCACCATGGTTTTCTTTGCAAATCGTCGATGTTGCCGCCTTCCTGACGCCACTAGCCAACATGGAAGGTAGATGTGTCCGGTTTTTGATAACTATTTAGGTGTGTGTGTGTAATGTATTGTAATGCATTAAGTATGTGTGTGTTGTGTATTTTGGGATAAAAGTGAGCCATCATCACCACCGTGAGGTGGTGGCATCCACCTCCGACAACCGCCTTCCGCCACAGTGCGTTTGTATGTGTACGAGTCTATATTAGTGCGTGTGTAGGTGTTTTTGTGTTTGTGCAGTTCTTGGTTATCGCGTTGTAACATTGTATTGATTGGAATAATAAAAGAAAATCCGTCAACACCACCGTTAGGTGGTGGCCGCCGTTGATCACCACTTCCCAAGGTGGTAGTGGGTGGTGCCCAACCAAAGAAACCCTAGTGGGCCCAATGGAACCCTAATGGGCCTTGTAAACCCTAATGGACTCTAATGGACCCCAATAAAACTCTAATGGGCTTAATGATATTCTAGTGGGCCTAATAGGCCCAATAAAGCCCTAATAGACCTAAAAGCCCAACCATTTGTTTAATGGGCTAGTATTTGTGTTAGAAACCCTAATTAGGGTTTGGCAAACCCTGATGCCTTGAAACCCTAATTTTGGGAATCGATTGAGACACACACACACACGGGAATTATTTAATAAGCTTAAATATTAAATAATAATCATTGGCAAACTAACTTAGCAATAATAGACTTAATGGATTAAGTCCTTAATGGGTTAAGTAGAATACTTAACCCAAATCATTATTTTATGTGAAACCCTAATTTCACTTGGGCCTTAAGTTGGGCCTTTCTATTGGGGTTTGATGATTGGGATAATAATGGGCCATCCAAGAATAAGTAAATGGGCTAAAATAATTTAATGTGCCTAGGGTAAGGTCCAAGTAAGGGGTTGGGCCCAATTTGGAAAATTGGGCCATAGATGGGCCATAGTTTGGACCATAATAACCATATGGTGTTGGGCCTAGAATAAGATCATGAATAGGCTTGGGCCCAATTTGGAAAATTAGGCCATATGTTGGACTTTGGCCCATTATTTTACTTTTGGGCTTTTGTAGTGTGAGTTGGACCTTGGACTTGGAACCCAATTATTAATTAGGTATTATTTGATGTGGACAGTTCGAAAATTTGTTAACCAGTAGCGGGAGCTTCACCTGCGGGAATTTAGCAGTGCCAGGTGAGTTATCCTCACTATACTAAGGGGTATAAGGCACCAAGCTCGGCCCATTGAATATGATATCCTAGTAGTTGTATTATGTTGAGTATGAGTTGGTTACGCATGCTAGTTTGATATGCTAGAGGGTAGGTCTGTACGACTACTTGTGATGCTGATTGATTACCTGTATGTGCATTTATCTGTTACATGTCGACATGTTAAGTGAGATGCGTTGAGGTTGTACTACTCCGTGCGGTAGCCAGCAAACCCCATAGTATTCCAGATATGAGATGAGGGCCCGGTAGGCATTCCAGACTCATACTGAGGACTTGGGAGCATTCTAGATACGAGCTGAGGGCCCGGTAGGCATTCCAGGCTCGTACTGAGGGCATGGTGGCAATCCAGATGTTAGCTGAGGGCACGGTAGGCATTCCAGACTCACACTGTGGGCCCATGGGTATTCCAGTCTGTAAAGGTGTCGACCCGTTACATGTTGTTATGTTCAGTTTTTTATGATATGTTATTGCTGACATGGTTATGTGGACTATATGTGTATCAGTATTTTGGGGGTAAAACACTAAGCATTCGGGCTTACAGTTTTAGTTTATTATTTCAGGTGCATCAGAGGATCGTGGCACGGCAAAGGCGTGATCATACAACTCCTCACATTTTATGACAATGTTTCTGGGTTACTCTGATATTCTACATTTTGAAAACAAGTTTGTAATAACTAATGGTTTTTGGGTTGTTTATAAAGTTTTAAATTGTCTTGAATTTTTGGGTGTTACAAGTTGGTATCAGAGCCTTGGTTTGAGTGAATCGGAGGAACATGCATGTAACTCCAGTCTCAAATCAAGGAAAGTATTTTCAAAACGATTTTTCAAAAAGGTTTTCAAAATAAGTAAATGAGGATGCAGGGTGTACGATCAACCAAAGCCAGTAAGTACACCCTAAAATACCATACAAGTTATTCGATTATGATATATGTTAGAACAACATGTTAGTACTAGGATAGGGATCTTCATGAATTGCATGATAGAATTTCCTGATTACATGATGCTTGCTAGCCGAGGGTCTCCTTTATATGAGATTGACATCATTATTGTAGTTGCTTAGTGTATGCATCACGGTTATACATAACTAAGATCTTATAGCCTAAGAATGTTTGATTCGGCCTTATGTTCTGTTCTTGTTTGATTGGGAGTTTAGGGTAGGATTGAATATTCGAAAGTCTATAAGGTCCAGCATTATATATGGCTAGAATACACTAGTGCTGCAGGGTTGGTGGAATTTTCATGGATGGGTGGGTTGTGTGAGGCCGGGAAGCTAGTTATGAGATATTTAGCATCCCTCTAGGAGTGAGGATTGAGTGCTCGCCATGTTGTGTATTCAGTTAGGGCGTTGTGGTGATACTTGAGACAAATATGGGTAGGTGTGGAAGGTCGTAGGGACCCATACTACTAAAAGCACAGGACCCATATGTGTGTCAAGTAAGTCACAATCCCTAGGGTTGGGTTGGGAGTTGGTCCCCTGTCATTATATGGATTATCAGGGATCTTTCTGGTGTCTACCAGAATGGTGGTTACAAGACGGCTTGAGACCAGATCTAGGTTAGGATCGGGAGTTGGCAGCCAGGATAGGCCAACATTGTCAAGGGAACATGTCAGTGATATCATCCGGGAGGAGGTGATCAAGTTTATCTAGGGATAGTTATCGAAGATGTTCGGGTCTATTAAGACCGTCATGGTTGAGTATTTTGACGAGCGCTACGCATCCATTGCTGATACGGCTGCCGCAGCAGCTTTAGCAGCTGTAACGACGACAAGGGCAAGAGTTGGTCGAGCTTTTCGGTACCGGGACTTGTTATTGGTACATATTCTAATGAGCAAAGGGCTGTAGAGATCTGGGATCAAGATGATGATCTGTACTTGTTACATTCTGCTGGTAAGCGGGAGAGTTTATCACATGCGTTTCTAGAATTGAGGCTTCGAGGGTTTTGCTCGAGGCCGGAATGTGAGTAACGGGGACTCCAGAAAGGAGTGATGATTATGTTCAGCTGGGATTTTGCAGCTGGAACTAGAATGGTTCATTAATGGATAGGAATTTCGTTTTTTGGGGTAAGGATTGTGCCCTTTCAGCTTTACAAGTTCAAAGTAGTGAGCAGGCTTGAGATCCCTGGATTAGGTTGTATTCCAGCTCGAGGTCAGTTAGTCGCAGGGGTTGATGATAGTATTTCGGTGCTGGTGAGCGCAGGTGGGCCAATGCGACATGAGTATCTTGTGATGTGTACGCGATTATTGTTCTAACCCATAGGAGCTAAGATCTAATTCACCTTGGATATCTTACATCGTACGGTAAGGATTGATTGTGCGATCTATTGCACTTTTGGGATTGGAGACTATGCCTTGGGAGTAGTTGTAGCCCGGTTTGGGGTAAAGGTTTTTTGCAGTTCATGTGACATCCCCAAAATCACGGCCAGAAAAGACCGATTTTGTTTATGCTTTATAAAAATCAGAGTACTTTATTTTATAAAAATGTTGCGGAATTTGTTCCCAGAAAAACAAGATAAATATGTTATTAAAACATTTTCGAAGAAACATATTTATTTCATTTTAAAACGTTTGGGATGTTATCGTTAATACAGAAACATAAGCATAAACAGAACCTACAATTATTTACACTACTGATCTACATCTCTTTAAATCTCTCAGTGTATTGTGACTTCATATCAACACCTGTGATATAAATAAACTGAGTGGGTCAGGTTGGGAAACCTGGTGAGCACATAGGGTTTTCAACCCACAATAATATAATTATTATTTTTAAACATCAAACAATCAACCCAATTACCCATTCCCGTTATCCTCACATTATGTCCCTAAAACATCTAACATAAGGGACCTAGTCAAAGGAATATCATTGGGATGGAGTATATCTGGTGAGCACACGGTTCACACAGTTCGAATAAACACACAGTTCGAATAAACACACAGTTCGGTTAAACACATAGTTCGAATAAACACCTACAGGTTGCGAGCATGTTAGTGTTCCACTGGACTGTCTAGAATAGTCCGTGGTCGTCATCTATACTCCACTAGATGACTAGATCATCAAGAACATCTATAACGAGGCATCTCATTATTTCATTTTATCACACAGCAACTAATACATCTACCCATGTTTTACCCAACACATTTTGTAGATATAAAATACATATACAGTTTAAATCATTGAAAACATGTATAAAACGTTCATCCAGCAAAGATAGCAAGTATACAGATAATATACACACACAGCACGTAATTTATATAAAATACTTCATATCTATGTATAATCTGAAAGTAACTATGCACTCACCTGAGTAGGTGGTGACTCAGCACTCGGACAGCACTTCGATACTATCAAAACGATATTCCTTCGATAAAACCTAGTACCGATACCACTAGGGTTTAGTTTAACGATAACCGCGACACATTAATCAGTTTGACTATTATTAAGCGTTAATAATGCTCAATATAACTCATAATAATAGCCCAAATAGTTATTTTAAGGACCTAATAACATTCCTATAATTATTTGAAAGCTATATTAAAAATTGCGTAAGCGTAGCACACTTACAGCGAATTTTATCGAAAACCGGAACTTAATTGGAGCAACGTTTCGAAACCGAAAAACTCCTTTTTCTCGGGACTCCGGGAGCCTCGGGGCTTCCTTAGGGTGCTAGGGGTTTAACTAGGGCTTAGGGGAGGTTTATAGCACTTAAAGAGAGAAAGAAGTTAGAGAGAGAAGTGAAAAAGGTGTGAAAAATGATGAACCATCGGCCTCCTTTTATAGTCTTGTGAGGCCTCGGTACGCTGGGCGTACCTCGGACCTACGCGGGGCGTAATGGCTCGGATAAGATCAGCAGGTGGCATCCTCCGAAGGGCGCGACGTGGCTAAAGCTGGACCGCAGGAGGCTGAAGTACGCGAGGCGTTCCGTCCTCGCACGCGGCGCGTAAGGAAAACCCTGGGCGTCCGAAGCGAACATTGGGCGTCCGAGAGACGACGTGTCGGCCATCCGAAGCGAGCCGTGATCAGCAAGCGACGGTCAGGATCTTGCCACGTCATCGTTCTAGCATCAGATTTCGCAATTTCACTTTCCAACTTTAAAAATTCGTAACTTTCACGTACGAGCACCGTTTTCGACGTTCTTTATATCCACGCGAAGGTGGGAACGTACTATACAACTTTCGTTTAGAATCAGTCGGCTAATTTTGGCTCGATTTTAAATTTTATATTATTAACGGGTCGGGACAGGATTGGTCCGTTTAAATCCTCATAACTTCTTCATCCGACATCCGTTTTCGCCCATCTTTTTCTTGTTACGCTACTCTCAACGAGATCTTCGATTCTCATTAAGTTCGTGTCGGCTAAAAACTGCTCGATCAAATATTCGAATTTCGGGCTGTACACTACTAGTCCGAAACTTCGAAAAATCATAACTTCTTCATACGAAGTCAGATTTGGGCGTTCTTTTTATCGATGTTCTTAGTTAACATATTCTACGACTTCCTTTTAGATCCCTAAGGCTAAATATCGCTCTATCGTAAATTCACTATTTACACTTTCCGGTATCGTGTCGGTTCTGTCGCGAAACTTCGACGGGTCATAACTTCTTCGTTATAACTCGGATTTCGGCGTTCTTTATATGTACGGAAACCTCGTGACATATACTACAACTTGGTTAAGATTATTTATTCTAAAAAATCTTTTGTTGAAAAGTCGTTTTTGACCCCTATTGCCTCTAATTTGACTAGCTCGGATTTGCGGGCGTTACAATTATCTCCCCGTTAGGATGATTACGTCCCGGAATCATCAATGAAACAGGTTCGTATAATGACTTCATACATCATCTCTTCATCCTAGGTAATAATTATAACTTCTACATTCCTTCAATTCTATATCTTAAACTCGTTGATTGTAAGAGTACTCGATCGTGCACCTGCTCTCTACCTCAGGTTAGACTCCAAATTATGACCTTCAAGTCACAATCTCGATCCTTGCTGGATACAGACTTAAGATAAGTTCTTTTATTACTACCATAGATCGATGTGTCATGTTCCAATGACCTATCATCGTATGTTGCAACACTTAGACTTAGGTCTCTTAGAGTTAAATTCTAAAACAAGCTATGCCTTACCCAACTCAACTAGCCGCATCCTTGGATGTCAAGCCGTCATTCCTGAATCCTCGCATTGTCATCTGCGTCGTCTAGGATCATATGGAATGCTCTTGCCTTCGGTTTTGGCGGAATGTTTGGTTTTTCCGCCTCTTTCTTTTTCGGGCAATCCTTAGCAACATGCCCTTCTTCACGGCATTCATAACACACCCTTTTGCACTCGTTGGCGTAATGTCCGGTCTTCCCACACTTGTAGCAAGTCACTTCTTCGCTACATTTCCCAAAGTGATTCTTTTTGCACTTCTCGCACCATTTCACTTTGTTTCCTCCTCCGCTAGACTCCTTTGAACCAGACTTGATCTTCTTATTGGGCCTCGTAGATTCCTCAAACTTCCTCTTTTCGCCAACCTCAATCTTGTTGGTAGCTCTTCCCTTAATCATATCTTCCACAGACTTGGCAGCCCAGATAGCTGCCTCCAGAGTAGGTGCCTGACGCACTGGCACCGCATACTCCATGGAAGTCCCTTTGCGTACATGTCGATTTTCGTCAGCTCATCCGGAACAAGACGCAAGGCAAACTCCATCTTTTCTGTGAAGTTGTTCGTGTATTCATCGATTGACATGCTTCCCTTCTTCAGGGTTAGAAACTGGTTCTCTAGTTCAAGCAGGTTTTGAGCTCAACAGTACTTTCGTTTGAATTGCACCAGAAATTCTGCCCATGTCAGTTGCAAGGGCTCATTAGGGCTCAGAGTCTTCCCCAAGGTATTCCACCAACGTACAGTGCCTCCTCGAAACTGACGCACTGCAAATGTGGTCTGTAGCTTCCCTCTACAACCGCATGTCATGAAGGCTAACTCCATCTCCGAGATCCAATCCATGACCCCGATCGGATCCTCCTTTCCAGTGAAAGTCCATGGCTTGCAAGTCAGAAAATCCTTGTACTTGCATCCATTCCTCTCGACTTCGTCATCTTGGTTGTTTTGTCGAACTATTGGTGGGTTGACTTGACCAACAATCCCACTGTAGTTTCCTTCCTCAGTCTGCCCTTCGTTCAACTCAGGCTGTTCGATCTGAATAGTGGCTTCCTCACGATTTTGCTGGAGCAAACGTCTAGTTTCCTCCATTTGACGATCCAACATCGCTTGGATCATCGCTTTCACTCCGGCCATTGTTATTGGCTCAGCAGCGGCTACCACAACCAGTATTTGCTCAATCACTAGGGGCTGGTTTCGGTTCCCATTTGCATTCACGTTTCCGTTACGGGTTCTTGCCATCTTTATCTATACACCGAATAAGGTGAATCTAGACCTTTAGTTAGGATTGACGGTTGAATCATCCTTATCACTCCGAAATGTTTATATGCCAGTTCTAATATCGTAGTTAAACGCTTAGAATCCTAAACACATAAGGTTTCCAGATCCGGTCGGCAACAGACCATAGATCCGAACAAATAACAGCATATCAGGCACAAGTATTTAGCACATAAAAGCATTTTAGGCACAATTCCTAAAATAATCTAGTGCTCACACCTCACAATCATTGCTTAGCATTCTAAGTTTAAGTCTAGAAATAAATCAATATTCCTAGTTCGCTTAAATTAATGCTCTGATACCAACTGTGACATCCCCAAAATCACGGCCAGAAAAGACCGATTTTGTTTATGCTTTATAAAAATCAGAGTACTTCATTTTATAAAAATGTTGCGGAATTTGTTCCCAGAAAAACATGGTAAATACGTTATTAAAACATTTTCGAAGAAACGTATTTATTTCAATTTAAAACGTTTGGGATGTTATCGTTAATACAGAAACATAAACATAAATAGAACCTACAATTATTTACACTACTGATCTACATCTCTTTAAATCTCTCAGTGTATTGTGACTTCATATCAACACCTGTGATATAAATAAACTGAGTGGGTCAGGTTGGGAAACCTGGTGAGCACATAGGGTTTTCAACCCACAATAATATAATTATTATTTTTAAACATCAAACAATCAACCCAATTACCCATTCCCGTTATCCTCACATTATGTCCCTAAAACATCTAACATAAGGGACCTAGTCAAAGGAATATCATTGGGATGGAGTATATCTGGTGAGCACACGGTTCACACAGTTCGAATAAACACACAGTTCGAATAAACACACAGTTCGGTTAAACACATAGTTCGAATAAACACCTACAGGTTGCGAGCATGTTAGTGTTCCACTGGACTGTCTAGAATAGTCCGTGGTCGTCATCTATACTCCACTAGATGACTAGATCATCAAGAACATCTATAACGAGGCATCTCATTATTTCATTTTATCACACAGCAACTAATACATCTACCCATGTTTTACCCAACACATTTTGTAGATATAAAATACATATACAGTTTAAATCATTGAAAACATGTATAAAACGTTCATCCAGCAAAGATAGCAAGTATACAGATAATATACACACACAGCACGTAATTTATATAAAATACTTCATATCTATGTATAATCTGAAAGTAACTATGCACTCACCTGAGTAGGTGGTGACTCAGCACTCGGACAGCACTTCGATACTATCAAAACGATATTCCTTCGATAAAACCTAGTACCGATACCACTAGGGTTTAGTTTAAAAATAACCGCGACACATTAATCAGTTTGACTATTATTAAGCATTAATAATGCTCAATATAACTCATAATAATAGCCCAAATAATTATTTTAAGGACCTAATAACATTCCTATAATTATTTGAAAGCTATATTAAAAATTGCGTAAGCGTAGCACACTTACAGCGAATTTTATCGAAAACCGGAACTTAATTGGAGCAGCGTTTTGAAACCGAAAAATTCCTTTTTCTCGGGAATCCTGGAGCCTCGGGGCTTCCTTAGGGTGCTAGGGGTTTAACTAGGGCTTAGGGGAGGTTTATAGCACTTAGAAAGAGAAAGAAGTTAGAGAGAGAAAGGTGTGAAAAATGATGAACCATCGGCCTCCTTTTATAGTCCTGCGAGGCCTCGGTACACTGGGCGTACCTCGGACCTACGTGGGGCATAATGGCTCGGATAAGATCAGCAGGTGGCATCCTCCGAAGGGCGCGACGTGGCTCAAGCTGGACCGCAGGAGGCTGAAGTACGCGAGGCGTTCCGTCCTTTCACGCGGCGCGTAAGGAGAACGCTGGGCGTCCGAAGCGAATGCTAGGCGTCCGAGAGGCGAAGTGTCGACCATCTGAAGTGAGCCGTGATCAGCAAGCGACGGTCAGGATCTTGCCACGTCATCGTTCTAGCATCAGATTTCGCAATTTCACTTTCCAACTTTAAAAATTCGTAACTTTCGCGTACGAGCACCGTTTTCGACGTTCTTTATATCCACGCGAAGGTGGGAACGTACTATACAACTTTCGTTTAGAATCTGTTGGCAAATTTTGGCTCGATTTTAAATTTTATATTATTAACGGGTCGAGACAGGATTGGTCCGTTTAAATCCTCATAACTTCTTCATCCAACATCCGTTTTCGCCCATCTTTTTCTTGTTATGCTACTCTCAACGAGATCTTCAATTCTAGTTTAGGTCGTGTCGGCTAAAAACCGCTCGATCAAATATTCGAATTTCGGGCTGTACACTACTAGTCCGAAACTTCGAAAAATCATAACTTCTTCATACGAAGTCAGATTTGGGCGTTCTGTTTATCGATGTTCTTAGTTTAACATATTCTACGACTTCCGCTTAGATCACTAAGGCTAAATCTCGATCTATCGTAAATTCACTATTTACGCTTTCCGGTATCGTGTCGGTTCTATCGCGAAACTTCGACGGGTCATAACTTCTTCGTTATAACTCGGATTTCGGCGTTCTTTATATGTACGGAAACCTCGTCACATATACTGCAACTTGGTTAAGATTATTTATTCTAAATAATCTTTTGTTGAAAAGTCGTTTTTGACCCCTATTGCCTCTAATTTGACTAGCTCGGATTTGCGGGTGGTACAGTTCAGCTGTGGATGATTGACCTGGTGAGTGAGAGAGGGTGTGAGGCCCTGAATGATATGATTTCTACAGCCAACTGCGGGAGGATTACTGCAACACTTTGGAAAGAAGGGTATCATGTGGCAGGTCTGTGGACCGGGTTCCACGTGATGGTTATTCAACATTTTCAAGATTCAGTGGTTTTAGTAACCGTTATTGACAGGTAGAGAAGTAGCTTGTGGTGGTGACATTAGTTGGAGCATCTATTTTTGGACTTCAAGATTTGGGTGTGGGATCATTCGGGCTTTAGGGACTGCTGGTTTCCCGGGGATTCAGGAAGTTTTCATCTAGTTATTAAAAGCGTGTGATCGTTTGTGGTTGGCTATTAAAGGAGTTCTAGTGGGAAGGTTCTGGTTGTCATCAGATCGACCGTTGGAAAGTTAGAAGGATTGGAAATTCCTCAATTTTTTATGTACTGTGAAGACTTAGTTGAATCTAAGTGCGGGAGAATCGTCTCGGAATTGCAGAAGCAGGATCAATTTTGAAATGGGATGAATTTCGCATCTTTGTTAGGAAGGAAGGCAACCCTGGTGGCTACTTGGTTTGAGTGTTGTGTAAGTTTTTAGTTCGGAAAGACTCCTCAGCATGTGAATCACATCTTCTCGGTTCATGATAGCAGAACTTAGGAAATCAGGTTGGGATTCTAGCCATGAATTAAGTTCAGTGGTGTGTTAGGTAGAGCGTGTGGTCGACCGGTATGGAAAGTGTTGTAAAACTATGGGGGTAGCCTAGCATTCACTAGCAACAGATAGTGCTAGAGTGATGTAAGTCGGTGGGTGTAGCTGTAACATTCACTAGGTTGGTACATAGCATGAGCACGTTGCTAGGACGCGAAAGGGACAATAGTAACCACCAGTTTGGGTGTAGCAGTGAGCATATGGAAATCCACGGACGGGTTTATGGGTTTCCCTAGAGGGATTAGACCCGGTTAAGCCATCAAAAAGACTCTAGGAACACCACTATAGTTGAGAGATCAAGGAATCAAGGAGTTGCTTAAGGTCGTTTGTGATATAAGACTACCGTTGGTTAGGTAGCAATAACTTTTAGCCTTGGATTTGATGACATCAGGATTTGATGCATCGATGCGATCAGTTGGATCAGAAAGTTGTAATAGACGCACTGCATGATAACTAGTAGCAATTAGTTCCATGGAAGGATTTCGTTTGAAAGTCGTGAGAGGCAACTATATGGGAGACCTTTAGCTACACGATCGGGCCAGAACCCGGTATTTCGGATGAGTGTCACTTGGTTGTGGCGAATCGGAGGATTGTGGATTAGATGTGAGGATAGGTCCTTGGATTTCAAGTTATGGGTTAGACCCGAGTTATGTATATAGTGGTATTCCAATCTAGGGTATTCCATCATGAGGATGACCGGACCCTACGATTGTGTGGACCTAACGTGTTTGGTATTCCAACCTGAGGGTTGATTGGACCAAACATGTGCATGATACGAGGATATTCCATCCTAGGGATGACTGGACCCATCGTAGGCATGTCTGGTATTCCAGCCGAGGCTCATTGGGCCACGTACGAGTAGTTGTGCTTACGAGCCGGTAATTATATGTATGTGGTTCAGGAACTAAAGGATCATAGTTAGCAGTGTGGGATTTGTGATTCTATTTTCTAGTGGGAACCTCAGGTTATCATAAGTTGAGCAACCAAGTTGGAGTTAAGTGCAATGCTTTCGACAATGATCCAATATAGGCAGTCTGTCAGGGAGCCAGACCATCTCGAGACTTCAAATTACAGATTTAGTAAATGTGATTATATTGCAAGGGATTCATTTGTTTTTAGGTTTTGGAACCTTGCGAGGGTTGGTTACGGTTGCCTTGGAAAGGCTAGGGTTAAGCTCGGGATTGTAGTTCAAGTTGGTCGGCGTCAAGGGAATGAGAAGAAACGACTTCGAGGACGAAATCATATTTAAGTGGGGGAGAGTTGTAACATCCCATTTAAAATATAATAATTTAATAATAAACCCGGAACCCCGAAAAGCGATTATTATTACTATTATTATTATTATTATTATTATTATTATTATTATATGTAATTATTGTCCAAAATCAGATAATAATTAGTTGAGGGTTGGTTTCGGGGTACCAAATAATATACTTTTGATTTTCGAGGGTTAAAATGTGAGTTTCGGACTAGTTTCGTAAATGATTGTGAAGGCAGGGTCTATGGGGTAATTATTAGGACTTCATTTGAAGAGATTATGGAAAATGGGGGGAGGGTTGTTTGGTAATTTCCGTACCTAAGTGTAATGGATTTTATTATTCAGGGTTTAAATTGTAAATATTGGATTAAATTTGATAAGATCTCTTATGGAGAGGGACTGAATGTGTAAATTATTCAAATGGTTGAAGAAGGATATGGGTGAACCCATCACCCATGTTAACCTTCATATATATTCATCATAACCCACTAAACCCTAACACTAAGGAAACTACAGCCGTCACCTTCACTATGAGGCCTCCCTCCGGCCGCCACCACCCCGCTCCTTTGACTCCTGTTCCGATCAACGAGCGACAACAGCGACCACCAGACATTCGACATCCTCTTTCTTCTCAACCATTGTCTAGCCAACGTTTGAGTCGCCGCCATGGTCCTTTGGTCGTCGCTGTCCAGCCACTGACAAGAGCCATTAGCAGGCATCTTCTTCTTTTCCTTTCTGTCACCACCGCTTCCAACAACCGGTCAAACCGCATCACTCCTCACTATCTTCTTCTGTTGTTGCTCAGTCGCTAATGTCGCCATTCCACCGACTGTTGTGGCTGGTGTTCTTTCCCGACTACCTTGCGCCACCTCGAGTGTGGCTGAGATCAGAGTGCATATCAGTGTTATGCTCGTGACATTGGGTGCTCGTGTGGATGTGTGTTGCTTGGCAGCGAAGAAAACTTGCCACCACCGTGGTTGTCTTCGCAAATCGTCGATGTTGCCGCCTTCCTGACGCCACTAGCCAGCATGGAAGGTAGATGTGTGCAGTTTTTGATAAGTATTTAGGGGTGTGTGTTTGTGTGTGTGTGTAATGTATTGTAATGCATTAAGTATGTAACACCCCGTTTATAAAATAAATAAATAAATGTATAGAAGCCCTAAAATGAATAATAATTGAGCAAGGCGTTAATTTTGAGGAGTTAAAGGTCATAATTATAGAAGGTAGGGGTTAAAATGTAAGTTTTGAGTTAGTTTCGTAAATAGTTATGAAGGCAAGGGCCCCGTGGTAATTATTGTGAATTAATTTGAAATGATTTGAAGGCTTAGGGGGCTGAATGGTAATTTTAGGACCTATTATGAAGATATTCTTGAAGTCAGGGTCGAATTGGTAAATTATGGACTAGGTTTGAAAATAAATATGGAAGTGGGGGGTTCGTTAGTGTCATTATGGGATTAACTTTTGGGAGACCCGGGTATATATCCTTTACGGGAACCCTAACCCTACAGGGGTATCGGCCGCCACTCATATCTTCAGCTACCGAGTAGCACCCGCTTCAGCCGACACCACCTATTTCCTCCACCCTCCGGTCACTCATGGCTGCCAATCGACCGCCAACTTCATGCCAACGTCGCTGCCGCCATTGGAAGCTGCCGACAGTCAAGTTTCGCCATGACTTACGTCGCTGGCAAGGGCCGCAAACAACCATCAGACACCGTCTTTCTTCTTCTAGTTTCCGTTGATGCCGCTGTCGTTTCCTACGGTGGCTCTCTGCTATATCTTGGGTGCCGCCGCCATTGTAAGGGTTCACATATCAACCATCGAGATGGTTGTAGCTATTTTGGAACGCTACCCTCCGTATCTCTCTTCTTTTCCTTTCCGCTGCTTGCTACCGCAAGGGTGGAGGTGGTTAGATGCATTCGGGCAGAGCACTCTTGTATGTTCCGGACTGATGCCCTTGGGAAACCATCGCCACCACCGTGAGGTGGTGGCTGTTATTGCGAAAGTCGCTGCTGCCGCCGCCTCTCCGGGGTTCTGCCGCCGTCAAGCGCCACCAGGTGGTGGTTGTGTTACTTTTCCAAGAATAAGGGTGTGTGTGTGTTATTTCAGTAATGTATGATTGGGATTGTTTGATCGGAAAACTGGGAATAGCCACCGCCACCACCGTGAGGTGGTGGCTACCGCCAAGCACCGCCGTCGGCCACCATGGTGTGGCTATGTGTGTGTGTGTGATTAGTTAGTGTGTGTGTATGGTTAATTAAGATTAGCCTTGTAAAATGTAACTTGAATTTTGGATTAATGAAAAGAATCAAAACCACCACCGTAGAGTGGTGGCCGCCGCCCTGAACCGCCATCAACCACCACTACCCTAGGTGGTAGTGGGTGGTGCCCCGCTAGCAAACCCTAATGGGCTTAGATATTGGTTTTGGGCCTATTGGGCCATGTTTGGGTGTAAAACCCTAATTATGAGTATTTGGGCCTTGGACTTATTTGGACCCACTTTTGGGCCATTTGGATTGGATTGTGAATTAAGCCCCAATTATTCCATGCCATTTATATAGTAGAGTAAATGAATTTAATGGATCAAGTCCTTAATGGACTAATTGAGAAAATCCTAATATTTGAGAATTTTTCAGGACGCAAACGAGACTTAATTAATAAGTGAAATATTAAATAACAATCATTGGCAGAAATTAATCTAAGCAATAATGGACTTAATGGATTAAGTCCTTAACAGATTAAGTACTTAGTGGGATAAGCCCTTAATGGGTTAAGTGAGAAACACTTAACCCTAATTTTCATTTTATGTGAAACCCTAATTTCACTTGGGCTTTGTATTGGGCCATCCAAGAATAATTAAATGGACTAGAGTAATTAGTTGGGCTTTAGGGTAAGGCCCATATGAAGGATTGGGCCCAATTTGGAAAATTGGGCCATAGTTGGGGCATAGATGGTTGTATGATGTTGGGCCCCTAGAATGAGACATATTGGACTGAACTGGACAACTGGGCCTTAAGGGGAGTCCATGTAGAGGTTTGGGCCCAATTTTGAAAATTGGTCCATATGTTGGGCTTTGATCCCTAGTTGACCTTGGGCCTATGGATTGGGCCTTGGGCTTGGGTAAGCCAAGCTAGGGGTAATGTAGTAATTATCCAAAACATGTATTTATAGTTATGTGTTAGAACCCAATTATTTATTGGGTGTTATTTTGGTGTTGACAGTTCGGGAATCTGTCATCCAGCAGCTGGGGTTGAATCTGCGGGACTTCATCAGTGTGGGATTGTGTCTACGGGACTTCAGTAGTGTGAGGTGAGTTTCCTTCCAGTAGGAACGGGTCTAAGGCCACAATGCCGACCCGTTTAATTAGCAGTAGTTCCGGACTCCAGTCCGATGCAGTAGTTCATTATGCTTGGTGTCTTTGTGATACAGATGAGTTATGTGTTCCGGACTATGTTCCGATGCAGTATGCAGTATATGTTATGCTAGGTTTACTTAGTTCCGGACTTCGGTCCGATGCAGTAGTTAGGGTGCTTGATGTCTTTGTGATTTAGGC
Source organism: Lactuca saligna (assembly GCF_052625555.1). Lineage (NCBI taxonomy): Eukaryota > Viridiplantae > Streptophyta > Magnoliopsida > Asterales > Asteraceae > Lactuca > Lactuca saligna. Next base: position 174,198,865 of record NC_136419.1, read on the forward strand.
ATGTTTTGTGTTATGTGTTCCGGACTCTGATCTGGTGCAGTATGCACTATATGTATTCATGCTAGTTGATATGTTTATGATATGCTATGTTCATTCAGTTTCGAACTTCGGTCCGATACAGGCCACGGGGTCCCAGTCAGTTCCGGACATCGGTCCGATGCAGTTAGTTCTGGACTTCAGTCCGATGCAGTTAGTTCCGGACTTCGGGTCCGATACAGTTAGTTCCGGACTTCGGTCCGATGCAGGGGACGGGGTCCCAATCAGTTCCGGACTTCGGTCCGATGTAGTGGGCAAGGCCCAATATGTGTTTATACGTTATTGTATGTTATGTGGTAGTTTGGGGGAGCTCACTAAGCTTCGTGCTTACAGTTTTAGTTTTGGTTTCAGGTACTCAGTTTTCAAAAGAGGAGCTCGGGAAGATTGCAGTGCACACCCATTTGTTCAGCCTGGGATATTTATACTCTGATATGTTTGACAGTTGTTATGATATTTTAACATACATTGTTTATGATTCTTATATGACATTGATGAATATGGTTTTATTAGTGATTTAAAACGAAATTTTCAGACTGTGTTTTTGGGATGTTACAAAGTATGTGTGTGTTGTGTATTTTGGGATAAAAGTGAGCCATCACCACCACTGTGAGGTGGTGGCTGCCACCTCCGACCTCCGTCTGCCACCACAGTGTAGCTGTGTGTGTGCGAGTCTATATTAGTTCGTGTGTAGGTGTTTTTGTCTGTGTGCAGTTCTTGGTTATCGCGTTGTAACATTGTATTGATTGGAATAATAAAAGAAAATCCGTCTAGACCACCGTTAGGTGGTGGCCGCCACCGTGAGCCACCGTTGACCACTATTACCCGAGGTGGTAGTGGGTAGGGCCCAACCAAAGAAACCCTAGTGGGCCCAATGGAACCCTAATGGGCCTTTTAAACCCTAATGGACTCTAATGGACCCCAATAAAACCCTAATGTGCTTAATGATATTCTATTGGGCCTAAAAGGCCCAATAAAGCCCTAATAGACCTAAAAGCCCAACCATTTGATTAATGGGCTAGTATTTGGGTTGGAAACCCTAATTAGGGTTTGGAAAACCCTAATGCCTTGAAACCCTAGTTTTGGGAATCGATTGAGACACACACACACGGGAATTATTTAATAATCTTAAATATTAAATTATAAACATTGGCAAACTAACTTAGCAATAATGGACTTAATGGATTAAGTCCTTGATGGATTACGTCCTTAATGGTTTAAGTAGGAAACTTAACCCAAATCATCATTTTATGTGAAACCCTAATTTCACTTGGGCCTTAAGTTGGGCCTTTCTATTGGGGTTTGATGATTGGGATAATAATGGGTCATCCAAGAACAAGCAAATGGGCTAAAATAATTTAATGGGCCTAGGGTAAGGTCCATGTAAGGGGTTGGGCCCAATTTGGAAAATTAGGCCATAGATGGGCCATATTTTGGACCATAATGACGATATGGTGTTGGGCCTAGAATAAGATCATGAATAGGCTCGGGCCCAATTTAAAAAATTGGGCCAAATCTTGGGCTTTGTCCCATTATTTTACTTTTTCTCTTTTGTAGTGTGAGTTGGACCTTAGGATTGGAACCCAATTATTAATTGGGTATTGTTCGATGTGTACAATTCTGGAGTCTGTCAACCAGCAGCGGGAGCTTCACCTGCGGGAATTCAATAGTGCCAGGTGAGTTATCCTCACAATACTAAGGGGTCTAAGGCACCAAGGTCATCCCACTGAATATGATATCCTAGTAGTTGTATTATGTTGAGTATGAGTTAGTTACGCATGCTAGTTTGATATGCTAGAGGGTAGGTCTGTACGACTACCTGTGATGCTGATTGATTACCTATATGTGCATTTATCTATTACATGTCGACATGTTAAGTGGGATGGTTTGAGGTTGTGCTGCTCCGTGCAGTAGCCAACAAACCCCATAGTATTCTAGATATGAGTTGAGGGATTGGTAGGCATTCCAGACTCATACTGAGGACTTGGGAGCATTCTAGATACGAGTTGAGGGCCCGGTAGGCATTCCAGACTCGTACTGAGGGCTTGGTGGCAATCCATATGTTAGCTGAGGGCACGGTAAGCATTCTATACTCACACTGTGGGCCCATGGGTATTCCAGTCTGTAAAGGTGTCGACCCGTTACATGTTGTTATGTTCAGTTTGTTATGATATGTTATTGCTGACATGGTTATGTGGACTGTATGTCTATCGATATTTTGGGGGTAACTCACTAAGATTTCAGGCTTACAGTTTTAGTTTATTGTTTTAGGTGCATTAGAGGATCGTGGCAGGGTAAAGGCGTGGTCGTACAACTCCTCACTTTTTATGACTTTGTTTCTGGGATACTCTGATATTCTACATTTTGAAAACAAGTTTGTAATAACTAATAGTTTTTGGGTTGTTTAAAAAGTTTTAAATTCGCTTGAATTTTTGGGTGTTACATTCGAGTTTGGGGGAGAATACATGATAAATGATTTCTAGTTGGATGATAAGGTTACCTGAGTAAAAATACAAGTTATTTCACTAAACATTTATAGGCTTATTTTTCAGCATTTTTGTAACGATCCAAAATCAGGGGTAAAATTTTCATTTTTCATTATAGTCAAACACATGTGCTACTTCATCCAATCATTCAAAAACATTGCTTAATTAAAAAATTATCAGAGTTCATCCCAAAATCACATATTGTAGAAATACAAGTGTGTGCGTTGCGATCAAGCCGGGCCCTTCCTTTCCAAACCAATGATACCTGAAACCATAAACAAAACTGTAAGCACGAAGCTTAGTGAGTTCTCCATAGCACACCCCACACAATCCACATAACCACATAAATCATATTAGTTATATCAGCTACATAAACCACATAAGCCATGCATACAAACATATAAGAATGTCGTGGACTCCCTCTAGTGTCTTATACCTATGTGTCATGGGCTCCCCCATGGTCTTTACCTAGAATGCCATGGGCTCCCCCATGGTCTAATATCCAACTATCCCAGGCTCCCCCTGGCGTCTTCCATGAAAGTATCACAAAGACAACTAGCATATTACGCATCACATAAACAACTAGTATACCACACACCACATAAACAACTAATATTGTAACTCCCAGTTCCTAGTACGTAATTTAAATATATAAAATTTTCACATTTGTTCTGAGACTCGGCGAGTTGGAGTCCCCAGTAGAGGTTAAAAATGGATGCGGGAAGAATAACCTACTCGACGAGTCGGATGCCCTGACTCGACAAGTAGACTTGTCCAGTTGTGGCCCCCCTCGTCGCCTCCCTGTGTCTAGAAATCCCTAAATCGAAACCGTAACCTTGTTTGAGTGTTCTTGAGCCATTTTTGTGTATTTGTGGTGGTTGTGAAGCTTGAGAAGGAAGAAGGAGCTTGCGATTTCAAGTAGAAGCTAGTAGATCCAGAGGTTGTGTCCTATTTCTAGCTCATTGGAGGTAAAAAGCTTCAACCTTTACCATTTATCTCTTATATCTCTAGTTAGGGTTCATTCCTTCATTTTCTAAACTTTATAGAGTCATATTCGAGATTGTGTGGTTCTATGAGGGCATGACTTCAGATCTGGAACCATTAAAGGTTCTTATGGCATAAATGTGCCAACTTTATTACCATAAGCACCCCATGCATCTTGTAGACCCCATTTTAGGGCCATTTGGGCCAAATACCCCATGCATCGACATTAAGTTTGTGACTTTGCGTGTATTATGGACCCTAGGAGGTCGGATCTATGTTTTGGATGCATTAAGACCAACTGAAATCGAGTGTATAGTTTTGGATGTAGAGGGACTCAGAAGTCACTCATGTGACTTGGTGAGTCAGGTCGCATTTCCAACCAAATCCCTTCTATTAATGGACCATGTGTTAGTTTACAAGAATACTCAGTCGGTTGGGCTCATTAAGGACCTGGAAATCATAGGACTCGGTGAGTGTATGAACTAACTCGGCGAGTTTGAAGGCTATGTCCCAAGAATATGAAGATGGACTCGTCGATTCAAGGAAGAACTCGGTGAGTCCAGCACTAAGAACATCACCTTGCATGAAGATGAACTCGACGAGCTCATGAGGAACTTGACGAGTCAAGGACTAAACATCCCAACTAGCATGAAGATGGGTTTGGTGAGTTAAAGGATGAACTCGTCGAGTCACTTGCAAAGGGTCCCGACTCTATATCATGGAACTCGACGAATTGGTGGACCAACTCGGCGAGTTGACCGAAAGTTGACTTTGACCTAATTTGACCATGAAATGGTAACTAAGGAAGATGATTATGTGTAGGATTTGAGATGAGTTGATCCTAGCAGTGACGACAGTTTAGACACTTCACGACATTGAGGTTAGTTACCTTCCAGTAGAAATGGGTCTAAGGCCACAATATCGGCCCACTAGTAAGAGCTTGTAGTTAGATGATTGTTTGTGTGATAATTATCTGGTATGCCACTATTTATTATGTTCTATGTGCTTGTATACTATGATTCTACGTGGTAGTGGTAGGAGTTAAATAGTCCTTGTTATATGGTTGGAATATACCGAAGGGGAGGCCAGCACTCAAATATGCTAGGCATTTATCCGGTTGGAATATACCGAAGGGGAGGCCAGTACTCAGATATGCTAGGTAGTTAACTGGTTGGAATAGGCCGAAGGGGAGGCCAACACCCAGATATGCTAGGCAGTTATCCGGTTAGAATAGACTGAAGGGGAGGCCAACACCTAGATATGCTAGGCAGTTATCCGGTTGGAATAGACCGAAGGGGAGGCCAACACCCATATATGCTAGGTAGATATCCAGTTGGAATAGATCGAAGGGGAGGCCAACACCCATATATGCTAGGTAGATATCTAGTTGGAATAGATCGAAGGGGACCCTGACACCTAGATATGGCTGGCGTTATGCACTATGTATATTATTTGGTATGATTGGGGAACTCACTAAGCTTCGTGCTTATAGTTTTCAGGTATCTCTTTGTCGAAGGGGAAGGAGCGGAAATGGTACCAGTGCATCACACATATGATTTCCGCATTAGATGTCCTGGGGAGTGTACTATGATATATTATTATTATTACATGACATGTTTTAATACTTTTGATTTATGAGTTTATGAATTGATACGTTATCGATGATGTTTTTCAGTGAACAGTTTGATAAGAAATACAATTAAAAACAAAATTTTTGGTCATGATTCTTGGGATGTTACAAGTTGGTATCAGAGCCTTGGTTTGAGGGATTCGGGCGCACTCTCGGGTGTTTCTGGACTCAAACTAAGAGATTGGTGTGAGAATTTTCAAAGAAAATCATTTTTGTAAAAAGGAATTTTGAAAAGAACCTAAAAAGAGAAAGGAACTTTGAAAAGAACAAGGTGTGTGATGCGTGCTACCGGCCGAGCTCAAGTAAGTTTTCCCCAAGATACCCATACATTTTATGTTATGATATGATTATGAGAACTGCATGCTAGATTAGGGCTAAGGGTCTAGGAAGGATGCCTTTTATGCCTATTGTATGTGTATGAGAACTGCATGCTAGAATAGGGCTAAGGATCTAGGGAGATGCCTGATATGCTTGGTGTATGTGCTTAATGAGCTGCATGATAGTACTGATTAGATAGTAATATGATAGCATGAATACGATATGCTTGGTTTGGGTTACTCAATACCCGAATGTTGCTAGTTTGTGCTATTAGGGATCCTATATATCTTTAATGAACCAGCAAACAAATATGTTAAGTTGCATATTATGAGGACTAAATAATTTCAGAAGGTTAGGTTTAGCCATATTTCGCCACTCTTGTTTGATTCTAAGCGTTGTAGGGAGAGACTTCTCATTCAAAGAATTATCTGGTCTTAGTAATATGTAATAGTATTCATAAGCTAGTTAGGGAGAGATGACAGGGACTTCTTGTGCAGCTGATGGCAGATAGTAGGTTGGAGAGTTACCCTAGGGTAAGCCTAGGATGAGATTAGTGCAGCGAGCAGTAATAGTAGAAGGGACTTGGTGAAGTCAAAGCAACCCTTAAGGAAAGTAGGGATAAATGTGGAAGGTAGTATGGGCCCGTACTACTGAAAAAAGAGGATCCGTACTCGAGTCAAGGAGGTCCGAGATAGAACTAAGGAACTTGTAGAGTGTGTAAGATCTCTTGAGATTATGTATGACCCTGACACTTATGTATTATTTTTCAAAATGGTGATGATTACGCATCACGGAGCAAGAGAATCGGGATCAAGATCAGGTTCGGGTTCGGGTTTCGAGCCAGTGGATGAGAGACTACGCGAGTTCATCACGTCAGAGATCACCAGAGGTGGATTCAGGTGACCCTGGTTATCTTTGGATTGATCAAGGAAGGGTTCATAGATTTGATGGAGGATCACCTCAGGGCGTTCAGGAGGGATATTGCATCTGGCCAGACAGGGACATTCATACTATCCGTTAAGGATTTCCGGGGATGTGGTGCACCAGACTTCCACGGGGTGAAAGACCCCATTGTTTCCAGACGATGGATTGCAGAGATGCAGTCTGCTCAGTTGACGAGCTTCTGCCTCGAGGGGTCGAAGGTCAGGTATGCAGCTGTATGTTTGAGGGACAGGGATAGAGATTGGTGGGAGTAGATTAGTGATTCCTTGGAAGCCTCAGCTATTCAGGCTATGACCTGGTCATCCTTTGTGGCCTGGTTTAGGGTTGATTTTGCACCCTTTGTGGAGCTTCAGCAGCTGGTCATAGAGTTTCTAGATATGAGGTAGATGATAGAGACGGTGACGGAGATTACCGCCAAGTTCTAGGAGAGGGACTTATTGGTGCCTCGGTATGCGGGGGATGAGGAGATACGGAAAACCTGCTATCACGACATGTTGAGGGCTGACATCCAGAAACATGTCAACTACTCGGCGTGCCCGACATTGGATGATATGATTTTGAGCACGAGGGAGCGAGAGAGAGATTGACATTAAGCACCTACAGAAGAGGAAGGCAAAGACCAAGCAGGTTACAGGGGTTTCGAGGAAGAAACCCAAGGGATTCGACGCTAGGTCGAAGGACCAGTAGGGCTAGGGCCGCTATGGGAAACGTGGCAAGTAGCATTAGGGGCCCTACAAGGCAGGGGGATCAGGATGCTACAAATGTGGAAAGATTGGGCATATAAGTAGGGATTGTACTGCCCCTACCCCGACTATTCAGACGTCAGAGTTGTTGTGTTTCCACTGCAACCAGCAAGGCCATAAAAAGGCTAATTGCCCTAGGTTGGTAGCAGCAGCAGCGCCAGTGGCGGCGCCAGCTCCAGTGACCCTGCGGATTACTAATGGTTGGAAGGGCAAGTCAGAGGCTCCATTGGTGAGGAGCCGAGCCTTCTAGTTGACTACCGAGGAGGCACGCGCCGCACCTGATGTGGTGACGGGTATGTTTTCTTCTCCCTAGCTCTTATTTTATATTGCTTACTATATGTATATATATTTTTTGTGCCGTTTAGGATCATTCCATGTGAACAATATTCCAGTTCAGGTGTTGTTTGATTCAGGGGCTACCTGATCATTTGTCTCTCTTGCCCTTAGCAAGAGGTTCCCTGATTCTTCAGGCATGTTGGATTGCCCTCTGGAGGTCGAGATTACAGACGACCGATAAGTACGAGCATCAGAGGTTTTTAGAGATTGTGTTCTGAGGCGTTCTGAGGTTGTATGAGGAGCGCTAACTTGTAGACTTGGTTTCCATTCCATTGCGTGGGAACAAGGTTATTATAGGCATGGATTGGTTGAGCCCCAATTGGGCAGTGATCGACTGAGCACAACAGTTGGTCCGAATCAGGACCACAAGTGGGGGAGAGCTAGTGATTCAGGGCGAGAGACCACAACGACGACCATCCCTTTTCTCAGTAGCGAGGGCTAGGTGCTACCTTCAGCAGGGTTGCACAGGGTATGTTGCCTATGTTATGGATACCCGGGAGGCGGGTAAGGCGACTGTGAGTGATGTGCCATTGGTGCGTGAGTGGAGTTGTCGATACAGCTGCATGCACTGCTTGACAATGGATTCATTAGACCGAGCAGTTCGCCCTGGGGATCCCCAATTTTGTTTGTGAAGAAGAAGGATTGGTCGCATCGGATGTGTATAGACTATCGGGAGCTGAACAAGGTAATGATGAAGAACCGTTACCCACTCCCGAGGATTGATGATCTTTACGACCAGCTTCAGGGGGCATCTTGGTTTTCAAAGATAAATTTGTGGTCAGGCTACCATTAGATGAGGGTCAGAGATGAGGACGTACAGAAGACTACTTTCCGGACTCGCTATGGCCACTACGAGTTCGTGGTGATGCCCTTTGAGCTCACTAATGCTCCTGCCGCATTCATGGACCTCATGAACCGCATATGCAGACCGATGTTGGATCGGTCTATGATAGTTTGCATTGACGACATCTTTGTTTACTCCAAGACATAGGAGCAGCATGAGGAGCACTTGCGGGAGGTATTGGATACCCTGCGGAGGGAGAGCTTGTATGCCAAGTTCTCCAAGTGCAAGTTCTGGTTGCGCCAGGTGCAGTTTCTTAGGCACCTTCTCAACCAGAACAAGATTTTGGTTAACCCGGCCAAGGTAGAGGCCATGATGAGATGGGAGGTTCCGAAGTCTCCATCTGAGATTTGGAGTTTCCTGGGATTGGCAGGCTACTACCAGAGGTTCATTCAGTACTTCTCCAAGATAGTCGTGCCCTTGACCTGGCTGGCGAAGAAAGTCATTGTATTTCGATGGGGGGCTGAGCAGTAGGCAACGTTTGAGACTTTGAGTCGGAGATTATACGAGGCGCCGATTCTCGCCCTGCCAGAGGGCGTGGATGATTTTGTGGTATACTGCGATACGTCTATTTCAGGTTTGGGTCCGGTGCTGATGCAAAGGAGGAATGTTATCGCCTACGCTTCGAGACAGCTGAAGCCTCACGAGGCGAATTACCCGATGCATGATTTGGAGTTGGGGGCGGTTGTATTCCCCCTCAAGATTTGTTGAAACTACCTCTTTGGGGTCTGATGTACCATTTACATGGACCACAAGAGTTTGAGGTACCTCATGGATCAGCCAAGTCTGAACATGAGGCAGCGTCGGTGGCTAGATGTGGTAAAGGATTACAATTGTGATATCCTTTATCACCCGGGGAAGGCCAACGTTGTGGCCGACACGCTCAGTCGTAAGTGTGACATCCCTAAAATCAAGACCAGAAAAGACCGGTTTCATTTATTCTTTTAAAATAATTTCAAAGTAAATCCATTGATTTAAAAGAGTTGCGGAATTTGTTCCCAAAGCAAAATATGATAAAATAAAGTTTATCAAAGCATTTCATCAAGAGATGCATTTTCATTATATAAAAATATTTGGGATGTCATATTTCGATACAGACCAAAAAGCATAAACGACATATTACAAGCCATACAACAGTTATATACATATACAGGCTCATAAACAAAACAACTTGATGATTCATCCATCTTATGCCCTTACGCCACTTCCTGTAATACAAATAAGACTAAGTGGGTCAGGCTTGGGAGCCTAGTGAGCATATAGGGTTTTCAACCCACAACAAATAATTATATTTAATTTCATCAACCAACAATAACCCGATTACCCATTCCCGTTATCCTCCCTTTACGTCCCTAAAACAACATCTATTACAAGGGACCTAATCTAGGATTTTCATCGGGATGAACATTACTGCAAGGGGTTTCATCAGCAATAGATGTCTTAAAGGAAACCATGAGGGGGATAGAGTAGACCGATGAACACATCGTTCACAACAACTACAGGTTATGAACCTGCTAGCGTTCCACAAGACTGTCTACAAAGAGTTCGTGGTCGTCATCCATACTCCACTAGATGACTAGGTCAACAACAACAACATCGAGGCCTCTCATCAGTTTATCACACATCAACTATCTATCCAAGTTCTACCCAACATTTTGAAGATAAAAATTTACATATGCATACATATGCAACTTAAAAACTCATAAGATATTCATTTAATACTCATTCGAAATATACAGATTTATTCCAAGTAACATATAATATATATCTATATACACATAGCACGTATTCACTCGGAGATACTTTATATCTATGTGTTAGAAGAAAAGGAATATACACTTACTTGATCAGAATATGATTGGACAGCACTATGGCTCTAAGAGTAATACTTCTTCGGTAAATCTGGAAGATGTTCACACACCAGGCTTCTCGCAGGCAGCCAGAACTTCGGCTCGGAAACTCTTTTCTTCTCAGGATCTTCGGGCTTCGGGACTCGCTTCGGGTCTCGAGATGATACTGGGGCTTCGGGGCGTTAAAATAGGGCTTAGAGTTGGTATCGGGAGTGGGAGAGTAAGGGAATAGCAACCAAAATCGGCTGCCCTTCGATTTCTATTTATAGGGCTGAAATACTGAATTCACGTCACGAAATATCAAAATTCACGTCGTGAGTTTAGTCAGGCATTCGTCATTGCGTTTGTCATCAGTCCACTTATTCTGTAAGGCTCCGGAAGGCGTCAGTACTGAGTTCACGTCGTGAACACTGTTTTCACGTCGTGAACTCTGACACAGTGTTGGGGTTCGCGCCCCGAACTTCAGAAATTCATAACTTTCGCATACAAGCTCTATTTTCTATGTTGTTTTTTTATACGCGTAGGTAAAAACAACATCTACAACTTTCATTTAGACTCTATTGGCTAATTTTGAATTTATTTTTATTATATATTTATTATATTATTTTTAGTAGGCCGGAACAGGAAAACTCTGTTAGAAAATCATAACTTCCTCATACGAAGTCAGATTTAGACGTTCTTTTTATGTACGCTCTCGGTTTAACGTATTCTAAGACTTTTATTTAGATTACTGAGGCTAGATATCGCCCTATCTTAAATTTGTATTTTACGTCATTCAGTGTCGTGTCAGTTATGTTGTGAAACTTCGACAGGTCATAACTTCTTCGTTATAACTCGGATTTCAGCATTCTTTATATATTCGGAAAGCTTGTTATGACCACTACATCTTCAAATATCGATATCGGGCTTATCTAATATTTCATTTTAACTCATATTTTTATCCTTAATTCATTTAAGTCACACATTTAAGAACAAAACACATAATACTCAAATAATACATATTAATTATTCCATGACGGGTTACAAAGGTTAACCTAGACTATTACATCGCTATTAATGACAAGCCTAGAAACACGGGCATTACAGTAAGGCAGCCCCGATCAGAGATATTTGTTTGGGAATGACGGTAGTGACTCCACTGTTGGAGCAGATCAGTGAGGCGCAGGTCGAGGGTTTGAAGGAGGAGTGCCGGAAATGCGAGCAGATCATAGGCTAGGTGGCCTCGTTTGATTATGATAGTCGCAGGCTGCTGACCCTGCATTGGAGGTTCTGGGTTCCGTACTGGGGAGGAGTACGATAGTGTTTGATGGATGAGGCCCAGAAATCCAGGATTTCTATCCATCCTGTGGCAACGAAGATGTACATAGATCTTCGCCTAGACTATTGGTGGCCCCACATGAAACAGGTTGTGGCCTGGTACGTAGAGAGGTGTCTGACATGCAGGAAAGTCAAGGCAGAGCATCATCGGTCTCACAGCAAGACGCATTCATTGGAAATCCCCATGTGGAAATGGGAAGATATTACCATATGTTTCATCACCAAGCTTCCCAAGACCGCACGGGGAGTGGATTCCATACGGGTCATCATGGATCGATTGACCAAGAGTGCCCATTTCATACCGATCTAGGAGAGCATTTCGGCTGAGAAGCCGGATGATATCTATATTCAAGAGGTTGTAGCCCGACACGGAGTGCCAGTCTTCGTGATTTCTAATAGAGACATGCGATTTACGTCAAGATTCTGAAAGAAATTTCATGATGATTTGGGTACTCGTCTGCACTTTAGCACTGCTTTCCACCCGTAGACGGATGATCAGAGCGAGCGGACCATCCAGACTTTGGAGGATATGTTGCGGGTGTGCGTACTAGATTTTGGTGGTAACTAGGATACCTACCTTCCCTTGGCAGAGTTTTCCTCTAATAATAGCTACCACGTGAGTATTGACCGTCCTCCCTTTGAGTTGTTGTATGGGAGGAAGTTTAGGACCCCGATATGCTACGATGAGGTTGGGCAGAGGGTCATGGGGAGTACTAAAGTGGTACTCAGCACGACGGAGAGGATCCAGCAGGTCCTAAACAGGCTTCAGCCTACTCAGAGTTGGCATAAAATTTATGCCGACAAATGTCGTTCGGACCTGGAATTCCAAGTTAGGGATATGGTCCTCCTGAAGGTGTCACCTTGGAAAGGTGTCATCCGATTCAGGAAGCGGGGCAAGTTGGGACCCATGTACGTTGGACCTTTTAGGGTTGCAGCCTGGGTGGGCAAGCTGGTGTATAGGCTGGACCTGCTAGCTGAACTTAGCCAGATTCATAGCACCTTTCATGTCTTCCAGCTACGGAAGTGACTGGCAGATGATTCAGCGGTGGTGCCTCTAGAGGATATCCAGGTGGATTACAGTCTAAACTACATCGAGTGGCTAGTACCTATCCTCGATAGGAAGTCGAAGAACCTGAGGAACAAGAGGGTTGAGCTGGTGAAGGTGCAATAGCGGCACCGCAAGGGCTCAAAATGGACTTGGGGTCCAGATGAAGAGATGAGGGAGCACTACCCCGAGCTTTTCCTTATGCAGTGGCAGACTTCGAGGACGAAGTTTAGAATAAGTGGGGGGGGGGGGGGATTTTAATGCCCGATTCCTAGTATGTAATTTAAATATATAAAATTTTCACATTTTTTCTGGGACTTGGCGAGTTGGAGGCCCTAACTCGTCGAGTAGAGGTTAAATCTGGACGCGAGAAGAAGAACCTACTCGACGAGTTGGATGCCCTAACTCGACGAGTAGGCTTGTCTGGATGAAACCCTAATTTAAGGGTGTGCACCCTATTTAAATGCCTTAACTCTCCAGTTTTGGTCTCCCTCATTGCCTCCCTGTGTCCAGAAAGCCCTAAATTGAATCCCCAACATTGTTTGGGTGTTCTTGAGCCATTTTTGTGTGTTTGCGGTGGTTGTGAAGCTTGAGAAGGAAGAAGGAGCTTGGGAGTTCAAGTAGAAGCTAGTAGATACAGATTTTGTGTCCCATTTCTAGCTTATTAGAGGTAAAAAGCTTCAATCCTGACCATTTAGCTCTTAGATCTCTAGTTAGGGTTCATTCCTTCATTTTCTAAACTTTATAGAGTCATATTCGAGATTGTGTGGTTCTATGAGGGCATGACTTCAGATCTAGAACCATTGAGGATTCTTATGGCATAAAGGTGCCAACTTTATTGCCATAAGCACCCCATGCATCTTGTAGACCCCATTTTAGGGCCATTTGGGCCAAATGCCTCGTGCATGGATGTCAAGTTTGGGACTTTACGTGTATTATGGACCCTAGGAGGTCAGATATATGTTTTGGATACATTAAGACGAACTGAAATCGATTGTCTAGTTTTGGACGTAGAGGGACTTGGCGAGTCACTCATGTGACTCGACGATTCAGGTCACATTTCCCACCAAATCCCTTCTGTTAATGGACCATGTGTTAATTTAGAAGAACTCTCGGTCAGTTGAGCTCATTAACGACCTGGAAATCATGGGACTCGACGAGTGTATGAACTAACTCGACGAGTTCAAGGCTATGGCCCAAGAATATAAAGATGGACTCGGCGAGTCAAGGAAGAACTAGGCGAGTCCAATACTAAGAACATCACCTTGCATGAAGATGAACACGAAGAGTTTGTGAGGAACTCGAAGAGTCAAGGACTAAATGTCCCAACTATCATGAAGATGGGCTCGACGAGTCAAAGGATAAACTTGTCGAGTCTCTTACGAAGGGTCCTGAATCTGTATCATGGAACTGGACGAGTTGGTGGACCAACTCGGCGAGTTAACCGAAAGTTGACTTTGACTTTGACCTAAGTTAAGCATGAAATGGTAACTCATGAAGATAATTATATGTAGGATTTGAGAGGAGTTGATCCCGACAACGAGGACAGTTCAGATACTTCATGACACTAAAGTGAGTTACCTTCTAGTAGAAATGGGTCAAAGGCCACAATGTCGGCCCACTAGTAAGAGTTTGTAGTTAGATGATTGTCTGTGTGATAATTTTTTGGTATGCCACTATCCGTTATGTTCTATGTGCTTGTATACTATGATGCTATGTGGTAGTGGTAGGGGTTAAATAGTCCCCGTTATCCGGTTGGAATAAACCAAAGGGGAGGCCAACACCTAGATATTCTAGGCAGTTATCCGGTTAGAATAAACCGAAGGGGAGGCCAGCACCCAGATATGCTAGGCAGTTATCTGGTTGGAATAGACCGAAGGGGAGCCAACACCTAGATATGCTAGGCAGTTATCCGGTTGGAATTGACTGAAAGGGAGGCCAACACCCAGATATGCTAGGTAGATATTCGGTTGGAATAGAGCGAAGGGAGGCCGGCACCCAGATATGCCTGACAGTATGCACTATGTATGGTATTTGGTATGATGGGTGAACTCACTAAGCTTCTTGCTTACAGTTTTCAATTTTTTTCAGGTACCTCTTCATCGAAGGGGAAGGAGCCGACACTATAGCACCGCATCTGACACATGATTTCCGCATTATGATATCATGGGGATTGTACTCTGATATATTATTATTATTCCATGACATGTTTTATGACTTTTGATTTATGAGTTTATGAATTGATACGTTATCGATGATGTTTTTCAATAAAAAAGTTTGATAAGAAATACAATTAAAAACAAAATTTTTGGTCACATGATTTTTGGGATGTTATAAGTATACCACATATCACATAAATAATGCATATAAACATATAAGGATTTTGTGGACTCCCTTCAAGGTCTTACTCCAAGATGTCATGCCCCCCCATGGTCTTATACCTATGTGTCATGGGCTCCCTCATGGTCTTTACCTAGAATACCATGGGCTCCCCCCCCCCCCATGGTCTAATATCCAATTGACATGGGCTCCCCCCAGGGTCTTCTATGTAAATGACACAGAGTCAACAGGCATACCATACATCACATAAATAAATATCATACTACATAACACATATCTAAACATATAGGGATGTTGTGGACTCCCTCCAAGGTCTTACTCCAGGATGTCGTGGGTTCCCTCCCCCCCCCCCCCCCCAGGGTCTTATACCTATATGCCATGGGCTCCCCCTCATGGTCTTTACCTGGAATGCCATGGGCTCCCCCTATGGTCTAATATCCAACTGCCACGAGCTCCCCTCGGGGTCTTTCATGCCTAACCAACAAAGTACTACCACATTCACATACATATTAGGCATATCAATAATGATTCTACAATAATCATCTCAACTAACTGAATGGGCCGACCTTACCGCCATCGACCCATTGGTATGGTGAGGAGACTCGCCTCGCACTGCTAAAGTCCCGCGGATAAAACTCTAGTGTTGGTTTAGAGATTCCCAAACTTTCGACATCAAAACAACACCTAATTAATAATTGGGTTCCAATACATAACAATAAGTCTATGCTTGGGGTAAAAAGACTATTTTACCCTTAACCTAACTTGGTCCAAAACCAAGGTCCAAACAAACACCCTGAAGGCCCAAAAACCAATCAATGAACCAAGGCCCAACATATGGCCCAATTTTCCAAATTGGGCCCAAACCTCTACATGGTATTACCTTAAGGCCCAACCATTTATTATAGTCCAAACAATTGCCATTCTGATGGTCCAGTATCTCATAATCATCAAGGCCCAACTATGTTATCACTGACTGATCCTTACTAGTATACAAGTCTACAAGTTCATACAATAGGCATAAAAGACATCCCACCTAACATTATACAATGCAAAGTCATGAGCAGATCCTTAACCCTGTTCTAGCATGTAGTTCACAAATTCAAAACATATCATATAGAACATGTATGGGTATTTTGGGAAAACTTACTTGAGCTCGGTTGATTGCATGCACCCCACCTCTTCTTTTGTTAGGTAATTCTTTAATTAAAACATTTCTTTTTATGAAAACTTTTCCAAACCCTCAGTTTGAGTTCCGACACACCCGAGAGTATGCTTGAATCCCTCAAACCAATGCTCTGATACCAACTTGTAACGTCCCAAAAATTCATAACAAAATTTTCGTTTTTAAGTTAGATAAAACTAACAACCATTCATCGTTTACAAATAACCATTTAGTGAAAATCAAAGTATAACGACAATCATCTAGAAATACATCAGTGTCAACATGCAGAAATCATGGGTGTGTGCGATGTGATCAAACCAAACCCTTCCCCTTGGAATTGGAAGTACCTGAAACACGTTAAACATAAACCGCAAGCATAAAGCTTAGTGAGTTCCCCAAAATACCTCATACCATACATACATTGGACCCCGCCTGGTACATCCAGGTACATCCAGCAGGCCCCGCCTAGTATACACACAAACACATATAATACATGCAAGAGTCACAAGGACAACTAACACACTATGACGTAATTCAATGGGCCGATGTTGGTGCTGTGACATCCCCAAAATCTCGGCCAGAAAAGTCCGATTTCATTTATGTTTTTTAAAATAATTTTCAGAGTAAATCCTTTTAATTTTAAAAGAGGTGCGGAATTTGTTCCCAAAAACAAAACATGATAAAATAGATATTTATCAAAACATTTCATAAAGAAATATGATTTCCTTTCACAATCAAAAGTCGGGATGTCATGTTCCGATACAGATCATAAAGCATAAACGATAGCATTACAAGTCATTCAACAAATATATACATATACAGACTTGTAAACAAAACAACTTGATGTTCGCCCATCTTAAGCTCTTGCGCCACTTCCTGTAAAATAAATCAACTGAGTGGGTCAGGCTTGGGAGCCTGGTGAGCATATAGGGTTTTCAACCCACAATAATTATATTTAATTTCAACAATAAACAATAAACCCGATTACCCATTCCCGTTATCCTCACCTTACGTTCCTAAAAATAACGTCTATTATAAGGAACCTATTTCAGGATTTTTCGTCGGGACGGACATCACTGCAGAGGGGCTTCCTCAACAATAAGTGTCCTAAAGGCAACCATGTGGGGGATAGAGTACACCGGTGAACACGTCGTTCACAACACCTACAGGTAATGAGCCTGCTAGTGTTCCACAGGACAGTCTAGAATAGTCCGTGGTCGTCATCCATACTCTGCTGAATGATTAGAATAACACCAATAACACCGAGGCCTCTCATCTGTTTATTACACACCAATTATCTACCCATGTTCTACCCAACATATTAGTAGATAAAAATATACGTTTTTTATACATAGTTTAAAAACCTGTATAACATGCTTTAAGCAATACATATTCCACATAACAGATGAGGCATACACACATAACACGTATTTCATAGAGAATACATCATATCTATAAGATAGAAGAGAGTGAATATACACTCACACGTATAACAACCAAATATATACACCTAACACGTATTTTATATGAAATACTTCATAATATTGCGTTGGAATGAAAATAACTACACACTCACTTGATCAAAAGATGATCGGGCAGCACTACGGCTTGCAGAAGAGGTGTTTCTCCGTAGATCTGGAAGATCTTCACAAAACCGGGCTCCTCGCGGGCAGCGTTTCGGCTCGGGAATAACGCTCTTCGGGATCCTCGGGGCTTCGGATCTTACTTCGGGGCTCGGGAATATTACCGGGGCTTTGGGGTATAAACGGCACGCAAATCGAGGCAAAACTTAGAGAGAGGGAAGAGTTTGAACAAGAGAAAATGGCTGAATTCGAGTTCTATTTATAGGCTGCTGGGTCTGGGATTACGCGGGGCGTACTCAAATTATGCGGGGCGTACTCAGTACGCGGGGCATACTCGGGTTACGCGGGGCGTACTTTGACGTCACTGCGTGCGTCGAATGGTGGCACTCGAGTATTGGTCAGACAAGTTGCATCCGACTGAGTACGCGGGGCGTACTCAAATTACGCGGGGCGTAATTGACTTGTCAAACTTCTAAATTGCGTAACTTTCGCATACGAGCTCCGTTTTCGACGTTCTTTATATCCACGTGAAGGTCAGACCATACTCTACAACTTTCATTTAGACTCCGTCGGCAAATTTTGACTTTTATTTTTATTATTTATTTTTAGAAGGCCGGGACAGAAAAACTTCGTTATAAATTCATAACTTCTTCGTCTGACGTCCGTTCTCACCTAACTTTTCATCGTTTCGCTACTAACAACAAGATCTTCGATTCTCATTTAGATTGTTTCAGCTAAAAACCGCTCGATCTCAAATCGAGTATTCGGGCTGTATACTGCTAAGTCGAAACTTCATAAAATCATAACTTCCTCATACGAAGTCAGATTTGGGCGTTCCTTTTATGCATGCTCTCGGTTTAACGAAATCTACGACTTTCGTTTAGATCGCTAAGGCTAAATATCGCTCTATCTTAAATTCATATTTTACGTCACTCGGCGTCATGTCGGTTCTGTCGTGAAACTTCGACAGGTCATAACTTCTTCGTTATAACTCGGATTTTGGCATTCCTTATATCTCCGAAATCCTTGTTTCGACCACTACAACTTTATGCAAAGATATCGGGATTATCTCACACTTTAATTTTAATGCTTATTTTATTCTTAATTCATTAAATTATAAAAATCAAGAAAATAAACACATAATTCACAAATAATACATTCTTATTATTTCAAGTTGAGTTACAAGGTTAACCTAGACTATTAAATTGCTAAAAATGGCAAGCCTAGAAACACGGGCGTTACAATTCTCTCCACCTTAGAATGATTCCGTCCCCGGAATCACACACCAGCAAACAAATGCGGATAGCGACTCATCATGTCACTCTCCGTCTCCCAGGTGAGATTTGGCCCATTCGTGTGTTTCCATCGGACAAGCACTAACTCCACCATCTTACGTCGCAATTTCTTAGTCTTTCGGTCAACAATTGCCTCCGGTTCCTCAATCAACCTTTTGTTCTCGTCGATTCTCAACTCTGAAAGTGGAATTATGTCAGGAACTTCTCCCGTGAACTTCCTCAAATAACATACATGGAAAGTGTTATGAATTCCATTCAGTTCTTCTGGTAGTTCGAGCTTGTAAGCTTGGTTCCCAATCCTCTGAAAAACTTTAAACGGTCCAATAAACCTTGGACTTAACTTTCCCCTTTTTCCAAATCTTATAAGTCCCTTCCACGGCAAGACTTTAAGCAAAACCGAATCTCCAACTTCAAAAGTCACCGGTCTTTGCTTTTTGTCAGCATAACTCTTTTGACGATCCTGAGCTGCTAACATTCTCTCCCTAATTATTTTCAACTTTTTAGCAGTTTGATGGACTATCTCTGGCCCCATAAACTGCTTTTCCCCAGCCTCAAGCCAACAAGACGGCGTACGACACTTCTGTCCATACAAGGCTTGATAAGGTGCCATCTTTATGCTCGAGTGAAAACTATTATTATAGGAAAATTCTACCAAAGGTAAATGTTCATCCCAATTACCTAGGAATTCCAAGGTACACGCTCTCAACATATCTTCAAGTGTTTGTATCGTCCGTTCGCTCTGACCATCAGTTTGCGGATGGTAAGCTGTACTTAAACACAACTTGGTACCCAATTCCTCTTGTAGACTTTTCCAAAATCTTGAGGTGAAACGACTATCACGATCCGACACAATTGTTAGCGGAACACCGTGAAGTCTCACAATTTCCTTCACATAAGAATTCGCAAACTTTTCCATAGACCATTTCTCATTGGCTGCTATGAAATGCGCACTCTTAGTGAATCGATCGACGACCACCCAAATCATGTCGTGACCATTCTTTGTTCTGGGCAGTTTAGTGACAAAATCCATAGTAATGTCTTCCCACTTACCCATAGGCACAGGCAATGGTTCTAAACTCCCGTACGGTTTCTGATGTTGTGCCTTGACTCTTTCACAAGTCACACACTCAGCCACATACTTCGCAATGTCGAGCTTCATCGTCGGCCACCAATAATAGGGTTTCAGGTCCCTATACATTTTAGTGCTACCGGGATGAATTGAGTACATGGTCTTGTGAGCTTCTCCCATCAGAAGATCTCTGACTCCTCCTGTCTTAGGTATCCAAATCCGATCTTGGAACACCTTCAGTCCGTGACTGTTTACACTGAACACCAATGTTTTGCCCAAACGTTCCTCCTTCCGGTCATTCTTCTCCGAAGCTTCCTCTTGAGCTTTCTTTATACTTTCTAAAATGGTTGAGACAACTTCAATTCTCAACGCTCTTGGCCTTCGCTTTTCAAGATTGACTTTCCGACTGAGAGCATCAGCAATAACATTGGCCTTACCGGGGTGGTAAAGTATCTCACAGTCGTAGTCTTTAAGTAGTTCCAGCCAGCGTCGTTGCCTCATATTCAATTCTTTCTGACTAAAGAGATATTGGAGACTCTTATGATCAGTGAAAAGTTTGCACTTCGTGCCATAGAGGTAATGCCTCCATATTTTCAGAGCGAAAACTATCGCTGCCAACTCCAAATCATGAGTCGGGTAGTTCTTTTCATGCTCTTTCAGCTGTCGAGATGCATACGCGATCACCTTATCTCTTTGGGTCAAAACACAACCCAATCCAACACCAGATGCATCGCTATAAACAGCGAAGTCTTCAACTCCATCGGGTAGAGAAAGTATCGGTGCCTCGCATAGTTTCTTCTTTAGCTTCTCGAATGCTTCTTTATGCTTATCACTCCAAGCATAAGTAGCTCCTTTGTGGGTCAAAGCTGTTAATGGACTAGCAATCGAAGAAAAGCCTTGGATAAACCTTCGGTAATATCCGGCTAATCCTAAAAAGCTTCGAATCTCCGTGGGACTTTTCGGTTGTTCCCACTTCATTACAGCTTCAATCTTTGCTGGATCAACCATTATACCTTCTTGGTTGACCACGTGACCCAAGAATTGGACTTCTCGAATCCAAAAATCACATTTAGAGAACTTCGCATACAGCTTCTCCTTCTTCAAGACTTCCAAAACTTCTCGCAAGTGTCTGCCATGCTCCTCTTGGCTTTTTGAATAAATCAGAATGTCATCAATGAACACTATCACAGATTTATCAAGGAACGGATTACAAACCCTGTTCATTAAATCCATGAATGCTGCTGGAGCATTGGTTAGTCCAAACGACATAACCAAAAACTCATAGTGTCCATATCGGGTTCTGAATGCGGTCTTCTCTATATCCTGTTCTCTTACTTTTAGCTGATGATATCCTGACCTCAAGTCGATCTTTGAGAAATAACTTGAACCTTGTAGCTGATCGAACAGGTCATCAATCCTCGGCAACGGATATCTATTCTTTATTGTTGCCTTATTCAGCTCTCGGTAATCAATGCACATCCTCATGCTTCCATCTTTCTTCTTTACGAATAACACAGGAGCTCCCTAGGGTGATGAACTAGGTCTAATGAAACCTTTGTCCAATAACTCCTGAAGTTGCATCATTAGCTCCTTCATCTCCGTCGGTGCTAATCGATAAGGTGCTTTTGCAATTGGCGTTGTTCCGGGCAACAAGTCAATACGAAATTCTACTTGTCGATCGGGCGGTAATCCAGGAAGATCTTCGGGAAATACTTCCGGATAATCACACACAACGGGAATATTTTGCATCACCTTCTTTTCCTTCTTAGCATCGATCACGAATGCTAAGTATGATGTACACCCCTTGGTCAAACATTTTCTGGCTTTCATTAGAGAAATGATTCCAGAATTTACTCTGCGTTTATCTCCATACGCCATAAACGATTCCTTTCCAGGCGGATTTACTTTCACTATTTTCTTCTTGCATAAAATTTCGGCATCATTGGCACTAAGCCAATCCATTCCCAAAACGATGTCGAAACCATTAAGTTCTATAGGTAATAATTCCTCGTGGAACTTATTCCCATTCAAATCAATTAAAATGTTTTTCATACGATGGCTAACAGGTACAATCTTGCCACTAGCAACTTCGACTAATAAAGCATTATCTAGTCTCACAATAGGCAAAGCTAGTTTTCTACCAAATTCATGCGATATAAAGGAGTAGTTGGCTCCAGAATCAAATAAAATTTGGGCAGGCAATTTGTTAACGAGAAAGGTACCTGAAGCGACATCAGCTTCATCTTTAGCAGCTTCCAGTGTCATCTGGAATGCTCTCGCCTTTGGCTTTGGCGGAATGTTGGGTCTTGCTGCCTCCTTCTTCTTTGGACAATCCCTTGAGATGTGCCCCTCCTCACCGCAACCATAACAAACATTCTTGGTGAAGGTGCATTCGTTGGCATAATGCCCTGGCTTTCCACATTTGTAGCATATGGTTTCCCCGCCACACTTCCCATGATGCTTCTTCTTGCACTTGTCGCACCATTTCGCCTCTACCTTTCCTCCACTTCCTCTCGAACTAGACTTCGAGAATTTACTTTTCTTGCTGGATCCTGAAAATCCATCGATTTTCCTTTTCTCACCAACCTCTGACCTTTCTAGACCTTTTTCCCTGATCTGGGTCTCAACATTTCTAGCAGCCCAGATGGCGGCTTTCAATGTGGTTGCTTGCTTAACCATTGGACCATAGTCCGCTGGTAGTCCAAGGGAAAACTTGTTGACCTTAGAGAGTTCTGTAGGCACCAAATATGGGATAAACTTCATCTTTTCCGTGAAACTTGTAGCGTATTCAGTAACGCTCAATTTTCCTTTCTTCAAATTCTGAAACTCATTACAAATTTCCAGAAGGTCCTGCTCGGAGCAGTATTGCAGTTTTAGTTGTTCCAGAAAGTCTTCCCAAGACATTTTGCTTGCTTCTCCCTTGGGCATAGAGTCAGCTAACAGCTTCCACCAACTCAACACGCCAGATTTTAGCAGAGGGATCGCAAGAGCGGTCTTCTGCCTGTTGCTGCATTCGCAACTTTGAAACATAGTCTCCATTTCAGAGACCCAGTCCATAACTTGTACCGGCGTCGGGCTTCTGGATAGGCATGGTGGTTTGGATGCCATGAAATCCTTATACTTGCACCCACGACCATCATTTCCTCCATACTGGTTATTGCGTCTAACCACTGGTTGTTCGTCTTGACCAATGATCCCACTAAAGTTTTCTCCTTCAGACTGCCCTCCATTCTCCTCGGGCTCTTCCGCTTGAATTGACGGTTCTTCACGATTCTGCCTAAGCAGGCGTCTTGTTTCTTCCATCTGACGATCCAACATCATTTGTACACCAGCCATTGTTATCGGCTCAGGTGCAGCAGCTACAATAGGTACTTGTTCGATTATAGGCGGTTGATTCCTGTTTTCATTAGCATTTCCAACTCCGCTTCTTGTTCTCACCATTTTGATCTATACACCGAATAATTTCACCTTATTACTCCAAACGATTACATGCTAGTTCTAATATCGTATACATACGCTTAGAATCCTAAACACATAAACCTTCAGATCCGGTTGGCAACAAACCATAGATCCGAACAAATAATATCATATATGGCAACATATAACATTTAGCACATAAAAGCATTTTAGGCAACTTTCCTAAAATAAACTAGTGCTTGTGTCTAAGATCCAATAGACACACACCTCGCAATCTCCACTTAGAATCCTAAGTTTAAGTCTAGAAATCCTACAAATTCCTAGTTCGCTTAAACTAATGCTCTGATACCAACTGTGACATCCCCAAAATCTCGGCCAGAAAAGTCCGATTTCATTTATGCTTTTTAAAATAATTTTCAGAGTAAATCCTTTTAATTTTAAAAGAGGTGCGGAATTTTTTCCCAAAAACAAAACATGATAAAATAGATATTTATCAAAACATTTCATAAAGAAATATGATTTCATTTCACAATCAAAAGTCGGGATGTCATGTTCCGATACAGAACATAAAGCATAAACGATAGCATTACAAGTCATTCAACAAATATATACATATACAGACTTGTAAACAAAACAACTTGATGTTCGCCCATCTTAAGCTCTTGCGCCACTTCCTGTAAAATAAATCAACTGAGTGGGTCAGGCTTGGGAGCCTGGTGAGCATATAGGGTTTTCAACCCACAATAATTATATTTAATTTCAACAATAAACAATAAACCCGATTACCCATTCCCATTATCCTCACCTTACGTTCCTAAAAATAACGTCTATTATAAGGAACCTATTTCAGGATTTTTCGTCGGGACGGACATCACTGCAGAGGGGCTTCCTCAACAATAAGTGTCCTAAAGGCAACCATGTGGGGGATAGAGTACACCGGTGAACACGTCGTTCACAACACCTACAGGTAATGAGCCTGCTAGTGTTCCACAGGACAGTCTAGAATAGTCCGTGGTCGTCATCCATACTCTGCTGAATGACTAGAATAACACCAATAACACCGAGGCCTCTCATCTGTTTATTACACACCAATTATCTACCCATGTTCTACCCAACATATTAGTAGATAAAAATATACGTTTTTTATACATAGTTTAAAAACCTGTATAACATGCTTTAAGCAATACATATTCCACATAACAGATGAGGCATACACACATAACACGTATTTCATAGAGAATACATCATATCTATAAGATAGAAGAGAGTGAATATACACTCACACGTATAACAACCAAATATATACACCTAACACGTATTTTATATGAAATACTTCATAATATTGCGTTGGAATGAAAATAACTACACACTCACTTGATCAAAAGATGATCGGGCAGCACTACGGCTTGCAGAAGAGGTGTTTCTCCGTAGATCTGGAAGATCTTCACAAAACCGGGCTCCTCGCGGGCAGCGTTTCGGCTCGGGAATAACGCTCTTCGGGATCCTCGGGGCTTCGGATCTTACTTCGGGGCTCGGGAATATTACCGGGTCTTTGGGGTATAAACGGCACGCAAATCGAGGCAAAACTTAGAGAGAGGGAAGAGTTTGAACAAGAGAAAATGGCTGAATTCGAGTTCTATTTATAGGCTGCTGGGTCTGGGATTACGCGGGGCGTACTCAAATTATGCGGGGCGTACTCAGTACGCGGGGCATACTCGGGTTACGCGGGGCGTACTTTGACGTCACTGCGTGCGTCGACTGGTGGCACTCGAGTATTGGTCAGACAAGTTGCATCCGACTGAGTACGCGGGGCGTACTCAAATTACGCGGGGCGTAATTGACTTGTCAAACTTCTAAATTGCGTAACTTTCGCATACGAGCTCCGTTTTCGACGTTCTTTATATCCACGTGAAGGTCAAACCATACTCTACAACTTTCATTTAGACTCCGTCGGCAAATTTTGACTTTTATTTTTATTATTTATTTTTAGAAGGCCGGGACAGAAAAACTTCGTTATAAATTCATAACTTCTTCGTCTGACGTCCGTTCTCACCTAACTTTTCATCGTTTCGCTACTAACAACAAGATCTTCGATTCTCATTTAGATTGTTTCAGCTAAAAACCGCTCGATCTCAAATCGAGTATTCGGGCTGTATACTGCTAAGTCGAAACTTCATAAAATCATAACTTCCTCATACGAAGTCAGATTTGGGCGTTCCTTTTATGCATGCTCTCGGTTTAACGAAATCTACGACTTTCGTTTAGATCGCTAAGGCTAAATATCGCTCTATCTTAAATTCATATTTTACGTCACTCGGCGTCATGTCGGTTCTGTCGCGAAACTTCGACAGGTCATAACTTCTTCGTTATAACTCGGATTTTGGCATTCCTTATATCTCCGAAATCCTTGTTTCGACCACTACAACTTTATGCAAAGATATCGGGATTATCTCACACTTTAATTTTAATGCTTATTTTATTCTTAATTCATTAAATTATAAAAATCAAGAAAATAAACACATAATTCACAAATAATACATTCTTATTATTTCAAGTTGAGTTACAAGGTTAACCTAGACTATTAAATTGCTAAAAATGGCAAGCCTAGAAACACGGGCGTTACAATTCTCTCCACCTTAGAATGATTCCGTCCCCGGAATCACACACCAGCAAACAAATGCGGATAGCGACTCATCATGTCACTCTCCGTCTCCCAGGTGAGATTTGGCCCATTCGTGTGTTTCCATCGGACAAGCACTAACTCCACCATCTTACGTCGCAATTTCTTAGTCTTTCGGTCAACAATTGCCTCCGGTTCCTCAATCAACCTTTTGTTCTCGTCGATTCTCAACTCTGAAAGTGGAATTATGTCAGGAACTTCTCCCGTGAACTTCCTCAAATAACATACATGGAAAGTGTTATGAATTCCATTCAGTTCTTCTGGTAGTTCGAGCTTGTAAGCTTGGTTCCCAATCCTCTGAAGAACTTTAAACGGTCCAATAAACCTTGGACTTAACTTTCCCCTTTTTCCAAATCTTATAAGTCCCTTCCACGGCAAGACTTTAAGCAAAACCGAATCTCCAACTTCAAAAGTCACCGGTCTTCGCTTTTTGTCAGCATAACTCTTTTGACGATCCTGAGCTGCTAACATTCTCTCCCTAATTATTTTCAACTTTTTAGCAGTTTGATGGACTATCTCTGGCCCCATAAACTGCTTTTCCCCAGCCTCAAGCCAACAAGACGGCGTACGACACTTCTGTCCATACAAGGCTTGATAAGGTGCCATCTTTATGCTCGAGTGAAAACTATTATTATAGGAAAATTCTACCAAAGGTAAATGTTCATCCCAATTACCTAGGAATTCCAAGGTACACGCTCTCAACATATCTTCAAGTGTTTGTATCGTCCGTTCGCTCTGACCATCAGTTTGCGGATGGTAAGCTGTACTTAAACACAACTTGGTACCCAATTCCTCTTGTAGACTTTTCCAAAATCTTGAGGTGAAACGACTATCACGATCCGACACAATTGTTAGCGGAACACCGTGAAGTCTCACAATTTCCTTCACATAAGAATTCGCAAGCTTTTCCATAGACCATTTCTCATTGGCTGCTATGAAATGCGCACTCTTAGTGAATCGATCGACGACCACCCAAATCATGTCGTGACCATTCTTTGTTCTGGGCAGTTTAGTGACAAAATCCATAGTAATGTCTTCCCACTTACCCATAGGCACAGGCAATGGTTCTAAACTCCCGTACGGTTTCTGATGTTGTGCCTTGACTCTTGCACAAGTCACACACTCGGCCACATACTTCGCAATGTCGAGCTTCATCGTCGGCCACCAATAATAGGGTTTCAGGTCCCTATACATTTTAGTGCTACCGGGATGAATTGAGTACATGGTCTTGTGAGCTTCTCCCATCAGAAGATCTCTGACTCCTCCTGTCTTAGGTATCCAAATCCGATCTTGGAACACCTTCAGTCCGTGACTGTTTACACCGAACACCAATGTTTTGCCCAAACGTTCCTCCTTCCGGTCATTCTTCTCCGAAGCTTCCTCTTGAGCTTTCTTTATACTTTCTAAAATGGTTGAGACAACTTCAATTCTCAACGCTCTTGGCCTTCGCTTTTCAAGATTGACTTTCCGACTGAGAGCATCAGCAATAACATTGGCCTTACCGGGGTGGTAAAGTATCTCACAGTCGTAGTCTTTAAGTAGTTCCAGCCAGCGTCGTTGCCTCATATTCAATTCTTTCTGACTAAAGAGATATTGGAGACTCTTATGATCAGTGAAAAGTTTGCACTTCGTGCCATAGAGGTAATGCCTCCATATTTTCAGAGCGAAAACTATCGCTGCCAACTCCAAATCATGAGTCGGGTAGTTCTTTTCATGCTCTTTCAGCTGTCGAGATGCATACGCGATCACCTTATCTCTTTGGGTCAAAACACAACCCAATCCAACACCAGATGCATCGCTATAAACAGCGAAGTCTTCAACTCCATCGGGTAGAGAAAGTATCGGTGCCTCGCATAGTTTCTTCTTTAGCTTCTCGAATGCTTCTTTATGCTTATCACTCCAAGCATAAGTAGCTCCTTTGTGGGTCAAAGCTGTTAATGGACTAGCAATCGAAGAAAAGCCTTGGATAAACCTTCGGTAATATCCGGCTAATCCTAAAAAGCTTCGAATCTCCGTGGGACTTTTCGGTTGTTCCCACTTCATTACAGCTTCAATCTTTGCTGGATCAACCATTATACCTTCTTGGTTGACCACGTGACCCAAGAATTGGACTTCTCGAATCCAAAAATCACATTTAGAGAACTTCGCATACAGCTTCTCCTTCTTCAAGACTTCCAAAACTTCTCGCAAGTGTCTGCCATGCTCCTCTTGGCTTTTTGAATAAATCAGAATGTCATCAATGAACACTATCACAGATTTATCAAGGAACGGATTACAAACCCTGTTCATTAAATCCATGAATGCTGCTGGAGCATTGGTTAGTCCAAACGACATAACCAAAAACTCATAGTGTCCATATCGGGTTCTGAATGCGGTCTTCTCTATATCCTGTTCTCTTACTTTTAGCTGATGATATCCTGACCTCAAGTCGATCTTTGAGAAATAACTTGAACCTTGTAGCTGATCGAACAAGTCATCAATCCTCGGCAACGGATATCTATTCTTTATTGTTGCCTTATTCAGCTCTCGGTAATCAATGCACATCCTCATGCTTCCATCTTTCTTCTTTACGAATAACACAGGAGCTCCCCAGGGTGATGAACTAGGTCTAATGAAACCTTTGTCCAATAACTCCTGAAGTTGCATCATTAGCTCCTTCATCTCCGTCGGTGCTAATCGATAAGGTGCTTTTGCAATTGGCGTTGTTCCGGGCAACAAGTCAATACGAAATTCTACTTGTCGATCGGGCGGTAATCCAGGAAGATCTTCGGGAAATACTTCCGGATAATCACACACAACGGGAATATTTTGCATCACCTTCTTTTCCTTCTTAGCATCGATCACGAATGCTAAGTATGATGTACACCCCTTGGTCAAACATTTTCTGGCTTTCATTAGAGAAATGATTCCAGAATTTACTCTGCGTTTATCTCCATACGCCATAAACGATTCCTTTCCAGGCGGATTTACTTTCACTATTTTCTTCTTGCATAAAATTTCGGCATCATTGGCACTAAGCCAATCCATTCCCAAAACGATGTCGAAACCATTAAGTTCTATAGGTAATAATTCCTCGTGGAACTTATTCCCATTCAAATCAATTAAAATGTTTTTCATACGATGGCTAACAGGTACAATCTTGCCACTAGCAACTTCGACTAATAAAGCATTATCTAGTCTCACAATAGGCAAAGCTAGTTTTCTACCAAATTCATGCGATATAAAGGAGTAGTTGGCTCCAGAATCAAATAAAATTTGGGCAGGCAATTTGTTAACGAGAAAGGTACCTGAAGCGACATCAGCTTCATCTTTAGCAGCTTCCAGTGTCATCTGGAATGCTCTCGCCTTTGGCTTTGGCGGAATGTTGGGTCTTGCTGCCTCCTTCTTCTTTGGACAATCCCTTGAGATGTGCCCCTCCTCACCGCAACCATAACAAACATTCTTGGTGAAGGTGCATTCGTTGGCATAATGCCCTGGCTTTCCACATTTGTAGCATGTGGTTTCCCCGCCACACTTCCCATGATGCTTCTTCTTGCACTTGTCGCACCATTTCGCCTCTACCTTTCCTCCACTTCCTCTCGAACTAGACTTCGAGAATTTACTTTTCTTGCTGGACCCTGAAAATCCATCGATTTTCCTTTTCTCACCAACCTCTGACCTTTCTAGACCTTTTTCCCTGATCTGGGTCTCAACATTTCTAGCAGCCCAGATGGCGGCTTTCAATGTGGTTGCTTGCTTAACCATTGGACCATAGTCCGCTGGTAGTCCAAGGGAAAACTTGTTGACCTTAGAGAGTTCTGTAGGCACCAAATATGGGATAAACTTCATCTTTTCCGTGAAACTTGTAGCGTATTCAGTAACGCTCAATTTTCCTTTCTTCAAATTCTGAAACTCATTACAAATTTCCAGAAGGTCCTGCTCGGAGCAGTATTGCAGTTTTAGTTGTTCCAGAAAGTCTTCCCAAGACATTTTGCTTGCTTCTCCCTTGGGCATAGAGTCAACTAACAGCTTCCACCAACTCAACACGCCAGATTTTAGCAGAGGGATCGCAAGAGCGGTCTTCTGCCTGTTGCTGCATTCGCAACTTTCAAACATAGTCTCCATTTCAGAGACCCAGTCCATAACTTGTACCGGCGTCGGGCTTCCGGATAGGCATGGTGGTTTGGATGCCATGAAATCCTTATACTTGCACCCACGACCATCATTTCCTCCATACTGGTTATTGCGTCTAACCACTGGTTGTTCGTCTTGACCAATGATCCCACTAAAGTTTTCTCCTTCAGACTGCCCTCCATTCTCCTCGGGCTCTTCCGCTTGAATTGACGGTTCTTCACGATTCTGCCTAAGCAGGCGTCTTGTTTCTTCCATCTGACGATCCAACATCATTTGTACACCAGCCATTGTTATCGGCTCAGGTGCAGCAGCTACGACAGGTACTTGTTCGATTATAGGCGGTTGATTCCTGTTTTCATTAGCATTTCCAACTCCGCTTCTTGTTCTCACCATTTTGATCTATACACCGAATAATTTCACCTTATTACTCCAAACGATTACATGCTAGTTCTAATATCGTATACATACGCTTAGAATCCTAAACACATAAACCTTCAGATCCGGTTGGCAACAAACCATAGATCCGAACAAATAATATCATATATGGCAACATATAACATTTAGCACATAAAAGCATTTTAGGCAACTTTCCTAAAATAAACTAGTGCTTGTGTCTAAGATCCAATAGACACACACCTCGCAATCTCCACTTAGAATCCTAAGTTTAAGTCTAGAAATCCTACAAATTCCTAGTTCGCTTAAACTAATGCTCTGATACCAACTGTGACATCCCCAAAATCTCGGCCAGAAAAGTCCGATTTCATTTATGCTTTTTAAAATAATTTTCAGAGTAAATCCTTTTAATTTTAAAAGAGGTGCGGAATTTGTTCCCAAAAACAAAACATGATAAAATAGATATTTATCAAAACATTTCATAAAGAAATATGATTTCATTTCACAATCAAAAGTCGGGATGTCATGTTCCGATACAGATCATAAAGCATAAACGATAGCATTACAAGTCATTCAACAAATATATACATATACAGACTTGTAAACAAAACAACTTGATGTTCGCCCATCTTAAGCTCTTGCGCCACTTCCTGTAAAATAAATCAACTGAGTGGGTCAGGCTTGGGAGCCTGGTGAGCATATAGGGTTTTCAACCCACAATAATTATATTTAATTTCAACAATAAACAATAAACCCGATTACCCATTCCCATTATCCTCACCTTACGTTCCTAAAAATAACGTCTATTATAAGGAACCTATTTCAGGATTTTTCGTCGGGACGGACATCACTGCAGAGGGGCTTCCTCAACAATAAGTGTCCTAAAGGCAACCATGTGGGGGATAGAGTACACCGGTGAACACGTCGTTCACAACACCTACAGGTAATGAGCCTGCTAGTGTTCCACAGGACAGTCTAGAATAGTCCGTGGTCGTCATCCATACTCTGCTGAATGACTAGAATAACACCAATAACACCGAGGCCTCTCATCTGTTTATTACACACCAATTATCTACCCATGTTCTACCCAACATATTAGTAGATAAAAATATACGTTTTTTATACATAGTTTAAAAACCTGTATAACATGCTTTAAGCAATACATATTCCACATAACAGATGAGGCATACACACATAACACGTATTTCATAGAGAATACATCATATCTATAAGATAGAAGAGAGTGAATATACACTCACACGTATAACAACCAAATATATACACCTAACACGTATTTTATATGAAATACTTCATAATATTGCGTTGGAATGAAAATAACTACACACTCACTTGATCAAAAGATGATCGGGCAGCACTACGGCTTGCAGAAGAGGTGTTTCTCCGTAGATCTGGAAGATCTTCACAAAACCGGGCTCCTCGCGGGCAGCGTTTCGGCTCGGGAATAACGCTCTTCGGGATCCTCGGGGCTTCGGATCTTACTTCGGGGCTCGGGAATATTACCGGGGCTTTGGGGTATAAACGGCACGCAAATCGAGGCAAAACTTAGAGAGAGGGAAGAGTTTGAACAAGAGAAAATGGCTGAATTCGAGTTCTATTTATAGGCTGTTGGGTCTGGGATTACGCGGGGCGTACTCAAATTATGCGGGGCGTACTCAGTACGCGGGGCATACTCGGGTTACGCGGGGCGTACTTTGACGTCACTGCGTGCGTCGACTGGTGGCACTCGAGTATTGGTCAGACAAGTTGCATCCGACTGAGTACGCGGGGCGTACTCAAATTACGCGGGGCGTAATTGACTTGTCAAACTTCTAAATTGCGTAACTTTCGCATACGAGCTCCGTTTTCGACGTTCTTTATATCCACGTGAAGGTCAGACCATACTCTACAACTTTCATTTAGACTCCGTCGGCAAATTTTGACTTTTATTTTTATTATTTATTTTTAGAAGGCCGGGACAGAAAAACTTCGTTATAAATTCATAACTTCTTCGTCTGACGTCCGTTCTCACCTAACTTTTCATCGTTTCGCTACTAACAACAAGATCTTCGATTCTCATTTAGATTGTTTCAGCTAAAAACCGCTCGATCTCAAATCGAGTATTCGGGCTGTATACTGCTAAGTCGAAACTTCATAAAATCATAACTTCCTCATACGAAGTCAGATTTGGGCGTTCCTTTTATGCATGCTCTCGGTTTAACGAAATCTACGACTTTCGTTTAGATCGCTAAGGCTAAATATCGCTCTATCTTAAATTCATATTTTACGTCACTCGGCGTCATGTCGGTTCTGTCGCGAAACTTCGACAGGTCATAACTTCTTCGTTATAACTCGGATTTTGGCATTCCTTATATCTCCGAAATCCTTGTTTCGACCACTACAACTTTATGCAAAGATATCGGGATTATCTCACACTTTAATTTTAATGCTTATTTTATTCTTAATTCATTAAATTATAAAAATCAAGAAAATAAACACATAATTCACAAATAATACATTCTTATTATTTCAAGTTGAGTTACAAGGTTAACCTAGACTATTAAATTGCTAAAAATGGCAAGCCTAGAAACACGGGCGTTACAATTCTCTCCACCTTAGAATGATTCCGTCCCCGGAATCACACACCAGCAAACAAATGCGGATAGCGACTCATCATGTCACTCTCCGTCTCCCAGGTGAGATTTGGCCCATTCGTGTGTTTCCATCGGACAAGCACTAACTCCACCATCTTACGTCGCAATTTCTTAGTCTTTCGGTCAACAATTGCCTCCGGTTCCTCAATCAACCTTTTGTTCTCGTCGATTCTCAACTCTGAAAGTGGAATTATGTCAGGAACTTCTCCCGTGAACTTCCTCAAATAACATACATGGAAAGTGTTATGAATTCCATTCAGTTCTTCTGGTAGTTCGAGCTTGTAAGCTTGGTTCCCAATCCTCTGAAGAACTTTAAACGGTCCAATAAACCTTGGACTTAACTTTCCCCTTTTTCCAAATCTTATAAGTCCCTTCCACGGCAAGACTTTAAGCAAAACCGAATCTCCAACTTCAAAAGTCACCGGTCTTCGCTTTTTGTCAGCATAACTCTTTTGACGATCCTGAGCTGCTAACATTCTCTCCCTAATTATTTTCAACTTTTTAGCAGTTTGATGGACTATCTCTGTCCCCATAAACTGCTTTTCCCCAGCCTCAAGCCAACAAGACGGCGTACGACACTTCTGTCCATACAAGGCTTGATAAGGTGCCATCTTTATGCTCGAGTGAAAACTATTATTATAGGAAAATTCTACCAAAGGTAAATGTTCATCCCAATTACCTAGGAATTCCAAGGTACACGCTCTCAACATATCTTCAAGTGTTTGTATCGTCCGTTCGCTCTGACCATCAGTTTGCGGATGGTAAGCTGTACTTAAACACAACTTGGTACCCAATTCCTCTTGTAGACTTTTCCAAAATCTTGAGGTGAAACGACTATCACGATCCGACACAATTGTTAGCGGAACACCGTGAAGTCTCACAATTTCCTTCACATAAGAATTCGCAAGCTTTTCCATAGACCATTTCTCATTGGCTGCTATGAAATGCGCACTCTTAGTGAATCGATCGACGACCACCCAAATCATGTCGTGACCATTCTTTGTTCTGGGCAGTTTAGTGACAAAATCCATAGTAATGTCTTCCCACTTACCCATAGGCACAGGCAATGGTTCTAAACTCCCGTACGGTTTCTGATGTTGTGCCTTGACTCTTGCACAAGTCACACACTCGGCCACATACTTCGCAATGTCGAGCTTCATCGTTGGCCACCAATAATAGGGTTTCAGGTCCCTATACATTTTAGTGCTACCGGGATGAATTGAGTACATGGTCTTGTGAGCTTCTCCCATCAGAAGATCTCTGACTCCTCCTGTCTTAGGTATCCAAATCCGATCTTGGAACACCTTCAGTCCGTGACTGTTTACACCGAACACCAATGTTTTGCCCAAACGTTCCTCCTTCCGGTCATTCTTCTCCGAAGCTTCCTCTTGAGCTTTCTTTATACTTTCTAAAATGGTTGAGACAACTTCAATTCTCAACGCTCTTGGCCTTCGCTTTTCAAGATTGACTT
The DNA here is from genome assembly GCF_052625555.1 of Lactuca saligna. Taxonomy (NCBI): domain Eukaryota; kingdom Viridiplantae; phylum Streptophyta; class Magnoliopsida; order Asterales; family Asteraceae; genus Lactuca; species Lactuca saligna. The sequence goes on from NC_136419.1 coordinate 174,233,564, forward strand.
TCCGACTGAGAGCATCAGCAATAACATTGGCCTTACCGGGGTGGTAAAGTATCTCACAGTCGTAGTCTTTAAGTAGTTCCAGCCAGCGTCGTTGCCTCATATTCAATTCTTTCTGACTAAAGAGATATTGGAGACTCTTATGATCAGTGAAAAGTTTGCACTTCGTGCCATAGAGGTAATGCCTCCATATTTTCAGAGCGAAAACTATCGCTGCCAACTCCAAATCATGAGTCGGGTAGTTCTTTTCATGCTCTTTCAGCTGTCGAGATGCATACGCGATCACCTTATCTCTTTGGGTCAAAACACAACCCAATCCAACACCAGATGCATCGCTATAAACAGCGAAGTCTTCAACTCCATCGGGTAGAGAAAGTATCGGTGCCTCGCATAGTTTCTTCTTTCGCTTCTCGAATGCTTCTTTATGCTTATCACTCCAAGCATAAGTAGCTCCTTTGTGGGTCAAAGCTGTTAATGGACTAGCAATCGAAGAAAAGCCTTGGATAAACCTTCGGTAATATCCGGCTAATCCTAAAAAGCTTCGAATCTCCGTGGGACTTTTCGGTTGTTCCCACTTCATTACAGCTTCAATCTTTGCTGGATCAACCATTATACCTTCTTGGTTGACCATGTGACCCAAGAATTGGACTTCTCGAATCCAAAAATCACATTTAGAGAACTTCGCATACAGCTTCTCCTTCTTCAAGACTTCCAAAACTTCTCGCAAGTGTCTGCCATGCTCCTCTTGGCTTTTTGAATAAATCAGAATGTCATCAATGAACACTATCACAGATTTATCAAGGAACGGATTACAAACCCTGTTCATTAAATCCATGAATGCTGCTGGAGCATTGGTTAGTCCAAACGACATAACCAAAAACTCATAGTGTCCATATCGGGTTCTGAATACGGTCTTCTCTATATCCTGTTCTCTTACTTTTAGCTGATGATATCCTGACCTCAAGTCGATCTTTGAGAAATAACTTGAACCTTGTAGCTGATCGAACAGGTCATCAATCCTCGGCAACGGATATCTATTCTTTATTGTTGCCTTATTCAGCTCTCGGTAATCAATGCACATCCTCATGCTTCCATCTTTCTTCTTTACGAATAACATCGGAGCTCCCCAGGGTGATGAACTAGGTCTAATGAAACCTTTGTCCAATAACTCCTGAAGTTGCATCATTAGCTCCTTCATCTCCGTCGGTGCTAATCGATAAGGTGCTTTTGCAATTGGCGTTGTTCCGGGCAACAAGTCAATACGAAATTCTACTTGTCGATCGGGCGGTAATCCAGGAAGATCTTCGGGAAATACTTCCGGATAATCACACACAACGGGAATATTTTGCATCACCTTCTTTTCCTTCTTAGCATCGATCACGAATGCTAAGTATGATGTACACCCCTTGGTCAAACATTTTCTGGCTTTCATTAGAGAAATGATTCCAGAATTTACTCTGCGTTTATCTCCATACGCCATAAACGATTCCTTTCCAGGCGGATTTACTTTCACTATTTTCTTCTTGCATAAAATTTCGGCATCATTGGCACTAAGCCAATCCATTCCCAAAACGATGTCGAAACCATTAAGTTCTATAGGTAATAATTCCTCGTGGAACTTATTCCCATTCAAATCAATTAAAATGTTTTTCATACGATGGCTAACAGGTACAATCTTGCCACTAGCAACTTCGACTAATAAAGCATTATCTAGTCTCACAATAGGCAAAGCTAGTTTTCTACCAAATTCATGCGATATAAAGGAGTAGTTGGCTCCAGAATCAAATAAAATTTGGGCAGGCAATTTGTTAACGAGAAAGGTACCTGAAGCGACATCAGCTTCATCTTTAGCAGCTTCCAGTGTCATCTGGAATGCTCTCGCCTTTGGCTTTGGCGGAATGTTGGGTCTTGCTGCCTCCTTCTTCTTTGGACAATCCCTTGAGATGTGCCCCTCCTCACCGCAACCATAACAAACATTCTTGGTGAAGGTGCATTCGTTGGCATAATGCCCTGGCTTTCCACATTTGTAGCATGTGGTTTCCCCGCCACACTTCCCATGATGCTTCTTCTTGCACTTGTCGCACCATTTCGCCTCTACCTTTCCTCCACTTCCTCTCGAACTAGACTTCGAGAATTTACTTTTCTTGCTGGACCCTGAAAATCCATCGATTTTCCTTTTCTCACCAACCTCTGACCTTTCTAGACCTTTTTCCCTGATCTGGGTCTCAACATTTCTAGCAGCCCAGATGGCGGCTTTCAATGTGGTTGCTTGCTTAACCATTGGACCATAGTCCGCTGGTAGTCCAAGGGCAAACTTGTTGACCTTAGAGAGTTCTGTAGGCACCAAATATGGGATAAACTTCATCTTTTCCGTGAAACTTGTAGCGTATTCAGTAACGCTCAATTTTCCTTTCTTCAAATTCTGAAACTCATTACAAATTTCCAGAAGGTCCTGCTCGGAGCAGTATTGCAGTTTTAGTTGTTCCAGAAAGTCTTCCCAAGACATTTTGCTTGCTTCTCCCTTGGGCATAGAGTCAGCTAACAGCTTCCACCAACTCAACACGCCAGATTTTAGCAGAGGGATCGCAAGAGCGGTCTTCTGCCTGTTGCTGCATTCGCAACTTTCAAACATAGTCTCCATTTCAGAGACCCAGTCCATAACTTGTACCGGCGTCGGGCTTCCGGATAGGCATGGTGGTTTGGATGCCATGAAATCCTTATACTTGCACCCACGACCATCATTTCCTCCATACTGGTTATTGCGTCTAACCACTGGTTGTTCGTCTTGACCAATGATCCCACTAAAGTTTTCTCCTTCAGACTGCCCTCCATTCTCCTCGGGCTCTTCCGCTTGAATTGACGGTTCTTCACGATTCTGCCTAAGCAGGCGTCTTGTTTCTTCCATCTGACGATCCAACATCATTTGTACACCAGCCATTATTATCGGCTCAGGTGCAGCAGCTACGACAGGTACTTGTTCGATTATAGGCGGTTGATTCCTGTTTTCATTAGCATTTCCAACTCCGCTTCTTATTCTCACCATTTTGATCTATACACCGAATAATTTCACCTTATTACTCCAAACGATTACATGCTAGTTCTAATATCGTATACATACGCTTAGAATCCTAAACACATAAACCTTCAGATCCGGTTGGCAACAAACCATAGATCCGAACAAATAATATCATATATGGCAACATATAACATTTAGCACATAAAAGCATTTTAGGCAACTTTCCTAAAATAAACTAGTGCTTGTGTCTAAGATCCAATAGACACACACCTCGCAATCTCCACTTAGAATCCTAAGTTTAAGTCTAGAAATCCTACAAATTCCTAGTTCGCTTAAACTAATGCTCTGATACCAACTGTGACATCCCCAAAATCTCGGCCAAAAAAGTCCGATTTCATTTATGCTTTTTAAAATAATTTTCAGAGTAAATCCTTTTAATTTTAAAAGAGGTGCGGAATTTGTTCCCAAAAACAAAACATGATAAAATAGATATTTATCAAAACATTTCATAAAGAAATATGATTTCATTTCACAATCAAAAGTCGGGATGTCATGTTCCGATACAGATCATAAAGCATAAACGATAGCATTACAAGTCATTCAACAAATATATACATATACAGACTTGTAAACAAAACAACTTGATGTTCGCCCATCTTAAGCTCTTGCGCCACTTCCTGTAAAATAAATCAACTGAGTGGGTCAGGCTTGGGAGCCTGGTGAGCATATAGGGTTTTCAACCCACAATAATTATATTTAATTTCAACAATAAACAATAAACCCGATTACCCATTCCCATTATCCTCACCTTACGTTCCTAAAAATAACGTCTATTATAAGGAACCTATTTCAGGATTTTTCGTCGGGACGGACATCACTGCAGAGGGGCTTCCTCAACAATAAGTGTCCTAAAGGCAACCATGTGGGGGATAGAGTACACCGGTGAACACGTCGTTCACAACACCTACAGGTAATGAGCCTGCTAGTGTTCCACAGGACAGTCTAGAATAGTCCGTGGTCGTCATCCATACTCTGCTGAATGACTAGAATAACACCAATAACACCGAGGCCTCTCATCTGTTTATTACACACCAATTATCTACCCATGTTCTACCCAACATATTAGTAGATAAAAATATACGTTTTTTATACATAGTTTAAAAACCTGTATAACATGCTTTAAGCAATACATATTCCACATAACAGATGAGGCATACACACATAACACGTATTTCATAGAGAATACATCATATCTATAAGATAGAAGAGAGTGAATATACACTCACACGTATAACAACCAAATATATACACCTAACACGTATTTTATATGAAATACTTCATAATATTGCGTTGGAATGAAAATAACTACACACTCACTTGATCAAAAGATGATCGGGCAGCACTACGGCTTGCAGAAGAGGTGTTTCTCCGTAGATCTGGAAGATCTTCACAAAACCGGGCTCCTCGCGGGCAGCGTTTCGGCTCGGGAATAACGCTCTTCGGGATCCTCGGGGCTTCGGATCTTACTTCGGGGCTCGGGAATATTACCGGGGCTTTGGGGTATAAACGGCACGCAAATCGAGGCAAAACTTAGAGAGAGGGAAGAGTTTGAACAAGAGAAAATGGCTGAATTCGAGTTCTATTTATAGGCTGCTGGGTCTGGGATTACGCGGGGCGTACTCAAATTATGCGGGGCGTACTCAGTACGCGGGGCATACTCGGGTTACGCGGGGCGTACTTTGACGTCACTGCGTGCGTCGACTGGTGGCACTCGAGTATTGGTCAGACAAGTTGCATCCGACTGAGTACGCGGGGCGTACTCAAATTACGCGGGGCGTAATTGACTTGTCAAACTTCTAAATTGCGTAACTTTCGCATACGAGCTCCGTTTTCGACATTCTTTATATCCACGCGAAGGTCAGACCATACTCTACAACTTTCATTTAGACTCCATCGGCAAATTTTGACTTTTATTTTTATTATTTATTTTTAGAAGGCCGGGACAGAAAAACTTCGTTATAAATTCATAACTTCTTCGTCTGACGTCCGTTCTCACCTAACTTTTCATCGTTTCGCTACTAACAACAAGATCTTCAATTCTCATTTAGATTGTTTCGGCTAAAAACCGCTCGATCTCAAATCGAGTATTCGGGCTGTATACTGCTAAGTCGAAACTTCATAAAATCATAACTTCCTCATACGAAGTCAGATTTGGGCGTTCCTTTTATGCACGCTCTCGGTTTAACGAAATCTACGACTTTCGTTTAGATCGCTAAGGCTAAATATCGCTCTATCTTAAATTCATATTTTACGTCACTCGGCGTCATGTTGGTTCTGTCGCGAAACTTCGACAGGTCATAACTTCTTCGTTATAACTCGGATTTTGGCATTCCTTATATCTCCGGAATCCTTGTTTCGACCACTACAACTTTATGCAAAGATATCGGGATTATCTCACACTTTAATTTTAATGCTTATTTTATTCTTAATTCATTAAATTATAAAAATCAAGAAAATAAACACATAAATCACATAATTCTCATAATTCACAAATAATACATTCTTATTATTTCAAGTTGAGTTACAAGGTTAACCTAGACTATTACATTGCTAAAAATGGCAAGCCTAGAAACACGGGCGTTACAGGTGCCTTCGACTTGCAAATACTGTAAGAAGACTCACCTCGATTAGAAGATAGCAAATCTCACACCCAAGTCTGATGTACAACGGATCCTCATACTGAACACAATCAATACCAATCCTAGTTATTATAAAAGGTTAAGCCCATGAACCATAAGGCCCACTAACGTCCTAAGCGCAACTAGAGAACCCTAAGGTACAAAAGTTCCAAAATAGCCTAAAGTCATTGATCCAAACTTCAAAAGTTAACCCTCACGTCGAGACCGACTCATGGTCACATCGTGAGTATGAACTCGACCCAGACCTAACTCAGCATGTCAACTCAGCTAATCAAGTTGCCCAGTCTCGACTACAACTACTATCACGTCGTGACCTAAACTAACAAAATAACAACAAATGGCATACAATCTCACGACATGACAGACTTATCCTCACATCGTGAGCGTTGTCTTAGCCAGCTTTGAGCATTAAGCTCTTATTCCTTTAATACACTACTTGGGTCTTTTCATAAGGTCTTCCCTCACCCAAAGGACAATAAAAATCATAGCTTTTTGGTTATGCATGACTTAAACCCTCACTAGGTCAAAAGGGGGGAAATGAGATGAATACTCATGCTTAGAGTCCAAAACCAACTAAAAAACTCAAATCCAAAGCTTATAATACAAAATCTATCTTTATGATCCATAAAGTTGCTAACTTTATGGATCTCATGTATGCTCTCCAACGCAACCATGCAAAAAGGAGCTTAAAACCTAGATCTATAATGCAAGAGGAAAAAAGGTCAAAGCTTTATGACTTACAAAGGTCGAAAAGCTCTACAAGAAGGTAAGGTAGATGCTGGATTACCAAGGGAATGCTCCATAAAAGTATTCTTCCACTTCAACGAGCCAAAACCTATCATAAGTTCTTCAAGGTCACCCAAATGGCTAAGGATCTCACGCAAGTCGCGATTAGAGTTTTCAGGAGGCTATAGGCAACCCTAGCCCTCTCATTCCATTAAATACTCGAAATATTAGAGTTTTGGTCACCAATTTGTTCTTACGTCGTGAGAACTTATTCTTCACGTCGTGAGACTTCAAAAGATGCAGGTTAAAGACCACTCACGACGTGATCACTAAGTCTCACGTCGTGACCATCTTCCAAAAACTATAATATTAACTAAATTGATTACCTCAAGGATCTTGGTGTTACAAAGTAAATGGGTGAAAAGTATCATTCTACAAAGTAACGAGTGGAAAGTGTCATTATACAAAATAAGGGGTACGGAAATTTCCAATATACAAAAATCTAATGACCAAATTTTCCAAAATAAAAACTCTTGTGACTAAAGTATGAAATAAGAAAATAGATTTGTGGCTAAAATGTGAAATAAAAAACTTTTATGGTCAATTTATTAAAAAACAAAACTTAATGGTTGCTGTTTATTATTATATATAATAAAGTGATATTTTACAAAATAAAGAGGTGAAAAATATCATTAAAAAAAGTAAAGGGGTGAAAAGTTCATTTCTACAAAATAAAAGGAATAAAATTACCAATATACAAAAATCTAAGGACCAAATCTATTAATATAAAAAACTTTTGCAGTCAAAATATGAAGCAACAAAATAGATTTGTGACCAAAATGTAAAATAAAAAAATTATGGTCAACTTATAAAAAAAATACTTTTATATGTAAAATACATATTTATAAAAATAATTATTATCATTAATACATATTTATCAAAACACAGTTACATAAAAATACATGAAATACACACATACACATATATATATATATATATATATATATATATATATATATATATATATATATATATATATATATATATATATATATGAAGATGTTTATTATGAAATATGTGTTTGTATACATTTATATATATATATATATATATATATATATATATATATATATATATATATATATATATATATATATATATAAACACATTTTTATAAAAAAAAATAAATGCAAGCATCTATTTCATATTAAACATATTTGTATATATTTATATATTTATATGCACAAAAATAAATGTTTGTATATATATATTTTTTTATAAAAACATGTTTGTGTATATATATATATATATATATATATATATATATATATATATATATATATATATATATATATATATATATATATATATAAACATCTTTGTATAATTTTTTTTGTAAAAACATATTTGTATATATATTTTTTATGAAAACATGTTTGTTTACAAACACATCTATTATGAAATAATTGTTTATAAGAAAAATGTATACAAACATCTATTTAAGTGCATATATATATATATATATATATATATATATATATATATATATATATATATATATATATATATATATATATATATATATATATATATGTGTGTGTGTGTGTGTATGTGTTTACTATGAAATAGATGTTTGTATACATTAATTTATAAAAACGTGTTTGTATACAAAAAAAAAAAATTATATACAATACGTGTTTGTATACATTTTTATATAACTATATTTTTATAAATAGATATTTAAAATTTAAAAAATGTTTTTATAAATAGGTATTTTGAATAAAAAAATATTTTAAAAAATGTTTATATAGAAAAAAATTGTTTTTTATGTGGAAATTTTTTTTGTATATAAATGATTTTATAAGCACAACAAAAACATATTTGAAATGAACTTTTGCAAAAAATAAGATGTAAAAAAAATTATTATGACTTCGTAACAAAATTTTGAAATCTAGGCCTATATATAAATTTTAGAATAATTTTATAATAAAATTTAAAATCTTGTCCAAAGTGTCTAATTTTTAAAATGTATGATCTTTTGATTGGATAAAATGGTCAAAATAAATGCAACTATCGGTTTTTATGACTTAGTTGAATATGAAAAATATAAAATCTAAATTGATTATAATATCAAAATATAAAAAACTTTTATATATTTTATGATATAAAACATAATAAAAATGAGTTTGCATAATCATTTTTTTTCCCTGATATGATTATTTTCTAATATTTTTTTTCAAAATGTTTATGTTTTTTAGATCTTTATTTTGGTCATCTTAGACTTTTAGAGATTATGTTTTTATTAAGGTTGATAATTCTCGATACGACCCGCGATACGACCCGCAACACGACACGAAATAAATGAGTTTGTGTTGAGTTTTTCAACCCGCAAATCCGTTTACTAAACGGGTTATATATGAGTTTCTCAAAAAATAAACGGGTTGACCCGCCAACCCGTTTATATTTTTAATAATATATATATATATATATATATATATATATATATATATATATATATATATATATATATATATATTATTTTTAAATATATTTGTGTATCAAGTATCAATATTTAATAAGTATTATTTATGTTTGTATTAATTTTTATTTTAAACATGTTTCTATAAATGTTTTTAATTTTCATTTAGATGTTTAAGACTTAAGTAATTAAGTATCTAAAATTTGGATAGTTTTCATCAACCATCAAGAATTTATTCATGTTTAATTGTCAATTTTATTTATTGAATTTGACCCACGAACACAAATCTGACCCACGAACCCACCAACCTGTGAACTCGTATAAATAAATGGGTTGACGGGTCATATATGGGTTTACGTTCCAAACCCACCAACCCGTGACCTGTATATTTAAATGAGTTGTGTTTGGGTCGGCATGTTTTGATCCGCCAACCCGCGACACGTCAACACAAACACGACACGATTGTCAGGTCTACCTTTTTTTTTTTGGAACGGTAAATACCAAGCTGAAGCCCTTCCGCCTTTATAGCGGAAACCCGGGTTCGAGCTCCTTTACAAGTCAAACCCTTACCTTTTTTAATGGGATTCCAAAAGAAAATTCCTCATGACCACCAATGGGAATCAAACTCCCCACCTTGCCCCTCAATAGTTATAAACCTAACACCTCTTTCCCAGCTGAATTGAGCTTCATTGGATAGTAATAATTATAGGTTTATATATTTATGATAATTCACCGACACTTAGTTACCTACATAAGTCATCCACAATAGATTTGGTATTATATTATTTAAAGCATTTATTTGTAAGTAATATAATTTTTTTCTTATGACTAGAAAAATAAAACTATATAAAAGAGAATCTAATACAGTATGATTTTAGAAAAATTTCTATTGTCCCAAATAGGATAATAATCTACCTCAAAACACGATATGTCAAAAAATAAAATTAACATCAGAGCCTAAAAAATAATAATTATACCTTAAAACAAAAGATTAAAAAAAATAATTAAAAAAAAAAAAAAAGTAAAATTGACATGAAAACCTTCGAAATAACAATTTTACCCTAAAACTAAAGGTAAGAAAATGACTCTTTGTGATTATCCCTTTATGATAATAATAGTTATAGGCTTATATATCTATGATAATTCACTGGCTCTTAGTTATCTAAAGAAGTCATCCCACAAAAAACTTGATATAATCTTATTTAAGGCATTTATTTGTAGGGAAAATGATGTATAAGCCCTATAGTGTTTTTAGGGTTGATCCATTTAGCCACTTAACTTATTTCGTGGTTTGATAAGGGAACGAAGTATTTGTTACCTAACAATATAGTCCCTTTTAACTATTGTAGCCGGTTAACGTTGCCACATAAACCTAGCCTAACATGTAAGCGATGACATGGCAATAATTTAACGCGTCGAACAACCGCAACGACGTCGTATTGAAGGCGGATCGTAAGGAGCAAGGATCGACTGTTCAAGCGCCTCCATATAAAATCAAAACTGCGTTGACCTAAAACTGCACATCTGAAAACTTCATTACCCCAATCTCGTCTCTAAGTTTACTCCAAAATGGCTTCGATCGGACATGCTTAACACAGCTGGTCTCCAAACTACCACCGTCACATGGATGAGAATCATTCGAATGGTGTAACCAACGAAGACATGGCTATCAATCTACTACAAACCCAACTGGAACTGTCTCTTATACGGGAGGACTTCCAAGACGAGTTGCCTGAGCTCCGTCGGATAGTTAATCGAGACTTGGATGCCATGAACCGTGAGGTTGATGACGTTCGTGCTAGTCAGTTGGATATCTCAAATGTCGTTGCTGATCTTAAAAATCATTTCGTTTCTCTGCAATGAGCATATGTGAAGATGGTCTTCAAGCACAACAAACGTAAGAAGTTAATGTATTGTGTTGGGATTGTTGGTGTTGTTACTGCGTCTGTGGTGACGTATTTGGTGTTTCAATAAAAAAAAATTATGTAGGTTGAAGAATTTCAATCTTGGGTTTGTGTTTTGGTGTGTTATTTATGTTGTTTAGTGTCAATATTAGTAGTAGATTTTGTGTGGATTGCTGGTATTAGTTTGTGATGTTAGTGTGTAGATTTGGTGGTGGTGTTGCCTGGGATGCTGATGGTCATCGTTTTTTTATGAAGTTTTTTGTCGATGATCTTTGTAATAGGTCATTGAATAACAGAAAGCGATGTAAACAAACCCATGGTTGTAATGTGTTTTAATATGGTATTATTATTAAAAAAAAATTGTCTTACACTTGTATCTGTATGTGTGCATGAGAGAAAGAAACATTTGGGTATTATATATGTTTCATCGACTGGGACGTGACCACAAGCCAAAGCAAAATGAATATACCTTCTTTATGCACATAGACAGGGACCACAAATTGTGCAGTTTGGGAAAAGGGACAAAAAAATACCTTTGCACACGATTGAATTTGTCTGCTTGTCTACAAACCTTTTTTGAAAAAAAAAAGGGGGGGGGGGGGGGGGGGATCAAGTTTTCTAAAGATGGACTTTTTCATTTTGAATGGATTAAGTCACAAGTACCCTGTTTTTACAATGACTTAATTACCCCTACATTGAAATTTATCAATTTACTTTGTAATGACTTAATTACCCCTACATCCAAAATGGTCAATTTAATTTCTAATGACTAAAATGCCCCCACATCCAAAATGGTAAATTTAATTTGTAATGACTCAAATGCCCCCACATCCAAAAATGGTCAATATAATTTGTAATGACTAAAATGCCCCGACATAAAAAATGGTAAATTTAATTTCTAATGAATAAAATGCCCCTACATCCAAAAGTGGTAAATTTAATTTTTAATGACTAAAATGCCCCCACATCCAAAATGGTAAATTTAATTTGTAATGACTCAAATGCCCCCAAATCAGAAATGGTAAATTTACTTCGTAAGGGCTAAAATGCCCATAATACCCCTAAATATTTGTGGCACAGGATAACAATAACATACCATATAAACTTATTATGGGCTAAAATGCCCATAATACCCCTAAATATTTGTGACACGGGATAACAATAACATACCATATAACAACTTACCACACAACAAAACAACATAGTACACCATAAAAGAACATACAAAGATCATTTGTTTATTGAAACACACATTCACTACAAATAACAAACAATTATTTAATCCAAATCCATGGCCGTTGCAACATTGCTACCTTCACCTCCCACATTTTTTGCAAACTTCATTTTAATGATTCTTTCTGACTCCTTTCGCATTTTAGGCGGTTTAACATGCTTAACTCGAGCATTGACATTCACCCCTTCATCCCGTCCATTGACTCCCACCATCCGCTCTTCATCTCCAGGCTTATCCAAAGCATCAGTAGCATCTACCATTACCTCATCATCCCCAACTCTTGTAGCAACGTTTATAGACTCCTGCGTAGGTATAGTTTTTTGTTTCTTTGTTCCATTTTGTTTGGATGTCCCTACACCTTTACTACATGTAGCCTTGTTGTGTCCTTTCTCCTTGCATATGATACAAGAAACTTTCTTCCCTGCCTTGGAGGCGGTATGTTTTCCCATCCGTTCAGAAGCATCTCTTCTTCTCTTTATGGTTGGCCTGCATGGTATACGTCTTTTCAATGGAGGCAAAGGGGGTATCAAGTTAGTACAAGGCTACATATTTTTTCCATTCATCCCATGGATTGGCTGTTTGTAAGTATTATGGTATAATGCAGTCAAGTACATGTTGGGTTAGTGTCTAAGTCCACAACTATTTTGGTATGTACTTGACCCGATTATGAGCATGGTCCTTTTGGGTTGCCTTCACCATAGCAATATGTAGGATGAATTAAGGAGAGAAATGTTTAATTATGATTTATTAATATACTATGAGAATAATATATTAAAGGAGAAATCATATTGTTTAATTAATATTAGTCAATAATTAATTTTGTGGCTAAAAGAGATTAATTGAATATAGGGGACTATACTGCAATTATTGGATAGTTGAGTTATTGGGCTAGGGAAGGTTAAAGGAACAAGGGGTGAACAAAATTATGATGGGAGCCCATCATATTTTCGTTTATGGTATTATTCTAGAAGGTTCCATGGGCTGCTTAGAGTTTAAGCTATCCTTTAGGGTTTTAACTGAAACCCTAGCAGCCTACACAATTATATAAAGGACCCCTATGGCCCCAAAAACGTGTCTAATTAATTCCTTAGGGTTTCTAGACTTTTTTGGGTGCCTCTCTCCTTCTCTTCTTCATATAGTTGCTTAGTGGTGTTTGTGACTCCATTAGAGGTGCAACACTTGAGGCACTAAGCTTTCTGAAGCCAAGGATTAGATTGTTATTGTTGTATAACAATCGAATGTAATCTTTAAACCTTATTTCAGTTCATAATATGTTAGATCTAGGGTTTATAACTTTAGATATTCAATTGCATGTTCACTAGACAAACTAGATCCAAAAGCTATTAGGGTTTGCATGTACACCATAGGAATGATGTATTGCTCAAAACCCATCAGTACATTGGATCTACATATGGATCATCAAGTGTCATATTTAAGTAGGCTAAGGTGGAAACTGAGTGTACGTAGCCATATCCATTAAGTTGCTATAGCATGCAGCAACATTACTTTTTTTCAACATTCACAATAAACGCCTTGTCCATTTTACTTGCCTCAAACTTCATCCCCCCACAAGAAATGACATGCCAATTCCTACATATATAGATGAAAATGCCAAATATCATGAGATGTGAAGAGTAAAGTACTAATGTAATGGGATAAATGTACAAACCTTTACTCAGTCTGGAGCATATTCAACTGTATTCTGATATTTGGACAAACAGAATAACGATTCCATCCTTGTTCGGTTAGTTTCATAGTCACCATCCTTTGCATCACATATATACAAATGTCCTTTAACATGCTTATTATTGGTTTCTTTCGGGCATCCAAAAGCACACTATTAAAACTCTCTGAAAAACCCTTCTCTACTGACTCACAAGAATTATGAACTTTGAAAAAAGCCAAAGACCAAGTCTTTGGATCTCTATCTATAAGATGCACAACTGCTTCCGGATTTAATTTTCCAATCTCTTTCATAACTACATTAAATTGTGCTTCAGTTGTTGCCTTGCTCGCTTTCCAAAACAGATTTTCAAAGTTGGATCCACTAAATCTCTTTTTAAAATTCACATAGATATGTCTAGCACACTGCCTATGTTCAGCTGCTGAAAATACTTCCTTTACTGTCTCAATCAAACCCTAAATAAGTCACATTAATGTTTGAAATTAGAATAACAATAACTAAATTTAGAACATGCAGTAGTTTTGAACCATACCTTGTGTTGATCCGAAATTAGAACCAAACCATTACCATCATTCCAACATTGCAAATCTTCTGAAAGAGTTTCTAAGAACCATTTCCAATTCTCTTTGTTTTCCATAGAAACAACTACCCAAGCAATCGAGAATATTCCATTGTTAGCATCTCTACCCACAGCACAAAGCAACTCCCCTTGACAAAAAAATTTTAGAAAACAACCATCCAGGTTAATGATCCTCCTACATCCTCCCCTCCATCCCTCTTTTACTGAAGCAAAACATACGTATATTTTGCTGAAATAATTCTTACCATCAGTCATTGAATCAACAAAAATTTTAACTATGGATCCAGGATTTGATCTTCTAATCTCCTCACCATATGACCATAATCTTGCATAATTCTCAGCTATTGTGCCTTCAACTAGAGTCAATTCATACTTCTTGCCTATCCTACACTGACTCATACTCACATTAATCCTAAAATCAGTTTTTACCTCCTCTCTAAGCATTCAGACGCTCATCTGTTGATTGTTATAAAATTGGTGCTTAAAGTGGGTCCCTATCCATTTGTAAGTCACAATTGATCCGAATTTGAAATTCATTGCACAATTATGCTCACTGATAAGATATTTTATATGGAAAGACTTATCTTCACTCATCCAAGAACCCCAAAGCCTAAAAGTACATTTGTCATCACAACATTTGACAAGTAATCATCTAGTATCATTCTTAACAAAACATAATTGATAACCATTCGCGACAGGACTCTCAAACCTCATACCTAAAACAGGTTCCTGCTCCTTCCAATTGAGCTTATCATTGAAAATGTTTGGCAATTCAGGATAAACATCTTCATTGTCACATATGTCTTCTTCGAAAAACTCACCTGCACCTGCTTTCTCACCCATCTCTACCTGAATCTCATTACCCTTTACAAAAAATGAGGCTTCTGATGGTCATCCTCAGCATCATCAACATCCTCATCCTCGTCGTCATCATCGTCGCCATTCTCTTCCTCATCATTTGTGTCACCCACATCCCGATGCCCTATTGCAACTTCCTTAACCAGTCCTGCACCATCAAGTACTTCTTCCTCAACGTTACCAACAAACTCGTCTTTGTGTTCATCCAACCATTCCTGTATGTTGCTTTTCCCAAAATAGTCTACATACATAAGGAGTATAACACCACATTCATATGCAATTGGTATGAAGTCGTAATAATCGAGGTCATTGCAAATTAGAGTCAAACCTTTTGGAAAATCAATATTAGGTTGGCAATAATAGAGCTTCTCACACTTTTCCACAGTGAACCTTTCGATGAACGCAACACACCCATCCTTGTCCATTCCTGCGAAATCGATGTCCGGAAACCTCTGAGTAATTCCACCAGTGTAGTGTATGGGGTTTCTGGCGAACATTCCTTGGAAGTGGACATCTACTTGTACGAATACGGGTTCCATGCTTACGGATTCAGAAGCAGCTCACAAAAAAGGGTTTACCGATGAAGTGTTGAATAGTGGATGTAAAAGGGTTCTTTTAAAAAGCATATATTGATATTAAGAAGGAGGCGACTAATTAATGACATGACATAAGATGAAAGTCACAGTCAGCATCCTATTTAGTGTTAGTAGAAGGAGTTGGACTTAAAATGACCGGCTAACCCCTTCAAAATTGAAATAATGACTTAATCGACCCGACAAAGAGTAATTCGTTCCCTTATTAAGCTACAAAATAAGTTAAGTGGTTAAATGGGTCAACCCTAGAAACATTATAGGGTCTATACGTCATTTTCCCTTAATTTGTAAGTATTATAGTTTTTTTTTCTTATGTACTACAAAAATAAAACTATATAAAAGAGAATCTAATATATATATATATATATATATATATATATATATATATATATATATATATATATAGGGTTAGGTTCATGTGAGACGGCTTAATTTTGTGAGACTGTGAGTCGTAATCATAGACACTCATTTAATAGATAAAACAAAAACATTTTTAAAATGCAAAATAATTGAAAATTTTTGAATTTTTTTTTTCCAATATTATTTTCGAAATATATATTTTTAAAAAAAAATTAAAAAAATACCAAAAAAAAATACAAAAAAATTACATTTTTACAAATTTTAGTAGAATATTTAAAATATTCTACATATCTGACAAATCTAGTAAAATATTCTAAACATTCTAAAAATCATATTAGAAATGTACAGTATAATATTCTATTAAAATATTTCACGTATTTAAAAAAAATAATAATAATTTTTTTATTATTTTTTTATTTTTTTAAATAAATAAAGTTCTAGAAATAATAATTAAAAAAAAACACCACATGCCAAAAAATAAAACTAACATGAGAGCCTAAAAAATAATAATTTTACTTTAAAACAAGTAAAAAAAAAAAAGTAAAATTGACACGAAAGACTCCAAAATAACAATTTCACCCTAAAACAAAAGGTAAGAAAATTACTTGCGAATCGCATAGGGCCCATATATCTTTCATTCCAAGATTATATGTTTATTTAAAACTTATGCATTAAAATTATTATGCAAAATCATGGAACTCTATTATTTGGTCTTTGGTATTGTTTCATATCAGTTAAATAAAAAAACTACTTTATATCGACATTCTATTGTGTCATTCATTACAAAGATAAAAATGTAGTAGGGAATGAAAGTGAAATATGGTTGTGATTTAAGGCCTCATAATGCAAAAAAAAAGTTATTTGGTTATGACCTAGACTAACATGATTCAACTTTTCACCTTATTCCTTTTACATATATAATTATGTCTTTTGAACATATCTTAATGGATTTATTTTCTTTTTGTGCTAAGTAGGGAAATATGCTCGAGTACGGATATATATAATAAAACTTGAACAAAAACCCATGTTTTGAAAATCAGACCGAATCGACTAGTTCGACCGGTTCAACCAGAACCAGTTCTTAAAGACCAAAAAACTGATATTCATGTGAACCAGTAAAAACCGGTCCGGTTGAACCTGTAAAACCGGTCAAAACCGGGAATTTTAAAAACCGATAATTCCATTCCACCATAGATGCAAATAAAAGACAAACATTGACATCATAGATGCATAGAAAAGACAAAATACTCACTCTCACGCACATACTATAAATATAATAACATAATTATGGAAACACCACACTCACTTTTTCATTGGATTCACCTACCTTTGTTCAACATTAACTTGATCATTAGAATGTATTTTTGGGACATCCTCTTAGAAATACGATTTATTACTCTTTTGTGATATCATGTCTTAGAGATTCTTGATTCAACCTCTATGCTACTACCGACACTTACTCTACTAAGGTTGCATCATTGGAGCCTTTTGTGGGGTCGCCTTGAAAACGACTATCTCAGCTGAACCTAGGAATGAGAAAGCCTTGCGAATGTATAACGTCCCAAATTAAACCAAAATTTTCATTTTAAAACATAAGTAGCATCTAAGACCATTTTTCCATAAAGAAACCAAGATAAACAATTTTTTTTGACATCACCAAACCATATCAAAAAGATGTATCAAGAATCATCACAAAATCAACCGAAGTCTAAATCATAAAATCGTCATCGAAGTCTAAATCATAAAATCGTCATCGATGCAAATGTAGTACAATCACAATGGGCCCTTCTATTTGTCGTCAGAACTACCTGAGAGACATTTAATTTTTAAACGTAATCACAAAGCTTAGTGAGTTATATCATTTTAACATCTATGCATAACTTTGAACGATTTAGCAACATAGTTCCCTCATAAAATCTTTCAAAAGGCTCTTAACTAACTGACAACTTAAGAATAAGTCACATAAGGTTCTTCCACGCCAAAGATTATGCAAAATTTGTCCTGCTCACTCACTCACTTGATCAACACGTTAGTCAAACACATGTTTCGACTTGGCATATTTAACCACTCATCTCTACAATTATCCATTTGACCCCAAATTCCTAACATATATTTAAATATAAACTAGTAACAAGATTTATTACTAGTATATGTCACACCCCAAAACCGGAACGGCGGAAACGTTCAGGGGTAGAGGACATAATGTCAAGTATCTCGAGATATGTATATGGTAAGCAAGTAATGAACAACCATTTCATTTAGAAAGAAAGTGTTTACAATGTGTGTGTTCACAAAACATAGAAGTCATAAACAAATAACAAAACAAGACTTGAAGCTGTAATGCTCCATCTTCTGAATCCCCAACACGAGCACCTGTCTAATAGTCTCCTAAGAATACAAGTTATTTGAAAGAGTTGATCAACAATTAAGCTGGTGAGTTCATAAGATTTTAGTGATGTGAGTAAGCTGTAAAGCGTTGTGGAAAATGTATATGTAAAAGTGATGTAAGCTGTAAGTTCTGTTTTGAAAGGTTCACCTGTTCCTCTAGAAAATCATATATTTCCTACTTGAATGAAAGTGAAGTAAAATGACACTACAAGTCTTTCTATGGGTACTAAGTGGGTACAAATTATATATACTCAGAGTAAACAAACAATCAATTGTGCGCATCTGCCCCAAGCTCACAACCCAACGGGGAACAGAAAGTAAGGCGGATAGCACACATTCCATTGGTTGTTAGATCATTGTCATATATAGCCCTGTTGTATTCACTTGTTACTCATGGAGTTATTTGTAATGGTTCCTTCATATCTAATGAAAAGTTCTTTAAGAAAACCTATATTTCTTATAGTAAAATAATGACTACGGTGACTACTTTTATAATAGCTTTGTTTATACTGCTATATATAATTTGATACCGGGTAGAAAGGTAATTGAGTGAATCCGCCCTACGCCCACAATCCAATGGGAACAGGAAGTAAGGCGGAAAACACATCGTTAACTATCTATTGGGTATTAGTTTTATATATAAACATGGTGTATAAACTAAGGTGTTATAGAGTTACTCACCTAAAGTCTCTAAAACTGTACTGGCTTAATAAAATAGATTAAGCCCTTATCTGGGAAATCTCTGGTTTTGTATACCAAAAGTACTGACTTTGAAAAGTAAGTTTTGTACTAGAAAAGCTGTGTATTGACTCTGTGTCCTATAACCTAATCCATACCTGGTACCCTTATGATGACTTAATGGATACTAAGCATAAATATATATATATATATATATATATATATATATATATATATATATAGAGAGAGAGAGAGAGATTTGGGTAGATAATAGATTGAGTGACCTCATTCCAAGCCCACATCCAACGGGAACAGGAAGTGAAGCGAAGAGCACACATCCTATTAGCTGTCGGAATCTACTAGTATATATGTATCCTATAGTGTATACATTAAGGAATCATAAAGCTAGCATTATGATCCTAACCTTTAATCGTAGTCTTCTACCAAGGCATCTTATGATCTGTGTTAAACCCGACTGCTCCTTTGTCAAATGTAAAAGTATATTCTCCCTAGTTTATATCTATCTTGACTAGAAAATAGATCAACTTTCAAGTGGTACTGACACTTTATGAAAGTAATGGGAAAAGTAAGTACACAAATGTCGTTTATAATGACATGCGGATGTACTAATAACCTAAAAACATATTTGTGCTCCATAATTAACATTTTGAAAGATGTTTAACAACAAACATTTATACAATTATCATTGTGCTCAACCTTATTCCCCCCCCCCCCCCTTAAAACAGTTAAAATAGTTAACAGATTCATTACGGGGTATGAACTCACCTGATGTGGGTGATTCAAACGGGTATGCGCGTACGGATGAGAAGTTCCATGAATGAAGTCTCGATACACAATAAGTCCTAAATGATATATAAGGACACATATTGACATGAATATAGTGTTTATAAACAACTACATGAAAGGAAACACCTTCCGGGACTAGGAAAGACCTTGACCAAGTGTTAGAATCACATGTGATTCAACAAAGGAAGGTAAAATGGCACTCACATGAGTTTACTACCATGGGTTTATGGCCCAATGGAGTTTACGGCCGTAAACTCATGGTTACTCATATGTAGGTTCAAGTTTGAAGGCTAGGGGATGGTTTAGGGACCTTAGCTCTACCCTAGGATGAGGAAGACCACATTCTTTGGAGTTTTTGAGGTGTTCACGGCCCAAATGAGTTTACAACCATAAAATCATGGCCATTTATGTCTATGAGGGTTGTTTAGGGTCCTAAAGGTCATAATGAAGCATTCTGAATTCAAGTCTAAGCCTTAGGAAGTGTTTGTGGCTTCAAAACACCCTTAACTTGAGTTTTCGGCCCTTGGACCATTTTGGCTTGTGTTTGTGGCCGTAATCACCTGTGGGTGATGGTATTTTGATTTTTTTGAGTCCTAAACACATCAAGGTAAAGTGCTAGGCTAGTCTCTTGGCTTAAGGAAGGCATTTGGGGCATTTTGGCACCATGAAAGGGAGTTCACGGCCCAAGAACATCCTTGGCCGTGAACTCTCTTCTAGCCCTTGTTTCTTAATGATTTTAAGGTCTATACATGTCAAGGGTAGTTCTATGTTTGGTTCCAAGGTCTATAGGGACATCGGGCACACTTTTGGCCTCATATTTAGTGTTCATGGTCCAAGAGAATCTTGGGCCGTGAACACCCTTTCCTTGGGTTTTATGGATGATTTCCATGTTATCTAGTCATGTAGTACCCTTTAATACACTCTAGGGTTAAAGTACTTACAATTAGTGGTGAACGGATGAAGATCCTTGAGAGAGAAATCGGGTTTTCTCTAGTTGGAATTAAAAGAAATGAATCAAAATGGCTAAGTCTCACTTATATAGTCTTTAGGGTTTTCGGTCCCAATAACATTTTTGGACTGTAAATTCCAAACTCTTGAAGTTTTGGGCACTTATTGCTACATAATAAACCCTAGGGTATCCTCTCTCCTGATATCTTCTGAAGCACTAACTTTAAAAACACTCAAACTTATCCCAAAAGTTTGAAAGTTAGCTTAACAGATTTGACTTCGATTGTAGTGGATGGTTTTACCGAATGAAAATTTTTGGGTTGTCACATTATACTTATCGTTTTTATAATGTTTTGTTTATTTATTTGTATTTTTTTATTAAATTTATTTTTATCAAAAGCTCAAAACCTCCAGCCCTTAAAATCGGATGTTACATGTCCAATGTAGATCTTAGCCTTTTAAAACCGAGTTAGACAACAAACATGTGGACGATCAATTTACTAAGGGTAATTAATATTGAAAATACTAAAATCCAAACTTTTATATATCTTGTAGATGGTTGTTACATCCTTTTATAACTTGTCCATCTAATCTTCTCGTGAAGGATAAAATCAGTGATGCAAATTTCAACAATTGGTATGGTAACTTGAAATTTTTTCTCAATATTAAAAAGAAGTTTAATGTTAGTTATGCTCCACTTCCAAAAAAAAACCTTGATGACTCATTTGCATCATATGTAGGTCAAAGGTTTAAAGATATTTGATGAGCAGTTTGATATGACATCCCTCATGTTATCAAGTATGATCATTGATCTTTAAAGGGTCTATGAGAATCTCGATGAATATGAGATGATAAACAAGCTCAAAGAAACGTTTCAAGATATAGTTTCACTAGATTTAGTTGAACTTCTTCGGCTAACAATTGGTAATCCATATGAAATGAGGATGGTCTATGACTCCATTATGAGTATGAAATAGCAGTTTAATGATTGTAACAGAATTAATTGCACACCTCTTTAGAGATAGCAAACTTGCTCTAAATCCAAATAGATTTTGGATATAAAGAAAATGTTTTTTTATTTCATATATCAATAACATAGAAGCAATGAGTGTAACATCCCAAAATCGAGACCCAAATTTTTTTGCTTAATTACATTACTACGAAAATAGTTTATGGAAAACATCATGATTATCATTTCAAACATCAAGTCACAAATCACAAGTCTCAAAACCCATATCATCAAATGGTAAAATATGTACAATCCCAGGGTTCTCAAAGCGGAAATCATGTGTGTGCGATGCGCTGCTACCCTTCCGACTCCTTCCCCTTCGCTGAAGAGGTACTTGAAACCAAAACTAAAAACTGTAAGCACGAAGTTTAGTGAGTTCCCTCCATCATACCACATACCAAGCACTCATACATACTGTCGGGCAATTCTGGGGTGCCCGACCTACCCATGTCAAGCCATTTTGAGGTGCAGACCCACCCATGTCAGACCATTTTGGGGTGCCTGCCTACCCTCCGGTCGATCTCACCTGGTCACGAGGACTATTTTACCCCTACCACTATCACATAATAACATATCATAAACATGTTGTCATACATATATAGGTTTTCCAACCTACCCTTCGGTCCTAACGACCGAATCGGGGGACTATTCCCCTCCTCCTACCTCTATCACATAGAACATATCATGCTGGCACATAGAACTCATGAAGTAATAGCAAACTAGACAATTATCACAAAGATAATCATCTCAACTGTAATCAACTACTAGTGGGTCGGCCTTGGTGCCTTAGACCCACTTCTACTGAAAGGTAACTCAAGTCAATGTCGTGTAGTGCCTGCATTGTCCTCGGTGTGAAAATCGACTCTCCCCGACTCCTCAATCCCTACATGAAAACTTTTCTAAGTTATCAATTCATACTTGTAACCCTTACAAGAGTCACTCAAATCCAAGTCGAAGTCAAAGTCAAATCCTTGGTCAAAGTCAACTTTTGGTCAAAGTCAACAACTAGTTGACTCGACTCGCCGAGTTTGCCCGCCAACTCGTCGAGTCCGTCATATCCACAAATTCCATAATCCTATCCCTAGTCATTGAGTCTAGCTAGAGCTCGATGAGTTCGCCTTCAATAACACATCATACTATCTTTAGCCGAATCGCCGAGTTCGTCCTTGAACTCGCTGAGTTCATCTTCATCCATAAGAAGGTGTTCAGTCTATGACTCGCTGAGTTCCCCTTGAACTCGTCGAGTCCGTCTTCATGTGGCCGAGACATTGCCTTGAACTCGCCGAGTCCTATGATTTTCAGGTCCCTAGTGAACCTAAACAACGGGGGAACCTTCAATCTTAACATCTGGTCCATAAACAGAAAGGATTTTGTGGAAAATACACCCCGACTCGCCGAGTCCCATGAACGACTCACCAAGTCTCTTTTTGTCTAAAACTATACAGTCGATTATAATGGGTCTTAACGTATCAAAACCATATATCTGGCCTCCCAGGGTCCATTTTATATGTAAAGCTTCAAACTTGATGTACATGCATGGGGCCTTTGGCTCAAAATCCATAAAAGGAGGTCTACAAGATGCATAGGGTGTTTATGACAACAAAGTTGGCACCTTTATGCCATAAAGACCCCCAATAGATCCAGATCTGAAGTGCAACTTCAAGCATACCCACAAAATCCGATTTTAGCTTCTCCATACTCATAAAAAGGGTAGAAATAGCCCCAAATCAAAATCTAAGAGATAGATTGTCAAGGTTCCAGCTTTTTACCTTGAATGAGTTGAGAATGGAGTAAAACTTCTGGATATCCTTGCTTCTACTTGAACTTCCAAGCTTCCTTCTTCTTCTCCAACTTCAAACACACACAAAAGGCACCAAAAGGCTTAAGAACACTCAATAAGGGTTTGAGGTTTCAATCTACGGATTCTTTGAGTTGGGAGGGTGATGGAGGCTGGTTTGGGATGAAATAAAGTGTTTAAATAGGATACAAACCCTAAACATTAGGGTTTTGTCCAGACAGCTCCTACTCGTCGAGTAGGTCACTTAAACCCCCGCTCAAAAGTCGAGTCTACTTGACGAGTTGGACCTCCAACTCGCCGAGTCCCAAAGTAAATTGCAACATTACTTGAATTTAAATACGTACCAGGAACTGGGTGTTACAATGAGTAAAGGGAATCATCATGATAAGTTGAGAAGTAATAACAAGGAAGTTGTGAAGAAGAAAACATACTCAACTAAGACTGAATGGAAGACTACTCAGAAAGACGACTATTCCCACTACGGATTTGCACAACACTAGAAGCGAATTTGTGTGTCTTATCTAGCAGAATTGAAAAAAAAAATTGCATTTCTAGCAAGACTAACGAGTCATGTATTACTAGGGCTGTCAAATCGGGCAATTGTGTCGTGTTTTTGTCTGACACGATACGACACGACAAGGTTTTGTATACACGAACACGACACGATGTCGTGTTTTTTTTCATTAACACAAAAACAAACCAATTAAAACACGACACGATACAACAAAGATAATATTACATAACTATTAGTGTATTTGATTCATACTTAAAGATATATAACACGATAAAAACGACAAACACGAAAAACCCAACAACCACATGCTTAATCGTGTCAATTTCGTGCCGATTTATGAACACGAACACGACACGACATCGTGTTTTTTAATGTTGACACGAACACGACACGAACAAGAATTCAAAATTTGATTTCGTCTAAATTTCGTTTCGTTTCATGTATTTTGTCGTGTCGTGTCATAATTTGACACCCCTATGTATAACTATATGATAGTTTTTTTTTTTTTTTTTTTTTTGCTTTTATTTTTCTAAGTATAGACTACTAAGATCTAATGAATTGTTCATAAGGAGAGAATAACTAAAAAAATGGGGAATATTGGGGATAATGAAGCTACCGATTGGATCATGAGGTTTACTATCTTTTTAGTTTTGAACTAGTTATTCCGATATTTGCATATTATGTTTTTGAATATGATTGGTTTTGAACCTCTCTATTTTTTAGTACTTTGAGTATGATGTGTTGTTTTTTCGTTCAGGGTTTATCATATATATCCGTACTCGAGCAATATGTCCCTACTAGAGCACAAAAAGAAAATAAATCCATTAAGATATGTTCAAAAGACATAATTATATATATGTAAAGGGAATAAGGTGAAAAGTTGAATCATGTTAGTCTAGGTCATAACCATAACCTTTTTGCATTATGAGGCGTTAAAGCACAACCATATTTCACTTTCATTCCATAGTCCATTTTTATCTTTGCAATAAAGGGAAAATGACTTACAATCCCAATGAAAGTTTCCAAAATGTTCAAAAAAACCCAATAATGTTTTGTCTATTTAAAAAAATCCAACGAACTTAACATTTTGTCTAAAAACCCAACGAGGTTTCCAAATCATTCAAAAAACCACAATCATGTTTTGTTTGTTCAAAAGATTAAGTTCGTTGAGTTCTTTTCAACAGACAAAACATAATTGTGGTTTTTTGAACGGTTTGGAAATTTCGTTGGTCAGACAAATCATTTTTCCGATATGGTAATAAGTCATGTCATTTGTTTCTCTTATTTGACTTCCATAGAATTGAACAAAAGTATAACTTAGTTGAACTTTTTTAGACAAAATGTTCAGTTCGTTGTTTTTTCTTGAACAAACAAAACATAATTAAGGTTTTTTGAACGGTTTGGAAACTTCGTTAAGTTCGTAAGTCAGTTTCCCTGTCTTTTACATACATCTATGATGTTGATGTTTGTCCTTATTATGCATCTACGGTGGAATGAAGTTGTGTGTCCTGTATGCTGCCCGACGCTGCGATAATTCTACAGTGGTTGGTTGCTTTTTCCTTTATTCGACCACAAACTATTTGTTTGTTAAATTCCTGATTCCAAGGCGAACATAACTTCTTTCAGAATCAAGTGTTGCATGTGGTACGCAACTAGTTGCCAATTATACCTTTTTGAGTTTATGAGCATATTACTTAGCTTTTAATGTATTCCAGTTTCTATTTTGTGCCTTAGCACTTGTATCAACTCTTTATCTTTCCCCATGTTTATATTCTCTTGTTTGGCACAAACTTCCTCTTGCTAGTGGTCTTAAATGGAAGCATGAATGTCTACACTCAGCCCAAAGGTAAGTTTGTTTACATTTAGTCTCCCCTTGTCCCATTTTCTTGTGGAAGTTTGGCATTGTTTATGTTCTAATGTGTTTCTAGTTTAGTCGAAAAATTATTCTAGCAAAAGGTAGTGTCCTATTTTTCACAAAAACAATGTTTTGACAAAAACAAAAAGCCATAAATGATGGTGGGGGGAGGTTAATAATTACAAAGTTACTCGAAAGTCCAATTGTCTAGGAAATTGAGATGTTGATTCTAAATACAAAAAAGAAACAATATGCTTGCCGAATTTTGTTCAAAATTGATCGGCCCCGGAAAGTATGATGCGTTGTTTTGCATCTTTTTTAAAACACCAGGGTTTGTTTTCAACAAAAGACATATAAAATGGTTTATATAATGATCTCGTTTATCAAAAGAAATTTAGTTCTCATGATCGTTATATATGATATTCTACACCTAAGATCATGTGATTAGTATTTTTTTTTATTACATACTAGATTTGCAACAAGTATTTATATCCGTTTTTTTTCTTTTTTGAAAGAGACGTATTTATATGAGTTGAATAAAGGAAAATCGAAATATTGTTGATGAATATTAACAAAATAGAAAATAATATTTTCAGATAACAAATGATGGAAATGAAAAAAAAAAAAAAAAAAAAATTAAGTACATTAACGAAGTTACAACAATAATATTGAAAATGAAAAATAAAGAGTTAAAATTCATAACTTTGTAAAGATTTATTTGTATATAATATTTGATTTGATGTCCTACTAGTTTAAGTTATTTGATATAATCTTTATCTAAATTTGATATAATCTTTATCTAAATTTAATAATTTAAGTTATTATCTACTTTTAACTTTAGATATAAAATTACCTAACTCTTATGATCCAAATGCATATAAAATTAACTCTTTTGAACTTCAAACTTTTTGTTACCAATAATTATTTATTTTCACTCATTTTAATTCTCAAACATCAAATATACGCTCTTCTTATTTTTGACTTTTAACTCCCTTTTAGATTTTACTTTGAACCCACGCAACTTAAAATAGCATAAATAATCACTTCATGGCTTGAATAATTTCCATGGCTTTAGTTAAATAAGATTGACGTTTATAAAATGCTTTTGGGGTCAAAATGTTTTAAAAGCCGGTGATGTTAAGAAATTGCTAAAATGCTCTCTGAAATGCAAGTTAATTATCCTCTTATTGGTTAAATAATTCCTCACACATGGATACAATTCAACTTAGTTTAACCAATTAAGTGCAAAAGGGCAAAAATAACATTTAAGAGCTTTCAACACATACATTTAAATTTATGACTTTAAAAAATTAATCCAACATGGGATGAAACTTAAGGAGGTCTACGTAATAAGAAGCATATTATGACCTAAAAAAATAATCCAACAAAAACAATCAATCATTTGAATGAAAACGAACATCAAATTAAATCAATATAATGAGAGGAATGAAACCAAAAAATCATTTATGGCATAGAGAAATAACTTTGGAGGTTTATATGGTTTCTATCAAGTTATTGAGCTCATACCAGTACAAAAACTTCAAGTTATTGGACTTTGGACCTTTTAAAGCCTAAACACAGAGACACACTTAGATACAAACACATCACCAAACACATGTCAAAGAAAAAGACAGATTAGTGAGTTTTTTATAATAGCACACCACAAATATCTCATATTCTGCATCAACAGGGGAAATGTTGGCATTGGGATTTCTCATGGATTGGCTTCTACGAACATTTTGGTTCAGTTAGGCAACAGAATTTTTGCCCAGTTTGGACCATGTAACATTAACTGATAAAAAAAAATTGTCACGGACATTTTATCAAACACATAAGTGCAACATCAAATGCAAGATTCAGAAACCAGAAGTAAATAATTCAAAAAAGTAATACTAACATTTACAATCAAGATTAGTCAGGAACACGCAAGAAGACACGGTTACTTCTTCACTCACATGACCCTCACTAAAGTGTTTTTCTTATCTTTTGATTGCCTTTCAAATTGTAAAAACTCCAAATCATTGGACCAAATTGCCTAGTAAAAACTGGCAAACTCAAGTTTAAAAATATAAATGATAAAAGGGCAACTCACAACAAAAAGATGCAACTTTTATGCAAAGAATAAAACATGTTTTAAAATGTATGTGACAATCATGTATTGATTGTTTGTTGCACCATTTGGATAGGACCTAACAAACGAACATGTTAAATTATCATTACAAATACAATGGAAGAATTATTACAAAGAACAAATGCCAATTTGTTTCCTGATTAAACTTATACCAAAATCAAAGCTGAAAACTTGTCATTTACACTACAAAACAAGGAGTGTCCACTTCTTCCTTTGGCACAAGCTTACCAATCAACTTAAGCAATGAAGCATCTAATGATCTAGCTTTTATATGATCAAGTAATAGCGATACAGTTGAAGCATCGAGTGAGAAACCTTTTCCTTCCATTTCATGTAAAAGCATCTCTACCATATCATGATGAACATACTTTAAAATTCCTTGGAGAAGAACATTGTAAGTCACACTATTTGGCTGGCAGCCCATTTCCTCCATCTTAAAAAACAACTCTTTTGCTTCACTCACTAATCCTTCCCGACAAAACCCACTAATAATCACACTGTATGTCCAAACATTAGGTTGCAAACCTCTAACACTTAAGTCATTGAAAAGCTTCCTTGCAATATCAAACTTCCCATTTTTACTTGCACCATCAATGAGTATTGTGTACACAAAGATATTTGAATTTAACTTGTTGTCACCCATCAGATGAAACAATGAGAGTGCTTCCTCCACTTGATTGTTGTTGCACAGACCCTCCAAAACTATTGTGTAAGTGATTTCACTTGGAATCACTTTGTGCTCTCGCATATCATTAAAAACTTCATGTCCATCTTTACATCGTCCAACTAGAAACAATCCTTGTAGCATGGTGTTGTAAGTGATGACATTAGGTCTCATACCTTTTTTAGTTATTTCATGAAACAAATGCATGGCCTCTTCTATCATCAACTTCTTACAATAACCATTCAATAAACTACTATAAGTAACAACATTAGGCACCAGACCTCGAGACCCCATCGAATCAAAAACTTCTTTTGCTTTGCTCATTTCACCTCGCAAACAATACCCATCAATAAGCGAACTGTAAGTCACTACATCCGGATCCTTCCCTCTCTGTATCATTAAGTTGACAATACAATTTGCATCCTCCACCTTACCTTCTTTACAAAGTGCATCAACTAATATGCTATAGGTATGAACATCTAGGGAGATCCTTTCATCCTCCATCTCTTTGAGCAACTTAGAGGCCTCATCCCAACGAGATAAGTTACAAAGGCCATGAATCAAAGAATTGTAAGTGACCACATCAGGTAGGATGCCTTTGTTGAAGACCATTTCTTTGAAGAGGTTTAAAGCATCATCTACCATTTTATCCTTAAAAAGACTATCAATGATGATGCTATATGTGACCACATCTGGTTTACAACCTCTTCCCTCCATTAGCTTAAGCAATGCAATAGCAGTATCATTATTGCCAAATTTGCAAAGCCCTTTAATCATAATGGTGTACATAATTGCATCAGGTTCACAGAGTTCCTCTTTGATGAGCTTCTTGAATAAGCTTTCTGCCTCGAGAATCCTATCTTCCAACACGAGTCCATTCAAGAGTGTATTAAATGTGCACGCATCAGGTACAACAGCACATTTGAAGCCATAGCCTAAGACTGCAAATCCTTCACTGGTGCCAAACAGTTGGCAACAACACTTGAGCACAGTGTTAACTGTGTACACATCAATAGGAGCACGAAGGATATTCAAGTGTTTAAAAAGCTCAACCGAACAAGAATAGTGTTTCATTTTCGCAACAGCTTGCAACAACTGGTTGAATTTAATGACTGAAGGGAGATGTTGTTTCTGTGTCATTTCATCGAACAGTTTGAGGGCATCATCAAGGTTAGTAATCTTCTCACTCATAGATCGAGAATGTTTAACTAGTGCTTGACGATTGGTGGAAGAAATGGAATAAAACCGACCTAAAATCGTTTAGGGGGGTAAGATTTCGTTACGTGTTCCTGAAAGTGATGAACAGCGTAAAGAAGAAGGGAATAATGAGTAGTGAAGGTACCTTTGAATGTCTTTGAAGGATGGAAGACGATAAAAGATGCAGCATTTTTTGGAATTGCCATCACCGCCGCAACCATCTGCAACTGGAAGAGTGAAAGGGAGTTTTAAAACTTGGATTCTCGATCAAGGAGAGACATCAGACATTGTAGAGACATTACAGTATCACATTTTTAGTAGAGTAATTACAAGAATGGTCCTTGTGGTGTGAGGTAGTTTCAGCTTTAACCTTTTGTTTTAGAGTGAATTACAGAAATGGTCTCTATCATTGGCATGATTTTATGGTTTAGTTTCTTGATTTTTAAAAAGTTTGGTTTAGATTTCACATTTAGTCTCTAACTCAGTTAGGGTATACATTATAAATACCTCAAAGGGTTTCGGTGGCACAAGGGGTCAGCTCAACTACACCACACATGCAATTAGGGGTGTCGATCGATGACACGCCATTAAATGAAATTGGGGACGAAATTGAAATCTAAATTTGCGTTTGTGTCAAGTGTAAAAAACACAACATCATGTGTGTCATGTTCATGTTAAAAGTTTGATACAAAATTAATACGGTTTAGCATGTGTTTGTCATGTTATATATGATTAAGTATGAATTAAATAAACTTAAAAACTTTTATTATACTACCTTTGTCGTGTTGTGTCGTATTTTAATCGACTCGCTTTCGTGTTAATTAAATAAACATGATAGCATGTCGTTTCGTATTCATGTTACATAAAATCCCACGTCGTGTTGTGTCGGCCAAAAACATGACATGATATCGCGATTTAATACCCCTACCAGCAATATGACGGTGCTCGAGCCCGAGCATGTCCAAGTGGACGATGCCTTTCCTCCTCCCTCCTTTTTTGTGTGTGTGTGTATATATATTTAAAAAATTAATTTTTTACCAAACTAAAAATACCACCACATAGCTTCATATTTACTATCCAAAAGACTTGTTAGGATATCTAAGAAAGTGACACTCTCCATTTTATGTTCTAGTTTGTTGAGAGCTTCACGACGAGTGTAAGCCTCACAATACTAGAATTCTATATGTGTTAGTAAGGAAAGAACATCACTCCACATCTCAAAGAGTGTCTCACAAACTTTCTCAGTTGGTGCAAGACCAAGAATTCTTATAACACTTTTCATGGTACAATCCATGAAATGTTTGTAATCATAGTAGGACTCATCATTTACCAAATCAAACAATGATTGGTTTCTTTATCGAACTACACTATTTGTGGCAATGTTCTAGTTGGAGATAGAAACCATTTCACAATTCCTTAGACGGGCGTTAGACTTTTGAATAAGATGTTCATTATACCTATTGGATCTAAGTATGTCTTGATATTGCCCAGTTGATTGTTAACTTCGTTTTATAGGAGTTCTGAACACCTTAAAGATTCAAGATTTATGTTTATTCAGATAAACTTGTTTATATATTTTAAAGGTAATGAAGTTGGTCTTACCATGTATTGTGGTTAATCTGAATGATCCATTAGTGTGAACTAATTCCAATGGATATTTACACCATCAAGTGATGCATTCGTCGTCTATCTTGATAAACAAGATTTGCATTTATCATAAGACTTGTGGTAAAATGATTTCTAGAATCCTATCCAACTGGATATTTGGTAATACATTTCTCATTTATATGTCCATGAAGATGATCCACCAATACATGAGGAAGAAATGAATACCGAATTCAATAAATATGAAGTGGAACCTGAAGGCGTTAAAAAGGATAGTAGCATGATGGATATAATCCATACTCACAACCTATTCAATTCCCTTGTTGCTGCTGATGATGATGAGAATCAAGGGCCAGCTGCGACTGAACACCATCTGGGAGAAAATATATTGGAACACATACAAAGGGTAAATCATGAGGCAACCATGGAGAATGTTGTCAAAACTATCCAAGTCTCCCAGTGACGAGATCAATGGTTTGGAATGTTAGAGGATTGTGTAACTCCTCTACTAAAAAAGAAGTTGTGTCGATGTTGGATAGAAATAGGGTTTCGCTTTGTGCTCTCTTGAAAACAAGAATGCATATTTCTTGAGTATAAAAGGTAATTGGCATTGGTACTCTAATGCTAGCTTGTGTAGTAGATGTACTAGAATTGCTATTGGTTGGGATCCAGGGGCTTGGGATGTTTTTCTAATTAATAGTTTTAACCAAGTCATACACTGTAGAGTTCACTCTAAAAACTCTAACCACACTTTTTTCATGTCCTTTGTTTATGCTGATAATGAGTATCATGATAGAAGAAAACTTTGAGACTACCTGCGGATTCATCACTCCATAGTCAAAGATGAACCTTGGTTAATTGCAGGTGATTTTAACCAAGTTCTTAAGCCGAGTGAATCTACTAGATCAAGCTCCTTTGATGCTTTATGACTGATGTTCAGAGATGCATTGATGATACTAATCTTGTCAATATAAACGCCATAGAGCTTTATTATACTTGGAACCAGAAACCTTGTGGGATTGGTGGGCTTCTTAGGAAACTAGATATGACTATGGGTAACACCAACATCTTATCTATGTTTCCCAAACTTCATGTTATGTACAATCCATATGGAATTTCGGACCACTCTCCTGCCCTTATAAGCTTCCCAATTGGCAAACCGAAAAAGTCTTATAATTCCAAGTTTATTAATAATATTACCAATCATCCTCAATTTCACGATACGGTGCAATCGATATGGGGAAATAGGGTTAAAGGTCACTACATGTATTCGTTTTTTCGAAAACTAATGAAACTCAAACCCCCCATACATAAGCTTGGTCAACAAATAGGAAACCATTCTCACACGCTGGAAGCACTGAGAGTCGAACTTGAAAGAGCCCAAGAACAATTAGATAGAGACCCCGATAATGAAGAGGTCAGTGTTGAGCATGCAAAGTATTTGGAAGAATTCACTAAAGCCTTATGTGAAGAAGAATGCCTCCTAAGACAAAAAGCGAAACTTAATTGGCTTAAAGAAGGATACTAGAATACTAAATATTACCATAAAGTCATTAAAGAGAAACAAAGTCGAGATAAAATCAATTCTATTACTGATGGTAATGGTGTGATGCATGGGAATGATAAGGTCGCTTATATTGCTATTGCTCATTTCTCTGATTTCCTTGGGAAAGCTAGAGATCTTGATCCTATAATCTCCCCTAACGACCTTTTCAGCAATACTCTAACGAATGAGGATGCTAGCTGGATGGTTAGACCAATTGATGATGAGGAAATCAAACAAGCCATATTTGAAATTGGGAATGACAAAGCCCTAGGCCCAGATAGGTACACTTCTACGTTTTTTAAAAAGACATGGCATATAGTGGGGAAAGAAGTGTGCAAAGCAGTCAAAGAATTCTTTCTCAATGGTCAGCTTTTACAAGCTGTTAATAATACAATCTTAGCCCTCCTCCCAAAGGTGGAAGTCCCCAATACCATGAAGGATTTTCGCCCCATATCTTGTTGCAATGTCATATACAAATGCATCACAAAGATCATCGTGACCATAATTGCCCCTTTTCTTCATAATTTGGTTGATGTGAACCAATCAGCCTTCATTCCGGGTAAAGCTATAACTGATAACATCATTCTTTCACAGGAATTAATGCGAGGATACACTCGTAAACATGGCAGCCCCAGATGTGCTCTTAAAGTCGACATCCAAAAAGCGTATGATACTGTAAACTGGAGTTTTTTTGGAACAAATTCTATGGGGTTTCGGTTTCCACCATAGAATGATCCAATGGATAATGAAGTGTGTCTCGACCTCCTCTTTCTCCATCAGCATTAATGGAGAAAATAAAGGGTATTTCATGGGGCAAAGGGGGCTTAGACAGGGTGATCCAGTGTCGCCTTATCTCTTCACTTTAATCATGGAGATTTTTAACCTTATGATCAAAAGACGCATACAACAGAATCCAAAACACAAATATCATTGGAGGTGCGGGAAACAAAAGCTAACACATCTTTTTTTTACAGATGATCTTTTAATTTTTAGTCATGGGAGTATTCAAGTTGTCCAGGTGATCAAATACGCTTTACAAGAGTTTCAGGCAGTGTCGGGTTTGATCCCTAATCCTCAAAAAAGTTCGATTTTTTATGGCAAGATCAATGATGCTTTAAAAACCCAAATTTCGAATATTATGGGCTTTGAAGAAGAAAAACTCTATGTTCGGTATCTTGGTATTCCTTTGATTGGTATGAGAATACTTAACAAGGACTGTAATATACTTGTGGAGCAAGTGAAAGCGCAAATTCAAAATTGGAAGCATAGAGCTTTGTCTTTTGCGGGAAGATTACAACTCATTAACTCGGTGCTCCAACACCTCCAAGTTTATTAGTGTTCGGTCCTCCTGCTTCCCAAAACAACCATTAAAGATATCGAAAAAGTCTTTAAGGGTTTCTTATGGAGTGGTGGTGACTTGAAGAAAGGAAGTGCTAAGATTGCTTGGAAAATGGTGTGTAGACCTAAAGATGAAGGATTGGGAATCTGCAATTTGCAGACTTGGAATGAAACTCTTTTATCTCATCAAATTTGGAGACTATTTACTGCAAAAAAAACTCTCTTTGGGTTGATTGGGTAAAAATCCACCATCTCAGAAACCAAACATTTTGGGAGGTTAAAAGCAAGGATCTCGAAGGCTTCTCGTGGTCTAACATGCTTTCCTTGCGCGACAAGATTTGGAAACACATATGGCGAATACCCGGGGATGGAACTAGCATCAACCTATGGTATGACAATTGGCATGCAGATGGCCCTTTGATTAACATTATTCCGACAGATGAGAGGAACCTTCATGGACTCTCAAGTCAGCTCACCTTGCAACAGTTTTGCAGTAATCATAGTTCGTGGTGGCCTTGGGGATGGGACTTGCGGTTTCCTAGTCTCCAACTTCAGGGTATCCCTAATCTTCAACATAACAAAGACGATGGGGTTTATTGGCGGGACCTTGAAGGAATGAATGTTAAGTTCTCTCCTACTTAAGTTTGGCGGGATATTAGAATAATTAGCCCGATTGTTCCTTGGTATAAGGTGGTTTGGTTTAAGCTCAACATTCCAAGCCATGCTTTTATTTTCTGGCTAGCCATACACAACAGATTGATGACTTGGGAGCGAATGAATATATGGCAAAATTCGGCAAATCTGCAGTGTCTGTTTTGCAAGATGGTGCTTGACTCGACATCCCATTTATTCTTTGAGTGTCAGTATTCAAGAGAGGTTTGGAACAAAGTGTGTAATATGTGTAACATCCAAATCCCGGACTTCAGATTGAAACAAATAATTGAGTATCAAATTCCTCACCTTCAAAAAAATCACATCCAAGTAGATATTGAGAGACTTACTCTGGCTGCCACGATATACTTTGTATAGAAAGAGAGGAACTCATGCTATCATAATGGCAATATAATTCCACACTCTAAACTTGCTAATGAAATCTTCAACAACTTGAAAGCTCGTTTATGTGGAGTTCCCCTCAAATGGTCTATCCCGGTGGAAGAAGTGTATAAAAATTGGAAAATCCCTAGGCCTAGCAACTGGCCTCCAATCAATGATAGTGATCATGTTGCTTAATAACGCTTATGGGAGGAGGTGCATGTGCGACTTTCTGCTCCTTTGGCTTATGAGATTTATGAGTATCAGTATTTTTCTGTGTAATTTTCTTACTTATGTTACAGTTTCGAGGACCAACTAATAGCATGTCTTCCTATTAGGGTGGTTCCCTTTGTATCTTGTACTGTATAAGTTTTTTCCTTAATGCATTTTCCGGAGGCTTTACCCTCTTTTCCAAAAAAAAAAAAAAAAAAAAAAAAAAAGATGAATATGGCCCTGTGTGCAAGGCATATGGGGCATTTTAACAACAATTAACGGCTAACGACGGTAGGGACTAACCATGCAATAAAATGACAAGTCGGTGACGGTTTGAGTTAATTTTAAAAAATAGAGATTGAATGTTTATTTTGACATCTGCATAAGGCCCAAATATTTATATCCTATCTGAAAATGAAAATTAGTTCGCATGACCTCACGTTCAATAGTGAGATACTACACAATTTGCTAAAATGTAAATAAATAAAAAAACAAAAAATATCACATTTGACATAGTGCAAAAATCTCACAAACACAATGTCAATCAGCACGTGAAGAGTTTTTCCTTTACCCAACTTTCAACTACTATGTTCAGAAATGAGCAAAATAAAAGTGAATTCTCTCGTTTAAATCAGCAACTTTTTTAAAATTTAATTCCTTGTCCCCACTGAAAAGATGACATGTTTGCCCTTCTTGCCATAATTTTTCGATATGAGTATGTGCAATACATATAAAATTATAACAATCACCTATAGAAATTCAAGTTTCAACTTTTAACTGCAATACATCTAATGGTCTAGCTTAGCACACACATTTACACAATTAAACATGGAATTAACATTAAAATCAGTACTTTAGAGAAAGAATTTTCAAAATAAACCCCATAGATCAGTTCACATAATGAATTCTAAACATGGACAAAAGCTTACCAATCAACTTAAGCAAATAAGCATCTAATGGTCTAGCTTTAATATGATCAAGTAACAGTGATGCAGTTGAAGTATCAAGTGAGAAACCACTTTTCTTCCATTTCCAGTAAAAATTGTTTTGTATGTGGATAACATTGCTATAATTAGGTAGATTTTTTATAGTAAAACGTTGTAATAAGAAGCAATGAAAGGAAGTTGCTATAATAAACATATGAATACTGTTTCCTGCATTTAATCCACAATAAAATAAGCAACTTTTTGCTACATTCATGCATGCAAACACTAAACCAATTATCCCATTCTCCATAACAAATCCTCCACATGTGCACAATGTGTTATAGCATGTTGTAATCACTTGATTAATAAACAACACCACTTTATACTCATACAGAAAACTTACATCATCCCCTTTCTCCAATGTCAACACATGAACCATATCACCAATGAAGTTTATCAGTCAAGAATAATTAAAAGATATTTTGTGGCCTCTCCTTTTTATGAAACATTCAAGCAGTCCATGACATCAAATTAAAAACGTTTTATTATTCTTATGTTCATCCAAATTCCATAATAAAGCATATCACCCTTCATGTTAGCAA
The DNA here is from genome assembly GCF_052625555.1 of Lactuca saligna. NCBI lineage: Eukaryota > Viridiplantae > Streptophyta > Magnoliopsida > Asterales > Asteraceae > Lactuca > Lactuca saligna. The sequence goes on from NC_136419.1 coordinate 174,270,945, forward strand.
TACTCAGGGAAAAGCATGAAATTACATGCTAAGTTCATCAAGTTGATATATATATATATATATATATATATATATATATATATATATATATATATATATATATATATATATATATATATATATATATATATATATATGGTCGTATTGAAAGGCTGATAATAATAGACAAATATTGAGTAGATATTAAAATATACCACATATGTAAATGTAAAGTTCAACATAAATGTGATATAAAATTGAAAAAGTAAGCAGATTACAGCAGAGAGCGAGTCAAAATATGACAAACTTGCAATACAAACCAAGATGCCATTTATACTGTAAATCAAAGAGCATCCACTCCTTCTTTTGGCACAAGCTTACCAATGAGCTTAAGCAAAGAAGCATCTAAAGATCTAGCTTTTATATGATCAAGTAATAGTGATACAGTTGAAGCATCAACTGAGAAACCTTTTCCTTCCATTTCCAGTAAAAGCATCTCTATGGTATCAAGTTGTTGGTTTTTAAGAAACCCTTGGAGAAGAACGTTGTGAGTCACGCTATTTGGCAGGCAACCTTTTTCTTCCATCTTAAGAAACAACTCTTTTGCATCCCCCACAAGACCTTCACGGCAAAAACCATTAATCATCACATTATATGTCCTAACATCAGGTTGCAAACATTTAACATTTAGGTCATTAAAAAGAACCCTTGCAACATCAAGTTTTCCAGTTCTACTTGCACCATCAATGAGTATAGTGTACACCTTTATATTGGAATTTAGTTTGTTGCCACCCATCAAATGGAACAAAGAGAGTGCTTCGTCCACTTGATTGTTGTTGCATAGACCCTCCAAAATTATTTTGTAAGTGCATTCATTTGGAATCAGGTTGTGTGCTTGCATCTCATGAAATAGTTCATGTGCAACTTTACCACGTCCAACTCGAAACAATCCCTGTATCATGGTACTGTAAGTGATCACATTGGGTTTCATACCTTTTTTAGTTATTTCATGAAACAAATCCATGGCCTCTTCTACCATCAATTTCTTACAATAACCATTCAATAAACTACTATAAGTAACAACATCAGGGACCAGACCTTGAGACCTCATCAAATTTAAAACTTCCCTTGTTTTGCTCATTTCACCTCGCAAACAATACCCATCAATAAGCGAACTGTAAGTCACTACATTAGGATTGATCCCTCTTTCAATCATTAAGTTGATAATACAATTTGCATCCTCCACCTTACCTTCCTTGCAAAGTGCATCAACTAATATGCTATAGGTATGAACATCTAGGGAGATCCTTTCGTCCTCCATCTCTTTGAGCAAATTAGAGACATCATCCCAACGACGTAAGTTACAAAAGCCATGAATCAAAGAATTGTAAGTCACAACATTAGGAAGGATGTGTTTGTGGAAGACCATTTCATTGAAGAGATTTAAAGCGTCATCGACCATTTTGTCCTTGCAAAGACTATCAATGATGGTGTTATATGTGACAACATCAGGTTTACAACCCCTTCCATCCATCAGTTTAATCAAAGCAATGGCCGTATCATTATTACCAAATCTGCAAAGCCCTTTAATCATAGTGTTGTACATAATTGCATTAGGCTCACAAAGTCCTTCTTTGATCAGCTTCTTGAATAATTTTTCAGCTTTAAGGATTCTATCTTCTAGAACGAGTCCATTTAAGAGTGTGCCAAAGGTGCAGACATTTGGTAATATATCGCGTTTGAAGCCATAGCCTAAGACTGCAAATCCTTCACCTGTGCGGTGCATTTGGCAACAGCACCTGATCACAATGCTAATAGTGTAGGCATTCACAGGAACACAAAGGAGATTCATTTGTTTAAAAAGTTCAATCGAACAAGAATATTGTTTCATTTTGGTAACAGCTTGCAGCAACCTGCTGAATTTAACAACTGAAGGCAGAGGTTGTTTATGTGTCATTTCATCGAACAGTTTGAGGGCATCATCAAGGTTAGTAATTTGCTCAAATATAGATCGAGGATGTTTAGCTCGATTGGAGGAAGAAGTCGAATGAAAACGACCTAAAATCGTTTTGGGGGGTAAGATTTGGTTACCTGGTTCTGAAAATGATGAACGGTGTAAAGAAAGAAGGGAATAATGAGTAGCGAAGATACCTTTGGATTTGTTTAAGGGATGGGAGACGATAAAAGAAGCACCATTTTTTTGAATCGCCATCAGCGCAGCAAACATCTGCAACTGGAACGGAGCTTTAAAACTTGGCCTTACGATCAAAGAGAGACTTTAGGCTTAGGGAATGAGGAGCGGCATGGCTGGGCGTATGCAAGGTGAGAGTCATGTTTAAGTTTAGAGGGATAATTCATAATACTATAAAAATGTTTAAGTTTGTCATCTGTAGAGTTTTGTACATCAGCTGTACTTTAAATTTTATTAGGAAAACCGTAATAAATACATATTGGTCTTATAATAAATACATATCGATCTTATTATTGATTTAGTTTTTATATATATATATATATATATATATATAAAAAAGTCTCACATACTGGTAATCGTATTCAATTTAATTCTTTGATCCAGTCAAAAGTTCATCCAACTTTTAAAAATTACATTTTTGGCCCAGATTTCAAAATTTATTATAAATTTGGTTTAAAATTTACATTTTTTAGCTCAGATTTTAAATTTTGTTACAAATTTGGTCAAGACTTTACCTTTTTCGCTCAAATTTTAGAATTTTATTATGAATTCATCCTAACTTTAGTTTTTTACAACTTTTTTTCTCAAAGAATTGTTTCTAATATGTTTTTTCTTTGTAAAATCATATTTATATAAAAAAACGTATTTTCACATAAAAATCTTATATCTTTATATAAAAACTTTTTTAAAATTTTTTTTTGTATATGAAATATCTAGTTATAAAATAGGTATTTATTAAGTATATAAATATACATACAAATCCGTTTTTATAAAAAAAAATGTATACAAAAACGTATTTTACAAAAAAAAATTGTATACAAACATCTATTTTATTTATATTTTTTTATAAAATCGTGTTTGTTTACATTCTTTTTTATAAAAACGTGTTTGAATAATTTTTTATATATTACTTGTTTGTATACATTTTATAAAATGTATACAAACACGATTTTATAAAATATATACAAACACGTGTTATATAAAAAATTATTCAATCACGTTTTTATAAAAAAAATATAAACAAACATGATTTTATAAAAAAAATATAGATACATGCTTATTTATGTGCATATATATATATATATATATATATATATATATATATATATATATATATATATATATATATATATATATATATATAAAGGTGATAGGTGTTTGTATATATTTTTTTGTAAAATATGTTTTTGTATACATTTTTTTATAAAAATTGATTTGTATATATTTATATACTTAATAAATACATATTTTTATAACTAGATATTTCATATACAAAAAAAAAATTAAAAAAGTTTTTAAATAGAAAATATAAGATTTTTATGTGAAAATACGTTTTTTATATAAATATGATTTTATAAAGAAAAAACATATTAGAAATATTTTTTTGAGAAAAAAAGTTGTAAAAAAAAAAACTAAAGTTAGGATGAATTCATAATAAAATTCTAAAATTTGGTCAAAAAGTGTAAAGTTTGGATAAAATTTGTAACAAAATGTAAAATTTGGGGCAAAAGTGTAAATTTTAGACGAAATTTGCAATAAATTTTGAAATATGGGACAAAAATGTAATTTTTGAAAGTTGGATGACCTGTTGACCGGGTCAAAGGGTTAAATTGAATACGATTACCGGTATTTAGGACTTAACTGAAATATATATATATATATATATATATATATATATATATATATATATATATATATATATATATATATATATATATATATAATGACTAAATCGATTATGATGACAATATATAGGGACTTTATTGAAGTTTTCCCAATTTTATTTATCAAAACATAGGAAAGGTTGTAACATCCAAAATTTCAAACCAATTTAAACTTTTTAAAACATGTCAAGTTCATCAAAACATTACAACTTTGTTTTCAAAATATTGATTATTAGAGTTTTTTCCTAGAAACATAAACATAATGGGAGGAGCTATACGATCACGCCTTGGCCTTGCCTCGATCCCCTGATGTACCTGAAACATTAAACTGAGATTGTAAGCCTGAAAGCTTAGTGAGTTACCCCCAAAATACCGATACACATACAGTCCACATAGCAATATCAACATTAACATATCATAACAATCAAAACAGAACAGCATGCACTAGGTCCACAGCTTTACAAGCTGGACTACCCCCTAGGCCCTCAATAAGATTCTGGAATGCCTACCGGGCCCTCAGCCCGTATCTGGAATGCCATCGAGCCCTCAGTACGAGTCTGGAATGCCTACCGGGCCCTCAGGTCGTATCTGGAATGCTCCCGAGTCCTCAGTATGAGTCTGGAATGCTTACCGGGCCCTCAGCTCATATCTGGAATACTCCCGAGTCCTCAGTATGAGTCTGGAATGCCTACTTGGCCCTCAGCTCATATCTGGAATACTCTAGGGTTTGTTGGCTACCGTATGGAGCAGTATAACCTTAACCAACCCACATAACATATAACATAACTACTGAGCATGCAATAATCATATAACATCACAGGTAGTCCTACAGATCTACCTAACTAGCATAACCACTAGCATGCAACACTAACTCATACTCAACATTTCACACTACTAGGTTAACATATCCAATGGGCCGGCCTTGGTGCCTTAGACCCCCTAGTATAGTGAGGATAACTCACCTCGCAACTGACGTCAGAAACTAGAAAGCTTCAACTCCCGGATCACCAACACGAACTTCACTACCTATAAATACCATAAAACCCTTTTTCATAAGTTTCCAAATTATCAAAATACCCTCAGAAGTTAACTGGTCAACTATTGGTCAAAGTCAACGCCCACAGTCAAAGTCAACAGTCCATGTTGACTCGACTCGTCGAGTACAGTTCACCGACTCGTCGAGTCCTTCCTGAACTAGAGAAGTCGTGAAATCCTTGATTGGCTCGTCGAGTTCTCCTTTAACTCGCAGACCTCATACATGCCCAAGAACCGGGAGAACCTTAGTCGACTCGCCGAGTTCAAGGCAAACTTCAACGGATTCGTCGGGTTGTTCATCCAATTCGTCGAGTTCATGGCCAAATTCAACGGACTCGCCGAGTTGTTCATCCAACTCGCCTAGTCCTCGCAGACCTCCATCCATGCAGACGCTTTTTAAGCCATGGAAAGGCTCCATATTACAGATCCAAGCTTCTAAGGCATGTTTATCACATAAAGTTGCAAACTTTACGCACATGCAAGGTTCTAAAGGCCCTAAATGACCAATCTATGCTTCCAATGGGGCTTTACACCTTGAGAGAGTCTCATTCTTGCACAAGCTGGAAACTTAATGTACTAAGAAGCCCAAAGGAGCTCAGTTTTGAAGTTACAACTTTAGATCTGAGATTGCAAAGAAGAGTAGCTTCCAATCATACTATGAAAACCCTAGAATTTGCCCAAGGATGTGTAATGCTTGGGTTTCGGGGCTAAGCATTTTTGACAATGTAATACTCTAGGTCAACTATTGTAACTCTTTTTGAAGTAATAAAGATGAAATATTTGAGTATTATGTGAATTATGTGTATTTATGTGCTTATTATTTAATTATAAATGTATAATTAATAAAGAATAAAAATGAGCGTCAAAATTAAAGTGTGAGATAAGCCCGATATCTTTATATAAAGTTGTAGTAGTTGAAACAAGGATTCCGGGGATATAGAGAGCACCGAAATCCGAGTTATAACAACGAAGTTATGACCCGTCGAAGTTTCGCGATAGAACCGGCACGATACCGGGAAGCGTAAATAGTGAATTTACGATAGCGCGAGTTTTAGCCTTAGCGGTCTAAACGAAAGTCGTAGAATACGTTAAACGAAGATCGTCCATAAAAATAACGCCCAAATCTGACTTCGTATGAGGAAGTTATGATTTTTTGAAGTTTCGGCTTAGCAGTATACAACCCGAAATTTAAATATTAGATCAAGTGGTTTTTAGATGACACAACCTAAACGAGAATCGAATATCTCGTTAAGAGTAACATAACGAGAAAAAGATGGGCGAAAATGGATGTCGGATGAAGAAGTTATGAGAATTTAACGGACCAATCCTATCCCGGCCTTTTAATAATATAAATTTTAAAATAGATTCAAAATTAGCCGATGGAGTCTAAACAAAAGTTGTAGAGTACGTTCCCGCCTTCGCGTGGATATAAAGAACGTCAAAAACGGAGCTCGTATGAGAAAGATACAAATTTTTGAAGTTGGCACTCGATTTTACGAGATTTGATACAAAGTCGCTGACGTGGCGTTTTCCCAACCGTCCGATGATGATCGCTGAAGCCGCCTTGGATCGTGACACGTAGCCCCCTCGCTACACCCAACGTCCGATCTCGTACGCGCCGCGTTCGCATAGCCTTGCTCGGTCCAGAAGAAGCCACATCTCACCACCGAGCCTTCGCCACTTGGCCTTCCTATCCGAAGAACGCCCAGCGTAAGCATGCTGAACGCCCAGTGTAATGTCTGAACTTCGGCCTATAAACGGCAGCAAAGGCTACCGAGTTTCATGCACCAAAATCCTTTCTCTCTCTAAAATCTTTCTCTCTCTAAGGTTCCAAACCACCCCTAAACCCTAGGAAAAATCCCCTAGCACCCTAAGGAAGCCCCCGAGGCTCCTAGAGTCCCGAGAAAAAGGACCTTTCGGTTTTGAAAGGCTACTCCAAGCAAAACCCGGTTTTCTTTAGAATCCGCTGTAAGTGAGCTACGCTTATGCAATTTTTAATATAGCTTTCAAATAATTATAGTAATGTTATTAGGTCTTTAAAATAATTATTTGGACTATTATTAAGAATTATATTGAGTGTTATTTAACGCTTATATAATAAAAATAATACCTAGATTGTTAATTTGTAGTGGTTATCGTTAGACTAAACCCTGGTGGTATTGATACTAGGTTTTATCGAAGGAAAATTGTTTTAAGAGTATCGAAGCGCTGTCCGAGTGCTGAGTCACCACCTTTCAAGTGAGTGCATAGTTACTTTCAGCTTACACATAAATATGAAGTATTTTATATAAATTACGTGCTATGTGTGCATATTATCTAAATACTTGCTGTCTATGCTGAATGAACGTTTTTATACATGTTTTCAATGATTTGAACTGTATATGTATTTTATATCTACAAAAATGTTGGGGTAAAACATGGGTAGATGTAATAGGTGATGTGTGATAAAATGATGAGAGGCCTTGATGTTGTTGTTGTTGATTCTGTCATCTATTGGAGTATGGATGACGACCATGGACTGTAACATCCCAAAAACACAGTCTGAAAATTTCGTTTAATTTAATGATAAAACCATAGTCAATAAACCTCATATAGAAATCATAAGCAATGTATCTCAAAATATTATAACAACTGTCAAATATATCAGAGTATAAACATCCCAGGTTGAACAAATGGTGTGTGCACTGCAATCTTCCCAAGCTCCTCTTTTGAAAACTGAGTACCTGAAACCAAAAATGAAACTGTAAGCACGAAGCTTAGTGAGCTCCCTCAAACTACCACATACCATACAATAACATATAAACACATATTGGGCCTTGCCCACTGCATCGGGACGAAGCCCGGAAACTGAATCGGACCGAAGTCCGGAACTGACTGGGACCTTGTCCCCTGCATCGGACCAAAGTCCGGAAATAACTGCATCGGACCGAAGTCCGGAACTGACTGGGACCTTGTCCCCTGCATCGGACCAAAGTCCGGGACTAACTGCATCGGACCGAAGTCCGGAACTAACTGCATCGGACCGAAGTCCGGAACTGACTGGGCATAGCATAGCATAGCAAAACACATATCAAATAGCATAACACACATGATCATAAACTCATATACTGCATACTACGTCAGGCCGTAGCCCATAACACTTAAGACATAAATCCTGTCTGATCCACGAAGGCATCAAACAAACTAACAACTGCATCGGACCCAAGTCCGGAAACTACTGCTACTAAACGGGCCGGCATTGTGGCCTTAGACCCATTCCTACCGGAAGGAAACTCACCTCACACTGCTGAAGTCCCGTTGACACAATCCCACACTGTTGAAGTCCCGCAGACTCCACCCCAGCTGTTGGCTAACAGATTCCCGAACTGTCAACACCAAATAACACCCAATTAATAATTGGGTTCTAACACACAACTAAAAATACATGCTTTGGATAATTACTACATTACCCCTAGCTTGGCTTACCCAAGCCCAAGGCCCAATCCATAGGCCCAAAGTCAACTAGGGATCAAAGTCCAACATATGGCCCAATTGATCAGTCCAGTCCAACATGTATCATTTAGGGCCCAATATCATACAACCATCTAGGCCCCAACTATGGCCCATCTATGGCCCAATTTTCCAAATTGGGCCCAATCCTTCATATGGGCCTTACCCTAAAGCCCAACTAATTACGGTAGTCCATTTGATTATTCTCGGATGGCCCAATACAAAGCCCAAGTGAAATTAGGGTTTCACATCAAATGATAACTATGGTTAAGTGTTTCTTACTTAACCCACTAGGGACTTAATCCGTTAAGGACTTAATCCATTAAGTCCATTATTGCTTAGATTAATTTCTGCCAATGATTATTATTTAATATTTCACTTATTAGATAATTCTCGTGTGCCTTGATAAATTCCCAAATATTAATATTTTCTCAATTAACTCATTAAGGACTTAGTCCATTAAGTTCTTTACTCTACTTGATAAATGACATGAAATAGTTTGGGCTTAATTCACAATCTAATCCCAATGGCCCAAAAGTAGGTCCAATAAAAGTCTAAGGCCCAGTTACTCACAATTAGGGTTTTCCACTCAAACATGGCCCAATAGGCCCAAAATAAATCTTTAAGCCCATTAAGATTTTGGCTAGGTCCATTAGGGTTTTGCTTGAGGGGCACCACCCACTACCACTTCGGGTAGTGGTGGTCTGTGGCGGCTTACGGCGGCGGCCACCACCTTACGGTGGTGGTTTTGATTCTTTTCATTAATCTTTTGGCAATTACAGTTACAATGCTTTAATCAAAATAAACACACACCACTAACTAACTAACATACACACACAGCCACACCATGGTGGCCGATGACGGCTCGTGGCGGCAACCACCATGGCTGGCGGCCATGGTGGGCATCTATTCCATTTTCCGGCCATTAACACCTTCTACAACAAAACACACACACACACCTACACGATTTCTATTTGCACAAAGGTCCAGCCACCCCCCCCCCCCTTTGGTGGCTCCGATCCCATCTTCTCTTCTCGTCGGAATGATAACAGCGACCACAGTAAGGCAGCACGGTTGTGGTGGCGGATGAACTGAGCTATCGGATTCGGTGTTGCAACCGGCGGCTGATGAGGGTTCCATGGTGATGGCGGCTACCGGTAGTGAAGATGGAGAGGGTCACGACTGGTTTTCAATTAGGTTTAGGTCACAATGAGTCATCGCAATGCATATATACCCGTCCATTTAGAAATTTCCCCATAAATACATTTTCAGCCCCTCATTCTCTTATTCCTTTCAATCTAAGTCCATAAGTTACCTTTTTAACTCCATCCCCTAAATTCTTTACAAATTAACTCCGGAATTTACCAATTAGCCCCATGACCTCAAAATCTTCTCCAAAGAAATCCCATAAATTACCCTTTAGTCCCTTACTTCATAAATACTTACAAAACTAATCTGAAACTTACACTTTTAACCCCCAACTTCTAAAATTCTTCTCAATTTAGTCTGGGACATACAATTATTAACTTATTTAAATAAACAGGGCGTTACATGGACTCTTCTAGATAGTCCAGTGGAACACTAACAGCCTCACAACTTGTAGGTGTTTATGAACAATGTGTTCACCGGTGTACTCCATCCCCCATATGGTTGCCTTTAGGACATTTATTGCCGAGGAATCCCCTTAGCAGTAGTGCCCATCTCGATGATGATCCTTAGGATAGGTTCCTTATGATAGGTGTTTAGGGACGTAATGTGAGGATAACGGGAACGGGTAATCGGGTTATTGTTGGTTGATGAAATTAATAAAATTATTTATTGTGGGTTGAAAACCCTATGTGCTCACCAGGATCCCAAGCCTGACCCACTCAGTTTCTTGTATTACATGTTGGGGTGCAAAGTTATTCATTCATGACTTTGTAAATGTTTGACTTTTGTAAAACCCACTTGCATGTGGTGCTTTAGCCTTTAGACTCAATTGTTTGTTAGAGTGAGAGAGAGAGAGACATGTAAACACCTCTATATAAGGTGGGTTTGTCCACTTGTAGAGGTGTGCTTGAGAGATGTAAAAGTTGAGTGTGTAAGTGTGTGTTATTTATGTAGTCTAGATCTAGATCCTTTTTGTAACACCATATACAATCAATACATCTCTTAAACACCCAAATCACCATGTTCTTTGTCCTGATAATCAAACATCGGAATCCTCAAAACATAATGATAATTCAACAATCACTACAACGTCGATATCTTGCGAAAGTGTGCCTGAAGTTCGTATGGTGGAAGAGCAAACTTTCGAGGGGGAGAATGAAAATATGAATCATCAAGTTGAGGGGGAGCATTCGCAAAATCAACAGGAATATCATTTTGAGGGGGAGCATCAAGATGAACATCATGTTGAGGGGGAGCATGATGAAACAGAGACAATTAATCTTGATGAAAATGATAAGTTTCATGAATTAAATGATAATTTTTCTGTTGCAGGATCTGAAAATGAAGATATGTATGAAGATGCACCATTGGAATTTAATCTTGATTTTCCACCACTTGAGAAATGGACAAGAAATCATCCCAAAGAACAGGTAATTGGGAATCCACAAGATGGTGTGTTGACAAGAGCTCAAATTCGTGCGAAAAATGAGGTACTAAATGCGAACCAAGAATTGTCTATGTTTAATGTCTTTATTTCAAAAATAGAGCCAAAGACAGTAAAGGATGCTATGGAATACTCAGATTGGGTTGTTGCATGCAATCTGAACTGGCTGAATTTGAATGAAACAAGGTTTGGAGATTAATTTCTAAACCTTCTGATGTTTCAATTGTCGGATTAAAATGGATTTTTAAAAATAAAACCGATAAAGATGACAATATTATTCGAAATAAAGCTAGACTAGTTGTTAAAGGATATTCGCAACAAGAAGGAATAGATTATGAAGAAACATTTGCTCCTGTTGCAAGACTCGAAGCAGTTCGCATATTCTTAGCTTATGCAGCTCACAAAGACTTTGACGTTTTTCAAATGGATGTTAAATGCGCATTCTTAAATGGAGAACTTGAAGAAACAGTTTATGTTGAACAACCACCAGGGTTTATAGATAAGGAACATCCTGATCATGTCTACATTCTAGACAAAACAGTATATGGGTTAAAACAAGCACTAAGAGCCTGGTATGCAGCACTTACAAATTTCTTGAAACAATCTAAATTTAAACAAGGATCATGTAACAGCCGGATTCCCAAGTATTAATTAATCATTATTTTCTTGTAATTTATAAGTGGACTCGGCGAGTTGGAGCCTAGAACTCGCCGAGTATGATCGCGGGTTCGCGGCCGGACTCGGCGAGTCCAAGAGTGGACTCGGCGAGTCCACGTTGTTTTAATGAAACCCTAATTTCCCGGCCCTGAGCCCTATTTAAAGGGCCTTATAACCCTTCATTGCGGCTACCTTCGACCTTGAGAGCACCAGAGCATTTGAGAGTCCTTGTGAGTGAGAAAAGAGGCCATTATTCACCATCCTTGTGTGTGTTTGCAAGAAAGGAAGAGGAAGGCCAAACTAGGAGAGTTGGGGAGCTTGGATCTACTTCTATTTTAGTAGAGGAAGCTTTTTGAGGTAACATTCAGAGCTTATTCTCGTGTTTTTGTTGATATGGCCAAATCTAGGGTTTCTTTATGCCTTGTTTGCCTTGTATTTGGAGTGTGAGAGGTCCCTTTGGGAAATGGTACCTAGATCTGGACCTCATTAGGTCCAGAGAGTCCCAAATGCCCTGCTTTATGCATTTTCTTTTGAGTTGGGGATTTAGGTTACCATTTTAGAGGTCATTTCACTAAAAGGAGCCTTGTAAGCGTTGCATGGTAGCCAAGATTGTGACTTTACGTGATGAATGTGCTTTGAAGGACTGGATCTATGAGTTAATGGGGCGGATCTGACCTTAGGAGCGAATTTGAGTTGATGCATGGCATGGACTCGCCGAGTCTGAAGAACAGACTCGGCGAGTAGCATGAAGATTGTCCTTGACCACTCAGCGAGTGGTCTTGCCGAGTTACGGTGTTGACTCAGTGAGTCAGAGAGGGTTGTTGAGTGGACTGAGTCAGATGGGACTCGCCGAGTTGTTCTTGAGACTCGGCGAGTTGAGTCGTGGTGGTCCTGCGATTCATGCCAGGTAGGACTCGTCGAGTCAGGGGAGTACTCGACGTGCCAGGAGAGGATCCGAGGGAGTCAGTGAACACGTATAGACTCGCCGAGTCGCTCTAGTGCACTCGCCGAGTCCGGTCAAGTTGACCGTTGACCGTTGACCAGGTTGACCAGTGTTGACTTGATAGGGGTAGTCAACCTTAGTTGAGAAAGTGTTAATTAGAGATATATTGTATTATAGGAGGATTATAGCTCGGAGGATCGAGCGCGAGTGATTCCGGGACTTACAAGTATCGAGATACATGAGGTGAGTCTTCTCACTATACTTTACCTTGAGTAGGTAACCAGAGTTATGATATAGTGTTTGTATACTATATATGTGTTATGTGTTGCATTGCATTATTCTATGTGATTTATGATGTGCATGTTTATAGAGTTAGAACATGAGGGTTCATAGAGTTTGGGTGCACGGACCCACAGAGTTATAGCCTCGAGTGGCTAATATTTGTTATATGTGGTATTTTGGAGAACTCACTAAGCTTTGTGCTTACAGTGTTGGTGTTATTTGTTTCAGGTACTAGTGATGACCGTGGAAAGGCGCCGGCTTGATCAGTACACACACATGGGATTTTTATGATATGTGATCTTGGGATGTTTTGTATGACACTGATTGGAGTTTCAGACATTGATGTTTTATGAAAATTTAATGAAAATGTTTTTATATTATGCAAAAAAATTGTTTTGAAATTTACGTTGTTACAAGTTGGTATTAGAGCCTTGGTTTGAGGGATTCGGGTACACCTTCGGGGGTATTTGAACTCAAACTGAGGATTTGGAAAACATTTTCAAAAGGGAATCAAATTTTATAAAAGAAGTAAAAGATTTTTAGAGAAACTCAGAGCAGAAACGTGTGTACGATCAGTCAACGCCCGAACGGTGATTTCCCAAAATACCCTTATATTATATGTTTGTGAGATTGATATGATGTATTTTCTTGCTAGAGCAGGCTAGGTGTTCCTATTAGGACTAGAGTGCCCTGATTTGTGATGCCTTAGCCTAGGAAGGTGAGCTGCTATGAGATGCTTGAGAGTGAATAGGTAGCGGCGAGGAGCTTATGAGATATCTGTTAGAGAATGATGGAGTACTTGGGACTTGGAGTCCGAAGAGGAAGATTTGGGGTGTATACTGAGACGGTGCGGACAGTAGTATTGGGCCCGTACTACTGAAACCACCGGAGCAGTGTACAGTTCAGATAAGAACCTTCGGAATGCCAAGGATCAAGGAGGGAAGAATTGTCGAGTGTGAATATGCTCGAATGGATTCTAATATATCGTATGTTGTATTTCAGAGGTTGATCATGGTGAGGACACGTCATATGCCAGAGAGCAGTGGGGCTAGTGATGAGGAGATCCGTCAGATCATCTACGAGGAGGTGGTTGCGGCCATTAGGGCAGAGATACCAGAGATGTTCGGGTCTATTAAGACCACTCTGATTGAGACTTTCGACGAGCGTTATGCTGCTCTTTCTGAGGCTACAGTTGCGGCTGCGAGGCCGCATGGTGGTGATCCGTTGCTGTTCCGAGAGTTCAGCAACACAAAACCACCAGAGTTCGATGGGACCCAGGACCCGGTGGCATCTATGAGATGGATTTCTGATATAGAGGGGTGTTTCTTCACTTGCTCATCTCCTGAGCATTTGAGAGTTCGGTTCGTGCTGAACCAGCTTCGCTTGGGAGCGAAGGACTGGTGGAAGTTTGTGACGGCGCACTTTACGCCTGCTGAGCTTGCGGTAGTGACCTGGGAGAGGTTCACTGCCATGTTCTGAGATGATTACGTTCCCCAGGTGGAGAGGGAGCGTTTGTCCTAGGAGTTTCTGACCCTCAAGCAGGGTACTGAGTCTGTTACGGTGATTACCAGGATGTTCCATGAAAGGGCGATGTTCTGCCCTGAGCACGTGTCTACGGAGCAGGCACGTATGAGCATATATCTAAGCATCTTGAGGCGAGACATTAGGGAGTTCGTGGCGAACTCCTCGTACCGGACATTTTCCGAGCTTCAGGCAAATGCCAGGAAGAGGGAGATTGAGCTAGAGACTCAGGCCAGAGAGGAGGCGGAGTCTCAGGGGAGGGATCGGTGACCGGCACAGTCTCAGCCGGCAGCCAAGCGGGCCAAGCCCGCTGATCCCAAACCAGGGAGCCAGAAGGGCCGCAGGGCCGCACTTGTGGAAAGTACGGCAAGGGTCATGATGGGGTTTGTAGAGCTGGGTCTTGCTACAAGTGTGGCAAGGAGGGGCACATGGCCAAGGACTGCCCCAAGGGGTTTGCAGTGTGTTTTCACTGCAATCAGATCGGACACCGGAAGGCGGAGTGTCCACAGTTGCGGGGATTAGCTCAGGGTACACCTCAGGGATCTGCCCCTGTCGCCATCAGGGCTACCGAGGTTCAGCCAGTGAAGGCCGCGGCGCCGAGGGCACGAGGGAGAGCTTTTCAGTTGACCGCGGAGGAGGTCCGCACAGCGCCCGATGTCGTGGCTGGTATGTATTCTTTCATGTATTTATTTTGATGTTGAAATATTATGCTTATATTATGTTATGCGTAGGTACTTTTCTTGTGAATTCTGTACCTGCATTGGTGTTATTTGTCGTTGGGAAGGCTTAGTACGCTTCGGAAAGTCCTAACATGGTTCCCTTGCTGCTCCTATTGGTGTGTTCATCACATTCACTCTGGGAAGGCTTAGTACGTTTCGGAAAGCATGGAAAGCCAATACCCCAAATAATTGTGTCTTTCGAGATTCTTGTCAGAATCAGCCCTGTAACTCGCTACTTCAATCTACTCCCGCGAGCTTGGTAAAGTACACCCTACCCAACATGTCCCAAATTTACAAGAAGTATCTATCCGACGAGACTCTTGCAATTCCCCTCGACGAGATCGAGTTCCACAAGAGCCTCACTTTATTGGAAGAACCATAGTGACCATGGATCGAGGTCAAGCGGATGAAACAACGCCACTTCCCATTAGTGAAAGTTCGCTGGAATACTAACCAAGGACCTAGAGTCACATGGGAGCGCGTGAGTCAGTCGATTAGGAAGTATCCTCACTTCTCGGCTTGATTATTCATGCCTACTCCTTGCCTAAATTCAAATTTCGGGACGAAATTCCCTCTAACAGGGGGATGATTTGACAACTATCAAATTTCGGTCAAGCCAAAGTCAACTAAAGTCAACAAGTCAAACCGTTTGACTCAATTTGCCCTTTGGGTACTAGAATTTACATTATGAAATTTCTACATAACTCTCTATTCTAATGAGAGATCATAAATCAAAAAGTGCAAACATCTAGATCTCCTTAACCTAAAACTGTGGTACGTGGCTAGCCAAACCGATAAAACAATGTTGCATACTCATCGGGAGTGTGTAAGATCCTTAAACAAGGCTTAACAGGGTTTACGAACCATGCATTGCGATGTCGGACACTCACAATTGTCACACATGGAACCTCTCTCAATCGTTTTCACTCTATCTCTCTCTATGTCAAATCTCTCCAAGTATGTGAAATCTCTCTCAAATATCTCTCTATATTAGAAATCTCTCCAAGAATGTCAAATCTCTCCTAAATCTCTCCATGTATGTGAAATCTCTCTCAAATATCTCTCTGTATGAGAAATCTCTCCAAGAATGTCAAATCTCTCCCAAATCTCTCCAAGTATGTGAAATCTCTCTCAAATATCTCTCTATATTAGAAATCTCTCCAAGAATGTCAAATCTCTCCCAAATCTCTCCATGTATGTGAAATCTCTCTCAAATATCTCTCTGTATGAGAAATCTCTCCAAGAATGTCAAATCTCTCCCAAATCTCTCCAAGTATGTGAAATCTCTCTCAAATATCTCTCTGTATGAGAAATCTCTCCAAGAATGTCAAATCTCTCTCAAATCTCTCCAAGTATGTGAAAACTCTCGCAAATATCTCTTTGTATGAGAAATCTCTCCAAGAATGTCAAATCTCTCCCAAATCTCTCCAAGTGTGAGAAATCTCTCCCAAATCTCTCTCAAAAGTTTCCCGTAACTTTTTAGAATCATTCGGGTCATTCCGGCCCTTAACCGGGTCAAAAACGGCTTAAAACGGGGTAAAAACGAGAAAAATGGACTTTAGGAACCGAAACCCTTCTTAGGAACCGAAATCCTTCTTAGGAAGAGAAGCCTCTCGGACCGAAAGTAAGGAGAGAAGCCTCCCGGTCTCTGCTCCTCGCCTCTCGGTCTCTGTCTCTCTACTCGCCTCTCTGTTCTCCTTCCCTCCTCTCGGCTCTCTGCTTCGCTTCTTGCTCTATGTTGCTTCTCGCTCTCTGCTTCGCTTCTCTCCTCTCTGTCGCTTCTTCACTCTCTGTTCCTTCCGCCTCTCTTCCCCTCTCGGTCTCTGTTCTCTCTTCTCTCCTCTCTGTCTCTTCTCTTCTCTCGGTCTCTCTTCTCCCCTCTCGGTTCCCTCTCTCTCCTTTCTCCCCTCTCGGTTCCTGCTCTCCTTCTTCTCCCCTCTCGGTTTCTGCCCTCTCTCCTCTCGGTTTCAACATCAGAAGGCCGAACCTCGGCCAGATTTCGGAAATTTGTCACTTTTAGCCCCTTTTTGATATTTTTAACATTTTAAGTCCGTTTTTCGTGATTTTAAAGCGGGATTTTCTCCAGAAATTATATTTTAACATAATAAACTCTAAATATTCATAATTTAAACATATTTTGATAAAAATCATTATTTAAATAATAAAAATCAAATGGGTGAATTATTAAAGGTGGAGTGTTGACTTTGCCTTATCCAATGTCACAAGCAACCACCCCACACCCACTCTTTGACTAACCACACCTCCCCACCTTACCTAAATCACATCAATGCCCCTTGCACTCATTTTCCACCCATTCCCACGTTTTTAGAGCTGGAACAAACATCCTCTCTCCTCATTTCTCTCATTTGCCTCATTTCACTAAGTATCAAACACCACTTTTCTCTCAAACTTTTTCTCCACCAAACTCGAGATTCAAGGCTGATTATCAAGTGTTCTTCCACATTTGGTAAGCATAATCCATTCTCCTTGTGATTATCTCACTTATTTCCACACAAATCAAAGATATCTTACACAAACTCCATCATATTTGTGTTAGATCTTCAAATCTTCAAGCAATCTTCCCAAGTGTTCTTGAGTTGAACACCCCTTCTCTCCATCATCCATCCACTGAAATCACTCAAGGTGAGTTCATACCCCTACATTTTCATGTTTTCTCAAGTTTTTAAGGGGGGGAATACAAGTTAAAACACCAAGAACATAACTAAATTTTTCTAACAGCCTTCATCAGAAAAGTTCAACTCCATTCACGGACTGTTTTGGGCATCTTAAACATTTTTGTTTTCAAAACTGTACAAGGTGAAAATAGTTCAAGTTCGTATCTTTAAAATGACTACTTGCACATCTCCATACGATTTTTCTACAATTTATGGTGATTTTTACAAAACTGACTATCATTCCAAACAACAAACCGGACCAGTCTGTGATTTTGGACTTATTCACCCAAGTTGGAGGTCGTTAAAAATCGTGATAAAAATTATGAGTAAACTAGACACATTTTGTGAACTCTCAGAATTTACGGATCTAGTTTTCGACCTCGTATGATTTTTCTATGATTTTTCCAAAACAGGGCAGAATGGCTAAAGTTAGCCAACAGCATGTAAATATCATAACACTTTGTATTATGTTGAGCAAAGTGTATAATCATAAGTTCTAATTATTGAATGTGTTTCCTTGTTAGTTTGTCATCATGAACTGAAACTAAGTAATTCATAATAAATATTAATCATTCATTTTAGAACACGTATATTAAACTATAAAGGTATAGTTTGATAAATTCATAACACTAATACATTTCCATAAAAGAGTTCATACATATTACATACATTTTAGATAAACTATGATAGGTATAGTTTATGATACATCACTCAACACACTCATACAAAAAGGGTACATTCATACAAGAAAGATTTATATTCACACACATTTCACGTAAACTTGTTAACCTATATTGTGAGACTCTCTCTCTCCCCATACGTTCGAGTGCGGGATATAATTCCTGGTAGTTATAATCAGAATCTCCTTGAGGGAGAATGTGATACTTGTATATAGATCTATATTGGGTTTGACACCCCACACCTTGCTGCTAGCTACAGTGGGACTTGCAGGTCTACGGGTGACAAATGTCATTTCAGTTTTCGCGACGCCTGAGAACGTCGTGGCAGGTTCACATAGTCATAGTATGATTATAGCGACTCACATAGGGATATAACAATCCATAAGTTTACGGGATTTTATTTTTCAAACCTAAATGAGTTTTATGTCGATTTAAAATCACTTTTTATCTCTATGAGTACAGATATTACTGTACACTTTTGGTTTTGGTAGTTACGACTACACATCATTTGAAACCACATTTATACCTTTAAGTATGGTCAATACTTGTTATTATTTGGTCCTCTAATTTAGGACTACATATATATAAAGTATTAACAAACATGAGAACATACAGAAATTTCATTTAATTCAAACGCGTCCATGTCCATTTAATTACATAACATTTTCTATTAATAAGAAAGGTTACTTATACATTTTGGTCTTCAGTCATAAGACTACATTACACACATTTTAAAGAAAATATCGGATTTTCTGGATACATATTCTAATGCTTTTACAAGGAAAACGATTTACTTTTCTAACGAAATCTCTTATGAACTCACCAACCTTTGTGTTGACACTTTTCAAAACTACTTGTATTCTCAGGAATTCAGTGAAAACAGGAAATCAACAACGTTTTGAGGATGGGACGATAAATCGTCAAACGGTTCATTTTGTATCATAATGTAATTGATGTGAATCATGTAAACATGTGCTTTGATGTAACGTTTTCAGTTATATTTGTGTTGGTTGTATTTACTTTGAGCACTATTATATTCATTGTTGTGATACTCTACATGAAGTCCTCCACCCCCGGATGTTTCCGCCATCCTTGGTTTGGGGGTGTGACAGTGTTCGCCCTCAAGATTTGGCGTCACTACTTGTATGGGGTTCGGTGTACGATATACACGGACCATAAGAGTTTGAAGTATTTGATGGATCAGCCCAACCTAAATATGCGTCAGAGAAGGTGGTTGGATGTGGTCAAGGATTATGATTATGAGATCCTGTACCACCTAGGCAAGGCTAATGCGGTAGCCGATGCACTGAGCCGCAGGGTGGAGAGCACCCCGCTGCGGGATGTATGTTTGAGATTGACCGTGATAGCTCTAGTGTTGGACGCCATTCGTGGGGCACAGGCCGAGGCTGTGCAACCTGAGATGCGGAAGAGGGAATGGGTTGTTGGTTTGGTTTCAGAGTTCGTTACCGATGGTCGGGGGCTTATGACATTTCAGGGGCGTATCTGGGTGCCGATTGTGGGAGGAACGCGTATCATTTTGATGGAGGAGGCTCATCAGTCGAAATTTTCGATCCATCTGGGGGCCACTAAGATGTATTTGGATTTGAGATAGGAGTATTGGTGGCCCTGTATGAAGAGGGATGTTGCGTGGTTTGTTGAGAGGTGCTTGACATGCCGTAGAGTCAAGGTCGAGCACCAGAGGCCGCATGGTAAATTGCAGCCATTGGAGGTTCCCGAATGGAAGTGGGAGCAGATCACCATGGATTTTATCACCAAATTGCCAAGGACTGCTAGGGGAGTCGATGGAATTTGGGTGATTGTGGATAGATTGACGAAGAGCGCTCACTTCCTTACCATCAGTGAAAGTTCTTCCGGAGAGAAGTTAGTAGAGATATATGTGAGGGAAGTGGTATCTCGGCATGGGGTGCCGACCTCGATTGTTTCAAACCGTGATGTGCGTTTCACTTCCAGATTCTGGAAGAAGTTTCATGAGGAGTTGGGTACTAGGCTGCATTTTAGTACCGCATATCATCCCCAGACAGACGGACAGAGTGAGCGGACGATTCAGACGCTCGAGGATATGCTTCGAGCATGTGTGTTGGATTTCGGGGGGAGTTGGGATACGTACTTGCCCTTGGCAGAGTTTTCCTACAACAACAGCCATCATTCGAGCATTGGTATGCCGCCCTTTGAGCTGTTCTATGGGAGGAGGTGCAGGACCCCCATTTGCTGGGGAGAGGTGGGTCAGCGCGTGATGGGCAGTACAGAGATAGTGCTTCAGACGATAGAGCAAATTCAGCAGGTCAGACAGAGGTTGTTGACCGCTCAGAGTCGTCAAAATAGTTATGCGGACAGACGCCGGTCCGAGCTTGAGTTTCAGGCCGGCGACTTTGTGCTCGTGAAGGTCTCTCCTTGGAAAGGAGTGATCCGATTCAGGAAGAGGGGCAAGTTGGGGCCCCGATATATTGGTCCATTCCGAGTGATCGCGAGGGTAGGACAGGTAGCCTATCGTTGGATTTGCCAACAGAGTTGGGGCAGATTCACGACACTTTCCATGTGTCGCAGCTGCGGAAGTGTATAGCCGATGAGTCGGCAGTGGTTCCATTAGAGGATATTCAGGTGGATGCGAGCCTGAATTATGCTGAGAGACCAGTGGCCATCAGAGATCGGAAAATCAAGGTTCTGAGGAACAAGGAGGTACCCCTGGTTTTGGTTCAGTGGCAACATCGGAAGGGGTCCGAGATGACTTGGGAACCGGAGCGCGAGATGCGTGAGCAGCATCCAGAGTTATTTACGAAGAAAGACTTCGAGGGCGAAGTCTAGTTCTAGTGGGGGAGAATTGTAACAGCCGGATTCCCAGGTATTAATTAATCATTATTTTCTTGTAATTTGTAAGTGGACTCGACGAGTTGGAGCCTAGAACTCGCCGAGTATGATCGCGGATTTGGACGCGGGTTTGCTGCCGGACTCGGCGAGTCCACGCTGTTAAATGAAACCCTAATTTCCCGGCCCTAAGCCCTATTTAAAGGGCCTTATAACCCTTCATTGCGGCTACCTTCGACCTTGAGAGCACCAGAGTATTTGAGAGTCCTTGTGAGTGAGAAAAGAGGCCATTATTCACCTTATTTGTGTGTGTGGTTGCAAGAAAGGAAGAGGAAGGCCAAACTAGGAGAATTGGGGAGCTTGGATCTACTTCTATTTCAGAAGAGGAAGCTTTTTGAGGTAACATTCAGAGCTTATTCTCGTGTTTTTGTTGATATGGCCAAATCTAGGGTTTCTTTATGCCTTGTTTGCCTTGTATTTGGAGTGTGAGAGGTCCCTTTGGGAAATGGTACCTAGATCTGGACCTCATTAGGTCCAGAGAGTCCCAAATGCTCTGCTTTATGCCTTTTCTTTTGAGTTGGGGATTTAGGTTACCATTTTAGAGGTCATTTCACTAAAAGGAGCCTTGTAAGCGTTGCATGGTAGCCAAGATTGTGACTTTACGTGATGAATGTGCTTTGAAGGACTGGATCTATGAGTTAATTGAGCGGATATGACCTTAGGAGCGAATTTGAGTTGATGCATGGCATGGACTCGCCGAGTCTGAAGAACAGACTCGGCGAGTAGCATGAAGATTGTCCTTGACCACTCAGCGAGTGGTCTTGCCGAGTTACGTTGTTGACTCAGTGAGTCAGAGAGGGTTGTTGAGTGGACTGAGTCAGATGGGACTCACCGAGTTGTTCTTGAGACTCGGCGAGTTGAGTCGTGGTGGTCCTGCGATTCATGCCAGGTAGGACTCGTCGAGTCAGGGGAGTACTCGACGTGCCAGGAGAGGATCCGAGGGAGTCAGTGAACACGTATAGACTCGCCGAGTGGCTCTAGTGCACTCGCCGAGTCCGGTCAAGTTGACCGTTGACCGTTGACCAGAGTTGACCAGTGTTGACTTGATAGGGATAGTCAACCTTAGTTGAGAAAGTGTTAATTAGAGATATATTGTATTATAGGAGGATTATAGCTCGGAGGATCGAGCGCAAGTGATTCCTGACTTACAAGTATCGAGATACATGAGGTGAGTCTTCTCACTATACTTTACCTTGAGTAGGTAACCAGAGTTATGATATAGTGTTTGTATACTATATATGTGTTATGTGTTGCATTGCATTATTCTATGTGATTTATGATGTGCATGTTTACAGAGTTAGAACATGAGGGTTCATAGAGTTTGGGTGCACGGACCCACAAAGTTATAGCCTCGAGTGGCTAATATTTGTTATATGTGGTATTTTGGGGAACTCACTAAGCTCTGTGCTTACAGTGTTGGTGTTATTTGTTTCAGGTACTAGTGATGACCGTGGGAAGGCGCCGACTTGATCAGTACACACACATCGGATTTTTATGATATGTGATCTTGGGATGTTTTGTATGACACTGATTGGAGTTTCAGACATTGATGTTTTATGAAAATTTAATGAAAATGTTTTTATATTATGCAAAAAAATTATTTTGAAATTTACGTTGTTACAGATCAGTTGACCCCACATTATTTCGCAAGAAAGTTGGGAATCATCTAATGCTTGTTCAAATTTATGTTGATCATATTATTTTTGGCTCAACTGACCCAGCATTGTCAATTGAATTTGAAAATCTAATGAAAAGTCAATTTGAAATGAGTATGATAGGAAAAATCAATAATTTTCTTGGTTTGAATATAAGACAGAACATGGATGGAATTTTAATCAATCGAGAAAAATACACAAAGAACATGCTTGAAAAGTTTGGAATGACCAACAACACAAAGCTGAGAGTACCTATGGCAGTGAGAACAAGACTAACTCCTTCATTAGATACTCCTGCTGTTAATTGAACTCTTTATCGAAGCATGATAGGGTCCTTATTGTACTTAACTGCAAGCAGACCTGATATTATGTTTTCGGTATGTAATTGTGCTAGATATCAAGCTAATCCCAGGGAGCCTCATTTAACTGCAGTGAAAAATATTTTTCGCTATCTTAAGGGGACTGTTTTGTTAGGACTTTGGCATCCTTCAAAATCAGGATTCTTCATTCAAGCTTTTTCAGACTCTGATCTAGGAGGATGTACTTTGGATAGGAAAAGTACAAGTGGTGGATGTCAACTATTGGATGGGAAGTTGGTGAGCTGGCAATTGAAGAAGCAAACTTGTGTTGATATATCAACTGATGAGGCTAAATATATTTCAGTTGCTGCTTGCACTTCGCAAATTATTTGGATTCAGAGTCAACTACGTGACTATGCGATAAACATGAAAAAGATTCCCTTGTATTGTGATTCGCAAAGTGCAATTCGCATTTGTCATAATATAGTACAACATTCAAAGACAAAACACATTGCTCTTCGATATCATTTTATCAAAGATCATGTTGAATATGGGAATATTGAAATTCATTTTGTTAAAACCACTGAATAACTTGCTGATATTTTTACTAAACCTCTTGATGAAAAATCATTTGTAAGAATTTTAGCAGGTTTGGGGATGATTGATGTGAATTCATTTTCAAAATATCAAGAATGAAAGGTCCATTCAGCAGTTATGAGTCAGAATCGTTCAGAAGTTATTGTTCATTCAGAGGCTTCGCATGGCTTCGCATCCATACAACTGGTAACTAAGAATTTTTTTTGTTTTGTTTTCATTTTCAAAAATCCAAAAAGATTTTATTTTGTTATTTTTTTATTTGCGAAAAATTTGAAAAATCAAAAATATTTTCTTTTGTTTTGTTCTTATTTTCGAAAAATTCAAAAATCACAAAAATATATTTTTGTTAACCTTGTTCTTTAAGTATCGTGTGTTTTTAGTTTAGTCCAGTGCTTAATGCGAAGAGGTCATGCTTGTATGTTTCTATGGGAAGATATTTTTTTTTAACTTGTACTAGTTAGGATGTCCCTAGAAGCATGTTGCAGCATGTTGACTCAAGTCTCGTATGACTCTATGTGTGAGAAATGAAAGCCTTAATGAAATCATCTCATGAAAATTTCTTCCCAATTAGGCTTGTATTCGCATTAGTCAAAAGAGCTACCTTTCTCTTCTCATATGAGTTAAGAGTTTTCTGTTTGGTCCACACATAACAAAGGTACATTCAATCGAATAACCAATCTTTTTCATCACAAAATTCTTAACACAAATCACACACAAAGACGTATGTCCGAGAGGTCTCTGATCAAACCCATCGAGACCTAGATATACAAACATTTTGTGTTAATGATCTGACATCATGAGTCTGTGATGAAGGTGAAACCCAAACATCTTTCCACTTAAAGAATTGACGGGGAACATTGTTCCAGATATTAACGAAACTTTTGTTTCAGTACCAAAATTTCGAAACTCCAAATCATATTCAATTCGCATGCGTGGTCTTGATCAAACATTCGCAACTCACGATGTTTGTTACCCAAAAAGATCCAGTACAACAATTTTTATGAATATGATTTCTGTGTGAGTTTTATTCGCAAATTCTAGTCATGATAAATATTTTCAAAAGCCAACTTGTCACTGACTACACTAGTCATACAAGTAATTTCAGTTACAATTTCTCACCTTATGTAAAGATTGATATGTAATGAAATTTGAAACCAACCCAAAAATATCTTTCAAAAGAATCCCTTTGATACTTATCAAAAAGTATTCGATTGTAATTCATGGGAATATACACAAGCTGTTGATCATCTCTCTTGATGATTAACGAAGCAACCTTTGCCTGGGGTTTAATTGCCTTCGTGTCAAATTGAATTTTTGACATCACAGAATTCCAATTTGTTTTGTGTGTTTCTTATCTTATTTCTTTGGAACACTGCACTCACAAAATCCTTGAGGTTCTGAGTAATACCAACTCAGGCTGATGATTTCGCAAGTCTGGCTTATGACTTCACTTTATATCCCAAAAGTGAAAGAGCCTTGCCTCCATGCGAAGGGTTCTAACGGTTCCAATTCTATAACGGGAAAATTGACAGGCTATGTACACGAGATGTTTGGTATTCTGTCCAGTTTTCTAGGTGATGTTACAGCTGCTTTTTGAAAAATGGCTAACTTTTTGCAGTAGTGGTCCGATTTTCAAGGTGCCACATCGGATTACATTAAATGCATCCCGCTTCAAATTCAAATCATTAAGAGTTACATATAAAGAGGGATTCAAGATGATCTTAAAGAGTTACGCGATCAAACTCATATACTCACAAATCCTCTGAATCTTCATCTTCTTCAAACCCTAACAATGGTTGCTACTCAATCCAACACCGATGAAGTTATCTCACAGACTCTAATGAAGATTCAAAGCACCAACTACCTTGTTGATCCTAGAGTATCATCTTACCCAGAAGAACTAAAGATGTTGATTTTTGCCTTGAAAAGATCTCCTTTAGCAACTGCTATGTTCAGTTCTTTTCCGGTTCCGATAACATGGTTGTCAATGGCGGCATCAACAACATCCTACAACTATGCCACTGATGTCATCACCTTCCAATTGATGAACAACAAGATGGTTCGTTTGAACAAGAAGATGTTCATTGAGTTCTTGAACATTCCCAATAACCCTCCGTTCTTTAAACCCATCAATTCACAGATTATCTTTATGTTCAATGAGATGGGTCATCAACCTACTCTTGAAAAGATAAGTGATTTCAGAAAATCAAGTTTACCCTGCATGTGGAACTTTCTTTTTGGTATCTTTCTACGATGTTTAACAGGAAGGACTGTCGGTCTAGACAGGGGTCAGATGGAAGTGTATGCAATGGTGATGGGTTTGTATTACGACATTAGTGTTGATTATGGGACTCAATTGTGGAAAGAGTTTGTCAAAAGTCTGGAAAACACCAATGTTGAGAAGGGTATTTCATGTGCCCGTTACTGGAGTTTAATTCTTCAAAAGGTGTATGAAAAAAAAAGAATCCCAGTTCCTGAAGGTGGAGAGGTTGCAGAATTCTCATTATATCAATTTCCAAAAGTAGTTGAAGACGATGAAAATATCTTTACAAATGTAGCTCACATTCCGGATGTGTTGCTTCGCAAGGTATCCCCAACACACAAAGTTTTGGTCAGATATATGAAAACTTTTGATCCAGCTGTGCAAACTGAAATGTTATTGGAAGTTACCGGAGAATCCTCCAAGAAGAAGAAGAAAACTCAGAAGGCAGACAAAGTTCAATCTTCTAAAGGCTCCCAAACTGAAGAGGTTGAGAAAGAAGAGACTTCTACAAAAGCGAAGAAGGAGATAATACCCTCAAAATCTGGGGTATTAAAGAAGCTTAGTAAATCTTCTCCTAATATTCGCAAGATGGAGATCAGTAGTAAGGGGGCAGCATTTTGCAATGTTCCAGCTCCTGTTTCTCTAGGTTCAAAGCAAAAACGCGCTCAGGAAGTTGCGAAGCATATGCAACAAATACTTTCCAAGAAACGCAAGTTGATCATTCGAAATGAATCCTCTGATGAAGAAGTTGTTCCAGAATATCCACCTGTTTCTGTTGTGGTAACTGTTTCTCTTCCACCTGTTTCCATTCCTATTACTTCGCAAAATTCCACAACAACCTCTATTCCAATTGAAGTAGTCACTACCAAATCAGTTTCTGAGGAGGTACCTACTTCTGATATGGTTGTCAATGTATCTGATACGGGGGCACCTATCATAAGTGTTGAAACCACACTACCTATCAGCTTATCTACTTCTTTACCCATCTCTTCTGAGAATATATCTACTTCATTACCACCATTTTCTCTTCCAACCATTATAATCACTATTCCATCAATTTTTGACCATCCTTTACAGCATCCATTTACAACCTTATTTCCATCACAATCACCCGAAACTCCTTAACCTTCACAACCTATGTCTGATGATGAAATCGAAGGAGGAGATTTTGGAGGGACTTTTAAGGCACTATATTTTGATTAAGAGGAGGAGGAGATACCTGATCATATGCTTATGTTAGGTAAGCAATTCAAAATCCTGAACATAAAATTAAATACCATTATTCAGTCACAAGCTGATTCTGGTTCAAAATCAACAATGACGATTGGAAGTGGAATATTTTCTTAAAGAAGCTGAGAAGAGAATACTTGACAAAGTAGATCAATCAGACAAAAACAATGAGCTTCACATTAAAGCTCAAGGGAGTTTGTTCAATGGAGTTGTCAATGAATTGAAAAATATTGCAAAAGAACGTCATGTTCTTTTTGTACAAGATGTCAAGAAGGTTAGGGAGGATGTCACTTTAAAGTTGAAGAATTAAAGCATGAACTTGCGAATGACCTTCGTGATATTACTTCTCAACATTTGGAAGTACAAAAGAGAGTTGATGTGCTTGCTACGGCCCTGAATAAAGTTATCACTGATTCCCAATCTCCTACTCTGATTCTTGAAGCCAACCAAAAAGAAAACAAGGAGAAATTTGATAAGTTAATTCAGTTGGTGACTGAATTAAAAACTTTGGTTTCGCAACCTACTTCTCAGACAATTCTCACTCCTGAATTCTTGTCTCTCAAAGTCAATACTTTGGAACAAGCTATTCAGAAGGAATTAGCCCCAATTGTGAACTTTACTTCTTTATTGCCAAAGAATGCCCCACCTACTTTCACAGGGGTGCAAGGGGGAGAAAAGAAAGCAAGTAAAGAAGATGATGTGAAGACAGTGGGGAAGGTGATATCCACTCAACTCAAAACTACTTTGCCAGAATTCACGAAACCAATTTCCTCAACTGTAACAACAACAAAACCAATTTCCATTTCAAAAGGAATCACAATTGGTTCAACAGATGGAGGTAGTTCGAGTGCGAAACCATCAACTGAGGATACAGGTAAGGGAAAAGGGATAGCGTAAGAAAAATCGAAAGAGGAAAAGAAATCAGAAGCAGAAGCTGAAATGGGAAAATTAAGACATGTGCAAAGTATCATGAGACAAAGGACAAGTGATCCACCAACAATGAACAAAGTGATCCTGCGAAGTTATATTCGTATGAAACAATTGAATCCAAAGTGTTGGGGAATCACTTATATGAGTTCGAGAAAAAGCTAAGGAAGAGTTATGATGTTGCGAACTCTGATAGAAGCCAACTTGATTTTCCGATAAACGAGATGATGTTTATCACGGCGCAGTACAAGATAAGTGAAAATTTTGAAAATGTTGATGAATACACTTATTTGAAGATAAGATTTCATGATGTACTTGCGAAGGATCAAGATGAAGTGTGGTCTTTAATGAAGATCAAGAAGGTTTTAACAATTAAGAAGGATGTGATGTTTGAAGACATGCTTCAAAACTTTCGATATTTTGTGGTTAGAGCAAACAACAAGGCATTCGACTTCACCATTGCTGATTTTCCCTTAATGAATCTAAATGATCTCATTCAAGTGGCATCCATTCTAAAAGACATGCAAGATAACAAGCTGAAAGGATATGATACTGATGTATTCAGATTTGGTTTCGCACATATCAAGATATTCATAGATAACTACTATGATTGCTTGGTGTTGACTGATGAAGAACTTGCAGTGGGTCTTGGAAGAAAAGTTACAGTTGCTTGGGAACCAACCTTACCTCAATCTGAGTTAAGGAAGTATGCTGATGGAGAAATTTGTCTGAAACCATTTGGTATGGTTTTCGCAGGAAAGGATACAAAAGGAAAGCCCAAGAAATTTTTGTTCAAAGTCATAGAGGTTGATAGATATACTTCTTCACAATATACGAATTTTATTGTTCGTATGAATAACTGCAAGAAGAACAATGAAGGAGACAAGAAGGAGCTTAAGAAGATGATTACTTGGTATTCTGAAA
This sequence comes from Lactuca saligna, assembly GCF_052625555.1. Classification (NCBI taxonomy): domain Eukaryota; kingdom Viridiplantae; phylum Streptophyta; class Magnoliopsida; order Asterales; family Asteraceae; genus Lactuca; species Lactuca saligna. The sequence continues at coordinate 174,300,151 of NC_136419.1, forward strand.
TTCGAAGAACTATGCACTCAGCTATTCAACATCTCACAAACTAAATAGTTTCGACTGTTTACAAAGGGGGAGATTGTAGAGTCTATGTGTTGTAAAAGTCGAAGTGTTAGTTTCTTTAGTTTCGCATATTAGTTATTTTACTAAGTCACATTTTGTGTGAAGCGTATTGTAATAGACTTAGTATATTTTATGTTCACTCAGGTTCCCTATAAATAAGGACTGAGGTTAGAAGTAGAAGGAGCTTGTCACGAGTATTCATTCTGCTTACTTTGTAATCAATTCTTTATCAATATAAGATCTAGTTATTATTTACTCTCACTGTTCATACTTTTCATTCATTCAAACATGATTGCTTTCATAATCTCGATAACAATTCTCTTCATTACAGGTAGTGGCGCATGAGCATAGATGTGATGTTTTGGATGGGGGATTACAGATATAGGCCTGTAGATATGAAATAATGTAGTAAGGCTTGTGTTGTATTGTTTATGCTTATGATCTGTATCGAACATGACATCCCGAGTCTTTTTAATTAAATACATTTCTATGGAAATGTTTTTGATAAATCTTTATCATATTTTGTTTTGGGACAAATTCCGTAACACTTTTATTTAAAATGTTACTCTGATTTTCAAACAAAGCATAAACAAAAATCGGTCTTTTCTGGCCATGAAAATGGGGATGTCACAGGAGGGGATCTAGAATGAATGAGGTTTGGGTAACGATTTATACCTTCCAGAAGATGCTAACTACAATAGATCTTAGGTCCTTCAAGCTCCTTGCTTCTGAATGCTTGATCTCCAAGCTCTTTTCTCCAAGAAAGTCATCCTACAAGCTTAAGAATGCACAAAATCAGCTCACACATGATTAGGGCTTTAGAGGGACAAGAGGCAACGAAGGGGAGGCTGGGGATGGCCAATGATCCTTTAAATAGGGTGAAATACCCCAAAATTTAGGGTTTCATCTGCCAGCTCCTACTCATCGAGTCCCTTTATGGACTCGGCGAGTAGGTCACTAAATACGCGATCCCACCTCGTTACTACTCGACGAGTAGGGCAGCCTTAACTCGTCGAGTATGACTTAAAACCAAAGAAATTCTTATTTAAATCAATACCTGAGAATCGGGGCGTTACAGTTCTCCCCCATTTGAACAAGACTTCGCCCTCGAAGTCCTCTGGAACAAACAACGTTGGGTAGTGCTCGCGCATCTCTGCCTCCGGCTCCTATGTCCACTCAGATCCCCTTCGATGGTCCCACTTTACCTTCACCAAAGGTATTTCCTTGTTCCGCAAAATCTTCTTCTTCCTCTCCAAGATGGCCATAGGCTTCTCCACGTAGTTCAGGCACTCATCGACCTGAATATCATCCAACGATACAATCGCCTCCTGGTCCAAGATGCACTTCCGTAACTGCGAGACATGGAACGTGCTGTGAATCCGGCTAAGCTCCTCCGGAAGCTCAAGCCTATAAGCCACTTTGCCAACCCTGGCAATGACCCTGAATGGCCCAATATATCGAGGGCCCAATTTTCCCCTCTTCCTGAAGCGGATCACACCCTTCTAGGGCGAGACCTTCAAAAGTACCATGTCACCTACCTGGAATTCTAACTCAGATCAGCGTCTATCGGCGTAACTTTTCTGCTGACTCTGAGTTATCTGCAGTCTCTTCCTGATCTGCTGAATCTTCTCGGTAGTCTGCAAGACCACCTCCATCCGACCCATCACCCTGTGACCCACCTCACCCCAACAAACCGGGGTGCGACACCTTCGCCCGTACAACAGATCGAACGGCGGGGCGCCAAGACTAGAATGATAGTTGTTGTTGTAGGCGAACTCCGCAAGCGGTAGGTGAGAATCCCAACTCCCACTGAAGTCAACGACACACGCCCTCAACATGTCCTCGAGGGTCTGAATAGTCCACTCGCTCTGGTTGTCTGTCTGTGGGTGGAATGATGTGTTGAAGTGCAATTGCGTGCCCATCTCCTCGTAAAACTTTTGTCAGAAGCGGGAGGTAAACCTAACATCCTAATCAGAGGCAATGGAAACGGGAATCCCATGGCGAGACACAATCTCGCAAACGTACACTTCGGCCAACTTCTCGGTCGACGAACTCTCCCGTATGGCCAAAAAATGGGCACCCTTGGTCAATCGATCCACGATGACCCAAATGGCATCAAACCCCTTCGCCGTCCTTGGTAGCTTTGTGATAAAGTCCATCGTGATCTGTTCCCATTTCCACATGGGAATCTCCAGGGTCTGCAGCTTTCCATGCGGCCTGTGATGCTCGGCCTTGACCATCCTACAGGTCAAGCACCTCTCGACGTACCAAGCAATCTCGTGCTTCATACACGGCCACCAGTGGCCCCCGGGTGAATAGATAAGTGAGACTTATGAGCCTCCTCCATAACCATCTGCCTAACCCCACCAGACATCGGAACCCAAACCCGACCGCATCGGGTCAGTAATCCCCGACTATCCTGTATGAACCTTGTATTCTAACCCTTGATCCTCTCCGGCTTCTAATTCTCCGGTCGTATTCCCTCTATCTAGGCATCTCTGATCAAACTCACAAGCGGAGAATCCACCACTATCCTCATACATATCGTGGGGGTAGAAGGCCCAGCTGACTTGCGGCTCAAAGCATCCGCAACCAGATTCACTTTACCAGGGTGGTAAAGGATCTCACAATCATAGTCCTTGACTACATCCAGCCACCTGCGCTGCCTAATGTTCAGGTTCGGTTGATCCATGATATCTCTCAAGCTCTTGTGATCTGTGTAGATGGTACATCGGACCCCATAAAGGTAATGTCTCCATATCTTGAGGGTGAACACCATCGCCCCTAGCTCCAAGTCATGCGTAGGGTATCGCGCCTCATACGGCTTCAGCTGCCGTGACTCGTAGGCTATCACTCGTCCTCTCTGCATGAGGACCGCTCCTAGCCCTGTGATGGATGTATCACAGAACACCACAAAATCCTCAACTCCCTCCGGGAGTGTCAAGACTGGTGCCTCACACAAACGCTGACGGAGGGTCTTAAACGCCCTCTGCTGCTTGGGGCCCCACTGGAAAACCACCCCTTTCCTCGTCAAACGAGTGAGGGGTACTGCAATCTTGGAAAAATCTTGTATGAATCTCTGGTAGTATCCTACCAATCCCAAAAAGCTCCTAATATCTGAGGGAGATTTCGGGACCTCCCACTACATGACCGCCTCGATTTTGGCCGGATCGACCAAAATCCCCTCCTGATTGACGAGATGTCCGAGGAACTGGACCTCTCGCAACCAAAACTCACACTTCAAGAACTTTGTGTATAACCGTTCTCGCCTCAGGACTCCCAACAGCTCTCGCAGATGATCCTCATGCTGCTCTCGGGTCTTGGAATACACCAAGATATCATTTATAAATACTATGACCGAGCGGTCAAGCATCGGTCTGTAGACCCGATTCATCAGGTCCATAAATACTGTTGGCGCGTTGGTGAGCCCAAACGGCATCACCATGAACTCTTAATGTCTATAACGAGTTCGGAACGTGGTCTTCTCCACGTCCTCCTCTCTAACCCTGACCTGATGATACCCAAACCTCAAATCTATCTTGGAAAACCAAGATGCGCCCTGCAACTGATCGAAGAGATCATCTATCCTCAGGAGTGGGTAACGGTTCTTCACTGTTAGCTTGTTCAATTCCCGGTAATCAATGCACATTTGGTGCGAACTGTCCTTCTTCCAGACAAAAAGAATCGACGCTCCACATGGAACTCTGCTAGGTCGAATGAACTGCATGCCCAACAGTTCCTGTAGCTGCGACGACAGCTCCTGCATCTCTGGTGGCGCCAATTGGTACGACGCCTTAACGATAGGAGCCGCACATGGCACCAGGTCGATCCTGAACTCAACCTACCTCTCCGGAGGTATCCCTAGAAACTCCTCCGGAAACACATCTGCAAACTCCCTGACCACTGGTACATTGGAAAATGAGATCTGGTCCCTGACCATCGTGTCTATCACGTACACTAGATAACCCATACACCCATGTTGAATGTACTACCGAGCCCTGGCAGCTGAACAAAACCCTGATCCTACTCTGGTGCCCTCACCATATATAACCATTTATCCCTCACTTGGGGTTCGAACCACCACTTGCTGGCCTTCGCAATCAATCATAGCACCGAACCGACTGAGCTAATCCATTCCCACAATCACGCACACCTCCCCCATGGGGATCGGAATCAAATCTATCGGAAAGGACACCCCGAAAATCTCCAAGTCACACCCTCAATAAACTGAAGAAGCAGAAACCCCATGTTTGTTGGCGATAGACACTCGCAACGGACACTCTAACTCGCCCACTGGCGCACTGAACTCCCTACTAAAAGACTGAGATACAAAGGACCGACTCGCCCCCGAGTCAAATAAGACCAAAGCAGGAAAAGAGTTCACCAAAAACGTACCTAATTACAGGCACAACAGATAAGCATACAACAGATAAAGAAAACAAGATGAGGATAGAAACATACCAACAACCACATCTGGTGCTGCTTCGGCCTCCTTCGTCGTAAGCTGGAAAGCACGGCCCTGAGCCTTCGGAGGCTCTGCCCTGACTGGTCTCCCATCTGTGATCCTCAAAGTAGTTGGCGCTGCATCCTGCACCGGTTTGGTGGCAAGTAGTGGACTGTTGGCCCTCATGTGGCCAACCTGATCGCAGTGATAACATAACCTCATACCCTGAACTGGGGTGGCCTGGCGATAATCCTTCGTGTAGTGCCCCTCCTTGCCATACTTGTTGCACCCACTACCAGCCCGGCATACACCATAATGACCCTTGCCACACTTCCCACAAGTGCGGACCTGCTGACCCCCGGTCCTAGTATCAGCGGTCTTAGACCGCTTCGGTGCCGGCTATGACTGTATCGGGGCCGGCCGCTGCTCCCTCAGCTGCAGCTCAATCTCTAACTCCCGCCGGCTGGCGGCCTCCTGCAACTCCAGAAGAGTATCACATCATTGGGTAGATACAAACTGTCGGATATCAGTCTTGAGCATACTCATATAACGAGTCATCTGAGACTGCTCAGAAGCAAACTCTGGGCAGAACATCGCCCGCTCGGTGAACATACAGGTGATCTCCATCGCAGACTCCCCATCCTATCTCAAACTCAAAAACTCATGCGCCAAATGTTCCCGCTCAACCCTAGGAATGTAACGGGCGCGGAACATATCCCTGAACTTCTCCCAAGTAACAGCAACTCTCTGATCATCAGTGTAAGCCCCAGTCGCCAGTCTCTACCAGTCCTTGGCCCCGGACCTAAGCAGGTTCAGAGCACACCTGACCTTCTGGTCAGTAGGACATGAGCAGGTAAAGAAACACCCCTCCACATCTGAAATCCATCTCATAGCCTTGATGTTATTCTACGTCCCATCAAAAGTAGGGGGCTTCGTGTTATCGAAGTCCCTGTACTAAAAACCCCTACCAACTCCTCCCCATGCCGCAGATATAGCTAATGCAGCTGCTGCAGCGGCTGTCTCTGCAAGGGCTACGTAGCGCTCATCAAAATACTCCACTATGGCGGTCTTAATCGACTCGAACATTTCCGGAAACTCGGTCAAGAACAATGCAGCAACCTCATCGTGCAGGATCTCTCGGATCCTATCATCCATCTCGTCTGGCCTCATTTGGCTGATAGTCTCGGGCACTGTTAGCTCCCCATATCCGCCCTCTCTTAATCCTGATCCTGATCCTGAACTGGATCCAGTAACAAAGCGCTTGGTCATCACCATTCTGAAACATAACACAAGGCGTCAGATAACTCATACAAATACCGGGGACCAACCCGCGACAACACACTAGGGGTTGTGACTTCCTTGTGACGCGTATGGGACTTGTGCTTTTAGTAGTACGAGCCCATACTACCTTCCACACCTACCCATATTTGTCCCAAGTATCATCACAATGCCCTAACAATACACATAATCATATCGAGCACTCATGCCCCACTCCTAAAGGAAAGCTCGATGCCTCGAGTCGACGGACTCATTCTGAACAACCTATTCACCCACAAAACTTCCACCAACCCTGCAACACTAGTGTATACGAGCCATACATAATGTTGGACCCTATAGACTTTCGAATATTCAATCCTACCCTAAGCTCCCAATCAAGCAAGAACAGAACATAAGGCTAAATCAAACATTCTCAGGATATAAGATCTAAATTATGTATAACCATGATGAATACCCTAGGTAAATACAGTAATAATGTCAATTTTATATAAGGGAAACCCTAGGCTACCAGGCATCATGTAATCAGGCAATTCTACCATGCAATTCCTGAAGATCCCTAGCCTAGTACTAGCATGTTGTTCTAACATATCACACATACTGTATGGTATTTTGGGATCTACTTACTGGCTCCGGCTGATCGTACACTCCGCATCCATCCTTTAGTTATTTTGAAAACCATTTAAAATCATTTTGAAAACCTTTCTGTAACGACCCAAATTTCACGTCCAAAAATTTCGTTTTTAAATCAATACTTTGGAAAACATTTGTAAATAAAACATTGTATGATCAAACCATTTCATAACATACATCGTGTCTGAAAACCAAAATATGAAAACAACCAAATATCAGAGTACAAATCCCAGAACAAGTTCGTAAGGCGGAAAACAGTGTATGTGTGTGTATGATGTGTCGCTACCGCGCCAGCTCCTTCCCCTTCAATGAAGAGGTACCTGAAACCAAAACTGAAAAACTGTAAGCACGAAGCTTAGTGAGTTCCCCCATCGTACCACATACCATACGATCACATAACATACAGATATTTTCAGGCATATCTGGGTGCCCGACCTATCCCTTCAATTCGGTCCTCTCAACCGGATACTGGCTAACATATCTGGTTGCTGGCCTCCCCTTCGGTCCTCTCGACCGGATACTAACTAGCATATATGGGTGCTGGTCTCCCCTTCGGTCCTCTCGAATGGATACTGGGGATTATTTCACCCCTACTACTACTACCACATAACACATATCACATAATCTATCTAGCATGGTTGGGCATGACTACCCCTTCGGCCCTATCGACCGGTAATCTGGGGACTATCTCCCCTATTGTCACTAGCACATAACATCATACCCTACTAGCACATAAACATATCAGGTAGTAGCAACCCTAGATGAATATCACATAGACAATCATCTAATCATACAACTCCTACTGATGGGCCGACATTGTGGCCATAGACCCAACGCTACTGGAAGGCAACTCACCTCGAAGTAGCTGTTGATCTGTGCGGGAACTGTCTATCTGTTGCTGCTGCTCTGGAAATCCTCCGGCCTGTAATTCCCACAAAACACTCAATCAAACACTACTAACTGTCCTTAGGGTAAAATGACCATCTTACACTCGATCAAGTCAAAGTCAAAGTCAACTACCAGTTGACCTGACTCGCTGAGTTGGCTTGCCAACTCGCCGAGTTCCTATCCTTCCATTTGTCCTTATACCCGTCTTTACTCGTCGAGTTAGGCGATGACTCGACGATTTTTCCTTTTAAATGAACATCGACTGAATCTTCATCTGACTCGCCGAGTTGTATGAACAAATCGTCGAGTTCATCTTCAACTGATAAACAGGTCCTATCCTTGACTCGCCGAGTTGTATGAACAACTCGTCGAGTTCATCTTCATCCATAAGAAGATTGCCTTGGACTCGACAATTTTGCTCATGCACTCGCCAAGTCCCATGAATATCCCGAACAATGGCTTAGTCCAGAACATTGGTCACTCCCTGGGACTCCCTAAAACCTTTCCACACTCAACTGGGTCCTTTTGACCATCAACTGATTTGGGACTCAAGCTTGGACTCGCCGAGTCCAAGGATGGACTCGCCGAGTCTATCGCATATTCTCACTAGATCTTCGATTTCTGATGTACAACTCTTGATCAAAGGATAGATCTATGCTCATAGGATCGCTCTAGCACGTAAAGTTACAACCTTTATGTACTTGCATGGGACTTTAAGCTCAAAAGGTCCTAAAACAAGCCCTTGAGTTGCATGGAGCCTTTCTTGGGTGGAAAAGCACCTCCTTTCTGCTTTGTGACCCCTCAAGGGTCCTAGATCCGCACCCTCATCCCCAAACATGCTTGCATTCATGGTTGGTTAGCTAAAATGGCTCATAAAGCCCTAAAATTACACAAAATGGGATCTAGCATTTGGAAGATCAAGGTACAGACTTTTTACCTTGAATGAGCTGCAAATGATGCACAAATTCGGATCCCCTTCAGTCCTTTCTTGCTCCTTCAAGCTTCTCTTCCTTCCTTGGATCATAAGAACACCAACTCAATTCAAATGCTCTAGTTTGCTTCAACAACGGCTAGGATTTGCTATGGGGGTCCTCTGGGAGTAAATGGGACGAAAAAGGACGGGTTAAAGTGTTTAAATAGGGTGCAAACCCTCAGATTAGGGTTTTTTGTCCAGACAGGGTCTACTCGCCAAGTCCGGAGACCGACTCGCCGAGTCCATAGCTTAGACCCCACGTCTTATCCCGCTTCTACTTTGCGAGTTGGTCCTTCAACTCGCCGAGTCCAAGGCCAAAAATGCAAATATTTAATTAGTTAATTACAAAGAATACGTACCAGGAACCAGTTGCTACACTTAATGGTTCTTGTAGATTGCACCACATACCGTTATTGTACCTCCCATGTCGGTCGGCCGTTTTCTCTCCGGTGCTTGCAATATTCCATTTTCATGTATTCTCTTTTGTTGAAGTTTCTGGATTTGTATGTTGTTTAATATTGATCGAATATCATATATCTATAAATAAATTGACTATGCATTGTAATTTTGAAGATATACTCAACGAATGTTGATGTTGTTACAATAGAGGGATGGTTTCTTTTCATATCGAAATGTCAATTTTGCACTAATTTCAAAATTTACTCCATCCATTTTCTCCATCCTGGATCTTAACCTGTATCTATTAGTTGAAGCCGAAGAGCCCCACTCAGGAGATCATCTGTTGCAGTGGGTCATTGCCTTTCCTGGACACAACGATGAAAGTCGTTTTGAACCATCATGGTCGACTTCAAAACAGATTATCGTTGAGTCATTTTCTCCTCTCTAAGTAGCTTGAGAACTTCCTCCTACCCCACCCCCGTCGTACCACCAAAGGACAAATCCCTCCTTCGTGTGCAATGTCTGCTATGTACATATATTATTTTATGTGAGTATGTGGAATCTCTTATATATATTTTGGAATTGATAAAAAAAAACCTAGAGCATCTGATTTTCCGACGAGGCAAATGAAAAGTGTGGGTTAACGGTGGTTTCCTAATTCCGACATTAATTATTTTGGGTTGTGGGGGCTTTTATGTTTACCTTTTTAAATAAAAAAAGTGCTAAAAGTACCTTTGTAATGCCCCGATTCTCAGGTATTGATTTAAATAAGAATTTATTTGGTTTTAAGTCCTACTCGATGAGTTAATGTTACCCTACTCGTCGAGTAGCAACGAGGTGGGATCGCATATTCAGTGACCTACTCTCCGAGTCCATAAAGGGACTAGACGAGTAGGAACTGGCAGATGAAACCCTAAATTTCGGGGTATTTCACCCTATCTAAAGGATCATTGGCTATCCCCAGCCTCCCCTTCACTGCCTCTTGTCCCTCTAAAGCCCTAATCATGTGTGAGCTCATTTTATGCATTCTTAAGCTTGGAAGAGGATTTTCTTGGAGAAAAGAGCTTGGAGATCAAGCATTCAGAAGCAAGGAGCTTGAAGGACCTGAGATCTATTGTAGTTAGCATCTTCTGGAAGGTATAAATCGTTACCCTAACCTCATTAATTCTAGATCCCCTCCTTGAGCAAATTCTAGGGTTTTCATAGTATGATTGGAAGCTACTCTTCTTTGCAATCTCAGATCTAAAGTTGTAACTTCAAAACTGAGCTCCTTTGGGCTTCTTAGTACATAAAGTTTCCAGCTTGTGCAAGAATGAGACTCTCCCAAGGTGTAAAGCCCCATTGGAAGCATAGATTGGTCATTTAGGGCCTTTAGAACCTTGCATGTGCGTAAAGTTTGCAACTTTACGTGATAAACATGCCTTAGAAGCTTGGATCTGTAATATGGAGCCTTGTCATGGCTTAAAAAGCATCTGCATGGATGGAGGTCTGCGAGGAATCGGCGAGTTGGATGAACAACTCGGCAAGTTCGTTGAATTTGGCCGTGAACTCGACGAGTTGGATGAACAACCCGACGAATCCGTTGCAGTTTGCCTTGAACTCGGCGAGTCGACTAGGGTTCTCCCGATTCTTGGGCATGTATGAGGTCTGCGAGTTAAAGGAGAACTCGACGAGCCAATCAAGGATTTCACGACTTCTCGAGTTCAGGAAGGACTCGACGAGTCGGTGAACTGTACTCGACGAGTCGAGTCAACATGGACTGTTGACTTTGACTGTGGGCGTTGACTTTAACCAATAGTTGACCAGTTAACTTCTGAAGGTATTCTAATAATTTGGAAACTTATGAAAAAGGGTTTTATGGTATTTATAGGTAGTGAAGTTCGTGTTGGTGATCTGGGAGTTGAAGCTTTCTAGTTTCTAATGTCAGTTGCGAGGTGAGTTATCCTCACTATACTAAGGGGTCTAAGGCACCAAGGTCGGCCCATTGGATATGTTAACCTAGTAGTGTTAAATGTTGAGTATGAGTTAGTGTTGCATGCTAGTGGTTATGCTAGTTAGGTAGATCTGTAGGACTACCTGTGATGTTATATGATTATTGCATGCTCAGTAGTTATGTTATATGTTATGTGGGTTGGGTTGAGGTTGTACTGCTCCATGTGGTAGCCAACAAACCCTAGAGTATTCCATATATGAGTTCAGGGCCCGGTAGGCATTCCAGACTCATACTTAGGACTTAGGAGTATTTCAGATATGAGCTGAGGGCCCAGTAGGCATTCCAGACTCATACTGAGGACTCGGGAGCATTCCAAATACGACCTAAGGGCCCGGTAGGCATTCCAGACTCGTACTGAGGGCTCGATGGCATTCCAGATATGAGCTGAGGGCCCGGTAGGCATTCCAGACTCGTACTGAGGGCCCAGGGGTTAGTCCAGCTTGTAAAGAGAGGTTGTAGTTAGTATCGGTGCTACGATGGAAAGAGAGTTTGTAGTTAGTGTCGGTGGTGGAAGAAACCGACAGGGAGATGTATGAGAAAACATGTATTTATAACGCTTAATGGGAACGAGGATATTTAGTTTTTTTTTGCTTTTAAAAAACTACAATTAACGTGTAATTAAATTTCGAAGTACCTCTGATTGGTAAATATATTTTTCAGCTACAAGATTTTCAGAAAAAACTCGTCATTTGTAATGATTTTATGTTGTTTGATTGGTTTTATATTATAAGTTTGACATTTTGACATGTTAGTTTTTGAAAATTTTATTCACTTATGTATTGTTTTAAAAGTATTTATTAAATAAGGTGATTTTGCTATATGATAAATATAAAATCATGTTAAAATATTGTTTATCGAACGAGGGAAGTCACAAGCCGGAAGAACTTACCAACAACAGCATCTCTGATTCTTCTCTCTTTGGCCGTACCTCCATCATCGGCCACAGTTCCATAAGGCTACCACTCAACCTCCGGCCATACCAGACTCCACATATGTCACTCCTCCAGCCTGCAATTCCATCTCAGGTTCAACTTTGACTATAATACTTTCATCTTTGATTTTTGAATGGAATATACCAAATGATGATTATAGCAAGAAAATGATTTTGATTGGATCCTAAGAACTTTGATTTTGAATTTTGTTTACTAATTTATGAGAATTGAATGAAATTATGTATGCTTTTGATTGGTTGAATATAGCAGAGATGTTTATTATGTTTGGTTTTTGATTCGTCTCTACCAAACATAAAAAGACTATATTAAGCTTATTTATTATGCATCTCATAAGAAAGCTATTAAATATATACATGGGTCCCATCCCTTTTCTACCGGTACCATGAGAACACCACTTACACATACCATATCTCACTCAGTTACTCCATCGACAATAAGACCATCACCTCCGCCTTTCACCATTGCTCCATTAAACCATCAACAGAACAAACTAAGAGATACGTGCCTAGAACAAGATGCTCAGAAACACATGATCCAACTCAAAATTGATTTTAATCCATAACATATACTTGAATCCGAAAATATTACAGTGAACCAGAACATATACTCGAAAACAAGGATCTTGCATTTGATTTTAACCTATAAATTGTTGGATAAGGTGTCTAAGTCCATAACTATATTTGGTATGTACTTGACCCGACCCGGCATGGTCCATTTGGGTTGCATGGCACCATGCAATTGGATAGACTAAATGAGAGAAATAACACTTGGAGATTATTAATATATTATAAGTTCTAATATATTAATAATATTATTTGATTAGTTTGATCATGAATTAATTTAGAATTAATTATGTGATCAAAAGATAACTAATTAAATATATGGGTTGATTATGTAAATCATCCATATCTTGTATAGTGGCCTAAGAGGCTCCATGGATTATCAAGTTGGGTTCCACCCATTGGATGCTCCATGGATGCTCCATGGGAGTTACAAACCCATGGGTCATGGAAATGAAGAGTCATGACACATTAGGGTTTAACCCTAGATGTGTCAACACTATATAAGAAACATGTTCTCCACCTAAAATCGGCTACACTAAGAAACAAGAGGGCTTGGCCGATTTTTGAGAAGTGTGTGTTCTCTCATAAGTTCTTCCAAGAGCATTTGGTGTTGTGTGAAGCATTTGAGGCATCACACTTGGGGTGCTAGGCTCACAAGGTTTCAAGGAACACAAACAACAACAAGGTAAGTTATTCTATCTATACTTTAAGTTAAAATTGTTCCCCATGTATGCTAGATAGGAATATAACCTTGGAATTCAACTTTGCATGATAATTAGACAAACATAGATCCAAGGTTATTAGGGTTGCATGTACACTTAGGAAGTGTTAGAATGCTCAAAACCCATCAGTGGTATCAGAGCCTAGGCTTGTTTGCTTTTTATTTGTGCTTAAAAGTTGAATAAAAGTTGAAAATCTTGCTGTCTGCGAGTGGACTCGTTGAGTCTATAGGGGGGACTCGTCGAGTTCATGTGTATCTTCAACCAACTCGGCGAGTGAGTTCATGCACTCGGCGAGTAGGGTCGACTGATTGCAGAATTTCGATTTAGTTGCTGGAAATGAATTAGAAACATTACCCTAAACTGTTTTGGTACTAGAAAACTTGTTTTTGGTGGTGTAATGTCTTTGCTAATTCATTTACAACAACTAGTTATCAAAATTACAAAGTTTTAAGTGTAATTTTTGAATGTGTTCATGTTCATGTTCTTGTTCTTATGATGTTTTAGATGATCATAGGAATTATTTGTAACCTATGTGGTAGATTAATTCTTGATCATAATGTGTTTTAATGGAGTCCATAACTTGTCCTCAAGTTATGGAAAACCAAGAGTCACACTTGAATTAAAACCATTAAAAGAACACAAGAGTTAGAAAAATGAAGAGTCTTCATTTTATTACTCTATTAAACTCATAAGTTACAAGAAATGAAAAGTTTTGAAAGTTACAAAACTTGCCCTCAAGTTTTGGAACAAGTAAAGTTAAGTTAAAACTTTAAGTTCCAACCCCTAGAATTTTAAAAGTTAAAATTCAACCCTTATACTTATATTATGATGATTTAATAATTATATATATATATATGTATAAGAATAAAGTCGTCTTACCGCTAGTACGCCTCATTCACGAAGCCGGTCTATAAGGTGGGTATAAGGTTGTTGCCTATAAAATGGTGACTTAATGGGTGTCTACTCTCACCCACCGCTTGCTTGACTGGTGGAGGGTCGTTAGCCGAACGGGTAAGACAAGGACTTATAAACTCTCATTCAAAGTATGATGAATATTATAAAGTAACTAAATGTTTTATTAAATTCCCAATCTTAGTTACTTTAGGAAAATGTGAATAAGGTGCTAATCCATGAAATTACACTTTACACTTTGTCTAAGTCTTTGGTGGAGCGTGTGTGGTTAACCAGCACACTAACTTGGACTTAACAAGGTAGGTAAAGGGTGACTTACGGTTTATTATAGTATCGGTGGAGCGTGTGTGGTTTACCGGCACATCGATTGAGTGATAAACTTTAAGGGTACCAAGTGATTTGCATGGTTACTTCACACCTCGTTTTGTGATCCTCGGTATCCCAGTCACAAAACTTGGAGGACACTCTCGAGATTGAAACATGCCTTTGAAAAGTTCATTGAATCTCAAAGAATCTAGGAATTTCTAAAAACCAATAAAACCTAATATCTAATATTTCGTTTTCATGGTGGAAATTGGTGAATCGTCATTCACCTACCTTTCAAATATGGTATAGCTTAGATTACGGCATACCTCTTCTAAGTTATATTATATTGTGATTGGATCCTAGCCTTAATATTACATTTGGGTGTTTTATTAAGGACTCTCTTATATCTATACTAAACTTGTTCTTCTCTTTCAGATGTCTTCAAATAATGCCTCTGGCTCAAATCCTAATGGCTCCTTTACTCTTATGAGTTTGTGTGGGAAAGTCACCTTCGATGGATCCAACTTCAATGAATGGATTAGAAACATCAGGATGATTACTCGCTACGAGGACAAAGAATATGTCCTTGACAAGGAGCTTAAGGAAATTGATGAGTCCACTGCAACTCCCCGGGAGATCGCTGACTTTCATACTCATGAAAGAGATGCTACCAAAGTGGCCTGCATCATGATGGCCACAATGACAGCTGAACTCCAAAAGTCCTATGAGGATTTCTACCCTTATGAAATGCACCAAGATTTGATGGAAAGATACCATCAAAGTGCACGACAAGAGAGGTACGAAATCATCTGCTCCATGATAACAACCATGATGAAGGATGGGGATTCCGTCACGAGCCACATGCAGAAAATGCAAAGGTATGTGGATCGATTGCTGAAGCTTAATGTGAACTTCCCTGAGGAGCTTGCAATAGATATAATTTTGCGCTCCTTACCATCGTGCTATGATCAATTCCGCATGCCATATCACATGAATAAGGAAGAGGTCACTCTCAGCAAACTTCAGGGACTTCTCAAGACCACAGAAACAAGTCTTAAGGGGAAGTCGGTTGCTATCACTCCTACTCCAAACTCAGCTCCGGTCTTGGCAATCGGGAAAAGTCGAGGGAGGAAGAGAAAGAGATCTTCGAAGGGTACCAAGGCTCGGACCCTTGATGGCTCTTCTTCAAGTGGAACCAAGAAAGGTTTCATTACTCCTTCTTCTGATCCAAAAGAGGCTGAATGCTTCTATTGCCATGAAAAAGCTCATTGGAAGCGGAACTACCCAAAGTACCAGCAGGATGTGAAGGATGGGAAAGTCAAACCCAACCATGCAGGTATTTACACTATCATTTCTAATAACTCACCCCATTCGAAATCTTGGGTCCTTGATACCGGTTGTGGTATTCATATTTGTTGTGACTTGCAGGGACTAAGAAGAAGTGAGGATGTGGAGTAAGGAAGAATAAACTTGATCATGGGGAACAGGAAAGCTTCACCTGTCACCAAGATTGGAGTTTATACTTTATCGTTAAGTAGTGGGTTTTGTTTAGATTTGAATAAGTGTTGTTATTCGCCAGAAATGGCAAGAAATATTATTTCCTTTCATGCTTTGTACAAACAACGCTTTACCTTTTCGTTTAATAATGAAGTTGGTTCTATTGATGCTTTCTTTAATAATGTTCTTTATTTTAAAGCATTACCTTGTGATGGTGTGTATGAAGCTGTGTCTATTGTAGATAACTTAGGAAATAATGTTTTGTGTATTGATTCTACTACTAATAATAACTTGGATAAAGCATCATTATGGCATTGTCGTCTTGGACATATAAGCAAGAAACGCATAGGCCAACTCCAAAAGGATGGAGTCTTGGAGTCGTTTGACCTAAAGTCAGATGATATTTGCGAATCATGCTTACTTGGAAAATGACAAAGTCACCCTTCACAGACTCGTGTGAAAGAGGTGAAGGTTTGTTGGACCTTATACACACGGATGTGTGTGGACCATTCAAACATGCCACAAGGGATGCTAATTGTTATTATTTGACTTTTACTGATGATTATAGTAGATATGGATATGTCTACTTAATCAAGCATAAGTCAGAGACTTTCAAGAAATTTAAGGAATTTAAACAGGAAGTCGAGAATCAATTAGGCAGGAACATTAAGATGCTTCGATCCGATCGAGGTGGTGAGTATCTTAGTTCAGAGTTCCTCGACTATCTAAGGGAATGTGGGATTGTCTCACAATTGACACCTCCCAGGACACCGCAGTTAAATGGTGTGGCTGAGAGGCGTAATCGAACCTTGTTGGACATGGTTCGTTCCATGATGAGTCGAGCTTTGCTACCAATCTCATTCTGGGGGTATGCCTTAGAGACTGCCGCCCATATCCTTAATCTAGTCCCTACAAAGAAAGTTGCCAAAACTCCTCACGAGATGTGGACTGGTAAAGTACCTAAACTAGACCACATCAAGATTTGGGGTTGCGAGGCTTTCGTGAGACGCGAGACTCATGATAAGCTTGAACCCCGAAGCGAGAGGTGTATTTTCATCGGCTACCCACAACAATCCTTTGGTTACCTCTTCTACAGACCTAGTGACAATGTGGTCTTTGTAGCAAGAAGAGGAGTCTTTCGAGAAAGAGAGTTTATAAGCCAAGGAGACAATGGGAGGCAAATTGATCTTGAAGAAATTCAAGAGTCAAGTGGTGAAGGAACTTCAAACTCTAGCCCTCAACTTGAGGAGGAAACTCCTGTTGAGCCAATTGACCAATCTGTACCTCTGAGGCGTTCCACGAGAGTTAGGAGTGCACCTGAGCATTACTATGGATTCCATATTACTGCAGAAGGTGAGACACTTATTAGTGATGGAACACTAGTAAGTCAAGATGACCCTAACAGCTACGAGGAAGCCATGGCAGGCTCCGAGTCTGCTAAATGGAAAGAGGCTATGGATAGCGAGATACAATCCATGTATGACAATCAAGTTTGGAACTTGGTTGAGAATGTACCAGGTCGTAAGACTGTAGGGTGCAAATGGATCTTCAAGAAGAAGACCGACATGGATGGTAAAGTACACACTTATAAGGCTAGACTGGTTGCAAAGGGCTTCTCTCAAATTCCTGGAGTGGATTATGATGAGACCTTTTCTCCGGTAGCCAAGATTAAGTCTATTCGGGTTCTGTTAGCCATAGCCGCATTTAATGACTATGAAATTTGGCAAATGGATGTCAAAACCACCTTCCTTAATGGAAAGTTGGCTGAAGATGTTTACATGAGTTAGCCAGAGGGTTTTGTCAGCAACGAGTACCCCAATAGAGTGTGTAAGCTTGAGAAATCCATATATGGGTTAAAGCAAGCACCTCGCAGATGGAATCTTTGCTTTGATGAAAAGGTCAAGGAATTTGGCTTTTCTAGGAGTGAAGATGAATCCTGTGTGTATGTCAAGGCTAGTGGGAGTATAGTTAGCTTCTTGGTATTGTATGTGGATGACATACTACTCATAGGAAACGACATTCCAACCCTGCAGGAAGTAAAGTCCTGGCTTGGAAAGTGTTTCGCTATGAAGGACCTTGGTGAAGTTGCCTATATTTTAGGGATAAGGATCTTGAGAGATCGGAGTAAAAGACTGATTGGACTTAGTCAAAGTACCTACTTGGATAAGGTGCTGAAGAGATTCAGCATGTAGGACTCCAAGAAAGGAGAGTTGCCCATCCAGTGTAACGCCAAACTGAGTAAGACACAAAGCCCTGGCACTGAGGCTGAGATAGCACAAATAAGTCGAGTACCTTATGCTTCGGCTGTAGGTTCGATCATATATGCTATGACGTGTACTCGACCTGATGTAGCCTTTGCCTTGAGCATGGTTAGCAGGTTTCAGGGGAATCCTGGCAAGGCACACTGGACTGCGGTAAAGAATATTCTCAAGTACTTACGAAGGACTAAGGACTGGGTCCTTACCCTCGGTGGGAGTGATGACTTGAGAGTTGTAGGGTATAGTGATGCTAGCTTCCAGACTGATAGGGATAATTTCCGCTCTCAGTCGGGCTGGGTCTTTACCCTAAATGGAGGAGCAATTTCTTGGAAGAGTTCCAAGCAAGAGACAGTGGCAGATTCTACTTGTGAATCAGAGTATATTGCAGCTAGCGAGGCGGCAAAGGAGGCGTTATGGCTGAGGAACTTCATTGGAGACCTTGGAGTTGTACCAGCTATTAAAGAGCCAATGGAAATTTTCTGTGATAGTGAAAGTGCTGTTACCTTAGCAAAGGAACCAAGGGATCACGGGAGATCCAGACACATCGACAGAAAATACCATTTCATCAGACATCGGATCGAAGAAGGACTCCTCGTGGCAAAGAGGGTATCATCAGATGAGAATCCGACAGATCCCCTCACGAAGGGACTGACTCGGGTTAAGCATCTCCAACATGCTCGAAGCATAGGGTTAAAGGATGATATTAGATTTAGTAGTTAGATAACCTCGAAATTTGTAAAGTGTAATTGACATCTGATGATGAATAAAATTTTTTTTATTTATGAGTAAAATGTTGCTATCTCATGTCGATCGTTTACTATATTTCTTTTGCATGTTTTGACTTCCAGAATAATTTTGTTTGGTGTAAGATATTATTCAAACCTCCACAGTCGGTCATATGTCGGAAGTAGGTATGAATCAAGACTGTCATGGTTGGTTGTAGAGGTCTTGGACAAGGCTACAGCAACCATGAGTGCTCATAAGTTCTGAGCATTGGACTCAACCCACGCTCACTGGAATCACTTCATGGAATTCTATCTCGAGTGATCGTGAGACGGTAATATCATATAAGTCTTCAAACCTAGAGATATGATTTGTTACTTACAAGTTGGTTATGCATTGATTGTACGAAAACGCATTGGTAACTCGATGTTATAAAACGTGCTCTTGTGTGTAATTCAATGAGTGGTAGAACAAACATATGAGTCGAAGTTTATCTGTTCCTTCTTGGATTAGAAGCTGATATCTAGGCCCCTCGATGATTTTGTTTTGACCCATGTACCGGGCCCGGTCAGAACTAAGTTGATGTGTTCAATGAAGTTCTTTGTCAAACAAATCGGAAATCGGGAAACAAACTGTTGGACAATAAGTAAGACATTGTTCCGTGTATTTGTCCGACTGATATCTAGAACAGAGGATTATATGATCACTTATCTTAAATGACGTACCATCATCTTCTCAGTTCCGAGAAACCTTGTAAAGAGCTACGATTGCCGATCGGTTCTTGAAGTCATACTTGCAGTAATAGTTATTAGACTTATCCAAGTGGGAGACTGTTGGATAAGGTGTCTAAGTCCATAACTATTTCTGGTATGTACTTGACCCGACCCGACATGGTCCATTTGGGTTGCATGGCACCATGCAATTGGATAGACTAAATGAGAGAAATAACACTTGGAGATTATTAATCTATTATAAGTTCTAATATATAATAATATTATTTGATTAGTTTGATCATGAATTAATTTAGAATTAATTATGTGATCAAAAGATAACTAATTAAATATATGGGTTGATTATGTAAATCATCCATATCTTGTATAGTGGCCTAAGAGGCTCCATGGATTATCAAGTTGGGTTCCACCCATTGGATGCTCCATGGATGCTCCATGGGAGTTACAAACCCATGGGTCATGGAAATGAAGAGTCATGACACATTAGGGTTTAACCCTAGATGTGTCAACACTATATAAGAAACATGTTCTCCACCTAAAATCGGCTACACTAAGAAACAAGAGGGCTTGGCCGATTTTTGAGAAGTGTGTGTTCTCTCATAAGTTCTTCCAAGAGCATTTGGTGTTGTGTGAAGCATTTGAGGCATCACACTTGGGGTGCTAGGCTCACAAGGTTTCAAGGAACACAAACAACAACAAGGTACGTTATTCTATCTATACTTTAAGTTAAAATTGTTCCCCATGTATGCTAGATAGGAATATAACCTTGGAATTCAACTTTGCATGATAATTAGACAAACATAGATCCAAGGTTATTAGGGTTGCATGTACACTTAGGAAGTGTTAGAATGCTCAAAACCCATCATAAATATCATAGAATCGTGAGCCCAGATGCAATACACCAAATGCATTATCAATTCAACAACCCCAAAAATAATTTGATGCAAAATCTAATGCAAGGTCGATTCTGACAGGTTTTCTAGGTTATAAAAAAGTCATGTGGTAGAAAAACATTTAAACCCTTAAGTTCACATGCAACCTAGAAATGATCTATGTTTTCTCTATTGATAACAATAAACATAGAACATCAAGAAACCCTAGAGAAAGGCTATGAAAATCGAAATTAACATAAAGATTAGTGTTACATACATTTTGACTATTATAGAAAATAATCAAATTGAATCCTCTTGTAGTTCCTTGGAAAGCAAGCACCAAAAGCTTGAATGTCTCTAACGACTTGTACCCAAAACCCTAATAAACTAGAAGACTTGAGGAGAGAGGAGGTTTAGATCAATTTTTTGGCTCTTGAGAGTACGAATGACTGGACAAAAACTAGAGACCATATTTATAATTGATAAGGAAGCCTTGGATAACCCTAATTTGAATATATTAATAATATCTTGAATTAGGTAATTATCCATCTCCTTAATTATCCAATAAGATTAATCTAGAAACCCTAAAAGCCCTAACCAAAATCGGCCATGCTTAGAAGTATCTAGAAACCCGGTCATGCTTAGAAGATTCTAGATGTAACGCCGCGATTCTCAGGTATTATTATCATGGCTTTAATTTTCAAGTTTCAAGGTCTACTCGACGAGCTGGATGCCCTGACTCGTCGAGTAGCAGCGAGATTGGGCCATGTGTTTAAGTGACCAACTTGACGAGTTGGAGCTGGAGGGTGAAACCCTAATTTACGGGGTTTTGCACCCTATTTAAGGGATCATTAGCCTCCCCTTAGTCCCTTACAACCTCTAGTGAGTCCAACAAACCCTATTTCGTATGGGAGCTTCATTTGAGTGTGTTTTTGAGCTTTGGAAGGTGCAACTTATGAAGGGAGCTTGAAGGTCAAGTAGCTAGAAGCAAGAGACTCGTATGGATCTACAAAACCTATCTTAGCTTCTTTTGAGGTATCAATTCATGATCTTGGCCTCATTTCTTTATAGATCTTATATGGGTGAATTTTAGGGCTTTTTGGCTTGGTTATGAAGTTATTGTTGTGTGAGCTAGATCTGAAGTTGCAACTTCAGATCTGAACCCTCCATGGGATCTAGGTTCATAAAGTTTCTAGCTTTTTCATGTATGAAACCTTCCTTTTGAGTTAATGTGACAACTGTCAAATTTCGGTCAAGTCAAAGTCAACCGAAGTCAACAAGTCAAACCGTTTGACTCAATTTGCCCGTGGGTACTAGAATTTACATTATGAAACTTCTACATAACTCTCTATTCTAATGAGAAATCATAAAGAAAAAAGTGCGAACACCTAGATCTCCTTAACCTAAAACTGTGGTACGTGGCGAGCCCAAACCGATAAAACAATGTTGCATACTCATTGGGAGTGTGTAAGATCCTTAAACAAGGCTTAACAGGGTTTACGAACCATGCATTGCGATGCCGGACACTCACAATTGTCACACATGGAACCTCTCTCAATCGTTTTCACTCTATCTCTCTCTATGTCAAATCTCTCCCAAATCTCTCCAAGTATGTGAAATCTCTCTCAAATATCTCTCTGTATGAGAAATCTCTCCAAGAATGTCAAACCTCTCCCAAATCCCTCCAAGTATGTGAAATCTCTCTCAAATATCTCTCTGTATGAGAAATCTCTCCAAGAATGTCAAATCTCTCCAAGTATGTGAAATCTCTCTCAAATATCTCTCTCTGTATGATAAATCTCTTCAAGAATGTCAAATCTCTCCCAAATCTCTCCAAGTATGTGAAACATCTCTCAAATATCTCTTTGTATGAGAAATCTCTCCAAGAATGTCAAATCTCTCCCAAATCTCTCCTAGTATGAGAAATCTTTCCCAAATAGTTCCCGTAACTTTTTAGAATCATTCGGGTCATTCCGACCCTTAACCGGGTCAAAAACGGCTTAAAACGGGGCGAAAACGAGAAAAATAGGTTTTAGGAACCGAAACCAAGAAGAGAGGCCAATTAGGACCAGAACTGAGCCTCTATTGGCTGAGGCATGCGAGACCGAGCCTCGGTCTCTGCCTCTCTCGGTCTCTCTTCTGGTCGCTCGGTCTCTGCCTCTCTCGGTCTCTCTTCTGGTCACTCTGTCTCTGTCGCCTCCTCCGTTCGCTTCTCGCTCTGTCTCTATCGCCGTCTCTGTCGCTTCTTCACTATCTGTCTCTTCCCTCCTCGCGGTCTCTACTCCGCCTCTCTGTCTCTTCCTTCCTCTCGGTCTCTACTCCGCCTCTCTGTCTCTTCCCTCCTCTCGGTCTCTACTCCGCCTCTCTATCTCTTCTCTCCTCTCTGTCTCTTCGCGCCTCTCTGTTCTCTCCTCCTCCCTCTCGGTTCCTCTCCTCTCTCTTCTCCACTCTCGGTTCCTGCTCTCTCCTTTCTCCCCTCTCGGTTTCTACCCTCCCTCCTCTCGGTTTCAGCATCAGAAGGCCGAACCTCGGCCAGATTTCGGAAATTTGTCACTTTTAGCCCCTTTTTGATATTTTTAACATTTTAAGCCCGTTTTTCGTGATTTTAAAGCGGGATTTTCTCCAGAAATTATATTTTAACATAATAAACCCTAAATATTCATAATTTAAACATATTTTGATGAAAATCATTATCTAAATAATAAAAATCAAATGGATGAATTATTAAAGGTGGAGTGTTGACTTTGCCTTATCCAATGTCACAAGCAACCACCCCACACCCACTCTATGACCAACCATACCTCCCCACCTTACCTAAGTCACATCAATGCCCCTTGCACTCATTTTCCACCCATTCCCACGTTTTTAGAGCTGGAACAAACATCCTCTCTCCTCATTTCTCTCATTTTCTCTCATTTCACTAAGTATCAAACACCACTTTTCTCTCAAACTTTTTCTCCACCAAACTCGAGATTCAAGGCTGATTATCAAGTGTTCTTCCACATTTGGTAAGCATAATCCATTCTCCTTATGATTATCTCACTTATTTCCACTCAAATCATGGATATCTTACACAAACTCCATCATATTTGTGTTAGAGCTTCGAATCTTCAAGTGATTCTTCAAGTGTTCTTGGCGTGAACACTTCTCTTCTTCAACACTTATCTACTGAAATCACTCAAGGTGAGTTCATACCCCTACATTTTTATGTTTTCTCAAGTTTTCAGGGGGGGGGGGGGGGAATACAAGTTAAAACACTAAGAACATAACTAAAATTTTCTAACAGCCTTCATCAGAAAAGTTCAACTCCATTCACGGACTGTTTTGGGCATCTTAAACATTTTTGTTTTCAAAACTGTACAAGGTGCAAATATTTCAAGTTCTTAGCTTTAACATGGCTACTTGCACATCTCCATACGAGTTTTCTACAATTTATGGTGATTTTTACAAAACTGCCTATCATTTCAAACAACAATCCGGACCAGTCTGTGATTTTGGACTTATTCACCCAAGTTGGAAGTCGTTAAAAATCATGATAAAAATTATGAGTAAACTAGACACATTTTGTGAACTCTCAGAATTTACGGATCTAGTTTTCGACTTCGTATGAATTTTCTATGATTTTTCCAAAATAGTGCAGAATGGCTAAAGTTAGCCAACAGCATGTAAATATCTTAACACTTTGTATTATGTTGAGCAAAGTGTATAATCATAAGTTCTAATCATTGAATGTGTTTCGTTGTTAGTTTATCATTATGAACTGAAACTAAGTCATTCATAATAAATATTATTCGTTCATTTTAGAACACGTATATTAAACTATAAAAAGTATAGTTTAGTAAATTCATAACACTAATACATTTTCATAAAAGAGTTTATACATATTACATACATTTTAGATAAACTATAATAGGTATAGTTTATGATACATCACTCAACACACTCGTAAAAAAAGGGTACATTCATACAAGAAAGCTTTATATTCACACACATTTCACGTAAACTTGTTAACCTATATTGTGAGACTCTCTCTCTCCCCATACGTCCGAGTGCGGGATATAATTCCTGGTAGTTATAATCAGAATCTCCTTGAGGGAGAACGTGATACTTGTATATAGATCTATATTGGGTCTGACACCCCACACCTTACTGCTAGCTACAGTTGGACCTGCAGGTCTACGGGTGACAAATGTCATTTCAGTTTTCGCGACGCCTGTGAAGGTCGTGGCAGGTTCACATAGTCATAGTATGATTATAGCGACTCACATAGGATATAACAATCCATAAGTTTACGGGATTTTATTTTTAAAACCTAAATGAGTTTTATGTCGATTTAAAATCACTTTTTATCTCTATGAGTACAGATTTTACTGTACACTTTTGGTTTTGATAGTTACGACTACACATCATTTGAAACCACATTTATACCTTTAAGTATGGTCAATACTTGTTATTACTCGGTCCTCTAATTTAGGAGTACATATATATAATGTATTAACAAACATGAGAACACACAGAAATTTCATTTAGTTCAAACGCGTCCATGTCCATTTAATACATAACATTTTCTATTAATAAGAAAGGTTACTTATACATTTTGGTCTTCAGTCATAAGACTACATTACACAGATTTTAAAGAAAATATCGGATTTTCTGGATACATATTCTAATGCTTTTACAAGGAAAACGATTTACTTTTCTAACGAAATCTCTTATGAACTCACCAACCTTTGTGTTGACACTTTTCAAAACTACTTGTATTCTCATGAATTCAGTGAAAACAGGAAATCAACAACGTTTTGAGGATGGGACGATAAATCGTCAAACAATTCATTTTGTATCATAATGTAATTGATGTGAATCATGTAAACATGTGCTTTGATGTAACATTTTCAATTATATTTGGGTTGGTTGTATTTACTTTGAGCACTATTATACTCATTGTTGTGATACTCTACATGAAGTCATCCACCCCCGGACGTTTCCGCCATCCTTGGTTTGGGGGTGTGACAGATTGGTATCAGAGCATTGTTTATAGTGAACTCCGTATATCAAACCACATAAGATATACAAACTATAAATGCATTGGGACTAAGTCTCTGATTTTAAGTTTCAAAACAACTATACTTTTAGAAATAAATAGTTTTCTTATTAAAGGTATACATGCATACATACATATTAAGGTCAGCACCATTCTAGAACAAAACAAAAGTAATCATTGTTGAATATCACAGGTAAGCTCGGGGATGTATGGTCAGTCTTGGGAGTGGCATAGCCTGATCAACTATGCTGGTCCGAGGAGTGATTAGCACATGCCCAAGAATAGTTGTGATATGGCAACAAGTCTAAAAACTTACCAACACTACCACAATGAGAACATTAGAACAGAACATGAGTTTAAAATACTATAGGAGTGTTTTGTAATATCATAACTTATATGAAAACTAAATGGATCCTTAATAATAGGTCTATAGTCCCTAAGTGGATACTTTAAGGTTATATATAACTTAGAAATTATAGACTTAGAATTTGTGGTCATTACTTTACTTCCTTTTCCTTGTTTGGATGTGGACCTAGAGTGGGATCACTTATTCAAAGGTCTATCGTATCTTGTTATATGTAATTAGTATGCACTATGTCGTTATAAAAGTAACTAATAAGGATCACCCTCTATAAGTAAGTGATAATAGACTTAGACGCATCGTACTTATCTCCTCCACTTCTATTCTCGCAAATACGGCATAGCAAAAATCCTACTTACCGGACGACCCTTACTTTCCTAATCCGAGCTCAAGGAATGGTGAATGGTTATGAGAAGAATCATAAGCGGGACCGGAGGAAATCGATCCTCCATGCATAGCAAGGGTTCCGCGAACCGTTTCGACTATAACGAACCTGTGACCCGTTGGGCAATCGTGATCGAGGGTTGAATGTCGACAACAATGACAACAACCACCATGTGGAGACCAACGAGGGTGCTATGACCTCAACCACGGGGGACTGACGGACAGAGCCCTCCCGGCAAAGACCCGGCGGATCGCGATCATCGGGGATCAAAACAGGAAGACTACAATCTGAGTTCAGAAAACTGCGCGCCACTGTAAACCCCACCATCTCATGTACCGGTGACTCGGAATTATACTACTATTCCCGAGACCAACTCTCTTTTCAGGACCTTATCGCCACTTGTGAAGAGGAAAGAGAGTAAAAGGGTAGGACACACAGCATTCAAAGAAAGGATGATTGTAGCCAAGCGTTGATTGGCAAAGCTACAAAACTACATCAACCTTGCCTCAGGCATCACAAGGGATGGATCATCGTAAGTAGAGTTCGTACCGCTCACCAAACCTGGTAAATTAGCTTTATAAGTATGCACTGGTGCTACTCTATTGTAAGTAAAATCACGACACTACAAATTAAGTGGTCATACTAATCGAGAAATCTATCTACTATCAAAACCCGCCCATGCACAAATGTGAAGAAGACTTGCATCGAGGTCGAAATTTTCACTGAAACGAAGGATTCTAGGGTCATATTAACAAGATGGGCTTAGGATGTACCTATCCGACTCGAATGTCTATCTAGCCTTAATTATATAACTAAGCATACATCAATAGGTCGTGATAAGGACCTAGCTTGGGTCAAGTATAAGGTTTCACTTGGATACCGAGCTACTAAAATACATGAGTTTATTATACAAAGAATCTCGTTATTAATTGTTTTCAGAACACCCTAAACAACCGACTTTGATACAAATCGATATGAGATAAACTTAGTTAGAAAACTCGCGACATATAGCCATTCTATAAACTCATATTCGTCTCACCTTTAAACATTTGTTGAGAAGTTTCTTCTTCATAGACCTATGGGTGCGATCATACCGGCACTAATGCACCAGATTCCATCAAAATTCCTCAACCAAGGTGTTCGGACAAACATGATTCTAAGAGGAGTAAAGTTTAATGTTCATATGAAACCTACTCCTACCTACTGCCATAACTCCATCTCGGGAGCGTTAGCAGGAACACTAAGAATAGTACAGTAATGTGCAAAAATTTATATGCGTAAATATAAATTGTAAGGATGCACTTAAGACAATCATTTCCACTGGCTATTGAAAACACACCCACTACTAGTGCTAGACACTGTGGTATGAACCATCTGCAAAAATCATAACATTTAACAAAACGGAACACACAGAAAAGAAATACAGGACACTCTATCACTCTAGTGATCTCTTCCTTCGAATACAACTTATCTCATGTTATCTAAAAAAAAGATAGTGTTGTCGTTATCCAATTTTGATTGACATTGCCCTCGTCTTCCCGATTAAAAGACTACAAAGGGCCTTTCACCTAACCCCCTGAATATCGAAACTATCGTCTCTCATAAACATCCAGCACGGACCTTTGGGTCATCTCTCGCTATGGAACTCCAAAACACGAACGAGAGGAGTGTCATACTTCCCGAGGCCTTATCACATGTATTTACAGGAGACCTGCGGGAATGTCACGCATGTATCAGACAAGATTCAAGCATAGAAGCTTGGGACAGATATGGTACGAGTCCTGCCATGAGCTTCGGGCTAAGGTTTCCCAGAAGGACGAGTAAATGTCCCACCATTCAAAAAAAGGCCTAGTCGCGTAAACCAAACCCACATACTTCCTACCGAGCTACAAGAGCTGTCAGGGAAAACCTGTCGAACTACTCAACAATGAAATTGAAGAACCAAGCTCCTCACCCTGAAAATCTTTGGTCTTATTCTTCAAATTAAAAAGACAAATCGCTCATAATGCCATCGATTTCAGAGGCCCCGACAACATCTCTAATAGAAACCTTTACTATCTGCCTCGCATAGACGAATAGGCCGACAAACCGCAAGGAACGAGGTACCCTTCAGGATTTGGACCTGAGATCAGAATATCACCAGTCACGAGTATTGAAGAAGGATGTCCGAGAACAATCCTCCAATTTCGATGCAGACGCTGAAAGTTCGTAGTGATAACCCTCGGTTAGGACCAAACCCACTCGTTGGATTCATGAACGTAATAAATAGGATATACCATTCTTGCTAGGATCAGTTCATCATCATCATTTCAAATGACTTACTTATCTACCCTCGTAGTGATCAGAGAAGTATTACCCGAAGTTCTCTAGATACGAGTTTTGGAATTGAGGAGTTCAATTCTCAAGACACATCATTACCAAGGTGGAAATTCATAAGGACCCTTTCAACTGATCAAAAACATTGAGAAACAGTCAGCACCGAAGGCGTTAGCAGAAATACGCCAAAATTCTGGGTCTCGCTGACCTACTGTCTTAGTTCCTTTGGAACTTCTCGAAAGATACAGACCCCCTCCCAACTTTTACCCTAAAGGGAGCAACCCTTGACAGGAAGAGAAGCAAGAAGAAGAAACCTTTAGAACTCCAGTATAACCAACCAAATTCCTCTAGAAACACTCATGTTGGGAAGGCTTAGTACACTTCGGAAAGCGTGGAAAGCCAATACCCCAAATAATTGTGTCTTTCGAGATTCTTGTCAGAATCAGCCCTGTAACTCGCTACTTCAATCTACCCCCGCAAGCTTGGTAAAGTACACCCTACCCAACACGTCCCAAAATTTACAGGAAGTATCTATCCGACGAGACTCTAGCAATTCCCCTCGACGAGATCGAGTTCCACAAGAGCCTCACCTTCTTGGAAGAACCATGGTGACCATGGACCGAGGTCAAGCGGATGAAATAACGCCACTTCCCATTAGTGAAAGTTCGCTGGAATACTAACCAAGGACCTAGAGTCACATGGGAGCGCGTGAGTCAGTTGATTAGGAAGTATCCTCACTTCTCGGCTTGACTATTCATGCCTACTCCTTGCCTAAATTCAAATTTCGGGACGAAATTCCCTCTAATGGGGGGATGATGTGACAACTGTCAAATTTCGGTCAAGTCAAAGTCAACTGAAGTCAACAAGTCAAACCGTTTGACTCAATTTGCCCGTGGGTACTAGAATTTACATTATGAAACTTCTACATAACTCTCTATTCTAATGAGAAATCATAAAGAAAAAAGTGCGAACACCTAGATCTCCTTAACCTAAAACTGTGGTACGTGGCGAGCCCAAACCGATAAAACAATGTTGCATACTCATTGGGAGTGTGTAAGATCCTTAAACAAGGCTTAACAGGGTTTACGAACCATGCATTGCGATGCCGGACACTCACAATTGTCACACATGGAACCTCTCTCAATCGTTTTCACTATATCTCTCTCTATGTCAAATCTCTCCCAAATCTCTCCAAGTATGTGAAATCTCTCTCAAATATCTCTCTGTATGAGAAATCTCTCCAAGAATGTCAAACCTCTCCCAAATCCCTCCAAGTATGTGAAATCTCTCTCAAATATCTCTCTGTATGAGAAATCTCTCCAAGAATGTCAAATCTCTCCCAAATCTCTCCAAGTATGTGAAATCTCTCTCAAATATCTCTCTCTGTATGATAAATCTCTTCAAGAATGTCAAATCTCTCCCAAATCTCTCCAAGTATGTGAAACATCTCTCAAATATCTCTTTGTATGAGAAATCTCTCCAAGAATGTCAAATCTCTCCTAGTATGAGAAATCTTTCCCAAATAGTTCCCGTAACTTTTTAGAATCATTCGGGTCATTCCGACCCTTAACCGGGTCAAAAACGGCTTAAAACGCGGCGAAAACGAGAAAAATAGGTTTTAGGAACCGAAACCAAGAAGAGAGGCCTCTTAGGACCAGAACCGAGCCTCTGTTGGCTGAGGCATGCGAGACCGAGCCTCGGTCTCTGCCTCTCTCGGTCTCTCTTCTGGTCGCTCGGTCTCTACCTCTCTCGGTCTCTCTTCTGGTCGCTCTGTCTCTGTCGCCTCCTCCGTTCGCTTCTGCTCTATCTCTGTCGCCGTCTCTGTCGCTTCTTCACTCTCTGTCTCTTCCCTCCTCTCGGTCTCTACTCCGCCTCTCTGTCTCTTCCCTCCTCTCGGTCTCTACTCCGCCTCTCTGTCTCTTCTCTCCTCTCTGTCTCTTCGCGCCTCTCTGTTCTCTCCTCCTCCCTCTCGGTTCCTCTCCTCTCTCTTCTCCACTCTCGGTTCCTGCTCTCTCCCTTCTCCCCTCTCGGTTTCTACCCTCCCTCCTCTCGGTTTCAGCATCAGAAGGCCGAACCTCGGCCAGATTTCGGAAATTTGTCACTTTTAGCCCCTTTTTGATATTTTTAACATTTTAAGCCCGTTTTTCGTGATTTTAAAGCGGGATTTTCTCCAGAAATTATATTTTAACATAATAAACCCTAAATATTCATAATTTAAACATATTTTGATGAAAATCATTATCTAAATAATAAAAATCAAATGGGTGAATTATTAAAGGTGGAGTGTTGACTTTGCCTTATCCAATGTCACAAGCAACCACCCCACACCCACTCTATGACCAGCCATACCTCCCCACCTTACCTAAGTCACATCAATGCCCCTTGCACTCATTTTCCACCCATTCCCACGTTTTTAGAGCTGGAACAAACATCCTCTCTCCTCATTTCTCTCATTTTCTCTCATTTCACTAAGTATCAAACACCACTTTTCTCTCAAACTTTTTCTCCACCAAACTCGAGATTTAAGGCTGATTATCAAGTGTTCTTCCACATTTGGTAAGCATAATCCATTCTCCTTATGATTATCTCACTTATTTCCACTCAAATCATGGATATCTTACACAAACTCCATCATATTTGTGTTAGAGCTTCGAATCTTCAAGTGATTCTTCAAGTGTTCTTGGCGTGAACACTTCTCTTCTTCAACACTTATCTACTGAAATCACTCAAGGTGAGTTCATACCCCTACATTTTTATGTTTTCTCAAGTTTTCAGGGGGGGGGGGAATACAAGTTAAAACACTAAGAACATAACTAAATTTTTCTAACAGCCTTCATCAGAAAAGTTCAACTCCATTCACGGACTGTTTTGGGCATCTTAAACATTTTTGTTTTCAAAACTGTACAAGGTGCAAATATTTCAAGTTCTTAGCTTTAACATGGCTACTTGCACATCTCCATACGAGTTTTCTACAATTTATGGTGATTTTTACAAAACTGCCTATCATTTCAAACAACAATCCGGACCAGTCTGTGATTTTGGACTTATTC
Source organism: Lactuca saligna (assembly GCF_052625555.1). Taxonomy (NCBI): domain Eukaryota; kingdom Viridiplantae; phylum Streptophyta; class Magnoliopsida; order Asterales; family Asteraceae; genus Lactuca; species Lactuca saligna. The sequence goes on from NC_136419.1 coordinate 174,331,503, forward strand.
ACCCAAGTTGGAAGTCGTTAAAAATCATGATAAAAATTATGAGTAAACTAGACACATTTTGTGAACTCTCAGAATTTACGGATCTAGTTTTCGACTTCGTATGAATTTTCTATGATTTTTCCAAAACAGTGTAGAATGGCTAAAGTTAGCCAACAGCATGTAAATATCTTAACACTTTGTATTATGTTGAGCAAAGTGTATAATCATAAGTTCTAATCATTGAATGTGTTTCGTTTCCGCCATCCTTGGTTTGGGGGTGTGACAGTTAAACTCTATTTCAAGTTTGGATTTGGCATTATGAATCATTAGAGCCTTGTATCCACGTAAAGTTTGCAACTTTATGTGATAAGCATGCCTTGGGAAGATGGAATTGCAGGATGGAGCCTTGGCATGGTTTAAAAAGCATCTGTATGGATGAAGATCTAAAGGGACTCGGTGAGTGGCATGGTTGACTCGGCGATTACGATGAAGATTGTCATAGACTCGGCGAGTCCGATGAAGATTGCCTTGGACTCGGCGAGTCAGTTGAGAGACTAGGCGGGTTGGCAAGTTAAGCAAGAACTTGGAGAGTAGTTGAGGGTACTCGATGAGTTGAGGTTAACATGGACTGTTGACCTTGACAGTTGACTTTGACTTTGAGCAAGGGTTCACCAGTTGACTTCTAGGGGTATCTTGGGAATTTATGAACTTTGTGATGTGTTGAATATTGGTGGTGGAGTTCTTGGCGGTGATCCGAGAGTTTGAGCTTATCTTTCGAGTCGACATTTGCGAGGTGAGTCATCCTCACTATACTAAGGGGTCTAAGGCACCAAGGTCGGCCCATTGAATATGTTATCCTAGCAGTGTTAGTATGTTGGGTACGAGTTAGTGTTGCATGCTAGTGGTTGTGCCAGTTAGGTAGATCTGTAGGATTACCTGTGCTGTTATATGATTATTTGCATGCTCAGTGGTTATGTTATATGTTAACATGTTATGTCTGATGGGTTGAGGTGATACTGCTCCGTGTGGTAACCAACAAACCCGGAAGCATTCTAGATACGAGCTAAGGTAGACTCGTATTGTGGCTCGAGAGCATTCTAGTTACACTCTGAGGGAGACTCGTACTGTGGGCACGATGGCAAGCCAGATGTGAGCTTTGGGCCTGTAGGCAATCCAGACTCACACTGTGGGCCCAGGGGTAATCCATTCTGTAAAGTTGAGGACCCAGTACATGGTGTTGTTTATATATGTGTTATGTGCAATGTATTGGTATTTTGGGAGGACTCACTAAGCTTTCGGGCTTACAGTTTCAATTTATTATTTCAGGTACATCAGGGGATCGCGGCAAGGCGAAGGCATGATCTTACCACTCCTCCTGTTTTGTTTATGTTTCTGGGAAGACTCTGATATGATACATTTTGAAAACAAGTTTTGTAATGTTTTGATGATGTTGAAATGATTTTAAAAGTTTTAATTTGGCATGAATTTTATGGGTGTTACACTAGAAACCCTATTTTTCTCAACTATTGAACAATTACAGCTTAGTCCCTACATGTCCAATTAATTATAATTTACCTGAAACTAATTCGAATTAATTTCTGATTAATTCTAAATTAATTATAACTATTTAATATTAATATATTAATCATATAATATATTAATAAAGTATTTATTTTGACTTATTAATCATATAATAAAGACAAAACTGCAAAAATGGTCCTTGTGGTATGCATTTTTTTGGGTTTTAGTCCAAACTACGACTTTTTTGGATTGGTGGTCCTTTTAAGCTAGTTTCGTTGCATTTTTAGTCCCTCTGAATAGTGAAATGACTGTAATACCCTTGGGGTATTTATTTTTCATTTTTCTTTGGATTTTTTTAAATCTAATAGTTAATTTAAGAAAAGAGGGGCCCACCTCTCTCTCTCTCTCTCTCTCTCTCTCTCTCTCTCTCTCTCCGTGTTTGAATGTGTATTCTACTGTACGGAAAATATGTCCCCATTTCTTCTTCTTCTTGATTCCAATCATCTACCAACACTAATGGTATCGCTACCCAAGCTTCCCTCTTTGCACTCATAATCCCCAATCAAACCTCCCCATGGAAACAATCGCAACCCATCTCCTTCAACACTGTCAAACCATCCAAACCCACCACCCGTTTCACCACCATCAAGGTTGCAGCGACATGGGAGGTCCCCACTAAAGAAGCTCCGATAGGATTCATCCCACCCGAACTCGACCCCAACACCTCATCTCCGATCTTCGTCGGAAGCACCGGTGGGTTGCTAAGAAAAGCTAGAGTGGAGGAGTTCTACGTCATCACATGGAACTCGCCAAAAGAATAGATCTTTGCCCACCGTCGGCACTGTCATTATGAGGGAAGGACCAAATCGCCACCACAACGTATGAAAGCTCCACCAAACGGAAGCCTCCTCTCCATTAAAACTGAAAGCTTCCATCTGCTCCCGCTACCCCAACGCAAAGTACATCGACCCTCCCTCAACCTCCTCTACAACGGTGAAATAAACCCATATCCTACAATGGAAAAACGCCATCAGATCCCCTATTGTTATTGTAATCGTGGATTCAAATAAAAAACTTTTAGAGATGATATTTCTTTGTTCTTTTGCTGATGAGGGTGGGATGAATTGGGGCGAGACTGGATGCAATCTTGGTGGAGAAACCCTATCGATGAAGCAAGAAACTAATGTGTATGTTTGTGAAATTTGAGCTTCTAATTGAAATTGTAAATTGTTTTCCTCCATGATCGATCTTTCTAGCTAATTGGTGCATTGCGTAGCTTTACTTTTATGGTCTTGTAGGTCGATTTTGTGCCCACTGGGAAGGTTTCGTTGAATGTCCATGTGAGGTTCATCAGGTTGTTAGAACTGCAACATTTAGGGGAAAAGGTTGAGAGAGAGAGAGAGAGGTGGACCCTCTTATTTTTTTATTGTTTAAATAAATTAATTATTATTAGCTTTAAGAAAAATCAAAGAAAAATAGAAAATAAATACCCTAAGGGTATTAAAGTCATTTCAGTTTACCGAGGGATCAAATCCGCAATGAAACTAGTTCAAAAGGACCACTAATCCAAAAAAATCGAGGTTTGGACTAAAACCCCAAAAAAATGCATACCACAGGGACCATTTTTGCAATTTTGTCTATAATAAATTAACAAATCATTCTTTTTCTCCAAAAGTCATTTTATTCGGTTATTGGTTATGAGGGAAATCCAAAAAAGGCTTTGCTTCTAGTTCAAGAATATACCAATTTAGTTATTAGCTTAGGTGCTGTTTGATTTTCTGAAGCAAAAATTCATGAAATATGCGGACCACCTCTGCAATCCTCTACAGTAGAAGAGGCCGACCAAACGGCTGTATACTGTAATAAGAAACGTGTTTGTTTTTTTAACATCTACATACTGCTGTGGATATTAAAATAATTTTATAAACCGAAAATAGCTTTTTAATACGTAAAATTTAATAATGTTAACATTTCGGTAAAAATTAATGATATTTCAGTAAAAAAATAATGATATTTCAACAAAAAATAAAGATATTTTAGTAAAAAATAATGATATTTCATCATGAAATTATCATTATTGAATATAAAAAAAATCAACAAGAATAAACGAAAAAAAAAACGAAAAAAATGTGAAATAAAATTTTAACAACATATAAACAAAATTTCAGCAATAAAAAAAAGAAGAAGAAGAGGTTGGAAGAGGCAGTACAAGTGCTGCACCAAACAGAGCATGCGCAAAGGTTTTTGACTCAGAAGACTTTTAAAAAACAAATAGTTGCGAGATGAAAAGTGTTGCGCGTGTGCTGCGCCGCGCAGCAATAAGAGGTTTGAAGAGGTTTTTTCCAAGAAACAAACAACACCTTAGACACTTTAATCCAACAGTCCCCCACTTGGATAAGTTTGTAACTACAATTGCAAGTATAGACCTTGGACTAACTAGCAAAGTGTGCTTTCCAACGCCACTACCAAACTCTAATTCAGATCAGTCGTCGGCTCTAAGATAAGTGATCAGTTATTCATTCATTCTTCATGGTATCGTATGATATTGCGTTTTATAGCATCAAGTTATTGATGCGTTAATGTAACACTAATACACAACCGATTTGTAAATTACAACTTATGTATCTCCGTTTGAAGAATAGTAGATATTATTATCTTATAATTTGTAACACTTGGATTTGGGTATGTTCCTTATTTTCCCTTTTATATTTAATTGTTGCATTATTAGTCCTTAGAGTAGTACGTGGGGTGTACCACATGGTACGCTTAGCGTACTAGCTAAGAAGCTAGTATGCAGGGCATACCACATGGTACGCTAAACGTACTAAGGTGGAGTTTGATGGCGGGTGTGAGGCCTCGTACGCTGTGCGTACGAGGGTTACGCTTAGCATATGTGGAAGATAAGAAACCCTAATATTAGGGTGGTGCACCATATATAAGGTCCTTAAGTCCCTAGGGTTGGCCTCTTTACCAGCCTTCATTGCCCTAAAACCCTAAATCTTAACCCTTAGCCTCCATTGTTGTATCTTTGAGCTCTTTAGAAGAATTTGGTGGTTATTTTGCTCATCTTGAAGGGAGTAAGGAAGATTCAAGGTGCATTGCTTAGTGTGAGGCTTAGAGATCCAGAATCATCACTCATTTTGCAAGTCTTTTGAGGTATAAAGTTCATACCTTGTATTCTCCTTGCTTAGATCTCTTCATAATAATAATAATAATAATAATAATAATAATAATAATAATAATAATAATAATAATAATAATAATAATAATAATAATAATAATAATAAAGACTAATAAAGACTTATAATTAGTCACAGTAAATATTAGACTAAAATCTAGTGGTAATAATACTAGGTTTCATCGAAGGAAATTATATTATTAAAAAGCGGAGCGTTGTCCAAGTTGGAATCACCACTTTATCAAGTGAGTGCACAGTCTCTTTCATGAACATGATTTTAATACAAGTGTTATATGTACGTATGTTAATACTTAAAGCTATGTATAAAATATTACACTAAATTAAGATAGTGTTGCCGTAACAGAGCTAGTACTGAAAGTTAATTATAAGCATTGTAGGCTTGCTTAGTGATGAGATAAGACTTAAAAGATGCTTAGTTCAATCAATTGAGATATTGGGTGGTATCTTATTAAGGGTACGTGTGCGATCGGGGTAGAGATTAGAAACTCTGTTCGAGGAGATTGATGGAGTATTTTCCACATACAAAAGTACTTTCTAAGTACCAAGCCTTTTTCAAAGCTCTATGTCTTAGGTGTTGCTTATGTCTTAGGGTATGAGCCCTACTCATACCATGGTACTACAATGTGCCAGAAGTACTATCATATACAAAGTCTTTCTTTTTGACATTATGGCATGTCGGAGTACGAGAGCGTACGGGAGTACTTTATTAGCATCTCCCCACACTTTTTAGAGCTTTGGAGTCATCTTTTCTTTTATGAAGTGCTCAGACGAGCTTCATGTCATCGTTTCCTTCCACGAAGTAATCGAGGGAACTTCGTAGACTTCCCAATAGAGTGTGTCAACAATAGGCCACTACCAGATATGCCTGATGTTGTATTGTTGGATAGGGTGACTGTAACATCCGGATTCCCAAGTATTTTATTTTAACCTTTTATTTTTGAGTTATAGAGAGGGACTCGACGAGTTGACGCCTAGACTCGTCGAGTAGGATCGCGATTCGCTGACTGGATTAATGATTGGACTCAACAAGTCGGCTTGGTGACTCGACGAGTCAGTGCTGGTGGCAGAAACCCTAAATCTCGGAACATGTGCCCTATTTAAAGGCTTTTATGGCCTTCATTTGCAGCCACTACTCCCCTGAGAAACCCTAGAGAGCAGAGAGAAGCTTGTAGTGCAAAAGAAGGTCTAATCTATCATTCTTGAGTGTGTTTTAGAAAAGGGAAGGAAGGATTTCAAGCTAGGCTGACTTGTGGGACTTAAATCTTCCATCATTTCGTTCAGAGCTGCTGTGAGAGGTAAGGATTCATGTCCATCTTCGTTTGAGTAATAGATTTCATGAATCTAGGGTTTCTTCTCTTCTTTTTGGTTAGAGATCTAGTGTGTGTGATGTCCCCTTGTGTCAATATCATCAGATCTGGACCTTGAGAGGTCCAGAGAGTCCCTATGCTTTAGCTTTATGCAATCCTATATAATTTTGGGGCCTAGGTTATCATTTTAAGGGTTATTTTGGCATAAAGAGATGATAGTGTGATGCATGGGCCTAAAGTTCGAACCTTTATGTGATTGTCATGCTTAGGAAGGTCAGATCTATAGGTTAGAGAAGTAGATTTGACCTCAGAAGGTCAGTTGATTATGATCATGGAAGCAACTCGCCGAGTTCATAAGTGGACTCGACGAGTCGAGTCGGGGTTGCCCAGCGATTCGTGACAGGCGTAACTCGTCAAGTGAAGGGGATGACTCGACATGCCAAGCGAGGCTACAAGGATTCAGAGGACCCGCATGGACTCACCGATTCGCCCATGTGTACTCGATGATTCGGGTCAAAGTTTGACTGTTAACTTCCGTTGACCTTAGGGATTTGGTCAAGACTGATTCAAGAGAATTCAGGGAGGGGTAGAATGGTCTTCTACCCAATCCTTAGGGATGAGAGTATGAGAGAGTATTGATTGGGAATGTTATTTGAATGATAGGAGGAGGCTAGGTCGGGACGTTGAGCACGAGAATTTATCCGACTTCATTCAAGGTGAGTCTTCTCACTATAATGTACTTGGAAGGGTACCTATGTGTAACCGGAAGGTCTTATATGCTATGAGATGTATGTGTTGTATGATGTTATGTGATATGTATGTGTTATGTATGTTATGTATGATAAGGACCGGAAGGTCAAGATGATATGAGGGTACGATTCGTGCTGAACCAGCTCCGCTTAGGAGCGAAGGATTGGTGGAAGTTCACGACGGCGAGCTTCACTCTTGCAGAGATTTCAGAGGTGACCTGGGAGAGGTTCATCACCATGTTCAGAGACGAGTATGTTCCCCTGGTGGAGAGGGAATGGCTGGCTCAGGAGTTCGTGTCCCTCAAGCAGGGCACTGATTCTGTTACTGTGATCACCAGGAAGTTTCATGAGAGGGCGATGTTTTGCCCTGAGCAGGTGTCTACCGAGCAGGCACACATGAGCCGGTATTTGGGCATTTTGAGGAGGGATATTTGGGAGTTCGTGTCGAACTCAACTTACCGGACATTTGCTGAGCTCCAGGCAAATACCCGGAAGAGGGAGATTGAGTTGGAGACTCAGGACAGGGAGGAGGCTGAGTCTCAGGGGAAGGATCAGCGGCCGACACATTCTCAGCCGACAACCAAGCGGGCAAAGCCCGCCGATTCGAGATCTAGAGGCCAGAAAGGCCGCACTTTCAGGAAGTGCGGCAAGGGACATGAGGGGGTTTTTCGATCAGGTGCTTGTTACAAATGTGGCAAGGAGGGGCATATAGCTAAGGACTTCCCCAAGGGATTCATGGTTTGCTTTCATTGCAACCAGACGGGCCACCGGAATGCCGAGTGCCCACAACTGTTACAGGGGTCAGCGTAGGGGTCTGCCCGAGTTACTGAGGGACGGCCAGTGAAGGCCGAGGCACCGAAAGCTCGTGGGAGAGCTTTCCAGTTGACAGCAGAGGAGGTCCGCGCAGTGCCCGATGTCGTGGCTAGTATGTATTCTTTCATTTATTTATGTTGAGTTATGATATGATGCTTATTTTATGATATGTATAGGTACTTTTCTTGTAAATTATGTACCTGCTTTGGTGTTATTTGACTCGGGTGCGAGTCGATCATTTGTTTCTTTAGCGTTTAGTCAGCACATCAGTATTCGACGAGAGGCGTTGAGTCGACCTCTACGAGTTTTTATAGTCGACGAGCGAGCAGTGTATGCTACGAATGTGATTCGAGGATGTGTACTCGAGATCTTTGGTGTTGATTTCCCAATAGATCTGGTCCCGATTGCGATGGGGGACGTGCGATAGTTGGTGACGATACGAGACCCTAGTGGGGGAGTACTTACGGTGTACGGTGAGGGTACCTGATGTGGGTCAACATTTTGTTCGGCTGCTAGAGCAAGGCAGATTTTACAGCATGGTTGCAGCAGGTTTGTAGCCTATGTGATGGACACACGAGTGGCCACTGGGAGGCCAAGTTCGATTGATGATGTTCCAATAGTGCGCGAGTTCCCGAATGTTTTTCCCGAGGAGTTGCCGGGTGTGCCTCCCGAGAGGCAGGTAGAGTTCAGCATCGATTTGGTTCCGAGGGTAGCGCCTTATCACCTTGCGCTGCCAGAGATGCTGGAGTTATCCTTGTAACTTCAGGAGCTGTTGGGGAAAGGGTTTATTAGACCAGTAGCTCACCATGGGGAGCGTCGATCCTTTTTGTCAAGAAAAAGGATGGTCCACACCGGATGTGCATGATTACCGGGAGTTGAAGAAGTTGTCGGTCAAGAACCGTTATCCATTACCGAGGATCGACGATCTATTCGATCAGTTGCAGGGAGCGTCTTGGTTCTCCAAGATAGACTTGAGGTCGGGATATCATCAAATGAGAGTGCAGGATGAAGATATCCAGAAGACGGCGTTCAAAACTCATTATGGGCATTACGAGTTCGTGGTGATGCCTTTTGGGCTCATCAATGCACTGGCATCATTCATGGATCTCATGAATAGGGTGTACAGGCCGATGCTGGATCGGTCGGTGATCGTGCTCATCGACGATATTCTGGTATATTCGAGATCTAGAGAGCAGCATGAGGAGCATCTGAGAGAGATTCTCGGGGTATTGAGGACGGAGAGGCTTTTCGCAAAATTCTCCAAGTGTGATTTTGGTTGCGAGAAGTCCAGTTCTTGGGACACCTTGTTAACCAGAATGGGATATTGGTTGATCTGGCCAAGATTGAGGTGGTTATGAGGTGGGAGGTGTCGAGATCACCCACCAAGATCAGGAGCTTTCTCGGATTGGCCGGATACTATCGGAGGTTTATCAAGGATTTCTCCAAAATTGTCCTGCCTCTCACCAGGTTGACCTGGAAGGGTGTTGCTTTTTCATGGGGTCCGGAGCAGCAGACCTCATTTGAGACACTTCGCCAGAGACTATGCGAGGCCCCGGTGTTAGCCCTACCGGAAGGGATGGAGGATTTTGTGGTGTATTGTGACACATCAATACCGGGGTTGGGTGCAGTACTTATGCAAAGGGGGTATGTGATAGCGTATGCATCAAGGCAGCTGAAGCCTCATGAGGCGAGGTATCCCACCCACGATCTGGAGTTGGGGTAGTGGTGTTCGCCCTCAAGATCTGGCGTCACTATTTGTATGGGGTTCGGTGTACCATATACACGGACCACAAGAGCTTGAAGTATTTGATGGATCAGCCCAATCTGAATATGCGCCAGAGGAGATGGTTGGATGTGGTAAAGGATTACGATTGTGAGATCCTGTACCACCTGGGAAAAAGCTAATGTTGTAGTTGATTCCCTGAGTCGTAGGTGGAGAGTGCCCCGATTCGAGACATTTGTATGCGATTGACGGTGATGACTCTGGTGTTGGACACCATTCGGGAGGCCCAGGCAGAGGCCGTGATACTGGAGAACCGCAAGAGAGAGCAGGCGATTGGGCATATATCTGAGTTCGTTACCGGTAGCTAAGGGCTTATCACCTTTCAGGGTCGGATTTGGGTGCCGTATGCAGGTGGGGAATGTACCACCTTGATGGAGGAGGTGTACAGATCGAGGTTCTCGATCCATCCCGGGGCCACTAAGATGTATTTGGATCTGAAGAAAGATTATTGGTGGCCCTGTATAAAGAGGGATATTGCATGGTTTGTCGAGAGGCGCTTGACCTGTCGCAGGGTTAAGGCTGAACACCAGCGTCCGCACAACAAGTTGCAGCCACTTGAGGTTCCCTAGTGGAAGTGGGAATAGATTTCCATGGATTTTATCACCAAATTGCCGAGGACCGCGAGGGGTGTCTTTGCAATTTGGGTGATTGTCGACCGACTGACGAAGAGCGCTCACTTTCTTGCCATCAGTGAGAGCTCTTCTGTAGAGAGACTGGCAGAGATGTATGTGAGGGAGGCGGTATCGCGGCATGGAGTACCAATCTTAATAGTGTCAGATTGGGATGTACGTTTCACTTCCAGGTTCTGGAAGAAGTTCCACGAGGAGTTGGGCATGAAGCTGCATTTCAGTACCGCTTACAACCCATAGACGGACGATTCAGACACTCGAGGACATGCTTCGGGCATGTGTATTGGACTTTGGAGGAAGTTGGGACATGTATTTTTCGTTGGCTAAGTTTTCCTATAACAACAGCCACCATTCAAGTATTGGTATGCCTCCCTTCGAGTTGTTGTATAGGAGGAGGTGTCGGACTCCCTTTTGCTGGGGAGAGGTAGGGCAGTGCGTGATGGGCAGCACTGAGATAGTGCTTCAGACGACTGAGCAGATACAACAAGTTAGACAAAGGTTGTTGATAGCTCAGAGTCGCCAGAAGAGTTATGCGGATAAGTGACGATACGAGCTTGAGTTCCAGGTAGGAGACTTCGTACTCCTGAAGGTGTGTCCTTCGAAAGGAGTGATTCGATTTAGAAAAAGGGGCAAGCTGGGGCCCCGGTACATTGGTCCATTCAGGGTGACCGCCAAGGGGGCAGGGTAGTGTATCGGTTGGAGCTACCTGCAGAGTTGACCCAGATTCATGATACCTTCCACGTGTCTCAGTTGAGGAAGTGTATAGTCGATGAGTCAGCGGTGGTGCCGCTGGAGGATATTCTGGTGGATGCGAGCCTGAATTATGCTGAGAGACCGATCGCGATCCTGGATCGGAAGATCAAGGTTCTGAAGAACAAGGAGGTGCCTCTGGTTCAGGTCCAGTGGCAACATCGGAGTGGGTCCGAGTTGACTTGGGAACCAGAGTTGGAAATGCGGTAGCAGCATCCCGAGTTGTTTGTCGAGCAAGACTTCGAGGGCGAAGTCTGATTCTAGTGGGGGAGAATTGTAACATCCGGATTCACAAGTATTTTATTTTAACCTTTTATTCTTGAGTTATAGAGAGGGACTCGACGAGTTGACGCCTAGACTCATCGAGTAGGATCGTGATTCGTTGGCCGGATTAATGATTGGACTCGACGAGTCAGTGCTGGCGGCAGAAACCCTAAATCTCGGGGCATGTGCCCTATTTAAAGGCCTTTATGGCCTTCATTTGCGGCCACTACTCCCCTGAGAAACCCTAGAGAGTAGAGAGAAGATTGTAGTGAAAGAGAAGGTCTAATCCATCATTCTTGAGTGTGTTTTAGCAAAGGGAAGGAAGGATTTCGAGCTAGGCTGACTTGTGGGACTCAAATCTTCCATCATTTCGTTCAGAGCTGCTGTGAGTGGTAAGGATTCATGTCCATCTTTGTTTAAGTAATAGATTTCATGAATCTAGGGTTTCTTCTCTTTTTTTTGGTAAGAGATCTAGTGTGTGTGATGTCCCCTTGTGTCAATATCATCAGATCTGGACCTTGATAGGTCCAGAGAGTCCCTATTCTTCAGCTTTATGGAATCCTTTATGAGTTTGGGGCCTATGTTATCATTTTAAGGGTTATTTTGGCATAAAGAGATGATAGTGTGATGCATGGGCCTAAATTTCGAACCTTTACGTGATTATCATGATTGGGAAGGTCAAATCTATAGGTTAGAGAAGCAGATCTGACCTTAGAAGGTCATTTGAGTATGATCATGGAAGCAACTCGCCGAGTTCATAAGTGGACTCGACGAGTCGAGTCGGGGTTTCCCTGTGATTCGTGATAGGCGTAACTCATCGAGTGAAGGGGATGACTCGACATGCCAAGCGAGGCTAGAAGGATTCAGAGGACCCGCATGGACTCGCCGAGTCGCCCATGTGTACTCAACGGGTCAGGTCAAAGTTTGACCGTTGACTTTCGTTGACCTTAGGGATTTGGTCAAGACTGATTCAACAGAATTCAAGGGGGGGTAGAATGGTCTTCTACCTAATCCTTAAGGATGAGACTATGAGAGAGTATTGATCGAGAATTTTATTTGAATGATAAGAGGAGGCTAGGCCGGGACGTTGAGCACGAGAGTTTATCCTTCATTCGAGGTGAGTCTTCTCACTATACTGTACCTGGAAGGGTACCTATGTGTGATTGGAAGGTCTTATATGCTATGAGATGTATGTGTTGTATGTTGTTATGTGATATGGACCGGAAGGTCAAGAGGTTACGGACCAAAAGGTCGATATGGGTAGGACCGGAAGGTCTACCGGGATTTAGGACGGAAGTCTCCTGAGACACTTGGACCGGAAGGTCCCACAAATTTATGGCCTGGAAAGGCGTATATGTTGTATGTGGTATTTTGGGAAACTCACTAAGATTTTATGCTTACAGTTGTTGTGTTATGTGTTTCAGGTACCAGCGAGGATCGCGGGAAGGCACCGGCATGATACGTACACACTAATAGAGTTTACATTTTGAGATTCTAGGAATTGTTTTGTTATTATGACATTGGATACATTATGTTTTGATATTGTTTTTGATGATTAAAAGTATGGTTTAAAAATGAAAAATTGTTTCGGAAATTTACGTTGTTACAATGAGTATGGGGTAAAATACCTCATGGTGTCAAACCACTGCTAGGCAAAGTTCGATGCCGAATAGGGTGAGTCTGGGGGTAAAATACCTCACGATGTCAGACCACTGCTAGACATAGTCATCTAGATAACCACCCCTGACTTAATTGTCTTGTGGTCTTTTTTTTTACGAACGAAGGTTCATGGTGAAACTTATTCCATTTCCCCTCATTTGATCCTCGTTTGCTGTAAGGGAATTCCCGAAGCAGCGCCGTCAGTTTGTTGTTCATATTGATCCTTTAGGCTAGATCTTGTAAGATCGTTGTGTAGGATCTATGAGTATGAATCGACGGGATGGGATAAATAGTTTTAGAGACATGATATATTTGTGTTAATCATATTAGTTGGATTTGCAGGTTTAAGATATAAATTATTATCATAGTGTGGGATTGAAATGCCTATGTACTCACTAGGTTTCCCAACCTAACCCACTCAGTTTATTTGTATCGCAGGTGTCGATATGAAGCTACATTACAATGAGAGATTAAGGAGATGTAAACCACTAATGTAAACGAATGTAAGGTCTGTTTATGCTTATGTTTCTGTATTGATGATGACATCCTAATGTTTTAAAATGAATAAAATACATTTCTTCGGAAATGATGTGATAACGTATTTATCATGTTTTTCTGGGAACAAATTCCACAACACTTTTCTTTAAAAGGATAATATGATTTTTAAATAAAGTATAAACACATTGGTCTTTTCTGGATGTGAAAATGGGGATGTCACACGTTAAATGTTCATATCAAAGCTTTGGTTTTAGGAATTCAGACATACTCTCGGGTTTTTCTGAACTTAAACTGAGGATTTGGTAAAGTTTTTCAAAAAGAAATGTATCGATCAACATATCATATCAGAGTAAATCAAGAAAATGTGGAGCGAGGTGGTGTGTGCCATGTAATCATCCTGGCTCTTCCCCTTAGAACAGGAAGTACCTCAAACATAAATTGATAACTGTAAACATAAAGCTTAGTGAGTTTCCCAAAATACTACATACCATACATAATAAACACATAATGGGCCCCGCCCAATGAGTATAACAGACCCCACCCTAACTCGCATAACGGCCCCCGCCCACATACAATTTATATAAGCTTAACAGGTAACAACATACAGAGTAACCATCGGGCCCCGCCCAATAAGCATACAAACACATACACATATAAGTGTCACACGAACAATGAGTATTGTAACACTAGCAATTTGACCAAAATTCTACCAAGTCAAAAAGTCAATGGTAAAAATCAACTTTAGCTAACCTCCACGTCGTGGCCATCCAACTCAATCATGATCAAAACTGCATCCACGTCGTGGCAGACATGTTGCCACGCCCTGGTAACATTCAATTAAAATGGTCATGAAATCCCTCCTCGCCATGTCATGAAATTCACCTGGCCACGCTGTGGCTACTGAACTTGGAAAACTCAATGGATTAAGCCCTTAATCTGTTAATCCTCTTGAACATACTTTCCATAAACCTTTTTAGGACCCAAATAGTCCATAAAAATCTAATATTTATGGACATGCATGCCCCATGCATGTCCTGAACCTAACTAGGTCAAAATATAAGAAAAAGGCGACCTAAACCACATGCATGCCACTAAAGATCCAAAAAGTATTGTGCTCATGGGACCTTAATGAGTCATTAAGTTACAAATTTTATCTCACCCAACCATTCTAATCTCAACAAAGGAACAAAATATGTAAATAAATCCTAGATCTATAACAAGGGACCCAAAAAGATCAAGTCTTAATGACTTACAAGGGCCTATGAGATGCTAACAAAGGTGGATCTAAGTTTCTTGAAGATTCCCTTCACTAGAGCTTCTTCTTCTTCCTTTAACGATTCCAAAAACACCAAGAATAAGCTCAAAACTTGAAGAGAGGTTAGGTTTGCTCAAGATAAATATAGCTGGTGATGGAGGTTGAGGGTGAAGGAAAACCTAGCCACCATTTCCCTTAAATAGGGCCTTAAACCGGAATTTAGGGTTTGATAAAAAAAACAATCACTACATTGTGGGGATCCAAGAATCTACGCGTCCATTTAAATGAGGCCACGTCGTGGCAGTCCATCAGCCACATCGTGGCCACTGAAATCCAAAAACTTGATAATAAGTATTTCATACCTGAAAACCAAGGGTTACAGCTCGATAAATGTTGGAACCCTTCATCTTAAGGTTCCAGAGTTCGTGGTCTAGCTTCTGAATTTCGCCCCGAGGGAAATACTCTGCAAGCAGAAGCTCCTTCATAGTTTCCCAACCCATGGCATTTGCTACGGGTAAAGTTAAAGATTTGACTCGGCCGTTCCACCAAGTCAGGGCTTTATCAAGGAAGGTGCAAGCAGCAAACTTTACTTTGTCAGACTCCGAATAGGCACATATTTCGAAGATTGATTCGATTTTCTCGAACCATCGAGTCAGGGAAATGACACCTCCAGTGCCATCGAACGATGTGGGTTTCGCATTCATGAAGTCTTTATAGGAACCCCATCTTCGGTGTTCTTGGCTGTCTTCTGGGTTTTGAGGTTGGGGACCACCTCCGGAGCCACCGGGATTCATTTGTGACATGGCTGCCACCATTGCAGCAGTCAGAACTGTCTGAAGTGATGCAAGATCGAATTGAGGAGAAGGTGGTGGCGGAGGAGGGTTGTCGCTATTCTTCGAGCTGGGTCTCTTTCTTGGAGGCATCTTGATCTAAAAAGATCAGGAAAGAGAGGATCATAAGTCCTCTGAATTGAATCAAGAGATATGGAACTGGGGATATCTCATCAAGACAGATATAGCATTATACTAAGCGATAAAGCAGGAAAGAGTTATCAAGACAGAACATTTTATCGCTAGAGGAATGGTCAAGGAACAACGCGTATACGAGGACTTTCTACCAAGGATCGGCTCGAGAAATACTCCCATAGTATTTCATGGTTCGCTGCAGCGACAACTCGTTGTTTGGGATATTAGGTAAGTTTTAGGCATGCTGCGTACCACAGTCACTCCCAAGCACATGTTGGCCGTGTCTCGAATGAATATAGTTGGCAAGGCTATATTGATCCTAGACACGACTACATAACTGCCCAGGTTTAACCGTAGTGTACAACACCTATTTACTTATGTTTTGTTATACTTGTAGTTACAGATTTCGACGGTTCGGTATACTTGTATACTTTTGAAAATACATATAGTTTTGAAGATACTTTTAGTTCAGAGCATTGAGGCCCTTTAGTGTTTATAGTTTTATACCATGTAAGGTTTGGTATACTCTGTTCACTATAAATAAGGGCTCTAATACCAATCTGCCACACCCCGAAAATCAAAGGCGGAAACATTTCCGGGTGGACTCCACGTTGTGTATCAAATCCAATGTACATAGTAATCACAGTAAACAACCATTACATTACATATATATGAAAGTTTACATTTGTTTCAAAAGTAAAGTTATACAAGATATACATATGCATCATATTAACAAAAGTTGAGACGAGTCTTCCGAGCACTCCGTCTTCGCCAAAAGATATCGTCGGGTACCTGTCTAACTTGGACCTGAGAATACAAGCGGTTTGAAAATCAGCATAAAGCTGGTGAGTTCATAAGCGGTTTTTGTTTTATGAAAATGTATCGGTTTCCTTTAGTTTTCCGAAGAGGTTTGGTTATCCAAGAAAATCCTATATTTTCTTATGTAAAGTTAGTTTCGTTATCATTGTTACCAATTTGATTATGTGATGTATTTTACCCCTGGAAAATCCCATATTTTCCTAAATGTAAGATTGATTAACACAGAGCATAGTTTAATACACAAAACTATATATTAGAAATCATGGGATCACTGTCCCGAACAAGATATAAGATAGTTGATACATATGAAGATACAGATTTAAGACCATGGGACTACCATCCCGGACTAGACACAAGATAATTTGATATATATGAAAATATAGATTGGGAACCATAGGATTACTATCCCGGACAAGATATAGATTTAAACCATGGGATTATCATCCCATACTTAATATAGTTTGAAATCATGGGATTACTATCCCGAAATAGATATAGATTGAAAACCATGGGATCACTATCCCGGACAAGATATAAGTGTAAACCATGGGATTATTATCCCGTATAAGATATAGTTAAAAATCATGGGGCAAACATCCCGTACAAGTTATAGATACATAACCATGGGATCACTATCCCGTATAAGATATAAGATATATACATACTGAAAAAACCATGGGAATAACATCCCGTACTAGATACAAGTTCAATAGACTAAAAAACCATGGAACTACTATCCCGGACTAGATACAAAATAGTTTGACAAAACCATGGGATCACTATCCCGAACCAGATATAAGATTATAAAACTCAAGCTGTGAATAAATTTATATTAATACATGTTGTGAGTCGGGTAACCATGCTAATACGACAACGAGACCTCCTTGACGTTAGTCAGACGTCGAATGATATCAGAAATTTGTCACCCCAGGCGTGCCCGCCTAACGGTAGCTAGCAGTTAAGGTGTGGGATTGTCAGTCCCGAATAGATCTATTCACAAATTCCGCGCTCTCCCTCCAGGAGACTCTGGTTACACTTCCGGAGAGGATTTACCGATCATCCATAAAGGGTAGTGACTATCTCACAAACTAGTACTAAACTATTCACAGGTTTCTCATACGATATCGACATACAGATAATTGTGAAACGTAATACAGCGAATATAGATACATACAATGAAACTATTTGACAATACATTCAAATGATACGGAGATAAACTGAATCAGACATAGTTTATCTAATAACTTTATATAGATATCAGTACATGATATAACGAACAGTAAAGAACCCCAAATTATTCCCATAATAATTTGATTAGTTTGGTTATTTCCTTAACTAAAATACATTTAGTTGTAATTGATAAATCATTCCTTATGCTCAGCATAATACATAAGGAGTAAAAGAGTTTATAAGTTTGTCAGATATATTTGAAACATATCAATATTATGATTTGAAAACAGTTATAGTTTGCTTGTATTCCCCCCCCCCCCTGAAAACATTGAAAAACACAGAAAAAGGCTTAGGGGTATGAACTCACCGGACGAGATATGTGACGGTTTGGATGCTAAGAGTTGATCCGGGGCTTGTAAACACACGAGGTTCCTAAGTATAATGTAAAGATACACATTTGTATCTAATTAGGACCTAGATTGATTATTTGATAGGGACAATTGCTTCTAGTCGCGAAAACACTCCGATATAAGTGTTTGGAGGGACACGGGTGACATTTAGGGACACATATAGTTAGGATAATGAATTGGGACTTCAAAGGAACACCCCTTAGGGAGTTTACGGCCACAAGACCCATTCCCCATGAGTTTATGGCCGTAAACTCATGGTGGGGTCAATTATGGGCAAAAATGACTTCAAACATTTAGGGGAATTTTTCTAGGTTTGGTTCAAAGTCTTGGAATGGATTTTTAACATCAAAATGACACATTTATGGGATTTTACGGCCTAGCATAGGCTCCTGTCCGTAAACTCCTTAATACTCATGAAAATGGTGTTAAATGGTGCTAAAACAAATCACATGTGATTGCTAAAATTGTTTCAAGACCTTACATGCATTTGTATGAAATTTTTGAAGGGGTTTTTGGAGTTTACGGCCTATGAGACCCCCTCATGGCCGTAAACTCTCTTAGAGAGTGATTTCATGTGTTTTAATGCCAAAAACTTGTTTGTAAGGACTTCTAAACTTTATTCCAAGGCTTTAGGGGTGGTTTAAGGACTTTTTGGCATGTCTTTATGAGTTTACGGCCAAAGGCTATGTGCTTAGGCCGTAAACTCCTATATGTAATGTATTTGATGTGTTTAAAGTCTCCATACCATTTTTAGATGATTCTAGGATTTACCACAAGGTCATTGGTTGAGTTTCAAGGCATTTGGACATGTTTAAAGGCACTAAATCCCCCCTTTTAGAGGAGTTTACGTCCCAAGCACATGCCTTGGCCGTAAACTCTTGTTTGTCCCTCAAAAATCATGTTTCAAGTGTCCAAATGCTAATACCAATATTCTATAATTCATATCTAAGCCATATTAGTGATTTGGAGGGGTTTAAGGTCAAGAATACCCCATATATATGAGTTTACGGCCCAAGCATGTGCCTTGGCCGTAAACTCCTTCAAATCCATCAAAAACTATGTTTTAAATGTTATAAGTCCTTTCCATGAAGCCATTAAGCCATATCTAAAGTCCAAAATTGCTTAGGATGGGTTTTAGGTCTTAAAAACCCACTTATTATGAGTTTACGGCCTAAGCATGTTTCTGGGCCGTAAACTCATATACAAGGCCTTAATTCATGATTAAACCCCTAATTTGGAAGCCAAATATGCTATACATTAAGGTTAGGAAGGTATCTTAGGGATTTGAGGCCTTAAATTTGAGTTTTGGACCCTTAAACTTGGATTTAGGAGAGAGGTTAGAGAGAGGAAGAAAAAGCTTCAAATGAGTGCTTAAACACGTTTATATAGGTCCTAAAACTTGGACATGGTGGAATTCTACCCGATACCAGCCTTAAACGAAGCTTTAGGCCGCACCCGATTAAGTTTCCGTCACCCGGCGGGGACGTTTCTAAAACTTATGAAATAAATATTTTGGGCTAATTACATGAGTTCCTAAGTGGTTTATACACTCATTAAATTATAATAAACATATAAGTTTAAATAATTTAACTCAAAGTGAAAACGGAACGAATTTGATAACGGCGAATTTTTCGGGTAGAACGGGTTTTGGCGATGAACAACTTCGGGTTGTTACACTAAAGAATCAAATATTAGCATGCTAGTAATTAACAATCAAACACAAGCTTAATACCAACTACTCAAATCCATAATAAATTAGCTAAACCATCAGTCAAAGTTTCATCTACCTAAATAGGAGTTACTAAATTTAGCTACTCATACTCAAAATCAAACTAAAACAAATCAAAGTAATAGAAATGTTTAAAATACCAAACGATTGAACTAATTATGAACTCTCTTCTCCTTGGATGCCAATAGCTACTTCCAAAACTTTTCTTCTTCTCAAAATCGTCTCCAGGAACCCCCCCCCCCCCCCAAAGTCCTCCAAGTTGTAATGGACAAGGATATATATACTTTCTGATTTTTCCAAGTTCATGTCGTGAATCGATACCTCTCACGACGTGAATACAGGACTTACGTGTTTGACAAGGACTCTTCCACTGGGTGCCCATCTTCTAGAATACTCCAACTCACGACGTGAATCTAGACAACTCATGATGTGAATATAGCAGATTACGTGGGTTTTCATTCTTTTAAGTCTCCCAGCCTCCAAAGTTCCATATTTTATCAATTTTAGTCCCTTTCATCGAAAATGCTTCTATTTGGCTGCAAAATATAATTTAAGCTTATAAGTACCATTATTCTATACAAATAGCCAAAATATTAATAAAAATATAAATAACTATTGCCTAAAACATGTATAAATATGGCAATATCAAAATACCCAACACTTGTTCTTTGCTTGCCCTCAAGAAAATCTAATTATTTTTTAATTCAAACCTTCATTACCAACATCACATAAAACAATCCAACTCAAGCTCGGTCATTATGCCAAGACCTCAACGCATGCATTTGTGTCTAAAGTTTTCCTAAGGACCCCCTCAATTCTAAATACTCACAATCCTCATAAACACGCACCCACTTCTTTTGAACAATGCTCATTTTATGCATCCCTCCAAATCTATCCGCAGAAAACTCTCTAACCTCAATGTATTTTTGTAAAGCTACCCAAGCATACATAATCTAGAGAATTACAACTTTAAGATACCACAATATGGAGCTCTTGAAATTCTTCACTTCTTTGATATTTGATCTTTAATTTTTTGAATTCACCAACTTTTTGTGTGATTTTTGGTATCTTCAACTTTTTATTTTTCAGAATTTTTGATCTTTGATCTTAATATTTTATACTTCATAGCTCCAAAAATTCTTCAACTTTTTGAGTAATTTCTCTCTCTCTCTCTCTCTCTCCCCCTCTCTCTCTCTCTCTATATATATATATATATATATATATATATCTTTCTCTCTCTCTCTCTTACATGTACTCACCTTTTTTCACTCAAAACCCTACATGCTTAAGCAGGGGTGCTTAACTTCAACCCTTATTGGTTAAGATATTAGTCTATGTGCAATGAATACATAAGCTTGCCTGGATACATTTCTGGTACACGATGGTAAACATATTGCATCCCACAAACTAAGCGAGGTTGTGTTTTTGTCCCATGATTTCACTAGAATAAAGGGGGCCACAAATGCACTATAACGTATATTGGCTCAACTAAACATTTGAGCTCTCATCGGATCATCCCATGCAACACTAGCAACTTAAGTTTAAACTATCATTATTACTAGATAAATTACTAGATTATTTTTCAAACGTAAATAAAAATTTATTACTAAATTTTGAAAATTTACCAAATTTCCTAGTAATTTACTTTTTACTTTTTCGACCCCCTACCCCACAATTATTATATATAATTCCCTCATTGTATGCATAAAATAAATTAAAATTAATAAAATGGAGAAAAAGGAACAGACTCCCCTGGGATAGCAGTGGCATGATCGTACTCTAAATGTGTAGAAGAAAAGTACATCTTGAATATGGACCTCTTCTAGATAGGAACTTGGATCTTGATCATTGAGAGATATATAAAGCGCCAATAAAATATGGAATCGAGACTTCAAACTTCAACAAAGGTGGTGTAAATCTCCAAGTAAGAAGAATAATGTGGGAAAGCATACGCCACAGTGAATGGTAGAGAAAACGAGCCAGAAGAATCTTCATAACAAACCCAAGAAGAAAAGTGGTGACCCATGTAGTAAAAGGCATCAATGGGCTGCATTTTTGTGTAAAAACATGATTCACAATGTGAATTCCAAGAACCACGACATGAAGTCATGAAATCTGGAAACCAATTAGAATCCAACTCACGACGTGAATTTTAGGGATTGACGACGTGAGTACTTAGCATACATAAACCAATTATGTCTTCACCTCTTGACTTAAACAAATGTCTGAATGGATTAAGACCTTCCTAGTACTTGATTTTATGACTCTTCTGAAAGTCCATCCCCTCTCTTGACTCACCCCACACTTATTAAAAATCATGGTTCTCGACTCTTGACTCTAGACTCTAAACCACGCCTGGCTAGATGTAAATGCTCTCATCACGACTTTCCTTTCCGGTGACTCCTTTAGCAAATCTGGAAATTAACAACCAAAAAGGAATAGAAAAGTAACATAATAATTTAAAGAGTCTTACAAACCAAAAACAAACCAAACTTCAAAACAACATAAAAACAAATCCAAAATAAATGAAATTAAACCAAAACAAACTAAAAACTAAATATCACTCATCCTCCTCATCATCTTGTGCTCCACTGGTCCCAGCCCCATCGCCTCCACAATTCTGGTACTCACTCCACCTCGGGCAAATTGGGTAATGATACCCCAAGTGAGGAGGTTGCTCAATATGGAAATGTCGCACCATGTTCTCCATCGTTCCACCAATCCAATTAACGCTCAATGACAACTGATCAAAATAACCTGCCATGTCTCCTCCAAAATAGGCTCCTCCTAATCGTGCATTTTTTTGCACTGGCTATCCCCTGTCGCCTCTCCCTCTCACATTCCTTCGTCCTCTTGGCCTCGGTTGGGGTGTAGATTGGTCATCATTCTCCTCACCATCGGAGTGCACAATACCCCAATGCGTCCCATAGTTCTGTACCACTCTCATTGTTTCCAAATATCCTAAGGAGAACTCACTCCCATTCATGCGAGTCAAGGATCTCATGATGTCGGGAACTAAAAGATCGTAAGACCGGGCCAAACGAGTAATAAAATAGCCTCCACAAATAAGGATCTCAGGGCGGGAACTCACTGCATATTCCGCTAAATAGTACGGGATGTTGCAACCCACTCCCGGATGTAAAATGGACCATAAAAAGAACAAGTTCAGCTTGGTCACCTTGTCCCCATGGCGTTTGTGGTTAATAGAAAAGGTGATGAGTCGGTGGATAAGGCGTTGAATTGGTGATTTGAGGCTGCTTTCCAGCGACACCCCGAAATTGAATACCCCGGGTGCAATATTGCTCCAAAACTCACTCCCCGATGCCCCATTCTCGTAACCACGGGCAGCCTCCCTCAAAAACATAACAAACTCAGGAGTCATAGCTTCTTGGGTCTCACATAACCCCATCCTCTAAGAAAACTTAACCAAACTGCATTCTCGGTATTCTCCCTTGAGACGAAAAACCAAGGCTTGCTGGAAGGTAGGATCTTGGACATTCTCAAGGAATGCCACAGTCGAAAAGAAATCCACACATAACTCCTTGTACACCCTTTCCTGAATGCTAAACAAATTGGACCACCCTTTGCATGAAAAAGAGTAGCCATTCCCCAAAAATAACTTTTTAAGAAGTGGGTTTAACCGATCAACCAATCCAACCTCCCTCAACCTTTGCCAAGTTAATAGTAGGGGCAACAGCAAACTCACGGTTATGTAGCCACCCCACACGGGTATTCCATCGCGTAAGAACATCTCATGACATAGTCGTCGGGAAGACATAAAATGGGTGCAAGCTAGCCACCCCGGTTGGAACCTCGCGCCTTGGAGACATTTCTGCAAAAGAAAACAACAAAGAACCACAAAAAAAAACTCCAAGAAATTATGAGAAAACAGAAAGTTGTATCATTCACATCCAGGATTCACGTCGTGAATTCCTTGGAAATCACGTTGTGAGTTCGTAGCGACAGTCAGAATTAGTCAAGCTATGCACGAGTATGTCTAAAAAATTTCAATGGGGTTTATTCCTATGTTGAATCTAAGCACAATCCAGCAACATGCAAGTGCTAAATCACGAATTTTAGGGCACATATGAACAAAGTACTAATTACCAAACCCTAGCCCTAAATGCAACTATTAAAGCAAAATTAGTCAATGGAACTAATAAATCATTACCTTAAATCGCTTATTACGCAAGCAAAAATGGAAGAATGAGTGTAATATGGTCGAAATCGGAATGGGGGACCAACACAAAACACCTTCACTTCGTGAGGAATAATGTAAGCGGTTAGGTCAAATGGAATTTGTCCCCTATTTGTGGTCCCATGATCTTTTCAAAATTCATGTCGCGAAGTATAGAGATTCACGTCGTGAATTGTCTTGGGCTGTGCGGTTGGGCCATTTCATTTAATAATAAATGGGTTGGAGCATACATTGGGCTGGCAAACAGATGTCTGTAAGTTTTACTCAACTCACGTCGTGAATTCCTAGGAATTCACGTCGTGAATACTGTCTGGCCTTTAATTTCTTAATAAATCCTACATTTCATTAATTATATTTCTTAATCTATTACCACTTAATTTTAAGGACCCCACACTCGGTGTTCTATTATGCATAAAATAATTTAGATGATATGATCGATTGTCCTAAAAACTAAGAATGAAAAAACTAAAAAGAAAAGAAAATCCAAACCAAACTCGGGTTGCCCCCCGAGAAGCGCTTCTTTTTGATGGAGTCGTGAGCTGGACTTCATGCCTCCTTACGGTGAATCGTCTGAAGAGTCCATCACCACCTGAATCTTCTGTTCTTTCCACCACCTCTTGTAAGCTTGAACTCGTCTAATGTACACCGACCTTCTTTGAATTCTCTTTTTTAACTTTTACTTTGTCTACATCGAGCTTGCGTTTGATCCCTTTAGTCTCTAATTGTTCATCACTCTTTTTAAGCTCCATAGGAATCTTTTCTTCCTTCACCATTGGACTTGTCTCCTTGGAAGTTACCTCGTCTTTATCATCATCACTTGATCTTTCATCGCTTTCCTTACTTACCCAAGAAGTTGGATTCATGTAAGCAATGACTTCAACTAAAAATGGAACGGATGCCCTCGGTTTTGTTCTTTTAACTTGTTGAATTGTTTTGATTTCTTATTCCATGAGCTTCTCTAATTCTTCAAGTTCATCCTCTCCATCTATATTGAAAATCTCTTTTTGAACATCTCTCCCTAGGGAACCATCTTCTATTCCAAAAATTTCTTTCTCATCTCCAACTCTCAAAGTAAGCTTGGATTCGCGTATATCAACCAAAGCTCCAACAGTGTTAAGTAACGGGCGACCAAGAGTAATTGGAACATTGGGATCTTCTTTCATAGCCAAAACCACAAAGTCTATTGGAAAAACGAATTTCCCAATTGTCACGAGAATATCTTCCACAATGCCCCAGGGTTGTGTCACTGAACGGTTTGCCATGTGAATAGTCATCTTTGTAGCCTTCAACTTTTGATAAAATGAAAAAGGCATCAAATTTATGCTAGTCCCAAAATCGGCTAAAGCATAAATCTTCATATTATTCCCAAACTCACATGGAAGAGTGAGGCATCCAGGATCCCCCATCTTCTTAGGTATCACTCCCAATACAGCTTTTGAGCTTTGCTCACTTAGAATCACCTTAGAATTCTTCTTCAGTTGTTGACGAGTGTCTATCAAGTCTTGTAAAAAATTTGCATATTTGGGAATTTTGGATAATGACTCGACAAAAGGAGTATTAATCGGGATACCCCTCACATGCTTAATGAACTCCAAATGCTCTTTTTCTAGTGGACTGAGATTAGCTCTAGACGGGAATGGTAAAGGCGATTTATAAGCCGAAACAGTTACAGAAATTTTCTGTTTAGACTGAGCCTACGACGTGAGTATATCGGGCTCATGGCATGAGTCTGGAACTTCAACAACATCTTTGTTATCGAACTTCGACTTCTTTGGCTTTGGACCGGATGGCTTTTGCTCCTCTTTAATGCTTCTAAGAACTCAGAGATAGCCTCTTCTTCAGTCTCAATCATCATAACTTGGGATTGTGTAACGCCCCATTTCTGGTATGTAATTTAAATAAAGTATTTTCATTTCTTAAGGGTACTCGACGAGTCTGTAGCCCGAATCGTCGAGTAGAGACAGGATGATCACGCGATTTGAGCTGGCTACTCAACGAGTCCATACGCTGGGAGTCGATGAGTCCGCATGTCTGGATGAAGCCCTAATTTTAAGGGTTTGCACCCTATTTAAACACACTTATGCACCCCAACCTCGCATCTATCACTCTCAGAACATTTCCCCTGTAAACCCTAGCCCTAATTGTTGAGTTTGAGTATGTTTGTGCTAGCTTGGAAGCTTTGGGAAGAGAAGGAAGGAAAGAAGGTCCATAGAAGAGGAAGGAGATCCAGGAGTTAGTTTCCATATGTTTCTCATTAAGGTAATGAAGTTATGACCTTGTGTATTCCTCCATTAAAACCTCCATTATGCTTGTTATGCCTTCTTTGGAGCCTTTATGATTCAAATCTTGAGATATGGACTCTCCTTTGGATGGAAACTTCAGATCCGGACCCTCATTGCATTCCAGAAGTGTAAAGTTTCAATTGTGGTCGTGATTGAGGTCCCCCTTGAGTTTGGAACCCCATTAAGAGCTTATAATTGACATTTTAAGCCTTTTAAGCCATGAATGCACGTAAAGTTTGCAACTTTACGTGATAAGCACGCCTTAGAAGCTTGGATCTGTGATTTGGAGCTGCTGCATGGCTCAAATCAAGTATGTGTGGAAAGACAACTGAATGGACTCGGCGAGTCATATAAAGATAGTCGTGGACTCGACGAGTTGGATGAGCAACTCCACGAGTCCGATGAAGATTGCCTTAAACTCGGCGAGTGTGATGAGTTTTCCCGAGTAAAGTAGAGTTTGAGTGAAATAGCTTCATTCCTTCTTAGTTACCCGTAAAGTTAGCAGCTTTACGTGTTTAGATGGTTCCAGGAGCTCAAATCTATGACTTAGATGCTCTAGAATGGATTAGAATTGATTGTACGGAATCTGCACGTTAGGACTCAGCGAGTTGTTCTTCGGACTCGATGAGTCGAGTCGCGAGTCCCCCATCTTTCTTCGATCTATGAGTTCAAGGTGAATCAGTGAGTAGGAAAGGGACTCGGTGAGCTAAAGTCAGAGTTAGTGATGGAAGGACTCGGTGAGTCTGCGCCCTGACTCGGCGAGTCTGGTCAACTGGAAGTTGATTTAACCAGGGAGCTGACTTTGACCAGGGAGTTGACTTTGACCAGGGGTAGAATAGTCATTTATCCTAAGGACATTTATAAGTACCTAATCTTGTATTTTTGGGATTTGTAGCCGAACAGTTCCAGAGCAGCAGTCAGCCACTTTAGAGTTAGCATCTCAGCATCCAGCGTTACGAGGTGAGTTTCCTTCTAGTAGGAACGGGTCTACGGCCACCATGCCGACCCATTTAGTTAGCAGTAGTTCCGAACTTCGGCCCGATGCAGTAGTAGTGTGCTTGATGTCTTTATGATTCACTCATGTTTGTGTTATGTGTTTCCGGACCCTGGTCCGATGCAGTATGTAGTATATGTGTTCATGCTAGTTGATATGTTATGCTATGTTATGTGCAGTCAGTTCCGGACTTCGGTCCGATGCAGTTAGTTCCACACTTCGGTCCGATTCAGTTCCGAACTTCGGTCCGATGCAGTTTCCGGACTTCGGTCCGACGCAGAGAGTAAGGCCCTGGTTAGTTTCCAGACTTCGTTCTGATGCAGTTAGTTCCGGACTTCGGTCCGCTGCAGTTTTCGAACTTCGGTCTGATGCAGTGCGCAAGGCCCAGTATGTGTTTTATATGTTTTTGTATGGTATGTGGTAGTTTGGGGGAGATCACTAAGTTTTGTGCTTATAGTTTCAGTTTTGGTTTCAGGTACTTCCGCAAGCAAAGGGAAGAGCTCGGGATGATGGCATTGCACACACCATAACTTCAGCTTTTATCCTGGGAGTTTATTTTAGATACTATGATATGTTGATACAATTCTTTTGTTATGACACATCTCTTATAACTTTTTGGGATTTATGATGTACGGTTTCATTATATGTTATTAATGATTGGTAACTTTAGTATTATTTAAACAAAAAAAAAATTAGGTCATATTTTGGGTTGTTACAGATTGAACCTTCTTTTCAGGAAATTGTGACGATAATTTGTTGCTCACCAAAGTAGTTAGTTGACCAATTTGGACTTCGAGATTATAGATTGATGCTTGATGATTTTTTAATAAAGCTTGATGGGAAATCATCACTGTCTGTTGTTCTTTCATCATTTTCATGTGTTCCTTTACATGTCTTTTCTCGGAAGCTTCCATAAATCAGGTCAACACTTTTTTCTTGGCTGGTGGTTGCTCTCTTTGGTAGAAGCCTCGACCTGTTTGCATATATTTCTCTTCCTTTTGCTTCTTGTATTCATCATATGGCAGCCACTCCTTCTTTGGTTTTCTCCAGTCTTCATCATACTTATCCCCACTCGAGTAGCAAACTTGAGCCTTTTTGTTCCCATATTCATCCAAGTGGTAATATTTAGTTATGTGTGGACCATTACATCGTTCACAACCAACTCTAATTGCATGAATTGATTGGTCCATTTGTGTCAACCTCCGGTCCATATGATTCAACATTGCCATCATAGCAGCTATCTCTTCAGAATGTTCACTCCCAATTCCTTTACGCCTTCATTCCTTGGATTGTGGTACTCACGAGAATGCTTTGCAAATTCTTCAACTAATTCCTTAACTTCACCCAAATTTTTCTTTGTAAGTTGTCCTTGAGAATCAAGTAGTTTCCTTGTCATTACATTGACCCCGTCATAGAATATGGACACTTCTTATTAAATGTTAAGGTCATGTTGAGGACAATTCCTTAACAACCCCTTATAGAGCTCCCATGCCTCGTAAAGTGACTCACCCGGATTTTGCTCAAAATTGGCTATTGCCTTTTTGAGTTTAGCTATCTTGGATGGTGGGAAAAATTGGTCTAAAAATTGTTCGCGCATCTGAGCCCAAGTAGTAATTGTACCAGGTGGAAGTGTCTTTAACCAATCTTTCGTAGCTCCTTTAAAAGTAACGGGAAGCATCCTTAACAAGACAATATCTCTATTCAGATTCGGGACATTGAAATAAGCTGCAATGTCATTGACCTCATCTAGATGCTTAAAAGCATCCTCATGATCTTTTCCATAAAATGGAATATCCTTAAGTGCAGTGAGGATATGTCCTTTCAGCTTGAATGTGGTAGTGGCAGAAATGGCAGGTTGTACTAAACCCGAACCAACATCATCTCTAATTCGCTTCCTGTAAGCTCCCATGGACATTTTTTCAATATTCGCCATCTCGTTCTCTAGTTTCTTTTCAGGCTCACTCGTATACAGTCCAAAGTCGGCTTCAGATTCGTATTCGGATTCGTTTGGGTTGGGAATTGGATCTAAAATTTCAATCAAACTTTTGTCCTTTGAAGCTGAAGTCGATTCTCCTGTTTTCTTCCCTGACTTCTTTGAGAACACTGACTTGAGTTCTTGTAGGGGTGTATTCTTTGGTTTTTTTTATCTTCGTTCACATTCTTATCCTTCTTTTTGTGAAGGGCCGACTCTGGATCTTCAAGTGGTGGCACCAAAGGTGTGTTGGAATGTAACACCTGCAGATCCGGGCTAGTCAATTTAAAGACGATGAGCATCAAAAATGATTTTTTGATGGAAGATTATTTAGAAGGATTAATCTTAACCAAGTTGTAGTATATGTTACAAGGGTTCCGTACATATAAAGAACGCCGAAATCCTAGTTATAATGAAGAAGTTATGGCTCGTCGAAGTTTTACCGTAAAACCGACACGACACCGGGAGACGTAAATAGTGAATTTACGGTAGAGGACTTTTAGCCTTAGTGATCTAAAAAAAATTTGTAGTATACGTTAAACCAAGAACATATAATAAAGAATGCCCAAATATGACTTCGTATGAGGAAGTTATGAATTTTCTAAGATTTGGCATAGCAGTGCACGACCCGAAACTCGAATTTTAGTACGAGCGGTTTTTGGCCTACGCGACCTAAATGAGAGTTGAAGATCTCATTAACAGGAACTCAATGGTAAAAAGACAAATGAAAACGAAGTCCGTATGTAGAAGTTATGAATTTTACGCACACATTTAACAGTATAATCTCCTCCTACTGTTAAATTTAAGATCGGTAGAGAATTAGCAGACGGAGTCTAGATGAAAGTTTTAGATCTTGTTTTTACCTATGCGTGGATATAAAGAATGTCTAGAGTAGAGCTCTTATGTTAAATATATGGACGAAACTTGGTCCCTACTCTTCGAGAGCGATAAATTCGATACAGTTTTGTAAATCTGAGATAGAATGAGAATTAGTTGACGTCGTCTAAATGAAAGTTGTAGCACTCGTAAATACCAACGCGTGAATATAAAGAATGTCAAAAATGGAGTTCGTATGAACGAGTTACAAATTATAATAGCATATTTACGTATTAAAATAAAGTATAAATCATATATACATACACACACACACACACACACACACACATATATATATATATATATATATATATATATATATATATACAAATGTATATATCATTATAAATGTATCGACGATGCAGTTACTATAAGATTAGTGTTGAGGACTTTCGACATTAGCTTAGTACAAATATCGTTAAATCTATTTAAAATAGTATTATAAAGAGGTGTTTAGTCGTTTATATGACTATAAGGTCATTAACTAATTATGGATAGTAGTTTTTGTAAATTCAATTACTATAAATAAGAGGCGTGGGCTCTCATATTTCTTGCACCATTCTCTTGATTCAAGAGTCTTTCTCTTCTTATCCCCCGAGCATTTCAATCCCTTGTGATTCGACCTTTTTTTTGTAGTTTTAGTATAGTAAGGTGAGCGCTGAAACGTTGCACGAATCTTTCTTAGAAAGATTCAGCAACGAAGTTCTGCCCCTGCAGAGTCCGACTCCTAGCTAAAATCCCCTTATAAGTAACTTATGCTTACTCTATTTTAATATAGCTTATATTTAAAATTAGTATTGTTATTATGAACTTATAATAAATATTTGAGCTATTATTATGAGTTATATAAGTGTCGTTATAATATCTTTTTAACTACTCGCGGTATGGGAAATCTGGTTTAAAGGGCCACATAGGGTTGTTGGATTTCAGAAGTGCTATATGCCAAAATGGTCCTGCCCTCTGGTGTTTTATGTCTGGCCCTGTCTGTATATAGTGGTTGGAAAGTATCGTTTAAACGCTTATATAATAATAATAATAATAATAATAATAATAATAATAATAAGACCAATAATTAGTCACGGTAAATATTAGACTAAAATCTAGTGGTAATAATACTAGGTTTTGTCGAAGGAAATTATTTTAAAGTAAACGAAGCGTTGTCCGAGTACCGAGTCACCACCTTATCAAGTGAGTACATAGTCTCTTTCATGAACATGATTTTAATACAAGTATTAATTAAAGTATTAAATATATGTTAAAGAGTTAAATATTTGTCGAAGAATTTATGTGTGAGTGCATAGTCCCTTTCATGAACATGATTTTATTACAAGTATTGATTCAAGTATTAAATGTATGTTATGTGCGAGTTATTTGATGTTTCCGGAAATACGTGTTAAAGAACATACTTAATTATATATGATGATTTAGGATAAAGAGTAAACCTAAATTAATTATGGGGAATATTGGGTAGTATCTTCTTATAAGTATGAGTGAGTTATACACGGAGAATAGAACTTTAAAATATGTCATTGATCTGGGTGCATGAGTTAGACATAGCCGTTGTCCCTAGTCCGAGAGTATAGATTGGACATAGTCAAATGTCATTAATCCGGTGAGTATGGATTAAGACATAGTCATTCGTCATTAATCTGGGAGTATGGATTAAGACATAGTCAGTTGTCCTTAGTCCGGGAGTATCGATAGGACATAGTTATTTGACAGTAATCCGGGAGTATGGATTAATACATAGTTAGTTGTCCCTAGTCCGAGAGTATGAAATGGGAACATTTATTGATCCGGGAGTATGGATTAGATATACCCGATCTGGGAGTATGGATTAGGTAAAGAGGTTAATTTTAGATCTGAGATTATAGATCATGTCGTTGTGAGGATCGACGGGGTGGGGTAAAGTTGCTTATATATGGTGAAATTGTATATTTTGTGAGTTCTAAAATACATATATGATACAACATTGTGGGATTTAAATCCCTATGTACTCACCAGGTTTTCCAACCTGACCCACTCAGTTCATCTGTATCACAGGTGTCGATACGAAGTTACATTACACTGAGAGATTAAGGAGATAAAAATCACTAGTGATAATGAATGTAAGTTCTGTTTATGTTTATGTTTTTGTATTGACGATGACATCCCAATGTTTTAAAATGAATATATTACATTTCTTTGGAAATGCTTTGATAACGTATTTATTATGTTTTTCTAGGAACAAGTTCCGCAACATTTTTATTAAAAGAGATACTCTAATTTTTATAAAGCATAAACAAAATCGGTCTTTTATGACCGTGAAAATGGGGATGTCACATGGAACCTATGGTCATGAACTCCTGCAAAATAAACAAAATAAAAATGTAAAACTGAACTAAAATAGAAAAATAAACTAAAAATAAAGAAAACTAGAAGTCATTGGATTCACGTCGTGAACAAATGAAGCTCACGTCGTGAAAAGAAAATAAACGAAACTGAAAATTAACTTTTTGTAGGTTTTACCCCACAAAAATGATCGATTAATTTAAAGAAAATAAATCAACAATTAAATAAGTCGTTCCCCGACAACAACGCCAAAAACTTGATGTGTGCAATAGCTACACCTAATTTTTTATTTATAACCTAACTAACTTAACTAATTAAATTGCACCTAGGCAGTGTACCTAGTCAAATTATAGAATATTCAGGTAAGTCGGGTGTCGATCCCAGGAAACGGTGTTAACTAATTAATCTATTTACTGCTAAATTAACATAATTATTAACAAAGAAAAGGGTTTTATATAATTTTGCAAGTTTAGAAGAACTTAATTCTTTAGCACAAATTCAATCAATTACTAGAAATACTCCCGTTTAGTTCGAATCCACTTCTTCTTTCTGGTTAGCTAACAATTATGGATTATCAAAGTTGGTTATCTAATTTTATATTATATTAGTAATTTAGGTCTAAATTTACCAATGATTAACTCATTCATGTAAAACTATGCATGGTCACACACAATCAAACACAGAATTAGTTATGATTATGAATAAGATATGTAAGATTTTTTAGGCAAACATAATTATGGTCATAACATATGCTCTCTAACACAACTAAATTTAATTACTTCAATTACTTTCCTAAGATTCGGTCGATCCTAGCTCTAGCAATTTAATGTTCACTAAATCACTAGGTTTCAAGTTCATGTAATTTAATTACCACTAAGCTACACAGAACATTGATGGGTTTTATTCATAAGAGCAATCCTATGTGCTCATACAAACCCTAATGCTTGGATCTAGGTTTCTCTATTGTACATGCTTTGAATCCAAGACTTGCAACCCTAGATCTATCATATATAATTCGAAACTAACATCATAAGAATAGATCTAAGTGATTACCTCTTTCAAATTGGTTGAAATCCTTGTAATCTTCTTGACCTTGAGCTTAGAGTCACAATTGTAACTCCTCTAATGGTTCACAAACACCACAAGCAAGAAGGCAATATGAGAGAGGGTGAGAGATGCTAAAATCGGCCCTAGGGCTCCCTTGGAATCAAGTGTAGCAGATTTTCATAGCCTAGGGGTCATATTTATACTGTAGGCTGCTAGGGTTTCAGTCTAAACCCTAATAGACAGCTTAGCCACTAAGAAACCCAAGGAACCTTCTGGAATTAAGGCCTTGGACGAAAATATGATGACCCTTCATCATAATTTCGTTCCCCTTTAGTCCATTAGGTTTCCTAGCCCAAAACTCAACTATCACACATTTGACAGTTTATTCCCCTTTATTTAATTAATCTCTTTTAGTCACCAAATTAATTCCTAATTAATTTATGACTAATACTAATTAAATAAATATGATTTCTCCTATAATATATTATTCTTATAATATATTAATAAACCATAATATTCTCTCTCTCCTTAAATTACCTTGTCAAGTTGCTTTGGTGAAGGCAACCCAAAAGGACCATGCACAACCGGGTCAAGTACATACCAAATATAGTTACGGGGTTAGACACTAATCCAACAGTCTCCCACTTGGATAAGTCTAGTAACTATATCTCCCATATGACTTCAGGATCCGATTAACAATCGTAGCTCTTACACGTCGCTGTCAACTCTGATCAGTAACTCGTCCTTCAGATAAGGGATCGTATAATCCTCTGTTCTAGATATCATACTAACAATACTTATTGTCCATCATTTGTTCCTCGATCTCTGATTTTTTCGACATAGAACTTAGTTGAACACATCAACTTCATTCTGACCGGGCTGGCACATAAGTCAAACCAGATCATCGAGTGGCCAAGATATCACCTTTATTCTCATAGAATACAAGGAACAGATTAACTTTGACTCATATGCATCTATTATTTATCAATTAAATCATGCACAACAATGTATTTTATAACATCAAGTTACTAATGCGTTTACACATCATCAATGCATAATCAACCAACAAACAATAACCATATCTCTAAGTTTTAAGACTATATGATATTATCGCTTTGCGATCACTTAAGGTTAAACACCACGAAGTGATACCAGCAAACGCGGGTTTATTCCAATGCTCAAATCACAATTCATAAGCACTCACAAAAATTGTAGCAAACCTTTGCTATGCCCAGAACCTTTTAGACAATCTACAAACAAATTCGTGACAGTCTTCATTCATATCTACTTCCAAAATATGAACGACTATGGACTATTCGAATAATATTATTATTCAGGAAGTCAAAACATGCAAAACTGAAACAATAGATAAATAACCAACACAAGATAGTAGCTTTACTTATAAATAACACAACTTTATTTATTCATCAAATGTCAAGTACAATTATCTATTACACATTTCTTATCTATCTAATCTAAACTCATATCGTCCTTCAGCCCAATGCCCCTAGCATGTTGCAAGTGCTTAACCCTGCTCAGTCCCTTCGTAAGAGGATCTGCTGGGTTTTCTTCTGAAGATACCCTCTTCACAATGAGGAGTCCATCTTCTACCCGATGTCTGATAAAATGGTACTTTCTGTCGATATGCCTTGATCTACCGTGATCCCTTGGTTCCTTTGTTAAGGAAACCGCTCCTTCATTATCACAGAAAATCTCCATGGGCTCCTTTATGGATGGCACAACTCCAAAGTCTCCAATGAAGTTCTTCAACCATATAGCCTCTTTTGACGCTTCACTTGCTGCAATGTAATCTGACTCACACATTGAGTCAGCTACAGTCTCCTACTTGGAACTTTTCCAAGTCACTGCTCCTCCGTTAAGGGTAAAGACCCAGCCCGACTGCGATCGATAGTTATCCGGATCCGTCTGAAAACTAGCATCACTATACCCTCGTACCCTTAAGTCATCACTCCCACCGAGGACTAGAAACCATTTCTTGGTCCTTCGTAGGTACTTAAGAATATTCTTCACTGCAATCCAATGAGCTCTAACAGAATTCCCTTGATATCTGCTAACTATGCTCAAAGCGAAGGCCACATCAGGGTGAGTACAAGTCATAGCGTACATGATCGATCCAACTGTGGAAGCGTAAGGTACTCGGCTCATATCAGCTATCTCTGCCTCTGTACTCGGGCTTTGAGTCTTACTCAGCTTGGTATTACTTTGGATTGGCAACTCCCCTTTCTTTGAATTTCCATACTAAAACGCTTTAGTACCTTATCCAAATATGTATCCTGGCTGATTCCTATCAATCTCTTTTCCCTATTTCTTACTATTCTTATCCCCAAAATATAAGCAGCCTCTCCGAGGTCCTTCATAGCAAAACACTTCCCAAGACATGACTTAACCTCCTGCAAAGTTGGGATGTCGTTTCCTATGAGCAGTATGTCATCGACATACAATACGAGGAAGCTCACTATGCTCCTACTGGCTTTGCCATATACACATGACTCGTCTTCGCTTTGTAGAAAACCAAACTCTTTGACCTTTTCATTGAAGCAAAGATTCCACCTGCGAGACGCTTCTTTCAATCCATAAATGGATTTCTCAAGCTTGCACACTCTATTTAGATGCTTTGCATCGATAATACCCTCTGGTTGATTCATGTACACATCCTCAACTAACTTTCCATTAAGGAAATCGGTTCTCACATCCATTTACCAAATTTCATAATCATGAAACACAGCTATTGCAAGCATTACTCTGATAGACTTTATTTTAGCAACTGGTGAGAAGGTCTCATCGTAGTCAACTCCAATAGTTTGAGTAAAGCCCTTCGCAACCAATCGTGCTTTATAAGTGTGCACTTTCCCATCCATGTCTGTCTTCTTCTTGAAGATCCACTTGCACCCGACTGTCTTACGACCCAGTACATTATCAACCAAATTCCAAACTTGGTTGTCGTACATGGACTGAATCTCGCTATCCATAGCCTCTTTCCATTTAGCAGACTCTAGGACTGTCATGGCTTCCTTGTAGCTGCTAGGTTTGTCCAAATTTATTAGTGTTTCATCACTAATAAACGTATCCCCTTCAGTAGTAATATGAAAACCATAAAACTGTTGGATTAGTGTCTAAGTCCATAACTATTTTGGTATGTACTTGACCCGATGGTGCATGGTCCTTTTGGGTTGCCTTCATCAAAGCAATTTGATTGGAGAAATAAATAGAGAGAGAGGTTATTATGATTTATTAATATGTTATGAGAATAATATATTAAAGGAGAAATCATATTTGTTTAATTAATATTGGTCAATAATTAATTAGGAATTAATTTTGTGATCAAGTGTAATTAATTAAACTAGAGGGGCTGAATTGTAATTATGTGATAGTTACAAAATAGGGTAAGGATTATCCTAAGGATAGGTTGGACGAATTTAAGGTGATAAGGCCTTAGAATTCGACTATGATAAGGATTCAAGGCTTATCTTATGGGTTGCTTGGTGGGCAAGCAACTAGATAAGGATAAGGACTGAAACCCTATCTCTACACCTATATAAACACCCCTTGGCTCATGATTTCGTCTAGACCTTCCCAAAAGGCTTCTTAGGGACGAATTCTATACCTCTCCTCTCTCCTTATATCTTCTCCATTTGCTCTTGGTGTTTGTAAGCCATTAGAGGAGTGACACTTGTGACTCTCAGCTTTCTAAAGTCAATACAAGGAGGAATTGGATTGTTATTACTACATAACAATCAAGGTATGATCTTAAACCCATTTATATGTTAATATCGATTTCCATATACTAGAATAAGGGTTTATAGTCTTGGATTCAAAGCATGTACAATAGAGAAACCTAGATCCAAGCTTTAGGGTTTGCATGAGCACATAGGATCTTATTATGACCAAAACCCATTAGTGGTATCAGAGTCATGATTGGTTTCTATTGTATGCGAGTAGGCCTCAACTCGGCGAGTACCGTGTAGTACTCGGCGAGTTCGAGCGTCAGATGGAGCTTTATCCGGGATATCTTGTTGTATTTGCTTAAGGATAGTTTCCTTATCATATTAGATCAATGTAAATCCGATTTTTTGATATATATGAGTATATTCTTGATCTAATTAAAGATATTTATCAATTAATAAAATATTTATTTCCTTATGTGATAATTAACTAATTATTTTGATTAAATTGGTAAATTGTTTTGCAAGAAATCATTAAATAAATCAAATATGGATAATTATGTGATTAAATGTTAATTAAAATTATTTGTTATTTGATCCTTGTTGTTATGAAAAGTTTCATATTTTCCCCTTTAGGTTTTATAGTTTAAATTTGAACCCAAAAGTTTTGTTGTTTTGAAATTTAAATAATTGAAACCCTAATGTTTTGAAAAAGGTTTCAAAACTTGCCCTTAAGTTTTGGAATTTAAATTTTTGATTAATAGTTTAATTTTGATGTATATTTAAATTCTAAACCCTAATGTTTTGAAATGTTTCAAAACTTTCCTTCAAGTTTTGGAATTTAAAAGTTGATTAAAAGTTTAATTTAGGAATGTTAAATTCTAAAAACTGAGTATTGTTTTGAAAAAGTTCAAATCACACCCTTATGAGAACTCTAAGAACTCATATGCAAAGCCAACTTTAACTGGAATGGGCATAGAATATGTCAACACGATAGGTTATAAACCTCAAGTCGTGTGCTAGTGAAGAACTTCAGGTTCTATTCCTGATTAGTTCTTGAGACATTCAAGACCTTTAAGACTCCCATTGTCCTCTTGACATATAAGACTTTCTTGTCAGATATTCAAGAGATAGTGTGGATTCTAATCAAGACAAACACTTCAAACTATTGGACTTAGTTGGTCTTTGTTTTATCCAAAACATCACAACTTACCAATTTCAAATGTACAAGAGTATAAAACTTTTACTCTTCCATTTGACAAGTGTTTTAAACCTTCTCTAAGACATGTCACTCAAGTTACAATCTTGGAGTATGCCTCTAAGACTTGTATTGGAACGAAGTATGACTCATCTTCTTGATTTAACCATTTCAACAATTCAAGATCCCTCTTCTTAGTCATAAGAATGCACTAAGATTTCCTTAGAGAACTAATTGTGCTATGGTTTCTTAATCATTAAGATGATCACAAAAACTGATACTAAAATACTCTCCCATCTTTTCAGATTTGAGAAACTTTTATCCTTCTGCCTAATTTGATTCTTCTTATTCGCTCTGTCATACATTGGAACCTTTTTCCAATGTCTTAGAGTTATACTTAAGCTTGTAAGTATAATCATATTTAATGAGCTTTTGTAAACTATGACGAATAGTTTTATCAATCTTTTGTGGTGGACTTGACCAGTGCACAAGAATGTGTACTCGATCCCTTAGTCCTTCACTTGACTCACACATCCATGTGAACAAGTAATTAGTCTTAATTTTCCAATACTTGAAAGTTCTCATTCATCATGCTATACCCCTTACATGATTCCAAGTCCCGATCCAAATGAAACTTAGGTGATGAGAATCTTTCCTTATTTGGTAAATTTTGACATTACCACAAATGAAAGAATCAATTTCATATTTCCACTCTTGCTATTAATGGAATCATATAAGCAATAATTTTTTCCTCAAATGCCATTGTAAGGATATTTTAAAATAAATAAAATCAAAAATTTTTCTTTTATTTTAAAACTTTGCGAAAAAACTTATCCTTACAGTGCAAAAGCACATGAAAACTTTGTTATTATCTATTCCTAAGCAATATATCATAACTCCTAAGAAGTAGCTCAAGAATCCGATCTTCAAACTATGCGATAGAAATCCATCTACGCGATCAGATTCAGCATATTCTTTCTTTAAGTTTCTTCACTTTTCTTTGATTCTTAAAACATCACCATGTGACCCAGTCACATCATGTATCAAGAATATCAGAATAGAAACTTAGCAGAGTTAGATAA
This sequence comes from Lactuca saligna, assembly GCF_052625555.1. Taxonomy (NCBI): domain Eukaryota; kingdom Viridiplantae; phylum Streptophyta; class Magnoliopsida; order Asterales; family Asteraceae; genus Lactuca; species Lactuca saligna. The sequence continues at coordinate 174,370,665 of NC_136419.1, forward strand.
TGGACTTTACCTGAAGTAGAGTCAAACTTATTGAATTTAACATCCGTAGGTAAATTTGGAAGCTTCGCAACCAAAGCCCCTTTCTATGGCAATATAAACATATGAACCCTTTGGTAATGGTACACGGGACTATCACAGACTTAGCTTTTCTCTTTACCATTTGGTCAACCGAGTTGACTATGGCCGATCCCTTTCCATTGGGAAGAGAATGCTTTACTAGATATCCAATGTCATCATTGTCAATGTCCATAATGTTTTAGGAAGTTGATCTTAGCAAATAGATAAGATCATTAAGGGTCTTGTCATAGTCTGTTTCATAGGTATTCCAAAAGAACTCCCTATGTGACTTAGAAAGTAGTTGAGCCACCAACTTTCTCAAGACTTTGACATCCAACTCTCCCGGCTTGTCAATATGTGACTACATCTCCAAGATGTGACCACACATAGACCTTTACTTGCCAATAGGGCTTGAGTGACCTTAAACTTTTCAAGAACTTGTGGGTTAGGGAGAATAATTGGAGGAGGTGAATGAAGTATGATTTCCATGGAACATCATCTTCATTTAGGAAAGTTTGTTTCAAGAGATTTGGGAAGATCATAAATGTCTAAACCAGACATCTTTTGGGAGATATTCAAGATAGTTGATCTAAAGTCCTTAATATGACACCCAATATGAAATATTAAGGCTAGGACCCAACAAACTATTTTATAACTTGGAAGAGGGATGCCGTAATCCAAGCTATAAAATATTCGAAGGTAGGTGAATGACGATTCACCAATTTCCACCAAGATAAATGAAATGTATTATTTGGTTTTAATTGGTTTTGGAACTCCTAGATCTTTGAGATTCATTGAACTGTTCAATGGCATGTTTCAATCTTGAGTGTGCCCTTCAAGTTTTGTGACTGGGATGCCGAGGATCACAAAACAAGGTGTGAAGTAACCATGCAAATTACTTGGTACCCTTAAGTGTTTTCCCCTGAATCGATGTGTCGGTTAACCACACACGCTCCATCGATACTATGATAAACATTAAGTTACCCTTTGCCTACCTTGTTAAATACGAGTTAGTGTGCCGGTTAACCACACACACTCCACTAACCGACTTAAACAAAGTGCAAAGTGTAATTTCATGGATTAGCACCTTATTCACATTTTCCTAAGTAACTAAGATTAGGTATTATTAAGAGTTTAGTTACTTAGTATTTATCATTAATACTTTTAATGAAGGGAGAATTATAGTCCTGTCAAACCCGTTCGGCTAACGACCCTCCACCGGTCAAGCAAGCGGTGGGTGAGAGTGGACACCCATTAAGTTGCCATTTTATAGGTAACAACCTTATACCCACCTTATAGACCGGCTTCGTGAATGAGGCGTACTAGCGGTAAGACTGACTTTACTCTTATACATACATACATATATATATATATATATATATATATATATATATATATATATATATATATATATATATATATATATATATTATTAACTTATAATATTATAAAGTATAAGGGTTGAATTTTAACTTTTAAAATTCTAAGGGCTAACTTGGAATTAAAGTATTCATAAGAGAAAACTTTACAAATTCCAAAACTTGAGGGCAAGTTTTGAAACTATTCAAAACTAATTAATTCCATAACTTATGTGTTTAAAGTAGTTTTAATCCAAAAACTCTTCAAGTTCCATAACTTGAGGACAAGTTATGGAAGACTTTAAACTAATAAAAGAATTAACTTTTCCTTTATTTTATAACTTATGGAATTAATTAAGGTTACACTTTTTTTTTGTTTATTATTTAATGAAGAGACTCTTGGTCCTCCATAACTTGAGGACCAGTTATGAAGTCATAAAACTATTTAATTAGAACTAGACTCTTCATTTTTTTTTGTAACCTTTGCCAACTATTATGAGTTTTATGAAACTTAAATGTGACTTTTCATATAACTTGAGGACAAGTTACAAAAACACATTTTAGAATCAACTCCTAGATTAATTTGGATTGAAAACAACTATTTCACTCAACTTTCTATTAATCTAAGCAACTCATAAGAACAAAATAATTCAAATAAAACTTTTTCATGTAATTAGTCTAAACCTTAAACTAATACAAAACATGAATCTATTGACAATTATCTTTGAAATTGGATTAGCATGAACATTACCACATCAAAAACAAGTTTATAAGACCAAAAACATCTTAGGGTAATGTTCCTAGTCCAATTCTAGCCAAAAAAGTCCAATTTATGCTGTCTGGGGGTCCAACTCGTCGAGTGCATGAACCAACTCGGCGAGTTGGATGCATTTTGCCTTGGACTCGGCGAGTCTGCTGGGCAGACAGCATCAAAACTCGATTTTTCAGCTCCTTTTGCAAGTATAACAAGAAAACAAGCCTAGGCTCTGATACCACTGTTGGGTTTTGAGCATTCTAACACTACTAAGTGTACATGCAACCCTAAATACCTTGGATCTATGTTTTCTCTATTATACATGCAAATATGAACATCCAAGGTATTATCCTAATCTAAGCTATAAAACAATGAATATAACAAGATAGAATACATACCTCTTTGATGTAGAATGTCTTCATGAAGCTTGAGTGCCTAGTGCCCCAAGTGTGACACCTCAAATGGTTCACACAACACCAAATACACTTGGAATAACTTGAGAGAATTCTACACTTCATGAAAAATCGGCTAGCCCTTTCTTACTCTCTCTAGTGGCCGATTTTGGTCAAGAATAAGATGCTTATATAGTTAGGGTTACACCATGTAAACCCTAATTGACATGGCCTTTCATTTCCATGATCCATGGGTACAAATACACCATGGAGCATCATATGAGTTTTAGCCCAACTAGATAATCCATGAAGCATTAGCCCACTATATAAGTATGGATGATTTGCACAATCAACCCATATATTTAATTAGTCTTCTTTTGATCATTTAATTAATCCTAGATTAATTCTTGATCAATACTAATTAAATAATCTTATTATTCTTATTATTAATATACTAGAACTTATAATATATTAATAACCATAAGTGTCTTATTCCTCTCATTTAGTCTATCCAAGTGCATGATGCCATGCAACCCAAATGGACCATGCCGGGTCGGGTCAAGTCTTACCAATTATAGTTATGGACTTAGACATTAATCCAACAGTCTCCCACTTGGATAAGTCTAAAACTATTATTGCGTATGACTTCAGGAACCGACTGGCAATCGTAGCTCTCAAAAGCTTCTGTCGAACTCTGACCTTGTAGATAAACTCTGACCTTTGTCAATGACTTGTCCATTAGATAAGGGATCATATATTCCTCCATTCTAGATATCATATGGACTGAGACATGGATTATAATCATTCTCTCTGTCCATTTGTTGTTTCCCGATTTCCGATTTATGACGACTGACTAATTGAACAAATCAAATCAGTCCTGGCCCAGCCGAGCACTTCCATTTGTCATCATCAAATCATCGAGGGGCCCACAAATATCGCTTTTATCCCGAAGGTAAAAGGAATGGATAAACTTCGACTCATATGGATTGTTCTACTACTTGTTGAATCATACACAAAGGCACGTTTTATAACATCGAGTACGAATACGAATACGAATACGAATACGAATGTAATCTAGTACGAATGCGAATACGAATACGAATATAACCTGCTACAAATACGAATACAAATGTAATCTAGTACGAATACGAATACAACTACGAATACAAATACGACTACAAATGCAAAATGACGCCTTTGGTTGACACTAAGACTTCGATTATACAGTTAGTGTACCCCTTGAGTGTCACTAGAGCTTCAAATTAAATGCAAAAATACGCCTCTGGACCTCTACTGAGTTTCGAATATATCCGCCTGAGAATGTCGACAGAGCTTCGAATATACAAATAATGTACTCTTTTGAAATCAGCAGAACTTCAAAAATACTGTAATGTACGCTTATGTGTGATTCCAAATATTCGAAAATACAACTAAGTTAGTAGATAATAGTCATTCGAATGTAGAATAACTAAGGGTTTAGAACGCGTAACTAATACTATTTACATGGCAATTACTAGTACTTCGAAATCAGACCTAAGAACCAACCACCACACATAGGAAAATATGGGATTTTCTTGGGATAACATAACAACCAGTAACGAACCTAGATACAAATAGACAACTCAACACATAGGAAAATATGGGATTTTCCTGGGTAGTACAACAACATCTAAATGGATAAAGTAACAAACGAATAACTTAAAACTATAAGGAAAATATGGGATTTTCCTGGAATGACATAACCAACCTTTTTCGAAATTGTAACAAAGGATAACCAAACCGTTTTCATAAGAAAATATGGGATTTTCTTGATCAACAACTTTTCCAGAAAGTAAAGGAACTCGTTCTTTTCAAAACTAAACCGCTTATGAACTCACCAGCTTTATGCTGATTTTCAAACTGCTTGTATTCTCAGGTCAGCGTTAGACAGGTACACCGCAACCTTTTGGAGAAGATGGAGCGTCCCGAAGACTCATCTTTACTTTTGTTTATATTACATATGTAAAACACTTGTACAACTTTACTTTCAAACAGATGTAAACAATATTATGTAATGTAATGTTTTGTGATTACTGCTTTACTATGTGCATTGGATTTGATACTCAACGTGGAGTCAACCCCGGAAATGTTTCCGCCTTTGGTTTTCGGGGTGTGACAGATTGATGCGTTTTCGTGCAATCAATGTACTATCAACTCATAGTAACAACTCATATCGCTAGGTTTGAAGAATATAAGATATTATCGTCTCATGATCACTCATGATAAAATCCATGAAGTGATTCCAATGAGCGCGGGTTGAATCCAATACTCAGAACTTATGAGCACTCATGAGCGTTGTAGCCCTTTGTCCAACACCTTAGACCTCTACAAGCCAACCCATGACAGTCTTAATTCATATCTACTTCCAACATATGACCGACTGTGGATGGTTTGAATAACTTAGTCATTCCGGAAGAATAACCCAGTTTATTCGGGAAGTCAAAACATGCAAAGTGAAACACAATAATAATTGAATCCAATATGGTATCAAAGCCTATGAACATAAATAAAACACCTTTTATTTATCACCATATGATTACACATTATTTATTGTATACTGTTTCAGCTATCAGCTTTATTCTTGAATTTAAAACAATAGTTGTTCCATGCTCCAAGCATGTACACTATGTTTTCTAAACACTAGTCATTCCATACACCAAGTATGCATACTATGTTTGTCTATGATCTTTACTTTGTGAACTAGATCCATTGAACATAACTTCAATGATTCTCTTTTCACACTCCCAAATCCTTACTGCAAATGCAAGAATTCCAAATTCATGCCATTTACTGAAATCTGTTAGATTCTAAACTTATATGCATTGATCCTCTTGTAATGATTATGCACAAAGTCAGAAAGACTTGACAACAAACATTACAGAGCATTCCAAAGGAGATCAACTCCTTAGAACCATCCTTCTTGCATTAAGTTTCCTAATCTTACACAGATTAAATAATTTCTAACTTTGAAACATTTCCAGATTCCATTTTGACTATCACTTCTGAACAAGAGTTGCCTCCTTACAGATTATGTCAATATGGTCCTTCTAGAATTATCACTATACTTCCAACTGTCCTTGAGCAACCAATCTTTGGTAAACCTTAGATTGTCCTCGATAATTGTTTAATCCTTTTAGTCATATCCAGTTCTAAACCGTTTCCCTTCTTAATGCCCCAGGCATTTGGAAAATTTTAGAAAGCATGAATATAGCACATGTAATCGATCCTATATCCGAAGCATATGGGACACGATTCATGATGTCTCACATAAAGACTAAACCAGTCTTTTGCTATAATATTTCCATTTCTATTTGCCAAGTTCTCATAATTCAGATTATGAAAAGGGATGTCGTAATCATAATCGAATTTAAGAACGCAAATAATGGACTCATATACAGAATTTTCCTATGTTGAGCCATTCCAACATGAAATTCATATATATAACCTTGACTAAATGATTAAAGCCTCATGATCTAAGCTTATAGATTTGAGATGAAGTATAATTTCCTCTCCCTTAATTATAGCAAAACAACTCTTTCCCAATTGAAACTTTTTGTTTTCTATAATTAACATTGCTAACTTGCAATACTTTATCATAATTATCATGCTCCCACTAACATGATGATTATTAGCATAACACTTATGCTCCCACTAGCTTTGACATGTACTCAGAAATTTGCTGACTTTCTTACCAAAGTTCAGATTTCTGATACTAGATTGTTTTGATAAAACTTTATCAAAATCATACACCTTCCCTTAGATAGCACACTTGTGTGTCTAAACAATTATGAAGAGGGATGCCAAAATCATAATGGTTAGACCTTTTTGCCACTTCTCACAAGTCCAGGTTAGTGTGCCAGTAAACCACACACGCTCCACTACCGACTTTGAGAATGCAAATATCACAATTGCTATCTAGCTAAAATCTACTTAGTGAAAGTGTTTCCTCACCATCATTTTCATGAATCGTAGAGAAACCTTATGACACTTAGATTTAATGGTGTATGAGTTCCTACCCATATGAAATTGTCAAAACCATAATCACAAGACAAATATAATGACAAATCCAAAACCATACGGATTGAACTCAATCTTAATTTCTTGCCACCTGGCAGCTCAAGGGCCTGCCATTGCTTCCAAGTTGTGCAACCAATTGAGAACTCTAAGAACTCATATGCAAAGCCAACTTTAACTGGAATGGGCATAGAATATGTCAACACGATAGGTTATAAACCTCAAGTCGTGTGCTAGTGAAGAACTTCAGGTTCTATTCCTGATTAGTTCTTGAGACATTCAAGACCTTTAAGACTCCCATTGTCCTCTTGACATATAAGACTTTCTTGTCAGATATTCAAGAGATAGTGTGGATTCTAATCAAGACAAACACTTCAAACTATTGGACTTAGTTGGTCTTTGTTTTATCCAAAACATCACAACTTACCAATTTCAAATGTACAAGAGTATAAAACTTTTACTCTTCCATTTGACAAGTGTTTTAAACCTTCTCTAAGACATGTCACTCAAGTTACAATCTTGGAGTATGCCTCTAAGACTTGTATTGGAACGAAGTATGACTCATCTTCTTGATTTAACCATTTCAACAATTCAAGATCCCTCTTCTTAGTCATAAGAATGCACTAAGATTTCCTTAGAGAACTAATTGTGCTATGGTTTCTTAATCATTAAGATGATCACAAAAACTGATACTAAAATACTCTCCCATCTTTTCAGATTTGAGAAACTTTTATCCTTCTGCCTAATTTGATTCTTCTTATTCGCTCTGTCATACATTGGAACCTTTTTCCAATGTCTCAGAGTTATACTTAAGCTTGTAAGTATAATCATATTTAATGAGCTTTTGTAAACTATGACGAATAGTTTTATCAATCTTTTGTGGTGGACTTGACCAGTGCACAAGAATGTGTACTCGATCCCTTAGTCCTTCACTTGACTCACACATCCATGTGAACAAGTAATTAGTCTTAATTTTCCAATACTTGAAAGTTCTCATTCATCATGCTATACCCCTTACATGATTCCAAGTCCCGATCCAAATGAAACTTAGGTGATGAGAATCTTTCCTTATTTGGTAAATTTTGACATTACCACAAATGAAAGAATCAATTTCATATTTCCACTCTTGCTATTAATGGAATCATATAAGCAATAATTTTTTCCTCAAATGCCATTGTAAGGATATTTTAAAATAAATAAAATCAAAAATTTTTCTTTTATTTTAAAACTTTGCGAAAAAACTTATCCTTACAGTGCAAAAGCACATGAAAACTTTGTTATTATCTATTCCTAAGCAATATATCATAACTCCTAAGAAGTAGCTCAAGAATCCGATCTTCAAACTATGCGATAGAAATCCATCTACGCGATCAGATTCAGCATATTCTTTCTTTAAGTTTCTTCACTTTTCTTTGATTCTTAAAACATCACCATGTGACCCAGTCACATCATGTATCAAGAATATCAGAATAGAAACTTAGCAGAGTTAGATAATGGACTTTACCTGAAGTAGAGTCAAACTTATTGAATTTAACATCCGTAGGTAAATTTGGAAGCTTCGCAACCAAAGCCCCTTTCTATGGCAATATAAACATATGAACCCTTTGGTAATGGTACACGGGACTATCACAGACTTAGCTTTTCTCTTTACCATTTGGTCAACCGAGTTGACTATGGCCGATCCCTTTCCATTGGGAAGAGAATGCTTTACTAGATATCCAATGTCATCATTGTCAATGTCCATAATGTTTTAGGAAGTTGATCTTAGCAAATAGATAAGATCATTAAGGGTCTTGTCATAGTCTGTTTCATAGGTATTCCAAAAGAACTCCCTATGTGACTTAGAAAGTAGTTGAGCCACCAACTTTCTCAAGACTTTGACATCCAACTCTCCCGGCTTGTCAATATGTGACTACATCTCCAAGATGTGACCACACATAGACCTTTACTTGCCAATAGGGCTTGAGTGACCTTAAACTTTTCAAGAACTTGTGGGTTAGGGAGAATAATTGGAGGAGGTGAATGAAGTATGATTTCCATGGAACATCATTGTGACAACCGTCATATTCTGGTCAATTCAAAGTCAATTGGGTTAATATTCGCAAATGGGGGTCATAAAATGCGAAGGTGATTAATGCGAAGGGATGCGAAGGGTGTAAGAATGAAGATGCGAAGTATTTCACAGTAGAATGCGAATTGGGGAAGAAAACAGAAGATTTCAAATATTGTCCCTGGAGTTTCGCATTTTTGGAAATAAATACTCAACTTCGCAAATGGGGGTCATAAAATGCGAAGGTGATTAATGCGAAGGGATGCGAAGGGTGTAAGAATGAAGATGCGAAGTATTTCACAGTAGAATGCGAATTGGGGAAGAAAACAGAAGATTTCAAATATTGTCCCTGGAGTTTCGCATTTTTGGAAATAAATACTCAACTTCGCAAATGGGGGTCATAAAATGCGAAGGTGATTAATGCGAAGGGATGCGAAGGGTGTAAGAATGAAGATGCGAAGTATTTCACAGTAGAATGCGAATTGGGGAAGAAAACAGAAGATTTCAAATATTGTCCCTGGAGTTTCGCATTTTTGGAAATAAATACTCAACTTCGCAAATGGGGGTCATAAAATGATGAAATTGCAGAATTTTTAAAGAGATACACACACATAGACTATTATAAGACATTGTTCTTGACTTTTGAGTCCAAAGACGTATGATCACAAGCAACCACCCCACACCCACTCTATGACCAGCCATACCTCCCCACCTTACCTAGGTCACATCAATGTCTTTTCCACTCAATTATCCCTCTTCCCACGTTTTTGAGGGCTGATTATTCATCCTCTCTCCTCATTTCCTCTCATTTGCCCTCATTTCACTAAGTATCAAACACCACTTTCTCTCAAACTTTTCCCACTCCAAACTCGAGATTCAAGGCTGATCTCACGTGTTCTTCCACTCTTAGTAAGTATAATTCATCCTCCTTATGATTATTTCACTTCATTCTACTCAAATCATGAATATCTTACACGAACTCCATCATAATTGTGTTAGATCTTCGAATCTTCAAGTGTTTCCTCAAGTGTTCTTGGGTTGAACACTTTCCTTCTTCAACACTTATCTACTGAAATCACTCAAGGTGAGTTCATACCCCTACATTTTCATGTTTTCTCAAGTTTTCAGGGGGGAATACAAGTTAAAACACTAAGAACGTATCTAAATTTTTCTAACAGCCTTCATCAGAAAAGTTCAACTCCATTCACGGACTGTTTTGGGCATCTTAACTATTTTTGTTTTCAAAACTGTACAAGGTGCAAATAGATCAAGTTTTTAGCTTTAAAATGGCTACTTGCACATCTCCATACGATTTTTCTACAATTTATGGTGATTTTTACAAAACTGCCTATCATTTCAAACAACAATCCGGACCAGTCTGTGATTATGGACTTTTTCACCCAAGTTAGAGGTCATTATAAATTGTGATAAAAATTATGAGCAAACTAGACACATTTTGTGAACTCTCAGAATTTACGGATCTAGTTTTCGACTTCGTATGATTTTTCTATGATTTTTCCAAAACAGGGCAGAATTGCTAAATTTTGCCAACAGCATGTAAATATCATAACACTTTGTATTATGTTGAGCAAAGTGTATAATCATAAGTTCTAATATTTGAATGTGTTTTCTTGCTAGTTTATCATTATAGACTGAAACTAAAACATTCATATTAAATATTATTCATTCATTTTGGAACACGCACTATTAAACTATGAAAAGAGTTCGATAAATTCACTACACTAATACTTTTCCATAAAAGAGTTCATACATAGTACATACATTTTAGATAAACTATAATAGGTATAGTTTATGATACATCACTCTACGCACTCGTACAAGAAGGGTACATTCATACAAGAAATATTTATTTTCACACACATTTCACGTAAACTTGTTATCCTATATTGTGAGTTTCTCTATCTCTCTCCCCGTACGTCCGAGTGCGGGATATAATTCCTGGTAGTTATAATCAGAATCTCCTGGAGGGAGAACGTGATACTTGTATATAGATCTATATTGGGATTGACACCCCACACCTCGCTGCTAGCTACAGTGGGATCTGCAGGTCTACGGGTGACAAATGTCATTTCATTTTTCGCGACACTGAGAACGTCGTGGCAGGTTCACATAGTCATAGTATGATTATAACGGCTCACATAGGGAACAATCCATAAGTTTACGGGATTTTATTTTTAAAAACCTAAATGAGTTTTATGTTGATTTAAAATCACCTTTTATCTCTATGGGTACAAATACAAAGTACCGGGTCTCTATACAAAAAGGGGTACAGATACAAAGTACCGGGTCTCTATACAAAGTTATTATGATATTAAACTATATTTCCTCTAGAATTGTTAGACTTCAACTATGGTCGCTGAGCGTATATGTTTGAGTCATATAAGAGTTTAGTCTTGATTGGCCTAGAATTGGTGGTGCCCGCCTCATCTCCTGTTCCTCGTTGGGTTGTGGACCTGGGGCAGACCCACTATATTCAACGTTTTATCTAAGTTAAACCTTATATAACTTATATATGTTGGACGATTATAGAGGAACTCTACGGATTACTCTAGGGTTCATTAATGCATCATGCAGGATTATTTCTATTCATACTTAACTAAGAAAATATTGGATTTTCTGGAAATCAAACTAAATCGATTTTACAAGGAAAAACGGTTTCTACTTCAAACAAAACTCTTATGAACTCACCAACCTTTGTGTTGACACTTTTAAAACTACTTGTATTCTCAGGGAATCAGTGAAACAGGAAAACTTCATCGCTTTGAGGATGGGACGTTAAACCGTCAACAAATTATTTTGTCATCATAATGTAATTGCTTTTGAAAGATGTAAACATTTACTTTGGTGTAACTTTTGCAATTATATTTATGGTGGTTGTTTTTACTTTGAGCACTATTATACTCATTGTTGTGATACTCTACATGAAGTCCTCCACCCCCAGACGTTTCCGCCATCCTTGGTTTGGGGGTGTGACAGATTGGTATCAGAGCATTGTTTATAGTGAACTAAGTATATCGAACCACATAAGATATACAAACTATAAATACATTGGGACTAAGGTCTCTGATTTTAAGATTTCAAAACCACTATACCTTTAAGAATAAATAACTTTTGTTAAAAATATACATGCATGCATACATACTAAGGTCAGCATCATTTTAGGACAAAACAAAAGTAAAGATTGTTGGACATCACAGGTAAGCCTGGGGATGTATGATCAGTCTTGGGAATAGCATAGCCTGATCAACTATGCTGGTCCGAGGAGTGATTAGCATATGCCCAAGAATGGTTGTGATGTGGCAACAAGTCTAAAAATTTACCAACACTACCACAATGAAATACCATAGGGGTATTTTGGCATTATTAAAATTACATATGTGAGAACTAAATAGATCTTTATCAATAGGTCAATAGCTGCTTAGTGGATACATTAAAGTTTTATGTATCCAGGACGTCATAGACTTAGAATCTGTGGATCTTTGCTCTACTTCCTGTTCTCGTTGGATTGGGGATTTAGAGTTAGGGTCGCTTATTCGAAGGTCTATCCTGTCCCGAATACATATAATTAGTATGCACTAAACAATTTGTTGAAGTACCTGATAAAGATCATCGTATAATTAGCTAATTAGTACGTTTGCTTAATTATTTCTTATATCCCCATTTCTCGCGAAGATATCATGGTTGGATTTCCATCCACACGACGACCGTACTACCCTAACCACGACAATACCAAATGGCTCGGAGAGGAGCCAGAGAATGATTACCCAACCCCTGTAGATGGTCACCAAGCTGAAGGCTATGCTGATGGTTCTGACTCCGACGCTGAAGTGGAGAACTTAACCCCGATGACTCTTGTTCCGAATCCCAACCCTCGACCGGCTATCAAGGCCTGACGCCTCCTTGGGAAGAGTGCTTGGAAACCGGGAGCAAAGAACAAGACCAACATATGTTGTTTAATAGAGAACGAAGTTTCTACAACATAAACGAAGGAAGCTCAGCAGATACAATTTTTCCAATTCTGGTCCATAGAGTTGCCCGAAACGAGATTCAGGGTAGAACAACTCTCTATAGTATCGCAGAGGTTGATAGAAATGCAAGAATACATACGATCCGCACCAATCGCCTTGAGCACACTCGTGAAAAATCTAAGAGAGACCACAAAACCCACTAACTCGTGAACTTCATTCATATGGACTTCCTTTATGAACTATATATAAGGAATTCTTAAATCGAAGAAAAATGCTGGAAAAATCAAATTCTATAACAACTGACTTGTCTTTACAAAAACACATTTTAGAATCAACTCCTAGATTAATTTGGATTGAAAACAACTATTTCACTCAACTTTCTATTAATCTAAGCAACTCATAAGAACAAAATAATTCAAATAAAACTTTTTCATGTAATTAGTCTAAACCTTAAACTAATACAAAACATGAATCTATTGACAATTATCTTTGAAATTGGATTAGCATGAACATTACCACATCAAAAACAAGTTTATAAGACCAAAAACATCTTAGGGTAATGTTCCTAGTCCAATTCTAGCCAAAAAAGTCCAATTTATGCTGTCTGGGGGTCCAACTCGTCGAGTGCATGAACCAACTCGGCGAGTTGGATGCATTTTGCCTTGGACTCGGCGAGTCTGCTGGGCAGACAGCATCAAAACTCGATTTTTCAGCTCCTTTTGCAAGTATAACAAGAAAACAAGCCTAGGCTCTGATACCACTGTTGGGTTTTGAGCATTCTAACACTACTAAGTGTACATGCAACCCTAAATACCTTGGATCTATGTTTTCTCTATTATACATGCAAATATGAACATCCAAGGTATTATCCTAATCTAAGCTATAAAACAATGAATATAACAAGATAGAATACATACCTCTTTGATGTAGAATGTCTTCATGAAGCTTGAGTGCCTAGTGCCCCAAGTGTGACACCTCAAATGGTTCACACAACACCAAATACACTTGGAATAACTTGAGAGAATTCTACACTTCATGAAAAATCGGCTAGCCCTTTCTTACTCTCTCTAGTGGCCGATTTTGGTCAAGAATAAGATGCTTATATAGTTAGGGTTACACCATGTAAACCCTAATTGACATGGCCTTTCATTTCCATGATCCATGGGTACAAATACACCATGGAGCATCATATGAGTTTTAGCCCAACTAGATAATCCATGAAGCATTAGCCCACTATATAAGTATGGATGATTTGCACAATCAACCCATATATTTAATTAGTCTTCTTTTGATCATTTAATTAATCCTAGATTAATTCTTGATCAATACTAATTAAATAATCTTATTATTCTTATTATTAATATACTAGAACTTATAATATATTAATAACCATAAGTGTCTTATTCCTCTCATTTAGTCTATCCAAGTGCATGATGCCATGCAACCCAAATGGACCATGCCGGGTCGGGTCAAGTCTTACCAATTATAGTTATGGACTTAGACATTAATCCAACAGTCTCCCACTTGGATAAGTCTAAAACTATTATTGCGTATGACTTCAGGAACCGACTGGCAATCGTAGCTCTCAAAAGCTTCTGTCGAACTCTGACCTTGTAGATAAACTCTGACCTTTGTCAATGACTTGTCCATTAGATAAGGGATCATATATTCCTCCATTCTAGATATCATATGGACTGAGACATGGATTATAATCATTCTCTCTGTCCATTTGTTGTTTCCCGATTTCCGATTTATGACGACTGACTAATTGAACAAATCAAATCAGTCCTGGCCCAGCCGAGCACTTCCATTTGTCATCATCAAATCATCGAGGGGCCCACAAATATCGCTTTTATCCCGAAGGTAAAAGGAATGGATAAACTTCGACTCATATGGATTGTTCTACTACTTGTTGAATCATACACAAAGGCACGTTTTATAACATCGAGTACGAATACGAATACGAATACGAATACGAATGTAATCTAGTACGAATGCGAATACGAATACGAATATAACCTGCTACAAATACGAATACAAATGTAATCTAGTACGAATACGAATACAACTACGAATACAAATACGACTACAAATGCAAAATGACGCCTTTGGTTGACACTAAGACTTCGATTATACAGTTAGTGTACCCCTTGAGTGTCACTAGAGCTTCAAATTAAATGCAAAAATACGCCTCTGGACCTCTACTGAGTTTCGAATATATCCGCCTGAGAATGTCGACAGAGCTTCGAATATACAAATAATGTACTCTTTTGAAATCAGCAGAACTTCAAAAATACTGTAATGTACGCTTATGTGTGATTCCAAATATTCGAAAATACAACTAAGTTAGTAGATAATAGTCATTCGAATGTAGAATAACTAAGGGTTTAGAACGCGTAACTAATACTATTTACATGGCAATTACTAGTACTTCGAAATCAGACCTAAGAACCAACCACCACACATAGGAAAATATGGGATTTTCTTGGGATAACATAACAACCAGTAACGAACCTAGATACAAATAGACAACTCAACACATAGGAAAATATGGGATTTTCCTGGGTAGTACAACAACATCTAAATGGATAAAGTAACAAACGAATAACTTAAAACTATAAGGAAAATATGGGATTTTCCTGGAATGACATAACCAACCTTTTTCGAAATTGTAACAAAGGATAACCAAACCGTTTTCATAAGAAAATATGGGATTTTCTTGATCAACAACTTTTCCAGAAAGTAAAGGAACTCGTTCTTTTCAAAACTAAACCGCTTATGAACTCACCAGCTTTATGCTGATTTTCAAACTGCTTGTATTCTCAGGTCAGCGTTAGACAGGTACACCGCAACCTTTTGGAGAAGATGGAGCGTCCCGAAGACTCATCTTTACTTTTGTTTATATTACATATGTAAAACACTTGTACAACTTTACTTTCAAACAGATGTAAACAATATTATGTAATGTAATGTTTTGTGATTACTGCTTTACTATGTGCATTGGATTTGATACTCAACGTGGAGTCAACCCCGGAAATGTTTCCGCCTTTGGTTTTCGGGGTGTGACAGATTGATGCGTTTTCGTGCAATCAATGTACTATCAACTCATAGTAACAACTCATATCGCTAGGTTTGAAGAATATAAGATATTATCGTCTCATGATCACTCATGATAAAATCCATGAAGTGATTCCAATGAGCGCGGGTTGAATCCAATACTCAGAACTTATGAGCACTCATGAGCGTTGTAGCCCTTTGTCCAACACCTTAGACCTCTACAAGCCAACCCATGACAGTCTTAATTCATATCTACTTCCAACATATGACCGACTGTGGATGGTTTGAATAACTTAGTCATTCCGGAAGAATAACCCAGTTTATTCGGGAAGTCAAAACATGCAAAGTGAAACACAATAATAATTGAATCCAATATGGTATCAAAGCCTATGAACATAAATAAAACACCTTTTATTTATCACCATATGATTACACATTATTTATTGTATACTGTTTCAGCTATCAGCTTTATTCTTGAATTTAAAACAATAGTTGTTCCATGCTCCAAGCATGTACACTGTGTTTTCTAAACACTAGTCATTCCATACACCAAGTATGCATACTATGTTTGTCTATGATCTTTACTTTGTGAACTAGATCCATTGAACATAACTTCAATGATTCTCTTTTCACACTCCCAAATCCTTACTGCAAATGCAAGAATTCCAAATTCATGCCATTTACTGAAATCTGTTAGATTCTAAACTTATATGCATTGATCCTCTTGTAATGATTATGCACAAAGTCAGAAAGACTTGACAACAAACATTACAGAGCATTCCAAAGGAGATCAACTCCTTAGAACCATCCTTCTTGCATTAAGTTTCCTAATCTTACACAGATTAAATAATTTCTAACTTTGAAACATTTCCAGATTCCATTTTGACTATCACTTCTGAACAAGAGTTGCCTCCTTACAGATTATGTCAATATGGTCCTTCTAGAATTATCACTATACTTCCAACTGTCCTTGAGCAACCAATCTTTGGTAAACCTTAGATTGTCCTCGACAATTGTTTAATCCTTTTAGTCATATCCAGTTCTAAACCGTTTCCCTTCTTAATGCCCCAGGCATTTGGAAAATTTTAGAAAGCATGAATATAGCACATGTAATCGATCCTATATCCGAAGCATATGGGACACGATTCATGATGTCTCACATAAAGACTAAACCAGTCTTTTGCTATAATATTTCCATTTCTATTTGCCAAGTTCTCATAATTCAGATTATGAAAAGGGATGTCGTAATCATAATCGAATTTAAGAACGCAAATAATGGACTCATATACAGAATTTTCCTATGTTGAGCCATTCCAACATGAAATTCATATATATAACCTTGACTAAATGATTAAAGCCTCATGATCTAAGCTTATAGATTTGAGATGAAGTATAATTTCCTCTCCCTTAATTATAGCAAAACAACTCTTTCCCAATTGAAACTTTTTGTTTTCTATAATTAACATTGCTAACTTGCAATACTTTATCATAATTATCATGCTCCCACTAACATGATGATTATTAGCATAACACTTATGCTCCCACTAGCTTTGACATGTACTCAGAAATTTGCTGACTTTCTTACCAAAGTTCAGATTTCTGATACTAGATTGTTTTGATAAAACTTTATCAAAATCATACACCTTCCCTTAGATAGCACACTTGTGTGTCTAAACAATTATGAAGAGGGATGCCAAAATCATAATGGTTAGACCTTTTTGCCACTTCTCACAAGTCCAGGTTAGTGTGCCAGTAAACCACACACGCTCCACTAACGACTTTGAGAATGCAAATATCACAATTGCTATCTAGCTAAAATCTACTTAGTGAAAGTGTTTCCTCACCATCATTTTCATGAATCGTAGAGAAACCTTATGACACTTAGATTTAATGGTGTATGAGTTCCTACCCATATGAAATTGTCAAAACCATAATCACAAGACAAATATAATGACAAATCCAAAACCATACGGATTGAACTCAATCTTAATTTCTTGCCACCTGGCAGCTCAAGGGCCTGCCATTGCTTCCAAGTTGTGCAACCAATTGAGAACTCTAAGAACTCATATGCAAAGCCAACTTTAACTGGAATGGGCATAGAATATGTCAACACGATAGGTTATAAACCTCAAGTCGTGTGCTAGTGAAGAACTTCAGGTTCTATTCCTGATTAGTTCTTGAGACATTCAAGACCTTTAAGACTCCCATTGTCCTCTTGACATATAAGACTTTCTTGTCAGATATTCAAGAGATAGTGTGGATTCTAATCAAGACAAACACTTCAAACTATTGGACTTAGTTGGTCTTTGTTTTATCCAAAACATCACAACTTACCAATTTCAAATGTACAAGAGTATAAAACTTTTACTCTTCCATTTGACAAGTGTTTTAAACCTTCTCTAAGACATGTCACTCAAGTTACAATCTTGGAGTATGCCTCTAAGACTTGTATTGGAACGAAGTATGACTCATCTTCTTGATTTAACCATTTCAACAATTCAAGATCCCTCTTCTTAGTCATAAGAATGCACTAAGATTTCCTTAGAGAACTAATTGTGCTATGGTTTCTTAATCATTAAGATGATCACAAAAACTGATACTAAAATACTCTCCCATCTTTTCAGATTTGAGAAACTTTTATCCTTCTGCCTAATTTGATTCTTCTTATTCGCTCTGTCATACATTGGAACCTTTTTCCAATGTCTCAGAGTTATACTTAAGCTTGTAAGTATAATCATATTTAATGAGCTTTTGTAAACTATGACGAATAGTTTTATCAATCTTTTGTGGTGGACTTGACCAGTGCACAAGAATGTGTACTCGATCCCTTAGTCCTTCACTTGACTCACACATCCATGTGAACAAGTAATTAGTCTTAATTTTCCAATACTTGAAAGTTCTCATTCATCATGCTATACCCCTTACATGATTCCAAGTCCCGATCCAAATGAAACTTAGGTGATGAGAATCTTTCCTTATTTGGTAAATTTTGACATTACCACAAATGAAAGAATCAATTTCATATTTCCACTCTTGCTATTAATGGAATCATATAAGCAATAATTTTTTCCTCAAATGCCATTGTAAGGATATTTTAAAATAAATAAAATCAAAAATTTTTCTTTTATTTTAAAACTTTGCGAAAAAACTTATCCTTACAGTGCAAAAGCACATGAAAACTTTGTTATTATCTATTCCTAAGCAATATATCATAACTCCTAAGAAGTAGCTCAAGAATCCGATCTTCAAACTATGCGATAGAAATCCATCTACGCGATCAGATTCAGCATATTCTTTCTTTAAGTTTCTTCACTTTTCTTTGATTCTTAAAACATCACCATGTGACCCAGTCACATCATGTATCAAGAATATCAGAATAGAAACTTAGCAGAGTTAGATAATGGACTTTACCTGAAGTAGAGTCAAACTTATTGAATTTAACATCCGTAGGTAAATTTGGAAGCTTCGCAACCAAAGCCCCTTTCTATGGCAATATAAACATATGAACCCTTTGGTAATGGTACACGGGACTATCACAGACTTAGCTTTTCTCTTTACCATTTGGTCAACCAAGTTGACTATGGCCGATCCCTTTCCATTGGGAAGAGAATGCTTTACTAGATATCCAATGTCATCATTGTCAATGTCCATAATGTTTTAGGAAGTTGATCTTAGCAAATAGATAAGATCATTAAGGGTCTTGTCATAGTCTGTTTCATAGGTATTCCAAAAGAACTCCCTATGTGACTTAGAAAGTAGTTGAGCCACCAACTTTCTCAAGACTTTGACATCCAACTCTCCCGGCTTGTCAATATGTGACTACATCTCCAAGATGTGACCACACATAGACCTTTACTTGCCAATAGGGCTTGAGTGACCTTAAACTTTTCAAGAACTTGTGGGTTAGGGAGAATAATTGGAGGAGGTGAATGAAGTATGATTTCCATGGAACATCATCTTCATTTAGGAAAGTTTGTTTCAAGAGATTTGGGAAGATCATAAATGTCTAAACCAGACATCTTTTGGGAGATATTCAAGATAGTTGATCTAAAGTCCTTAATATGACACCCAATATGAAATATTAAGGCTAGGACCCAACAAACTATTTTATAACTTGGAAGAGGGATGCCGTAATCCAAGCTATAAAATATTCGAAGGTAGGTGAATGACGATTCACCAATTTCCACCAAGATAAATGAAATGTATTATTTGGTTTTAATTGGTTTTGGAACTCCTAGATCTTTGAGATTCATTGAACTGTTCAATGGCATGTTTCAATCTTGAGTGTGCCCTTCAAGTTTTGTGACTGGGATGCCGAGGATCACAAAACAAGGTGTGAAGTAACCATGCAAATTACTTGGTACCCTTAAGTGTTTTCCCCTGAATCGATGTGTCGGTTAACCACACACGCTCCATCGATACTATGATAAACATTAAGTTACCCTTTGCCTACCTTGTTAAATATGAGTTAGTGTGCCGGTTAACCACACACACTCCACTAACCGACTTAAACAAAGTGCAAAGTGTAATTTCATGGATTAGCACCTTATTCACATTTTCCTAAGTAACTAAGATTAGGTATTATTAAGAGTTTAGTTACTTAGTATTTATCATTAATACTTTTAATGAAGGGAGAATTATAGTCCTGTCAAACCCGTTCGGCTAACGACCCTCCACCGGTCAAGCAAGCGGTGGGTGAGAGTGGACACCCATTAAGTTGCCATTTTATAGGTAACAACCTTATACCCACCTTATAGACCGGCTTCGTGAATGAGGCGTACTAGCGGTAAGACTGACTTTACTCTTATACATACATACATATATATATATATATATATATATATATATATATATATATATATATATTATTAACTTATAATATTATAAAGTATAAGGGTTGAATTTTAACTTTTAAAATTCTAAGGGCTAACTTGGAATTAAAGTATTCATAAGAGAAAACTTTACAAATTCCAAAACTTGAGGGCAAGTTTTGAAACTATTCAAAACTAATTAATTCCATAACTTATGTGTTTAAAGTAGTTTTAATCCAAAAACTCTTCAAGTTCCATAACTTGAGGACAAGTTATGGAAGACTTTAAACTAATAAAAGAATTAACTTTTCCTTTATTTTATAACTTATGGAATTAATTAAGGTTACACTTTTTTTTTGTTTATTATTTAATGAAGAGACTCTTGGTCCTCCATAACTTGAGGACCAGTTATGAAGTCATAAAACTATTTAATTAGAACTAGACTCTTCATTTTTTTTTGTAACCTTTGCCAACTATTATGAGTTTTATGAAACTTAAATGTGACTTTTCATATAACTTGAGGACAAGTTACAAAAACACATTTTAGAATCAACTCCTAGATTAATTTGGATTGAAAACAACTATTTCACTCAACTTTCTATTAATCTAAGCAACTCATAAGAACAAAATAATTCAAATAAAACTTTTTCATGTAATTAGTCTAAACCTTAAACTAATACAAAACATGAATCTATTGACAATTATCTTTGAAATTGGATTAGCATGAACATTACCACATCAAAAACAAGTTTATAAGACCAAAAACATCTTAGGGTAATGTTCCTAGTCCAATTCTAGCCAAAAAAGTCCAATTTATGCTGTCTGGGGGTCCAACTCGTCGAGTGCATGAACCAACTCGGCGAGTTGGATGCATTTTGCCTTGGACTCGGCGAGTCTGCTGGGCAGACAGCATCAAAACTCGATTTTTCAGCTCCTTTTGCAAGTATAACAAGAAAACAAGCCTAGGCTCTGATACCACTGTTGGGTTTTGAGCATTCTAACACTACTAAGTGTACATGCAACCCTAAATACCTTGGATCTATGTTTTCTCTATTATACATGCAAATATGAACATCCAAGGTATTATCCTAATCTAAGCTATAAAACAATGAATATAACAAGATAGAATACATACCTCTTTGATGTAGAATGTCTTCATGAAGCTTGAGTGCCTAGTGCCCCAAGTGTGACACCTCAAATGGTTCACACAACACCAAATACACTTGGAATAACTTGAGAGAATTCTACACTTCATGAAAAATCGGCTAGCCCTTTCTTACTCTCTCTAGTGGCCGATTTTGGTCAAGAATAAGATGCTTATATAGTTAGGGTTACACCATGTAAACCCTAATTGACATGGCCTTTCATTTCCATGATCCATGGGTACAAATACACCATGGAGCATCATATGAGTTTTAGCCCAACTAGATAATCCATGAAGCATTAGCCCACTATATAAGTATGGATGATTTGCACAATCAACCCATATATTTAATTAGTCTTCTTTTGATCATTTAATTAATCCTAGATTAATTCTTGATCAATACTAATTAAATAATCTTATTATTCTTATTATTAATATACTAGAACTTATAATATATTAATAACCATAAGTGTCTTATTCCTCTCATTTAGTTTATCCAAGTGCATGATGCCATGTAACCCAAATGGACCATGCCGGGTCGGGTTAAGTCTTACTAATTATAGTTATGGACTTAGATATTAATCCAACACCTCGGCATCCCAGTCACAAACAAGAGGGGCATATCGAGATTTAAACATGCCATTGAAATGTTCAATGAATCTCAAAGGATCTAGGAGCTTTCATAAAACTTAAATTTCTTTTTCGTTTTCAATGGTGGAAATTAGTGAATCGTCATTCACTTACCTTCAAATGTTCTGCAATTAGGGTTACGACATCCCTCTCCCGAGTTGTAGAATATTGTGTTGGGTCCTAGCCTTAGTATTTCATTTGGGTGATTTACTAAGGACTCAATCAATCAACTAACTTGAATTTGTTTCTCCCGTTTTGTAGATGTCAAAGTTCGACAACTATGGTCTTCCTAAATCCCGTGGAACAAGCATTCCACATGAAGATGGTATTCCACGATTTGATCGAGGAACAAGAAATCATGCTTCACTTCCTCCACCTCCTCCAATTGTTCTCCCTAACCCACAAGATCGAAGAATTGAAAGGTTCAATATCACTAAAGCCCTATTGGAAATGAAACATGAAGATGGTAAACCCGTGTGTGCCCATGTTCTAGGAATGAAATCACACATTGATACGTTGATAATGTTGGGTGTGTCATTCCCAGATGAGTTGGCTGTGAATTGGGTTTTGCAGTCACTTCCTGAATCATATAATGAGTTCAAAAGAAAGTATTATATTATGGATCATGACGACAACCTCATTGACCTAACTTACATGCTCATTGTTGCTAAATCAGAAATGATCTGGCGAAGCAATGGAGCGTATTTGTTGGAAAAGTCAACCGACCATGCTTCCGAGGACGTTCTAGGAGAACCGACCTGCGTTTGCTACCAAAAGAAAGGGTGATGGATACAAGTCTGCCCAAAGAGCCTGAAGAGTCCAGAAGATGGGAGAGTGAAAGAGTATGGCTGCACTTTAGGTAAAATCCACTATCTAACTCCGTTAAGTTCCTATTCATTGATTCTTAATACATGATGTGATAAGATTGCATTTGAATGTTTTGCAGGATCGGTGAAAAGAAAGGAAGCTTGGTGAAAGAGCAAGATGAATCTAATCACAAGGAATGGATCTTGATCGCATGGACGTGCAGATTAGATTTTGAGCTTAGATAGTTATGATAGAGTTGTTAGAAATTTTCCTTTTGAAATACATACTTTTCAATGGATTTTGCATTGTAAGGAAAAATGTTTTTCGCTGCTTTTATAAATAAAATAAATTTTCGTTTGACTTATTTATTTGTTTATTTCCTTGCAATGAAATCGTTATGAAAATTGGTGTTTGCATATTTCTACAACAAATGGATAAGATTCTTAATTATGTTAATAGTGGAAATGTCAGGAATTTACCAAATAGGAAAAGTTTCTCATCACCCAAGTTTCAATTGGACAGAAACTTGGAATCATGCAACGTGGTTGCACGATGAATGAGAAATTTTATATTTGGAAATTAGACTAATTCGTTGACAAAGTGTCAAGTGAAGGACTAGGAGATCGAGTACACAAAGTTGTGTGTTAATCAAGTCCACCACAAGGGTAACAAAGATATTCGTCATGATTTACTAAAGGATTAGTAAATATGATTATACTTATAAGATTAAGTGTAATTCTTAGTTGATTGGAAAAGTTTAAATCAATAGCAGAACGAATAAGAAGAATCAAGAAGGCAGAAAGATAAAAGTTTCTCCATTCTAAGAAGAAGGGATAGTACCTTTTATGCTTTACGATAGGTCTTAATGATTAAGAACCGTATCTCAATTGATCCTCTAAGTAAGTCTTAGTACAATTGTATGTCTAAGAAGAGGAATCAAGAATTGAACAAATGGTTAAATCAAGAATTCAATCATACTTCGTTCCAAAACAAGTCTTAGAGTTAAGATTATGACTTTGAGTGATAAGTATTAAGAAGGTTTTTAACATTCATCAAATGTGGAAAGTTGTGATGTCTTGGATAATACAAAAACCAACTAGGACACAAGTTGAGGTTTACAACCTATCGTGTTGACATTATTTTGGTTATGTGCTGTTCCAATTGAGTTAATTATGCATGTGAGTTCTATGAGTTCTCATTTTTGAACGCATAAAAAGCAGGCACCTTGATCAATGAAAAGTACATTGATAGGAAAAGGTAAGCTGCTTAACTACTTGGAAGACATGGTGGGCAGTTGTGCTACCATAAGGCAAGAAATCAAGATTAAGAAAGTTTGGTCCATATGAGTTTGAATTCGTCGTAAACTTTGGTTTTGACAAATTCACATGGATAGGAACTCATACACCATTAAAATCTAAGTGTCATAAGATTTCCTCCTTCATGAAAATGATTGTGAGGAAATGCTTTCACTAAGAAGGATTTTAAGAAGATAGTAGTTGTAAAATTGCATTCTCAAAATTTGATTATGGTTACGGAATCCCTCTCCATGATTCGAATTGTGAGATTTGGCAATTAGTCTTAATTGTTTAGACACACATATGAACTATCTAAGGCAAAGGTGTATAAGCTTAAGAGGCCTTGATAAAAGATTATCAAAGCATTAAGTATTAGAAACATGGACTAAAGAAATTCAATAGGTATTGTTTTTCTGGAAGTTAAGATGTTTTGAATACATGTCGAAGCTAGTGGGAGCATAAGTGTTATGTTTTTATAGTAATCATCATGATAGCGGGAGCATAAAAGTTATGATTGTATGATTATTATGGAAAGTTTTGCAAGTTGGCAATATTAATTATAGAAAACAAGAGTTATACCTTACAAAGTCGTAAGGGTTGTAAATTTGTTTTGCTATAATTAAGGGAGAGAATATTATGCTTCATTTCAAATCTAAAGGATTAGGTTGTGGAATGTTAATAAATTTAGTCAAAGGTACATAGTGTGTTCTTAAAATTTCGATTATGATTATGGCATTCCTCTTCACAATTCGAAATTTGAGAAAATAGCAAATAAAACATTATGCATCGTGTCCCATACGCTTCGGGTATAGGATCGATTGCAAATGCTTTAATATTTGACCATTCTAAAATTTTCCAAATGTCTAGCGCATTTAGAGAGAAAAGGGACTAGAATCGGTTTTGACTAAAATAATTAAACAACTATCAAAGGACAATCCACAGTTCGACGAGGATTGGTTGCTTATGAGTAGTTGGAAGCATGACATTGGATGGACCATATCAACATCATTACGAATAGATAAGATTCTATTAAGAATGAGTTGTCATATGGAAAATATGGAAGCATGTCCATATTGGGAATTGAATATTGAAAAAAAAAACTATGTTTAGATTAGAAACTTTTATGCAAAAGGATGTTCAAAGGAGTGTACTTTGAGTGAGAGACATCATATCTAAGGAATTGTCTTGTAACAATCTCCGATAGAATATTTTGTAATATCATTGGCAATAGTCTTTGTGACTTTGGTGCAGTGACATTACGAAAGGCTCATTGCATAAAATGTTAGAATCTAACATATTCTATAAGTAGCAAGAATTTGATATTCTTTCACTTATGAAAAAGGATTTGGAGTTGTGAAATGAGAATGATTGGAAATGTGTTTAATTTGATCTATTTCACAAAGTAAGAACCATAAGTAAACATTCTGTGTATGATAAGAGCATGGGACAAGTGTAATAATTCAAGTAAGAAGTTGATTACCCGAAACAACAAATAATGAGTAATCGATATGGTGATAAATAAAAGGTGTTTTAGTTATACTCAAAGGTTTGAGGCCATATGGGATTAGTATTATTCTTGTGTTTCACTTTGCATGTTTTGACTTCCTGAATAATTTAATTAGTTAAGAACAGTCAAATTTTTCGAACAGGCCAGAGTTGTTCATATGTTGGAAGTAAATATGAATGAAGACTGTCGTGAATTGGTGTGTGGATTGTCTAAAGAGCATTAGACATAAGCAAATGTTTGCTGCAACGTTCATGAGTGCTTATGAATATGATTTGAGCATTAGATTAAACTCACGCTCACTTGGATCACTCCATCACAAGTGATTGGTGAGACGATAACATCTTATATTCTTGAAACTGAGATGTGTGAGTTGTATCTTGCAAATTGGTTGCACATTGATAATATGTAAACGCACCAGTAACTTGGTGTCATAAAACATATTGTTGTGTGTGATTCGGTGAGTAAGTGCAAGTGAGAATTGAATCAAAATTTATCCGTTCCTTTTATTCAAAGTAGGATAAAAGCAATATCGTTGGGCCCCTCGATGATTTAGTGATGACAAACGTAAATGCTCGGTCGGGCTAGGGCTAATCTGATTTGTTCAATTGGTCAGTCGTCATAAATCGAAAGTCGAGAAATGGTACAGAAAGAACGATTTGAAATCATGTCTTATACGATATCTAGAATGGAGGAATACATGATCCCTTATCTAAAGGACACGCGTATCTGATAGGATCAGAGTTGACAACGGCTTTGGAAAGCTACGATTGCAGATCAGGATCTGAAGTCATACGCAGAATAGTTGTTAGACTTATCCAAGTGGGAGACTGTTGGATTAGTGTCTAAGTCCATAACTATTTTGGTATGTACTTGACCCGATGGTGCATGGTCCTTTTGGGTTGCCTTCACCAAAGCAACTTGATTGGAGAAATAAAGAGAGAGAGAGGTTATTATGATTTATTAATATGTTATGAGAATAATATATTAAAGGAGAAATCATATTTGTTTAATTAATATTGGTCAATAATTAATTAGGAATTAATTTTGTGATCAAGTGTAATTAATTAAACTAGAGGGGCTGAATTGTAATTATGTGATAGTTACAAAATAGGGTAAGGATTATCCTAAGGATAGGTTGGACGAATTTAAGGTGATAAGGCCTTAGAATTCGACTATGATAAGGATTCAAGGCTTATCTTATGGGCTGCTTGGTGGGCAAGCAACTAGATAAGGATAAGGACTGAAACCCTATCTCTACACCTATATAAACACCCCTTGGCTCATGATTTCGTCTAGACCTTCCTAAAAGGCTTCTTAGGGATGAATTCTATGCCTCTCCTCTCTCCTTATATCTTCTCCATTTGCTCTTGGTGTTTGTAAGCCATTAGAGGAGTGATACTTGTGACTCTCAGCTTTCTAAAGTCAATACAAGGAGGAATTGGATTGTTATTACTACATAACAATCAAGGTATGATCTTAAAACCATTTATATGTTAATATCGATTTCCATATACTAGAATTAGGGTTTACTAGTCTTGGATTCAAAGCATGTACAATAGAGAAACCTAGATCCAAGCTTTAGGGTTTGCATGAGCACATACGATGTTATTATGACCAAAACCCATCAAAAACTGGGGTTGAACACTAACCCTACTAGAACGTCTAAGAGGTAAGGACTCGTCAATAGGTTCAACATGAGTTTTCTCCTCAAGTTGAGTGCCAGTGTTAGAGGTTCCTTCATCGCTTTGCTCTTGCATCTCTTCAAGATCAATTTGCCTCCCACTGTCATCTTGGCTTATCAATTCCCTTTCTCGGAACACTCCTCTTCTAGCAACGAAGAGAACATTGTCACTCGGTCTATAGAAGAGATATCCAAAATATTTCTATGGATAGCCGATGAAATAACACTTCTCACTACGAGGTTCGAGCTTGTCGTGAGTCTCTCGTCTTATGAAAGCCTCGCAACCTTAAACCTTTATATGTGCCAACGAGGGAGCTTTCCCTGCCCACATCTCGTGAGGTGTTTTGGCAACCTTCTTGGTGGGAACTAAGTTAAGGATATGGGCGGCAGTCTCTAAGGCATACCCCCAGAAAGCTATAGGTAATGAAGCCTGACTCATCATAGAACAAACCATGTCCAACAAGGTCCGATTACGTCTCTCAGCCACACCATTCAATTGTGGCGTTCTCGGAAGCGTCAATTACGAAAAAATTCCACATTCTTTTAGATAGTCGTGAAACTCAAGACTTAGGTACTCTCCTCCTCGGTCTGACCGAAGCATCTTGATTTTCCTAACCAGCTGATTCTCCACTTCATTCTTAAACTCTTTGAACTTTTCAAAAGTTTCTGACTTTGATTAAGTAGATATATCCATATCTGCTATAATCATCCGTAAAAGTCACGTAGAAGCGAAAAGCATCCCTTGTGGTGGATCTAAAGGGCCCACACACATATCGGTGTGTATGAGATCCAATAGACCCTCACCCCTATCACAAGTACCAGTGAAGGGTGACTTGGTCATCTTCCCAAGTAAACAAGATTCACACACATCATCGTCCCTAAGTTCGAATGACTCCAACACTCCATCCTTTTGGAGTTGGGCTATGTGTTTCTTGTTGACATGGCCAAGGCAACAACGCCACAAGCATGCCTTATCTAGACTAGTAGACGAATCAATATTTAAAACATCATTTCCTAAATTATCAACAACCATCACAGATTCATAAATCCCATTACAAGGTAATGCATTGAAATAAAAGACACCATTCAAATAAACATTAATAGAACCATTAATATTATCAAAAGAATATCTGAAACCTTGTCTAAATAATCCATGAAATGAAATGATGTTTCTTGCCATATCTAGTGAATAGCAACAATTATTTAAATCTAGCCCTAACCCATTACTCAACACTAAAGAATAAACTCCGACTTTGGTCACAGGCGATGATCTTCTGTTTCCCATAATCAAGTTCATCTTTCCATGCTCCACTTCCCTACTTCTTCTTAGGCCCTGCAAATCAGAACAAATGTGGAAACCACACCCTATATCAAGAACCCATGAAGTAGCAAATGATGAGTTGTTAGATTTAATAGAATACATACCTGCAAAGGTGGGCTTTATCTTCTCATCCTTTATTTCTTGTGGATACTTAGCATAGCTTCATTTCAAGTGGCCCTTTTCGTGGCAATAAAAGCACTCTGCTTCCTTGGGGTCAGAGGAGGGTTTAGTAGGGCCTGCTTTGGTCCCACTAGAGGATGATTCATCACGAGACTTTCCTTTTTGGTGGCTCTTTGAGGGAGACTTCCTCTTCTTTCCCTTACCTTGGCTAATTGCCATCACAGAAGCAGCCACAACAGGGGACGGTGCAACAGATTTGTCTTTGAGGTTGCTCTTAGCAGTCCTCAATAATCCTTGGAGCTTGCTCAAGGATACCTCTTCTTTATTCATGTGGTAGGTCATTCTAAACTAGTTGTAGCAGGAAGGCAAGGAGTGGATGATTATGTCGATAGCCAAATCCTTATCAAACTTAACATTAAGTTTGAGAAGACGATCAACATACCTCTGCATTTTCTGCAAATGAGAGGTTAGGGGTTCTCCATTCCCCATCTTAGCGGTGATCATGTTGGTAATGATCTCATAGCGCTCTTGCCTCGCGCTCTGGTGGTACATGTCCAACAAATCTTGGTGCATTTCATACGGATACATGTCCTCATAGGACTTTTGGAGTTCGAGGTTCATGGTGGCCAGCATGATGCAATGAACTTTCATGGCATCATGCTCGTGGGCCTTAAAGGCGGCCAGCTCTTCGAAGTAGCAACATCTGGGATGATCTTCTCAAGCTTTTTCATCGAGGACATATTCTTTGTCCTCGTAGTGATCATGCGAATGTACCTCATCCACTCGTTGTAGTTTGACCCATCAAATGCCACCTTTTGACATAGGTTCATCAACGAGAATGACCAAGAAGCGTTGTTGTTGTTGTTTGCAGACATCTGAAAAAGAAAGGAACAAAGTTTGATTAGAAAATGAGTCCCTAATTAAACATCCAAATGAGAAATTAGGGCTAGGACCCAAGAACATTATATACAACTTAGAAAGGGATGCCGTACTCTAAGAGTAAATAATTTGAAGGTAAGTGAATGACGATTCACTAATTCTCACCATGAAAAACGAAAAAGAGATTAAGTTTTAAATGTATTTGAAAACTCCTAGATCTTTGAGATTCATTGAACTTTTCAATGGCATGTTTAAATCTTGATATGCACTTCAAATTTACGACTGGGATACCGAGGATCGCAAACAAGTTGTGAATAACCATGTGAATCAACATGGTGCACTAAATGTCTCTATCACCTAATCAATGTGCCGGTAAACCACACACGCTCCATTGATCTATGGCAACTATCGAGCCACCCTTTGCTACCAATGTCAACCCCAAATTAGTGTGTCGGTTAACCACACACGCTCCACTAACATTTGACAAGGGTACAAAGTGTAATTCCATGGATTAACATCATTTTCACATTTTACCCTAAAGTAACTAAGATTGGGAATTTGAAGAAAAAAAAAGCATCGTAGTTACTTTGTATCTTTCGTTATACTTTTAATGAGGAGAGGATTGCCCTATCCTACCTATTCGGATAACGACCCTCCACCAGTCAAGCAAGCGGTAGGTGTGAGTGTACACCCATTAAGCGCCATTTTATAGGCAACAACCTTATACCCACCTTATAGACCGGTTTCGTGAATGAGGCCTACTAACGGTAAGACTATCACTTTAAGTTATACATATGTATTTATTAAGCTTGTAATAATATAATAGTATAGGGTTGAATTTTAAACTTGTAAAATTCTAAGGGTTTGAAATTTAAATTACTCAAAATTAAACTTTTAATCATAAAATTTAAATTTCAAAACTTGAGGACAAGTTTTGAACTTTTCAAAACACAAGGGATCAAATAACAAATAATACATATTAAACAATTAATTTTATGACTATCTATATTTGACCTAATCCAATTTAAGTCACAAGATAATTACCAAATAATTTAAATAATCCATATTTATCACATAAACAAACTATTATTCAAAAGATTTGAAATTATCTTTTATTTTGATGAGGATAATCTTTCATAATCAATAAAATTCATATTTTATTAGTTTAAAACATATATGGTAATTATCCTTAAGCAAAATAGCAAGAAAATCCGGAAATATCACTGTCAGATGCTCCGACTCGTCGAGTCACTCGTTGGACTCGTCGAGTCACTCGCTGGACTCACCGAGTTAGATGGACTCGCCGAGTCTGATCGAATAGATGGGTAGAAAAACGATTTTCAGCAAATAAACAGTTAAAGCATCACATACAACAGAAACCAATCAAGGCTCTGATACCACTAATGAGTTTTATTCATAAGAACAATCCTATGTGCTCATACAAACCCTAATGCTTGGATCTAGGTTTCTCTATTGTACATGCTTTGAATCCAAGACTTGCAACCCTAGATCTATCATATATAATTCGAAAATAACATCATAAGAACAGATCTAAGTGTTTACCTCTTTCAAATTGGTTGAAATTCTTGTAATCTTCTTGACCTTGAGCTTAGAGTCACAATTATAACTCCTCTAATGGTTCACGAACCCCACAAGCAAGAAGGCAATATAAGAGAGGGTGAGAGATGCTAAAATCATCCCTAGGGTTCCCTTGGAATCAAGAGTAGCCGATTTTCATAGCCTAGGGGTCATATTTATACTGTAGGCTGCTAGGGTTTCAATCTAAACCCTAATGGACAGCTTAGCCACCAAGCAGCCCAAGGAACCTTCTGGAATTAAGGCTTTGTATGAAAATATGATGATCCTTCATCATAATTTCGTTCCCCTTTAATCCATTAGGTTTCCTAGCCCAAAACTCAACTATCACACATTTGACAGTTTATGCCCCTTTATTTAATTAATCTCTTTTAGTCACCAAATTAATTCCTAATTAATTTATGACTAATACTAATTAAATAAATATGATTTCTCCTATAATATATTATTCTTATAATATATTAATAAACCATAATATTCTCTCTCTCTCTCTCTCTCTCCTTAAATTACCTTGTCAAGTTGCTTTGGTGAAGGCAACCCAAAAGGACCATGCACAACCGGGTCAAGTACATACCAAATATAGTTACGGGCTTAGATACTAGTCCAACAAACATGAATTCAAGTAACTAAAGAATCAAATATTAGCATGCTAGTAATTAACAATCAAACACAAGATTAATACCAACTAATCAAATCCATAATAAATTAGCTAAACCATCAGTCAAAGTTTCATCTACCTAAACAAGAGTTACTCAATTCAGCTACTCATACTCAAAATCAAACTAAAACAAATCAAAGTAATAGAAATGTTTAAAATACCAAACAATTGAACTAATTATGAACTCTCTTCTCCTTTGATGCCAAAGCTAATTCCAGAACTTTTCTTCTTCTCAAAATCGTCTCCAGGAACCCCCCAAGGTAGCCAAAAGTCCTCCAAGTCGTAATGGACAAGGATATATATATATATATATATATATATATATATATATATAATTTCTGATTTTTCTAAGTTTACATCGTGAATCGATACCTCTCATGACGTGAGTACAAGATTTACGTGTTTGACAAGGACTCTTCCACCGGGTGCCTATCTTCTAGAATACTCCAACTCACTTCGTGAATCTAGACAACTCACGATGTGAATATAGCAGATTACGTGGGTTTTCATTCTTTTAAGTCTCCAAGCCTCCAAAGTTCCATGATTTATCAATTTTAGTCCCTTTCTTCGAAAATGCTTATACTTGGCTGCAAAATATAATTTAAGCTTATAAGTACCATTATTCTATACAAATAGCCAAAATATTAATAAAAATATAAATAAATATTGCCTAAAACATGTATAAATATGGCAATATCAGTATGCTTGTTTTTTCGATCAATGAGCGGCTGCAAGCGACCACAGGACGACCACATTCTTCTCTTTCTCTTTCTCCAGCCGCCCATCGCTACCTTTTGTCCAGTAGACGTTGTAGTGGAGCTGCTTCCATCGAAAACTGCCGCTGCTGCCCGCCATCTCGCGCCACCGCCGCCCCAGCAGTTGTTCCTTTCTGTTGCCGATCTTCGACCGTTGCACGCCACCAGGTGGGATTTGTTCAAGTTAGTGTGTGATGTTGTTGTTGATTATGTTTGTTGTGTGTGCGTGATAGATTATACGGAGATCGAGAGATAAACCCACCATGGTAGCCGATCATGGTGGTTGTTTCCCTGAAACCGTTTTCTACCACCACAAGCCACTGTGAGGTGGTGGCTGTGTGAGTGAATCCTTGGATTAGTGTGTTTTTGAAGTTGTTTGCACAGTATATGGCCAGAAAACCAAGAAATCCACCACCATAACCGTGAGGTGGTGGTTGCCACCATCTACCACCGCCAACCACCACAAGGGTGGTTATGTGTGTGTGTGTTTATTTTGAGTTAAAGCATTGTAAATTGTAATTAGTGAATAATATAATAAAGAAAACTCAAAACCACCACCGTAAGGTGGTGGCTGCCGCTTCCTGCCGCCACCAACCGTCGTGTTGGGTGGCAGTGTGCTTTAGCTTGTGTTAGTTTGCTTTTGTGATGCTTAGACATAATGGGACTAGAACCCTAACCACCATCGTGAAGTGGTGGCCGCCGCCGTGAGCCACCGTTGACCACCACTACCCGAGGTGGTAGTGGGTGGTTCTCGACTTAGGAAAACCCCAATTTTCCTAATGGGCCTAAGGACTTAGCTTTTGGGCCTAATTGGGTTGTGAAGGGTTAGAAACCCTAATTAGGGTTTAGAAAACCCTAATATTGGATATATGGATTATGGGTTGTCGGGACCCACATTTTGGATGACCGGACTGGGATTATGGATTAAGCCGACCACACTACATGATTGACCTAGTAGATTGATGGACTTAATGGATTAAGTCCTTAATGGGTTAAGTAAGAAACACTTAACCCTAATCGTTATTTCATGTGAAACCCCTAATCGTGTTGGGTTTAGAGATGGGCCTTTCTGTTGGGCCTAGATGTCTGGAATCTTGATGGGCCAACTATTAACAAGTAAATGGACTAGAATGCTTGGATTGGGCTTAAGGATAAGGCCCATTGGAAAAGTTTGGGCCCAATTTGGAAAATTGGGCCATATTTGGTAATGATGATTATGAGATATTCGACCATCAGAATGTCAAGTGTTGGACCAAGAATAAATGGTTGGGCCTTAAGGAAAGACCATGTAGAGGTTTGGGCCCAATATGGAAAATTAGGCCATACTTGGGCCTTGGTTCATTATTAGACTTTTGGGCCTTGGGCTTGAATCAAGCTAAGATAGGGGTAAAGTAGTCTTTTACCCCAAGCATGGACTTATGGATAAGTGTTGAAACCCAATTATTAATTAGGTGTTATTTTGATGTTGATAGATTTGGGAATCTGTCATCCAATAGCTAGGGTTGTGTCACCAGGACTTCAGCAGTGTGAGGTGATTTTTCCTCCAGTAGGAACGGGTCGAAGGCACCAATGCCAGCCCGTTTATGTATGTTAGCATATGCTGGACTTAGGTTCAATGCCGGGGGATAGCCCAATGTAACTTATATGTTCCGGACTTCAGTCTGATGCCGGGGAGGTCTCAAGAAACGTTTATGTATGCTTGATGTCTTTGTGATTCTTGCATGTTATGTGTTATGTGTTCCGGACTTTGGCCCGATGTTGGGGCAAGCCTGATGAATGTTTAGCTTATATGTTATGTGTTCCGGGCTTCGGTCCGATGTCGGGGCAATCCCGATGAATGTTTAGCTTATATGTTATGTTGTATGTATGCCGGACTACGGTCCGATGCCGGGGCAAGCCCAAGGAATGTTTATATTCTTATGATATATGTTTATGTTATATGTATGCCAGACTTCGGTCTGATGCCGGGTGGGGCCCGATGTCCGATACGGCCCGATGCCGGGCAAGTCGATGCTGGGCGGGGCCCAATGCAGTGGGCTAGGCCCAAGTTATGTTTATGTTATTTGCATTATTGATGTGTTTATATGTATACCGGATTTCAGTCCGATGTCGAGCGGGGCCCAATATAGTGGGCAAGGCCCAGTGTATGGTATGTGGTAGTATGGGGAGACTCGCTAAGCTTTGTGTTTATAATTTTCAGTTTTGGTTTCAGGTACTTCGGTTTTCAAAAGAGGAGCTTGGGATGATTGCGGTACACACACCACTTGTTTAGCCTGTGATGTTTATACTCTGATATATTTTGACATGTGACTTTGATACATTCAGTGACGGAGCTTGAACATATAGTTAGGGGGCCGAAAGTAAAAAAATCTAAAATAAACATTCTTACACAAAAAAAAAATCAATATTTTTTCAGCATTTAAACACCAAAATACCTAAAGTTACCATTCTTACATATAAAAAAACCAAATTTTTTAACAATTAAACAACAAAAATACCTAAAAAAGAATTACAATTCAGCCCGACGACCTTTAAGATCTTTAAAATCATCAATTACCGACTTTGAATCAATGTTTTAAGCAATTACCCATTCTTTTGAAAAAAGAATGAATGGTTTTCATCTTTCCCATTGTATCTATAAAAAAAAGCAAAATGTATGAACAATTCATTCAAAATCTACCAATTAACTTTAGTTTCTGCAAAAGAAAACATATAACATTGTTTAAGATTCTAATTTCTTGATTCCAAATTCCAACAACAATAAAATGGAGGAACAATTCAAATTAATTAACAATCTCAGCTCATTTAAGATAAACAACAAGCAATTGGAGGAACACATCAACAATCTTAGGTCATATGGACTGTTGGACAAACAAGAAGCAATTAGAGGAACAAAGTGTGTGAAATCATTTGACTATGTGAACACTGAATTGTGAAATTCCCACAAGACCAAAACAAGCAATTAAGCAAATTTACAAATGGAGACTGAACATTGAACAAGATTACACAAAGGAAAACATAACATTGTTTGAGATTCTAATTTCTTGACTTTTTGATTTTTCTTCCAAATTACACAATAACACAAAGTCACAAAGGAAGAATAGAACTTACAGAAGGAAGAACATAAAGGAAGAACAGAAATTTACAAATGGAGACTAAAGATTTTTCTTCCTGATTTTTTTGCTAGCTGCTGTCGCCTGCTGTGCTGGCGTGCCGACTGCTGCGTTTGCTGTGGTCTATGGAGACCGCCGAAGGCGGAGTGGGCGTGAGGCACTGAGGCATCTGACAACTAGAACAGCGAACAATGAACTAATGAATAACGGATTCAAGTATTCAACGGATTGACGGAAGATGAGGATTGGGATTTGGGGTTCGATACTTCAATTCGTCGTAAGTCCTTCATGAGTTCACGTCATTCCGATTTGGGCAGGAGGGGCCAAAGCCCATTTTCCATACAACAGGGCCTATATCTCGAAAAATTATACATAGTTGGACTACTTCTAACCCAAAATTCAGGGGGGGCCAAGACCCCTCCTGGCCCTAAGAAAGATGCGTCCCTGGATACATTGACATTTGTTATGATATTTTGAGATACATGTCTTATGATTTTTATATGATGAGGATATAGGGTTTTACTAATGATTTTAAAAATGAGAATTTTGAATCGTATTTTTGGGATGTTTCATACATTGTTACTACTACAATTATTACATGCACATCAAGTACAATTGCCCTTGATGTCCTTTGCGACATCAGACATGAGTGTATACTAGTTTGTGTTTATGCTTTTTTATTCTTGTTCCTATTATCCACTTATTGTTATTGTTTCATGTTTGATGTGTTTAGTTCCAACTCATGTTGTCAATGTTCATATTCATGTTATTTATGTGTATGTGCTTCTATCATATAATATGTGTCTGTAGTTACCTAATAAGAGTAAAATAAAGAAAGACAACTTAGTGTTATATTAAATAAAATAAATATATAAAATAAGTCATTAGTTTATGAGAAAACTACAAATTTGGTCCATGTGTTTGTTCAAAAATTAGGGTTTAATTCCTTTTCTCCCACCATCGTCTTTTGCTCTTGTCACTCAAACACACATATACACACACCAAAATTTTATTGATACCCACAACTAAAAGAAACGTACACATAGACACGTCGAAGCTTAAGAACACATAATAGATCACAACAAAACACTAATAAAATATCAAAAGCTTAATAACACATTACACATCAGCTACAAGTGAAGGCAGAAAACAAAATAAAAGCCGATTTTTTTCTTAACAAATTCAATAACACATAACTGATCCAACATAGCCTATATTTTAGCATAAACCCAAACATCATCATGACATTCTTGATTAACCCTTTGTATGATATTAGTTATATATGATTTTATATTTTCCGTATATTTGGTGTCAGGTTTTTGCTTGTCGTACTTGA
This sequence comes from Lactuca saligna, assembly GCF_052625555.1. NCBI lineage: Eukaryota > Viridiplantae > Streptophyta > Magnoliopsida > Asterales > Asteraceae > Lactuca > Lactuca saligna. The sequence goes on from NC_136419.1 coordinate 174,408,028, forward strand.
CATAGACAAGTTGTATTGACATGTTATCTATAATTCTGTGTGGTTATCTAGGAGGAACATTCTGTTTGTTTGAGGTTTTCTTCTCTAGAATTGCATGGAGATCCCATGATCTCATTATTGATTTATTTAGAGAAGTTTATTGAGGTTTGGATACTTGATATTTTTCACCCTTTCAGTTTCGTCTTTTGAAACAATGATTGTTTATTCACCTTTCTAGTCTATTTATGTAGCACCTGGTTCCTGGTATGTAAATTTTATCTAAGTGTTTTGCATTTTTAGCCTTGGACTCGGTGAGCTGTAGGCCCGACTCGCCGAGTAGAGACGGGAAATGGAGCACATTTAAGTTGGCGACTCGGCATGATTGAGCTCCAGGAGCTCGGATCTACTGCCTTTATGGAGCCATATTGCATGAAAGCCCTAGATCTACTCTTTTAGTGCATTTTGAGCCCTAAAACCTTCATTGGTGTTTATTTACACGTAAAGTTGGAAACTTTACGTGTTAATCAAGCCCTAGAAACCCAGATCTAGGTATGGCATGAGCTGGATTTAAGCAAAATCAAGTATATAGTATTTGCATGTGATAGACTCGGCAAGTCATTCATCGGACTCGGTGATTCGAGTCGCGAGTCCCCGAGTTTTCCCCCTTTTCGTGTTTGCGGAGTGGAGTAGTAGTCATGGGGTGTGACTCAGTGAGTCGGAAGCCAGACTCACCCATGAAGTAACTCGACGAGTCAATGCCCTGACTCGGCGAGTCCAAGGCAATCTTCTTGCCTCAAGAACAGACTCGGCGAGTTGTCCATACAACTCGGCGAGTCTCAGCATAGAATGTTCTTCGGATGAAGATGAACTCGACGAGTTGTTCATACAACTCGGCGAGTAGGATGAAGGACTATTGGACATGGGTTAGAAGAAAACTCGTCGAGTCAATGCCTAACTCGACGAGTAGAGACAGGTTTATGGTCAATCGAATGGATAGGGACTCAGCGAGTTGGCAAGCCAACTTGGCGAGTCGGGTCAACTGGAAGTTGACTTTGACTTTGACTCTTGGCTTGGTTAGGGATAAATGATCATTTTACCCTGAGGTCGGTTAGCAGTATTTGACTGAGTGTTTTGTGGGAATTATAGCCGGAGGATTTCCGGGGCAGCAGCAGCATAAGACAGTCAGTTCCCATGCAGATTAGCAACTACTTTGAGGTGAGTTACCTTCCAGTAGCGGTGGGTCTACGGCCACAATGCCGTCCCACCAGTAGGAATTGTATGATAGATGTTTGTCTCTGTGATATTCATTTAGGGTTGCTACTACCTGTGATATGTTATTGTGCTAGTATGATATGATGCTATGTGCTAGTGACAATAGGGGGGAGATAGTCCCCCAGAATACCGGTCGATAGGGACGAAGGGGCGGTTATGCCCAACCATGCTAGATAGATTATGTGTTATATGTGTTATGTGGTAGTAGTAGGGGGTGAAATAGTCCCTAGTATCTGGTCGAGAGGACCGAAGGGGAGGCCAGCTCCCAGATATGCTAGTCAGTATCCGGTCGAGAGGACCGAAGGGGAGACCAGCACCCATATATGCTAGTTAGTATCCGATCGAGAGGACCGAAGGGGATGCCAGCTCCCAGATAGACTAGTCTGTACCCGGTCGAGAGGACCGAAAAGGTAGGTCGGGCTCCCAGATATGCCTGACAATATATGTATGTTATGTGATTGTATGGTATGTGGTATGTTGGGGGAACTCACTAAACTTCGTGCTTACAGTTTTCAGTTTTGGTTTCAGGTACCTCTTCTTCGAAGGGGAAGGAGCTGGCGCGGTAGCGGCACATCACATACATGCTTTATATTCCGCACTATGAGATCTTCCTGGGGATTTGTACTCTGACATTATTATGTTTTATAAAATGGTTTCCAGACACGCAACATCTTTTATGAAATGACATGATCGGTGAATGTTTTATTTCTAATGTTTTGCAAAGTATATGTTTAAAAAAAATGAAATTTTTGGCTCGTATTTTTGGGATGTTACAATTTAGGTGTGTATGTATGGGTTAGAGACGTTTTAGATTCAGTTGGGGTGTATAAGAGAATTGTTCATGTTGATGTTTCATTCTAAATTTGTATAAAGGTGTTGGGATTGTTTGTTTGGTATGTATGGGCTATAGTTTTTGTTAAATTATACACTTAGATTTGAAGCGACCATTATTGGTTTTGCTACCATTATTTAGATTTGTCTCCATTTGAGTATGTTGTGTGGGTATTCTTAGCTTTGGATGATGGATGATACACGACTCGACCGATCATTATTTGGATATTCATTTTGGTTTGTTATTTCTTTAAACATCATGAAGGAGTTTTGGTGTAAGAGTTGGTCTCTGGTGCTTATACACTTCTTGGGCCATCTTGATATGTTGGGTAATTGCCATGATGAGTATGGATATTTTCATGATTTTATTCATTGAATGAAGGTTTCATGCATATTAATATAAATGTTTAGTGGATGTTTTCATGGATTTATTTTATGTTATCTTTATCCAAGTTTTAGGTAATATACATATAAATAGATACTCATAAACAGAGGTGACTCAACCAATTTGGGGGCTCTAAGCAAACAAAAAAAAATTGGGGCCCTTTGGTTTATAATTTAAACCCACTTCCAAACTATTTCTTAATGCATCTTAGCTAATCACTTATATAAACATGAAGTTTGCTAAAGTTTTGATCTTCCAGCTAATGTTGGACTCAAAGGTAGAGTTAATATGAAGCAATAGGATGGTCGGGCTTATATAAGAGAGGAAAGTTGGCCTAGTTTCATCCATGAGCGATGTGGGATATGTTTAAGTAGCTTCCAAAATAAAATGAATGGAAGGTAAGCAAACAAATTCGAACCTAAGACCCTTAGTTTAATAAACCAACGCTTTTACCACCAGACCATTCTCCAACTTGTCTTTGTAATTGTTGTGATATGTTAGAGAGGATTGAGTTGGAACTGTACGAGAGATCTGTGCAGGTATCTTCTCTTGATATCATAGTACAAAAGAGAGAGATGGTCGTTAGTCGATGTCCGGGAGGAGATCCCGGGACGAAGCTCCGACGATAAAGTTAGTATGAGATCTGAGAGAGATTATAGTAGATTACAGGAAAAAGAGAATTTCGTCCCCTTCTTCGTGAGGAATAAGGATCCTTTTATACCTGTTCGAGAAGCACGTCCCTCAAATGATTTTGTTGAGGCCTCCCTAGTGAGGTGCGACGTGGCAGACCCATATTGGAGGGTCCTCCGTCACGTCTTTTGCCTCATTCCCTCATTGGCTAGAAGGAGATCTTTTAATTGTTATGAATATCATGACTATCATCTAATGGGCAAGTGGAACTCTCTGATTAGTCCTACGTTTGGCGGGATGTAACCTCTTGGAAAAGAGGTTAAGGTGCGACTCTGCACTTTGACCACCGTACCAGTGATCTTCGTGTTGGTGAAAGCCCGGACTTGGCTTTAGAGTGGGTTCTGACCAGGCAAAGCCCAACGTTAGTTTGACTTCTCTTTTTTTGACGTTATCCCAGAGGGATACATTAACAGTAACCCAAGAAATACGTATACATACATATATAATTAACAGAATAAACTTTAAAATTAGGGGCTATTTATAATTGAGGGTCATGAGCCCTTGCTTAGTTTTACAAAGAATAGAACCGACCCTGCTCATAAAACACCATCTTTTGCAACTACTAAAAACACCATCTTTTGGAACTAGTAAGATGTTCCACAATCCCAATAAGAACATGATACATTTCTTATTATTATTGTGTCTAGGACTTTAAATGCGTGTAGGGTTATCCCAATGAATAATTTTTGATAGCCAAACTTCAAAGGAAATGAGTTCATAATTCTATAGATATCCAAACAATTTTGACCATCAAAACACTTGTATTCACACCCATTTCCCAAGTGCAAATGCCATAGTTAACTCTAAGGTGAGATCAACTCGTTTCAAACAAGTTTTATCTCAGCCCATTTTTTTAATAAAAATCAAAAGGGAAAAACAAAATTCAGGCGGAAACTAAAGAAACGGTCTCTGTTGTGTTGATGGAGACGAAGCTGGTAGACCGATCTCTGATCTTGAAGTTGAGGGATATTTCAATACCCTTGCCATAGTTATAGGCGTTTATGTTCAGGTACAACTGCATCATATTATTCGATCGAATTTAACTTCAAGCAAATTCGCTGTCGATGATCATCTACCATTGTACTTATATGTCAATTAGTTCGTCTTTTTCACTGGATTTAGGGTTTCACGATCTGTCATTAAAACCGGATACCATCTATTCCCTCAATTCGAGTACGCTTAGCAAAGGTGGTTTTCCCCAAAACAAGCGTCCAATTGAAATACAAAGCGAGCAAATCTTTATGTCGAACGTTATTTTTGTTTTCCTTTTGTTTCTCCCCTATTCGCGAGGGCAGGTTAAAGTAAAGTAGAAATGAGGTCGAACTTGTTCAAGTTTAACTGAAATTCATGATTCGGTTGCAAATTTACTTGATCGTATTCAAAATTAGAGGTAGTTTTTTGATCATCCAGAACATTTCTTCTTCTGATTCATCAGAACCTCTTGGTTTCTTACGAGTTAGGCCACTGATGTCGGCTTCTTGTTAGCACAGTAACTTCATTTCATAGTCATGGTGCATGCTTTTTTCTGATTGAATCTGATTTGTTAATTGTTTTGTGGGTTGCTGATTTGGTGTTTTTATGCAACTTGGTATGCTATAGGACTTTGATTTGATTGCTAGACATTGAAGAGAAGTAGTAGACATTAAGAACAATTAGGAGATGTCTTTTGACGGAGATCACAAGCAATGGATTTGTGGAAAGAGTGGTACAGTGAATTTACAAAGAGTTGGTTCTATTGTTCAACATATTGGGGAGCCTTGTCTTCATCAGTCACCAATAAAGGTTGTTGTTACTGTAAGACTCTGAAAAGCCCTCTTCTAACTGTTTTCTTCTTGAAATTTTCAACGCTTCTTTCATGATAATTGAACTTTAAACAAGGATGCAGGGTTTTACAAAAGGAAGGCCTATGTGGTTTTGTTACATTGTATCAGTTTAATATGTGAATTGTGCTTATCTAATGGTTGTAGTAAATGAAAAGTTGCTTTTTATAACGGGCTAAATGCAAGAAGTAGCAATGCAGTTCCTTTTATTTGTTTATTACAGGATTGTATTTCTATTTGTATAATGTATTTATTACAACATTGTGCTTTCAGTTTTTTTTTTTTTTTTTTTTTTTTTTTCTCATTAGAACATTGTACTTGAAAAATCTATGTAATTATAGCAGTGAAACTAGCTTTGTTTTTGGATGACATTGCTATAATTAGGTAAACTTTTCAAAGAATGATGCTGTAACATGAATAAATGCAGTAAGATATTATAATAAACAAATAAATGAAAGTACATTTCTATTTCTTGCATTTAGTTCTTTTACAGAATCCATGTATGAACAAAGTTTACAAAATGTATCAAGCTCTGTGATGATACTGAAATAAGCTGTTGGTTGAAATTGAATTTGGGTTTCTAAAAGGAATCATTAAGGCCAGTTATAGCAAATTTAGAGAGGGGAGGCTTTTGGTGGGAAGAATCATATTTTCTTTCACATGTTTAATGTTTTTCCCATGACAGAGTTGATAAAATTTAGTAGAAAATAATATGTAAGGCATTTTTATAGGGTTAAATGCAAGAAATCACAATTTCCTTTCATTAATTTGTTGATTCTAGCATCCGACTTCCATTTCTTCTTATTACAACATTTTACTTTGAAAAATACTATAACCGGGTAGTTTTCAAAAGCAATGCTGTAAATATAATAAAAAGAAATGAAAGTAGCATGTGCTACATTTTCTATGTAAGTTAAACACTTCCAAGGTTTGATGTGTCCATTCAGTAGGAACTAACAATAACATTCAACATTAATCAAATATTATATATTTTTTTAATTGTTGAAGTTGTATTGCCAATAATGACTCCTTGTGTAAATTATGCAGATAAACAAAATGCTTAAACCAGAAAAGTGGCAAACAACATTTGATAGTGATGGAAAGGTTTTTGGTTTTCAGAAAGCACTGAAATTGATTATTTTGGGTGTAAGCTTTTACTTTTTCTTCATCTTTTTTTTTTTTTTTTTTTTTTTTTTTTTTAACCTTTTAGCTCTATTATATGGGATAATCATTACCATAAGTACACAATATTATTCTATTTTCCAGTCTTTTTAGGCATATGATATAACTTCCCTAATGTTTTAAATTTGTGTGTAGGGGGTAGATCCGTCAATAAGACCTGAAGTGTGGGAATTTCTTCTAGGCTGTTATTCTTTGAGCAGTACAGCAGATTACAGAAGAAGGCTAAGGGCTGCAAGGAGGTCTGTACTATGTACTATGTTGTTTGTGTATACTATTTTAACTGCTTATTTTAATGTTCATTTCTTTCATTGTATAAATTCTTTTCCACCAATTACCAGATTTTGAATGCCTTTTGTGACACATATCATGTTGCATGCATTGACCTAGTTTGTAATATTAGTTTCTACATCACTCTAATAATTAGTATGATTGGAAAATATATAACACCAGGAGAGATAAAGAAAAAGGGATTACTTTAATTAATAAATAAATATTGTTTACAGCTGATAGTTATTCTAAAATACCAACTAAAATATTCTTAACTATTACTTTCTCACATAAACTTATCCTTATTATCAACTTTTAATCCTATTTAACCAAAAAAAAAAATGATATATAGTGTTAATTCCAAGAACTAGCAACATACCCTCATTGATTCTTTAATTAATTATTAGGGTTAATATCATAAAAGACCTTATATATTGTGTTTCTTCCAGATTAAACCTAAACTTTATTTTTTTCCTGAAAACGACCTTGCATTTTTCCATTTTTTTATTTGGCCCTTTTAGTAGTTTTTTCTTTTCTGAAAAAACTTGTCAAATGTGAGGTTTTTTTTTTTTTATTTACGAAAAAATAAAAATAAAGTTGAGGTTTATTCTGTAAAAAACACAATATATAAGGTCTTTTTATGATACTACAGTGCTGTGCTTTGAAATATATAATGTCAATTAAAAACAAAGCAATTTTCACAGCTATGGTTGGATATATTTTCCAAACTACAATGCCTTAATAGTCGACACACAAATAAACAAAAGTATAATTCTATTTCTCGCATTACCCTTTTCTTTTTATGGACTTATCTTTTATATATACACCAATATATGATTTAGTAACACTTTTTTATAAAAACTTTGGATGCAGGGAACGCTATAAAGACCTTATTAATCAATGTCAGTTAATGCATTCCAGTATAGGCACAGGTTCTTTAGCCTATGTTGTGGGGACAAAAGTCATGGACATGAGAACAAAAACAGAAGATGATGAAAGAAGAAAATCTGAAGTAAAACAAGAACAATCTTCCACCATTGATTCTAATCTACTAGAATCTTCCTGCAATTGCTCTGATATTTGTGTAGAAACTTCTTCTACTACTCCATATAATAGAAGTGAAGGGGATGATGAATCACAATACAGAACTTCAAATTATTACGATTTCCCCCCTTTACCTGTTACAAATTTATTTGAAAAAAGTGATGTAGTGGTTGATAATAAGAATGAAGTTAAGTCAAAGTCAAACGATGAAAGAGTTTCCACAAGGCGGAAGCTTAGATTTGAAGAAGATGATGATGATGGTGATGGTGATGGTGATGATGATGATGATGATGATGATCATGTGTATGATTTTCAAATTAATAACAATGTAGATTTGGTAATGGAAGAGAATTCTAAATGTGGTAACAAATCAAGAATTGAAGTCACGGGGTCTGAATCAAGATCTGGCAATGTGGAATATGAAATGGAGGAAAGAAAGAACGATGTGTCTGAAATTAGGGTTTTGAAAAACACAGTGAAATCACATGGAAGAACAAGGAGTCAAGATAGAGTGTCTGAGTGGCTTTGGACTTTACATCAAATTGGTAAGTTTTTGTTTATAGTGTATGATAATCGAGTAATAGTCAATGTTAGTCAAATAGTCAACTACAATTGGTCAATGGTAGTGCTATATACAAGCTCAAACTTAGGAGCTTTTTCATTGTTTATTGTCTTTTATTCTTTTTAATTTTTTAACTAGAAGTAAATTTTTTTTTTGTTTAATTACTATATGCATAAAATTCTAACCTTATAAAACGTGCTAATTTTGTATAAATGTAAATAATAGAAAGTTAGAATCTTAGTGACGTTAAGAAATATATAAATTAGAAAATTAGAAAATTTTCAATAGTTAAAAAATATATGAGTCTATAAATATTTATTATTATTATTATAATATTTTTCTAGTTGGTTTTATCTTTATTTCCTTTGTTGTAGCAAATAATTAAAAATTAAATATTATTACTGATTTATATAACAAAAATAAGTATATATAAAATTAAAATCAGTGGGACCCATGAATAAATTGTGGACAGGTTTTTGTTATGGTGGACAATTGGAGATATACCCTTTGACTATGTTATTAATAAGTGTGGAAAAGTTGATATATATATTCCTTACCTTGATTTTGTATGTCCTTTTAAGAAAAAAAAAATTCTAAAATGTATTTATTGTTTCTCTTTGTTCCTTTTTGCAGTTGTTGATGTTGTGAGAACAGATTGTCATCTGGAATTTTATGAAGATACAAAAAATTTAGCAAGAATGTCAGATATTCTTGCTGTTTATGCCTGGGTTGATCCTGCAACAGGATATTGTCAAGGTTGTGCTTTTTTTGCCTCTTGATTTTTTTTTTTTTAATGAGTTAAATGCAAGAAATAACAATTTACTTTCATTGATCTTATATATAGATGTATAGCATCCCACTTTCATTTCTTCCTATTACAAAATTGTAGTTTGAATAATCTACCCAATCATAACAATGCCATCCAAATACAAAGCAATTTTCAGTGTTACAGTTGAGTAGATTTTTCAAAGTATAATGTCCTAATAAAGGAAAAAAAAAATTACAATGCTAAGTTGTGGTAGATTTTTGAAGTACAATAGTTTAATAAGAAAAAGATTGGAAGCACAATGCTCTAATAGAAAGAAATGAAAGTTGGATGCAAGGTATAATCTGAATTATGAAGTGAATGCAACTCTGATTGCAGGTATGAGTGATTTGTTATCGCCTTTTATTGTGCTCTTTGAGGATAATGCTGATGCTTTTTGGTGCTTCGAGATGCTTTTAAGAAGAATGGTATTTCTAAACTCGACACATATATCATTTATTGGTTAAATGCATGAAATAGTGATGATGTATTTCCATTTATTTGTTTCTTATAGCATCTTACTTCTTCGTTTCTTCATGTTACAAAATTATACTTCAACTCTTTTCATATGTACTTTCGTTTCCTTTTCATATTAGGACATTAAACTTTAACAAATCCACTCAATTATAAGGGAAAATCACAATTTTCCAAATCATTAAAGTTTCAAACATTTTTCCAAATCATTAAAGTTTCAAACATTTTTCCAAATTAAACCATTTTGACCTGTCATATCAGTTTTGACCGATAATTTATAACCCACTTTGACTTCTTATATCATGTCAAAATGGTTATTAAATTGGAAAAACATCCCGAAACTTTACATCGTTATACTTTTAATTTTTTCTTATAAACAGGTACTCTGAAAATTATACATCCTGTTTGCTATTTCTTGCATTTAATCTTTTAATTATACATCCTATTTGCTAATCCTTTAATTATAAGTTTGTTTTCCTTGTGTACAGCGTGAAAATTTTCAGATGGAAGGAACGACAGGTGTCATGAAACAATTGGAAGCACTTTCACATATTTTAGAACATGTAGACAGGGAAATGTTCACTCACCTTTCACAAATAGGTGCTGAAAGCCTCCATTTTGCCTTCCGGATGCTTCTAGTACTTTTCCGACGTGAGTTATCTTTCAGTGAGGCACTTTGCATGTGGGAGGTATGTATTCATTCTTCTTGCTTAATTTCTCTAGCTAGGATATTAATTAATTAATTATTAATTAATATAATAACATGTCCTACATGTAATAATTACCTTTGCATTAGCAGCAACTAAGAAATAGCATTGTATTTTCAACTTTTTTTTACCATACAGGACGTAATGGAAAAAGAAACAGATCCTAAATGAAAATGATCATCTTAATTTCAAACTTGAAAATTACTAAATTGCCCTTTTGTTGTGACCAGATGATGTGGGCTGCTGATTTTGATGAATCCTTGGCTTTCAATCTGGAGAACAGTTGTCCTGAACTTCTAGTCCTACAAATCCCAAAGGAATCAACTACAGCCACAGCCACACAAGAGGAAATTATTGAGAATGAAAACAGTGGATCAAAAAATGGTGGATCAGAATCAAAATGTGGGAATTTAGAGCGCTCAAACTCCGAAAATAATGGAATAAAATCCACTTTAAATCATCCCTTTTGTGGATTGACAAAAAGCTTGTGGTCAAAAAATGATCGTTTTCAAATATGCACGATCATATCATCAACGAGGAATGGCGATGATGAGTTGCCTATTTTCTGTGTAGCTGCAATTCTTATTCTCAATCGCCATAAAATCATGAGAGAAACACGTTCGATTGATGATTTGATAAAGGCAGGTGGATTATAAGTTTTTATTTGTACACTAAACGCAAGAAATAGCAATTTACTTTCGTTTGTTTGTGCTTTTTATAGCATCCTACTCATTATGTCTTTCTATAAACTTTTTTTCTTATTAAGACATTGTGGTTCGAAAAATTTACCCAATTTTAGCATTAGATTTTCACTTTTTTTTTTCTTCCATATTTTGAAAATTCTCGCAGTTATAACAATGAAAATTACTTTTTATTTGAATGACATTACTAAGAGGAATTGAAAGTAGGGTGTTATAAAAAACATAATGATAGAAGTACGTTGCTATTTCTTGTATTTAACCCTTTAGTTAGTGTATTATATTATCCTACTCTTGTTTCTTTCTGTTACATCATTGTACTTTAATTTGTTCTATTAAGGCATTGTAGTATCTTGAAAAATCTACCCGATTATAGCATTACCTTTACAGTTTTTCCTTATCATGGCTTTATACTTTGAAAGATCTACCGAATTATATCAGTGAACATTGCGAAAATTGCTTTGTATTTTGATGACATTGCTATATTTTGATAGATTTTCTAAAGTACAATGTTGTAATAGGAAGTAATGAAAGTATGATGCTATAATACACATATCAATAGAAGTATGTTGCTGTTGTTTATGTATTTACTATTTACACATGATATGTGTCCCTTATTTGGTTTTGATTTCTACTTATGATGCAGATATTCAATGACAATATGCTGAAGATTAGGGTTAAGAGATGCATACGTACAGCCATTAAACTCCGAAAGAAATACTTCTACAAGGTTTAAACATATAAATTATATTCATCTTTTTTCTTTCTAATTCACTTTGCACTTCTTATCATTTTAGTTAAACTCATTAATTATCATTTATTTTGAAAGCTTTTACTTTTTTTATGTCAAGTAAAGTATAATGGGTGAATTTCTTGTGTTTTATGTAATTTCTGATGTTTGTGAAGTAATATTGTACTTTTGCATTTTATCCATCTTTTAGTTGTACGTTATAAATAGTGTTTATAACTTGTAAATTATTAAATTTCTAATATTATTTATTTATTTATTAATTTATTTATTTATATATAAAAGTAGAGATATTCGTCTTTTTGACACTATTTTTTTCATGTAAATCCAGCTAATCAAGAATAGAAGCCCAGCTGCTACCTATGATGACTAGTTTGTGATGCTTCAAATTTGTGATCAAAGATTTTACCTTTTTGTTTTATATTGGAAGAGTTCATAGCAATGTGCTTATGCCATTTCAACATTCATCAAGTACGTTTAAAAATCGCTCGATTTTTAGTAAAGGTACTTTTTGTTTTCTTATGCATGAGCCAATTACATTCCATGATCATGTTTTGTTGGTATGTAGGGGTGGAATGAATTTTTTATATATTATATATATATATATATATATATATATATACACACACACACACACACATAATTTAATTATAGTTATTAAATTTTTATTTACAAAAATAAAATATTAAACATGATAAAAGCTCATTAACACCCAAATAAGATTATAAGAAAAGTTATATTTTCTGGATTTTTTATAAAATAAAATTGTAACTTTATTAAATTAGGGAAAAAATTTACAAAGATCTGTGTCATTAAAAATTACATAAATAGGGTTGTGTTGCAAATTTTTGTTCGATTGGATGGAATGGAATGGGCAGGTAATGGAATAAGCAACGTAAGAGAATGACTCATTACATTCTTTGATCATGTTTTATTGGTTTTTGGAATAAAATGAGTTTTTATATAAACTTATGTAATAGAAGGTTTAGTTTTAACTCTATTCTGTATATTACTTAATTATAAGCAATGAAATTTTATTTATATAAAAAAATTGACATATAACCCAAATAAGACTAAGAAAAAAAACATATTCTAGATATTTTTAGAAAGAAAATTGTATTATGATTAAAATTTAGAGATTGAAAAAAAAGATCCGTATCATAGTTACATAAATAAAAATTGGTTATATTGCAACATTTAATTTCATTCGATCATGGAATGGAAAAGAAAACGCCATCGTCTGGCTTGCTAAGGAAGGAAAGTTAATAAATTTGATGGAATCACATTCCTTGAAGAGTGGTCAATTCCATTCCATTGGACAAACAAAACAACTTTTTTCCATTCCAATGGAATGAACCATTCCATTCCCTCCCTCATTACATTTATGTAGAAAGGAGTTCCCCTTCCAACTTCCTACACTTGTGAAGTTAACCAACTATATTAACATTTTATGTAGAAATAAATCTAAAATACCCCTCTCTTGACTTGCTAAATAAACTTAACAAATGATTTCATTTTAGTGGATGTTTGTTCGTGTGATTCCATGAGATTTGGCGGGAATCGAAATTCAATTCCATGGCATTCCAGCCTTTGATTGCAAAGGAGTATTTTCATTTTCTGAAACCTTTTATACTGTTTTGTTTGGTTTTCAGGATTATGAATTGGAGCCCTAAATGATTGTCATAGGAAGAGGCTGTTCATGGGTACATCTTGCAAGGTCAGAAGAACACAATCTCTTTATTTGTGTATTGTGTTTAGACATTTTTTTTTGTTTTAATATTTTGAGGCGATTATAGAAGGTTTCACGTTTAGCTTCCATACAACATGTAAACTTAGAATCAAAGAGCTCGTTGCAATTCTTGCTTTTCAAGAGGAATAGGTTTTTTTTATTCTTTTTTCTGTATATTATAGCATCATGATTTCATTTCTTTCTATTATAGTATTGTACTTTGAAAAATCTACCCAAATATAGCAATGTCATTCAAATACAAAGCAATTTTCATTGCTATATTGGGTAAGATTTTACAAAGTATGATGTTCTAAGAAAAAAGTTAGAAACTACATTGTTATACTAGCTAGCAGAGTTTTAAAATTACAATGCGTTAATAAGAGAATATTTGAAAGTATAATGTCATGATAGATATTGAATAAAAAAATCAAATCATTGTGAAAAACCCAAGGTCTGGTTTTTTGTGTTAAGAAAAATTGAATTTTCAAGGTAAATTTGGTTTCTTTTATATAAGAACCAGAATCGAATGTGAAAACCTTAAAACGACGTCGTTTTGTGTATAAGTTTTAACCTATTAATTTACTATATTAAAACAATGACATGCGTTTACGGTTTTTATTTAAAATTAAAACAATGAAATGCCTTTACATCGTCTTGTATCTTTTTTGGTAAATTACCTTTATTGTTTTTTATTTTATCAGCAAGATTACAGAATGAACACAAAAAAATATAAAAAACCGGGGAAAACCCGAAAAGACCGAAGATAATCGGTCTCGTCAAAGTCAAAAACCAATGTTTTGGTTAGGTTTCAGTTTTAGCCAAAAACTATACCAATGCTACAATACACAAACAAATGAAAATACCTTACTGATCTTACATTTAGTACTTTTATTAATAATAAAATGACAACATTGGCTTTATAAACAAGATAACTATATCAATCTATTTGTTGACCATTCTGCAATCGAGTCGAATCTGACCCTTGGTTCCCGTAAGAACCTTAAGCCCACCCATCCGGCTCATGGAAAAGGCGAACCCAAGCTTGAAATCTTGGAGCCCTGCAGCATATTCATCGGATAGGTCATGTGTATCTTCACCATAGATTAGCTGTTGGTCAACTCCTAGAACTGATTTCTTTTCCAACACTCGAGAGTAGTAGGAGTTGGTGAAACTGTGACTCGGGTTACTTGGGTTTAAGTTTATGAGCGGGTTGGGTTGACCGAGTCTTACTTTCTGAGGGCATTCGGCTCGCAAGTAAGTTAGTGTAGAGGGTTCCATACTTGGGTCGGGTTTCCCGGTGTTGTTGAAATTGTAGAGACGGTCGAGGATGTTACTGCATCTAACTCGGCCCATCATATGTGCTCCTGAATGTACAAAAGAAAAAACACGTAAGAACAGAACAAGTTGTACTGTGTTTGGTGTGTATTAGATTTAGACTATTTAGATTGAGGCCGATGTCAATAGGACAAAAATTGCAACCTCTTTGTCATACTAAAAAAGGTGGGACATGGACTCGCTCTCGATCTCCCGTTTTTGTGAAAGACGTAAATGCTCTCCTCATTTCTCACCATCGAAAATATACATAGAAAGCGAAAATATACATCGAAAGTGTGTAGAGTCCTGTCTAGTCTTAGTATGTGTAACAAACACGGTTGAAGGTTGTGTTTGTTACCTAAGACAAGACTCGACAAGCTTTCTAGGGTTATTCTCGATGATGAGGATGGGGAGGACATTTACGTCTTTTACGATAACGAGAGATTGAGGGCGAGTCCATGTCCCACCTTGTTTAACCTTTTTATGTAGGACAAAAAAGTTGCAATTTTTGTCCCATTGACATTAGTCTCGGTCCCAGTCTAATGCATATCAAAACCAAATGTTGTACAATGACAAATATACTTGTATGGACGCTTACCTAGGAGAGTAACCATGTCTTGCAAATCCAAGCCTTTGGATTCAAAATATGCCAAAGACGATTCCCAAGACATGGAAGGCGAGGGGAAGTCTACCCATGCTGCATTCGATTCGAGTCCATCCCTTCTTCCCAAGAAAACCGGATACGATGGCCCGCCCGACTGTTTAAATTCATCAACAAGTTGTTAACTCTTCATATGGGATGAACTTAATTTCGGATTTAAGTTGCCATGTCCATACGGCTTGAAAATGCAAGAAATAGCAACCTACTTTCATTAATATGTTTATTATATTATAGCATCCTACTTTTATTTTTTCTTGCTAAATCATTGCACTTTTATTATAGCATTGTGATAAATTTCAACACAATTTGAATTTATTTATCATATTATAATGTCCCAAAAAGAAAAGAAAAACTCAAAGTAGAATGCTACAAATGAATAGATTTTTCGAAGTGCGTGCGTTGCAATTTTATTTTTTGCATTTATGCATTTGGTTTACTAGCACGGGCGCTTACCAAATACACGGCGTCTCTAGCTGCAATATTGAGAATGTCAGCACATGAAACTGCTCCTGGGCATCGTGCTTCCAAGACTTGCTTGATCTTATCGATAAGCACGAATGCTGCTAGTCCTCTGGCTTTTGGTGATGCTTTCTCTGTATTTGGCCCATCTAGTAGAATCGATGCATCGCAACCCTATCATTATTTTCTCCAATTAGCTTTTCATATTTCAAACTCATTACAAATCAAATACTCAATGTGTGTGTGTGTTTGTGTTTTTTTTTTTTTTTAAATCGTAATATTTTCAAAGACAAACATGGTAGGTAAATATGATAAATCATTTGTTAATTTTTTTTAAAAATGACAAAAGATAAATGAAAGACGTTGGTGCTCAACTCCCAAAATATCTTAAGTGAGAAAACGTGTTGACTCATCCACAAAACAAGCCTTCTTTTGCTCCTTCAATCGGGTGACGTAAAAAACGTTATCTACTCTCTTCAATGCCTCTCAAGTTTTCCTCACTTGTTTTAATATTTAATAAATCGCAAACTATCTGTCGTTTTATCATTAAAAGGCTGATGATGGTTTACGTAATCTCAAAGACTCGAAGTTGTAAAAAATTGTTTCATAATTTATCAAACCATCAATCTAACTTCAAGTTGGAACACAACACAAGTTTTCTGGCGAGGTCTTGTATCTATGTATCTACATACATACATACATACATACATACATCCTAACACAAATATATACTTACATATGTCCAAGAGGATGTATTTTTATATACGTACATGCATATATGTGTATATACTTTCATATATTCACATACATCATACATATATATACAAATAAATAGACATACATGCATATATAAGTATATAAGTATATATATATATATATATATATATATATATATATATATATATATATATATATATATATATATATATACACACACACACACGTACATGCATACATTGAATTGCAAAAAAATGCAAGGTTAGTAACTAATATGATGATGATGTGTTGAGAGAGACTAAGAGAACGTACATTGACCATGCAATCAGCATAGAGCAACTTGATGAGCTTTGGAGCAACAGTCTTATCATTAGCCCATATAAGCTGCACTTGGTGTCGAACAAATGGCTCCACGTACGCACACGTATTGTGCACTTTATAAAAATGGCGAATTAATGGTGCCGACTCAGGCGGCATCCCTATTGCCGCCTGACTGCCGCCAACCATCGTCTCTAGTGCAACCAATGCAAGAATGGAAAGAATCACCAACCCTTGTTCTCTCTTCATCTTTGTATTAAGCTCAATTGAAAAGGTTGATGTGAATGCCTCATTGGAAACATGCTACCATGTATATATATAATATATATTGGTCTCCTTACTTTCTAAGGAATAGTTAATATTTATAATTTTATATGTTAATCTTCTGTCATGTTTTTTAAAATTAGAAAAGTATGTCTTAAGTCTATCATATTGTATTTCAAAAGACTTGGTATGGGTTATGTAAAAATGGATTGATTAAATAACAAGAAACGAGTGGATGACAAAAAAAATGATGAAGGGCTTAAGACGTTTATAATGGTAATGCATAGTTTAAATGGTTTTGGTAAAAGTTTTTGAAGTCCAGTAATCAAATTAGAAAGGAAGTGAAAGTGTGCTATAAAAACCGTAATAATAACATAAGAACTAAACATTCAACTAGGGATGTTCTATGACACCAACACAAGAATTAGACATGAAAATAAATGAGGTTGGGTTAGAAATTTCAACCCGTTTAATTAAACAAGTTGATACAACACGAAACGAAATTAAATGAGTAAGGCTAGGATCAAACTATCAACACAAACATGACTCATTTATTATATTCAACTTTTTAAATTTTTTTTAAGTAAACTAGACATGACCAAAACCAAATATAAAATAAAACTTTAAGTCTAAGTGTTTTTTTGTAACTTGGAAGATTGAAAGCTACTAATTAGCACTTCCAATCGGTATTTACTTTTTACTTTTCCAATTCGCCCACTATTTCCTCTAAACTTAACGTGAATTTCACTCATACCTTCCAAACTGGTACTCCTTCCTGTTTTTCATTTTATTTATTTATTTATTATTTTTTTTTCCCACTTTTCCAACTCCTACTCTTTCAACTTATTTATTGTTTCGGTTTAAGATGACACAACATATTTACAAGATCTAAACCCTAAACACGCAAACTCGACATACAAATAAACATGTTAACATTATACGATAATTAAATGGAGTAGGTTAAAATCAACCAATCAACTTATCTCAACCAGTTTCGTTTCACACAACACGATAGGCCTGACAATTGGGTTGGGTTCGGGTTGACGGGTTAAAATACATAAACTCAACCCAACCAATATAATATATTGGTTGAAGGGTTGGCGGGTCACGGGTTGGTAGGTTGGAAACCTCAACCCAATCCAACCCATATAACCCGTTTAAGTATATGGGTTCGCGGTTTCACAAGTTAATGGGTTAAACCCAACCTATATAATCCGTTTAATAAATAAACAACACATTTTAAAAAGTGAGGTTTTTTTAACATAAATTCATAAAATGATTAAAGTAATTAACATAAAAAAAAAGATTTTCAACATAAATTCATAAAGTCAATGACATCCAAATAAAAATGAAAAATAAAAGCATTCATAAAAAGTGGATGTGTTCTTCGTTCGTAACTCATGAAATAACGACATGTATTTTTTCTTTTTCTAATTAACGAACCGCAAATGTAGATTAGTCTCATACGAATACGGAAGGAATACAATGATACGGAAAATTACCAATACGGACAAAAATCAAATTTAGTATTTATATATATATATATATATATATATATATATATATATATACACAAGTTGGCAGGTTGACCCGCGAACCTAAACAGATAACCCAACCCAACCCATGAAATAAGCGGGTTGGTGGGTCAAAAATCTCAATCCAAACCTGTCTATTTTCAGGATGGGTCAGTGTCGGATTACGAGTTGGTTCGAGAGTTGTCACCCCTACAACACGACACGTTTACTACCCTTACATTCAATCATATCACCTTATTCAAGTAATTTTTTTTGGATAGACCACAAATAAATAACTTTGAAGTACATAAGATTATTAGTAACCATTTCTAAATTTTACTAACAAATTTAAATAAAACAAAAAAAAATGTTATGTATGGTTTTCCGATAATTGATATACAAGTATACAACTATTACGCTTAATATGTACTCTAGTGAGTCGACAATGCCAAGTTGGCAAATTTATATAAACCTAAATTTTTGCTAGTTGACTTTCTAAGTTTGACAAAAAATCATTTTCACACTACAACCTTCAAGAAAAAGTTAATATTACACGTTCTTGAAAGTAAAATAGATGAAAACGTATAAACTTCATCTAGCATAGAGCATGACTTTCAAATCTTGAACATATATACTAGACCCTTGCAATGAAAGTCTTTGTTCAAGTCGTTATTGGAAGGCTTATTAATTACCCTTAAGTCCTTAACCGAAAGTATTTTATGATACTACTATCATATATACAGCTTTTATTTTTTATTTTTTTGTTTGTTTGTTTGTTTAAGCTATGCGACTTCATCATTTTTTCTCAATGTCAACTCGTCAAGTACCACTTGTAAAATCGTTGTGTTCAAAAAAAAAAGTGAAATCGTAAAACACGCTTTACAGAAAATAGGTCATAAGTTCCTAGCATTAGAGTAACATCAACGAAACTCTTTTGAATAAAGCCGACATACATCATTATTCCAAAACCACGTAACATGACCATAACGCTAGTAAGTGCATTTAAAGTTTAAACACATACAAATGCAAACTCAAGTCTCTATAACTTAAACGGGTCAAACAAATTTGGGTATAAGATCGGGTTGGCAATAATATCAAAGATGATACGTAATTGTTAATGTATAGAATATTGTATCCTTTGCATTTATCGTATTATGTTAGGCCCACTTTTGGTCCGTTATAGTATAGCCCACTAGCACTCTTGTATTTTGTATATTTATTGGAGTACATTAGAGGAATGGTCCTATAATTTAGGGTGATTTGTACGTTTGGTTCCTAATTTATTTTTAACTCGGGAGGTTTCTACTGTTTGTTTTTGTTACATGTTTGGTTCCCGTTTTACCTAAAAATACTATTTTTCACTTGATTTGTTTAATTTATTTAAATAAACACACCCTAACCCCACCCCATCTCCTTACCTTACATACCACACCATTTTTCCCTATTTAAATAATAATATTTTTAGGTAAGATAGGGACCAAACGTGTAACAAAAACAAGCAGTAAGGACCAAGTGGGTAACAAAAACAAACAATAGGGACTTTCCGAGTTAAAAAAAAAAGTTAGGGACCAAACGCGCAAATTACCCCAAACCATAGAGACCATTCGCGTAATACTCTATTTATTGTGAATCAATACAAAATACCTTTAGTTTCCTTTCTTTTTCTGTTCACCACACCAATGTCAACCCTTCCTCTTCATCGACCCCTCTCACTAGTCACTACACCATGACTACCGGCAATGATTCTTCCAACATATCTCCAACACCGGCCGACTGTTCATCACACCAATGTCGACCCCTCTCACTAGCCATTGCACTATGCCTACCGGCAATGATTCTTCCAACGTATCTCCAAAGCCCGTCGACTACCACCGAGAAACCATGTGGGATTACTAACATCAAGGCCTTCATCCACCCATACTTGATCTCAATCACCTTAAGTATGATGCTTCAAGTAGCATGATTGATTATTTATATGGCTCAAGGGGTACTCCCTCCTTACCTATAATGTAAAGTTTAGAAAACAAGAATGCAAAACAAAATAACAAAAATAACTCTTTGATGAAATGGAAAATCACTCAAAACCAATGTTTACAATCTGTTCTCATAATCATAAACTCGATTATGAACATGTATATATCAATGTTTTAAAAATCGGTTTGAACCGGCCGGTCGAATCGGTTGGACCGAGAACTGGGGGAGGGAGCGGTTCAACTATCACTGGTTTTATGTCGATTTTTGAACCGGATTGAATCGGCCGGTTTTTAGAAAAACCAGTCGAACTAGCCAAAATAAACCGGTTAAACTGAATAAAAATGCATGAAAAAAACATTTACATAATAAACTTTGGAGATTTTTTTCAAATATATTTAGTTTTCTCTAAATAAAAACATATGATAAATGTGATAAAGTTTTTTAATGTGTTTGTATTCATCTAAAACTATATTTTGTTTAGGTATTATAATTTATTTTATTTTTGACGTATATGGATTGACGTAAAATACTAAATTTATGGTTATGTGTTATTTTATGTACTTTGATTCATCTACAACTTATTTCGTGTGTATTTTTAATATTTGAACTTGTAAGCATCAAATTCATAATTCATGATTTATATATGTATGTATGTGTAAGAAAATAAGAAAGAACATGAAAAATATTAAAATCGGTTGACCCGACGGTCGAACTGGTTAAACTGGTTGAATCGGGAACCGGTCATCATACCGGTTCAACTAAAAAACGGTTTTTAAAACATTGGTATATATAGCCTAACATACCAACTTGTATTAGACTAGAAAACTTATGACCAACTTGCCAAAAACTAAACTTTCCATAAATTCGATTTTTTGGTCTTCAAGTCCTCATCGACTTAGGATTCCAACAATTACCCCCGAATCTTTAAGTCCTTCTAGAGAATTCTTCAACCCTGATCCGTATTTAAAATACAGGCTTATCGTTGTTGTCACATTCCGAAAAATCACCTTCTTGTAATTTTTGGAGTCGTTCCAGGCATTTAGAGGCAAAGTGACCCAATTTATCACACTGAAAACAAATCACCTTGATCGGTCTTTTTCCCTATTTTTCCGATTTTTGTCACAAAAACAGTTACAATTTTTGCAATTGTTGGAATTGGGTTGAGTTAAATCAGAATTGGACTGTTTATTGGGCCGATTACTTTGAGAAACCATATTATTCCCATTGGGCCCGCCTGACCCAGGTAACCCATTGGGATCCACTTGACCCGTCAGTCCCATTAAACGCATTCGATCCACTCGTTCTTTCCACTCTCCTTTCGCTCCACTATGAGAACCAGTCGATTTCTTTGCAAACAATACCCTCAACTGATCTGCCTCACTAATATCTTCGTCCCTAATTTTCTCTTCGTAAGCTTTGAGCCTTCCAATGACATCTTCAAATCCTACCGTTATAGTATAGCCCACTAGCACTCTTGTATTTTGTATATTTATTGGAGTACATTAGACGAATGGTCACTATAATTTAGGGTGATTTGTACGTTTGGTTCCTAATTTATTTTTAACTCGGGAGGTTCCTACTGTTTGTTTTTGTTACATGTTTGGTTCCCGTTTTACCTAAAAATACTATTTTTCACTTGATTTGTTTAATTTATTTAAATAAACACACCCTAACCCCACCCCATCTCCTTACCTTACATACCCCGCCATTTTTCCCTATTTAAATAATAATATTTTTAGGTAAGACAGGGACCAAACGTGTAACAAAAACAAGCAGTAAGGACCAAGTGGGTAACAAAAACAAACAATAGGGATTTTCCGAGTTAAAAAAAAAAGTTAGGGACCAAACGCGCAAATTACCCCAAACCATAGAGACCATTCGCGTAATACTCTATTTATTGTGAATCAATACAAAATACCTTTAGTTTCCTTTCTTTTTCTGTTCACCACACCAATGTCAACCCTTCCTCTTCATCGACCCCTCTCACTAGTCACTGCACCATGACTACCGGCAACGATTCTTCCAACATATCTCCAACACCGGCCGACTGTTCATCACACCAATGTCGACCCTTCCTCTTCGTCGACCCCTCTCACTAGCCATTGCACCATGCCTACCGACAATGATTCTTCCAACGTATCTCCAAAGCCCGTCGACTACCACCGAGAAACCATGTGGGATTACTAACATCAAGGCCTTCATCCACCCATACTTGATCTCAATCACCTTAAGTATGATGCTTCAAGTAGCATGATTGATTATTTATATGGCTCAAGGGGTACTCCCTCCTTACCTATAATGTAAAGTTTAGAAAACAAGAATGCAAAACAAAATAACAAAAATAACTCTTTGATGAAATGGAAAATCACTCAAAACTAATGTTTACAATCTGTTCTCATAATCATAAACTCGATTATGAACATGTATATATCAATGTTTTAAAAATCGGTTTGAACCGGCCGGTCGAATCGGTTGGACCGAGAACTAGGGGAGGGAGCGGTTCAACTATCACTGGTTTTATGTCGATTTTTGAACCGGATTGAATCGGCCGGTTTTTAGAAAAACCAGTCGAACTAGCCAAAATAAACCGGTTAAACTGAATAAAAATGCATGAAAAAAACATTTACATAATAAACTTTGGAGATTTTTTTCAAATATATTTAGTTTTCTCTAAATAAAAACATATGATAAATGTGATAAAGTTTTTAATATGTTTGTATTCATCTAAAACTATATTTTGTTTAGGTATTATAATTTATTTTATTTTTGACGTATATGGATTGACGTAAAATACTAAATTTATGGTTATGTGTTATTTTATGTACTTTGATTCATCTACAACTTATTTCGTGTGTATTTTTAATATTTGAACTTGTAAGCATCAAATTCATAATTCATGATTTATATATGTATGTATGTGTAAGAAAATAAGAAAGAACATGAAAAATATTAAAATCGGTTGACCCGACGGTCGAACTGGTTAAACTGGTTGAATCGGGAACCGGTCATCATACCGGTTCAACTAAAAAACGGTTTTTAAAACATTGGTATATATAGCCTAACATACCAACTTGTATTAGACTAGAAAACTTATGACCAACTTGCCAAAAACTAAACTTTCCATAAATTCAATTTTTTGGTCTTCAAGTCCTCATCGACTTAGGATTCCAATAATTACCCCCGAATCTTTAAGTCCTTCTAGAGAATTCTTCAACCCTGATCCGTATTTAAAATACAGGCTTATCGTTGTTGTCACATTCCGAAAAATCACCTTCTTGTAATTTTTGGAGTCGTTCCAGGCATTTAGAGGCAAAGTGACCCAATTTATCACACTGAAAACAAATCACCTTTGATCGGTCTTTTTCCCTATTTTTCCGATTTTTGTCACAAAAACAGTTACAATTTTTGCAATTGTTGGAATTGGGTTGAGTTAAATCAGAATTGGATTGTTTATTGGGCCGATTACTTTGAGAAACCATATTATTCCCTTTGGGCCCGCCTGACCCAGGTAACCCATTGGGATCCACTTGACCCGTCAGTCCCATTAAACGCATTCGATCCACTCGTTCTTTCCACTCTCCTTTCGCTCCACTATGAGAACCAGTCGATTTCTTTGCAAACAATACCCTCAACTGATCTGCCTCACTAATATCTTCTTCCCTAATTTTTTCTTCGTAAGCTTTGAGCCTTCCAATGACATCTTCAAATCCTACCGTCTTCAGGTCCAAGACTTTCTCAAGGGACGCAACGATTTGGATGAATTTCATCCTAGGAAGAGTTTTAAGGAATTTCTTTACCAACTTCAATTCCTCAATCGTCTCACCAAGTGCTGCCGATTTGGACGTGATTCCGGATAGATTTCCGACATAGCTATCGACTGATTCCGACTCCCGCATCTTCAGCCGATTGAATTCAGCATTGAGGGTTTGCAATTGGGCATATTTCACACGATCAACACCTACATATCTCGCCTTAATCGCTTCCCAAAGTCCCTTGGCAGATTCCATATCTCCGATTTGCATGATTAGATTCTACGGAATTGCCTGATACAACAATCCTATTGCAAGGTAAT
The DNA here is from genome assembly GCF_052625555.1 of Lactuca saligna. Lineage (NCBI taxonomy): Eukaryota > Viridiplantae > Streptophyta > Magnoliopsida > Asterales > Asteraceae > Lactuca > Lactuca saligna. The sequence goes on from NC_136419.1 coordinate 174,432,514, forward strand.
CTTTCTCTTCATTCTTTTCTATCCCCGAATCAATTATAGTCCAGGCCTTATGGATTCTAAGAACTACCTTCATTTATAAGGCCCAAACTGTATAGTTGGTTGATGATAGCTGATATGGGCATATTTAGTTATAAACTTCATGCATTATCTTAATACTTTATGTTGATTTTATTTCATTTAATGAAAAAAAAAAGGTGCTTAATTAGTTTAGAATTTCATTTTTCAGCAATAACTACATGCTCGGATGGAAAAGGAAGCGGAACTAGCAATTGGAAGCTTGGATCTTGGATTTTGAAGAAAGAAGGGTGTAGTTGGACAGCTTGACCCCTCGTCAGTGTTTTGGCCATATCTCATGAACCGTAACTCCGATTGACGAGATTCAAAATGTTCTGAAAACTAGACACAATTTCGGACGACTTTTGTGTTTTGAGAAAATGCTGATTCAAAATGTACTCGGCGAGTAGTCCATCAACTCGCCGAGTTGGTCAGAAGTTTCGCCACGCGCTGACTTGCCGTACACGGGTTTTAAGTGATGGACTCGCCGAGTAGGTCACTGGACTCGCCGAGTAGCCCCTATTTTGTGAAAATCTATATAAAGGGACTTTCAGATCGATACCCTAGCATATAGATGAACCCTTGGAGGCCAATTGTCGACTAAAGGTGCTGCTGGAGCGTGGGAAGCAAGGGAATCAACCCTACATTCAATTTTAAGGAGAATCAAGTCAAAATCAAGTTTACTCTTACCTAATATCTTGTTTGAACTATGTTTTTACCAATTGATTTCGTTTTTGACCTTGTTTTTGCTGTAATGATGAGCTAAAACTCAGATCTTCTGTTTAGGTAGATGAATTTGTGAACATGGATTGATTATTTGATTATGATTAATTTTAATTGGTGATTATGTTTTATTAAGCTTGTTAAAGAACCTTATGTGTTAACAATAACTATTCTTCTATTAATAAGTCAGTAATTAAGTTGTATGAACATCTCTTAATTGCTAATTTCATATGATTTACGTGACCACATAGTTGTATGTCTAGGAATAACGAATGTGAAACTAGAATTAATTAGAAGATAGGTAAGTTAATGTGTGAGCTTGTGTGATACACCATCAACAAGAGGTTAATTAAATAACCAATTTGATTAGCTAATTGTTATTATTTTTTTTATTTGTTGATTAATTTTTTTATTTAGTTTAATTTTTTTTATTTTATTATGTACTTTACAAATCTCGATGCTTTTGATGCTTTTCTTGAGGAAGTAGTGCAGGAAATTGAGCAAGAAGATGAGGAGTATGACTCAGATGATGATTTAAAGAAATTTGGAAGATGGTTAGATAACTTCTTGACTAAAAAAGAAGAGCAATCTGAGTCACAAGAGCTAAAGTTACAAGATGAAGAATTTAATCCAGAAAAAGATTTGGAGGAGCTGGAAAGGTTGCTAGCAGAGAGGTCAGATGAAGAACAAGAACAAGCTGAATTGGAGGAACCAAGCTGTGGTTTGACCATTACCACGACATGGCCCCCTGTATTTTTGGTTTGTGTTTCGAAGCATGGGGTGACGATTCCAACTTTGGAGAAAGTTCTAAATCACGATCCATTTATGATTAGTATCCAACCGGTTCCAACCCTTGTCAATATTCTTGGGTTTTATGAATTCGAGCTTGTTTGACCAATTTTAGAAGAAACGAGCCAAATTTTACAAATTGGTCAAAAGAAAATATTTAATGCAACGGATGGATTGACATTGAGTTTATTGGAAGTTTATTAAGTTGGGAGTCCAGCTAAAGACTCGCACAAAAGAAGCGCTTGCGGGAGGCAACCTGTCATTAGAGTTTGCTTTTTTTTTTTTCTTTCTAAACTTCTAGTATTTACGGATAATATAGGAATTTTTATTTTGATTTTTTTCCTTTTTATTACGTGGTTTTGTCTTTGATCTTTTCAGAAGCTAGGGCGATATTAGAACGAATAAAGCGTGAGGAAATAAAGTGAAGGGTTGAGTCGCAGATGAGAAGATTAGAAGATTTTATAAGTCCGTTGGTTTTTACGGTTAAAAAGGAGTTTCTTCATTGAAGAATATAAGGAGATGTATTACCTTAATACCCTCTTTGACCTCAAAAAAAGACCTGAAGAAGAAAGAAGAATTTGCACGATCAGAGCCGAAAACTCGTCGAGTGCACCCTTATAACTCGACTAGTTCCAGCGAAAATTCACGATTTCTGCCCATATGACAATTCAACTCGGCGAGTCTCCACATAAAACTCGACGAGTTGCTCATTCTTTTATCTTTGAGTCGACGATTTGATTCAATTCAAGGTGGCAAATTCTATATTTTTGAAGATCATTTCTGAGCATTTCCAAGAAGCTTTTTCCTTGACATATTTGAAGCTGTCAACCGCACGAGACGAATGACACCCAAGGCATGGATGAGCTGTTCCCATGTCTAAAGTCAGCTGAAGATGGAGCTTTAAATGAAGAAGTTCAACCTGCAACTACTATCTCAGGGGAGTTTGTTCCAATTCCCTCTTTATTTTATTATTCTTTATCATGCATAATATGCAATGGGACATTGCATAAATTAAGTGTGGGGTAGGGGGTTGGTTATATTAGTTAAAATTTTAGTTAATTTATGATAAATATTGAAAATTTTGCATTAAAATTGCTAGGGCTAAGTTAGAAAATTTTGGTAAAGCAATTAGGGATCATGCTAGTATTATATTTGATAATTGCATGAAGACCCAAATGTTTAGTTGAGCCTATACACGTTACAATGCATTTGTGGCTTCCTTATTCTAGTGAAATCATGGGACAAAAACACGACCTCGCTTAGTTTGAAGGATGCAATATGTTTAGCATCGTGTACCAGAAATGTATCCAGGAAAATTATTATCGTTAACCAATAAAGGTTGAAGTTGAGCGCCCCTGCTTAAGCATGTAGGGTTTTGAGTGAAAAAAAGTGAGTTACATGTTAAAAAAAAAGAGAGAGAATTACAAGAAAAGGTTTGAAGAATTTTTGGAGAATCAAAATTAAAGTATGAAGTTCAAAGATCAAAATTCCGAAGAAATTCAAAAAGTTGAAGATACCAAAAATCAAACAACAAGGTGGTGAATTCAAAGAAATTAAAGATCAAATGTCAAAGAAGTGAAGAATTCCAAAGAGCTCCAATGTGGTATCATAAATTGTAATTGTCTAGATTATGTATGATTGGGTTGCTCAACCAAAAATACCTTGAGGTTAAGAGGTTTTCTGAGGATGGATTCAGAGGGATGCATAAAATGAGCATTGTTCGGAAAAAGTTGGCGAATGTTTATGAGGATTGTGAGTATTTGGAGTATGGGGGGTTATTAGGAAAATTTTAGACACAAATGCATGCGTTGCGGTCATGACATAATGGCTGGTTTTGATTGGGATTGTATTACGTAATATTAGTGTACTAAAATTCAGTTTTGCTTAGGGGCCAGCAAAATTCAAGTGTGGGGTATTTTGATATGGGCATATTTAGTTATAAACTTCATGCATTATCTTAATACTTTATGTTGATTTTATCTCATTTAATGAACAAAAGGTGCTTAATTAGTTTAGAACTTCATTTTTCAACAATAACTACGTGCTCGGATGGAAAAGGAAGCGGAACTAGCGATTGGAAGCTTGGATCTTGGATTTTGAAGAAAGAAGGGTGTAGTTGGACAGCTTGACCCCTCGTCAGTGTTTTGGCCATATCTCATGAACCGTAACTCTGATTGATAAGATTCAAAATGTTATGAAAACTAGACACAATTTCGGACGACTTTCGTGTTTTGAGAAAATGCTGATTCCAAATGGACTCGGCGAGTAGGTCATTGGACTCACCGAGTAGCCCCTGTTTTGTGAAAATCTATATAAAGGGACTTTCAGATCGATACCCTAGCATATAGATGAACCCTTGGAGGCCAATTGTCGACTAAAGGTTCTGCTGGAGAGTGGGAAGTAAGGGAATCAACCCTACATTCAATTTTAAGGAGAATCAAGTCAAAATCAAGTTTAATCTTACCTAATATCTTGTTTGAACTATGTTTTTACCAATTGATTTCGTTTTTGAGCTTGTTTTTGCTGTAATCATGAGCTAAAACTCATATCTTCTGTTTAGGTAGATGAATTTGTGAACATGGATTGATTATTTGATTTGGATTAATTTTAATTGGTGATTATGTTTTATTAAACTTGTTAAAGAACCTTATGTGTTAACAATAATTATTCTTCTATTAATAAATCAGTAATTAAGTTGTATGAACATCTCTTAATTCTAAATTTCATATGATTTACGTGACCACATAGTTGTATGTCTAGGAATAACGAATGTGAAACTAGAATTAACTAGAAGATAGGTAAGTTAATGTGTGAGCTTGTGTGATACACCATCAACAAGAGGTTAATTGAATAACCAATTTGATTAGCTAATTACAATTCTTTCTAAACCCGAATCAACAAACTAGGAAATTCATTAATTTAGACAACTGGCCATTGCTTGAATTAATCTATTTTCTAAGGATTAGCTATAGCGAATGTGAATCTAATCGCTTTAGTCGGTAACCAATGAAGAATTAATTCGATATATTTACCATAAAATCATCCATGGGAACAAATGATTCGAACCTAAACAGAAGGCCTTTTTAATCATTGAATTTAGTTGATCTTTGTTTTATTAGCTGGTAGTTGCTTAGTTTGCGTGTTAGTAAAGTATTTAAGTTTCTAGTCTTGTAAAACTAGAGAAAACCCTTTTTTACTTGTTTTATTTAGATAATATTAGCATTTATTTTAATTGTTTACCGTTCCCTGTGTTCGATACCCTACTTACCTGAACTAAACTGCTAATCGATAGGTACACTGCCTTTCGTGTGTTTGTCTTTGTGTTTAAGTTAGTAGGATTAAAACTAGTTCGTTTCACACACATCAATAGCATGACACATAAAACTATGGTGGATCCAACTTCCTTCACATTCACCGGAGCAGGACCTCCACCTCCTTCTCCATCCGACATGTTGACTTGGCTCATCAACAGGTAACAAAATTGATCTCACAGCCTTCAATTCCTTTAGCTCTAATACCAATTAAAGTTTAGAAAACAAGATTGCATAATAAAATAACCAAAATAACTCTTTGATTAATTGGAAAATCACTCAAAACCAATGTTTACAATCTATTTGTAACACCCGGTTCCTGGTGGGTATTTAAAGCTATAAATTATTCATTTTTACCTAAGAAATCAGAGAGTTGGAGGCCCCAAACTCGTCGAGTAAAGATGGATTTGGGACGCGGGTTGTGAAGTCTTCTCGACGAGTTGAGAACCTCAACTCGACGAGTAGGACTACCAGAATGAAACCCTAATTTTAGGGTTTTGTACCTTATTTAAACATCCTTAACTTCCATACCCTGGCCTCACCTTTAGCCTCCATTTCCCTAAGCTATAGCCATGAAACCCTAATCCACTTTTGAGAGTTTTGATCCATTTTTATACATTCTTTGTGGTTTTGAAAAAGAAGATACTTGAAGAAGGAACAAGGACGTGTAGGAGAAGAGTAGATCACAGTCACATCGGGCCCTTCCCCTTTGTACCGAAAGTACCTAAAACAATAAACATAAAACCGTAAGCACAAAACTTAGTGGGTTCCCCAAAATACCACATACCATACATATCATTAGGCCTTGACCAATGTGACATCCCCAAAATCACGGCCAGAAAAGACCGGTTTTTTTGTTTATACTTTATTTCAAAATCAGAGTAACCTTTTAATAAAAGAGTTGTGGAATTTGTCCCAAAACAATAATATGATAAAGAGTTATCAAAAGCATTTCCTGAGAAATGTATTTCATTAACAGACTCGGGATGTCATGTTCGATACAGTACATAAGTATAAACAATATAATATAAGCCTTACTACATTATTTCATATCTACAGGCCTATATTCGTAGTCCCTCATCCCAACACATCACAACTATGCTTGAATACCACTACCTGTAATACATAAAACTGAGTGGGTCAGGCTTGGGAGCCTGGTGAGCACATACGGTTTTCAACCCACAATACATAAGTTTATTAATTTCATCGACCAACAATAACCCGATTACCCGTTCCTGTTATCCTCACATTACGTCCCTAAACACCTATCATAAAGGACCTATCCTAAGGATCATCATCGGGATGGACACTACTGCTAAGGGGGTCCTGTGACATCCGCAAAATCTCGGCCAGAAAAGACCGATTTTCATTTATGCTTTTAAAATAATTTCAGAGTAAATCCTTTTGATTTGAAAAAGTTGCGGAATTTGTTCCCAACAAAACAAAGTATGATAAAATAATATTTACCAAAGCATTTCATAAAGAAATGTATTTTCATTATATCATCAAAACTCGGGATGTCATGTTCCGATACAGACCATAAAGCATAAACGATAACATTACAAGTCATTCAACAAATATATACATATACATACTTGTAAACAAAACAACTTGATGATTCATCCATCTTATGCCCTTGCGCCACTTCCTGTAATACAAATAAACTGAGTGGGTCAGGCTTGGGAGCCTGGTGAGCATATAGGGTTTTCAACCCACAATAATTGATTAAATTAATTTTCATCAACAAACAATAACCCAGTTACTCATTACCGTTATTCTCACTTTACGTCTCTAAAACAACTAACACAAGGGACCTAGTCTTAGAATATTTCATCGGGGTGACAACACATGCATTCGGGGGTTTCCCGACAATATATGTCAAATAAGGCAACCATGAGGGGGATGGAGTACAGCGAATGAACACCCAAGTTCATTAACACCTACAGGTGGCGAACCTGCTAGCGTTCCACAGGACTGCCTAGAAAAGTCTGTTGCCGTCATCTAAACTCCGCTAGATGACTGAATCAAAAACAACATCGAGGCCTCTCATCTGTTTATCACACAACTATCTACCCATTTTCTACCCGACATATTAGTAGATAAAAATATATATTTTTATACATAGTTTAAAACCTGTATAGCATTCTCATTCAATACATATTCCAAACAACAGATGAGACACATACACATAAGACGTATTTCATAGAGAATAAATCATATCTATGAGATAGAAGAAAGTGAATATATATCCATGCATATAACAACAAAATATACACATAACACGTATTTCGTATAAAATACTTCATAATTATGTGTTAGAAGAAAGTAACCACACACTCACTTGATCAGAAGATGATCGGACAACACTACGGCTTGTAGAAGTAGTATTCTTCGGTAGATCTGGAAGATCTTCACAAAAACCGGACTCTTCGCGGGCAGAGCTTCGGCTCAGGAATTGCTCTTCTCGAGATCTTCGGGGCTTCGGGACTTGCTTCGGGGCTCAGGATTAATACCGGTGCTTCGGGATATTTCTAGCACGTAAAACGATGCAAAACGGGGAAAAGAGAAGAGAATTTGGCAAAGGATTTTGGCTGCCCTCGCATGCCTTTTATAGAGGCTGAGCCTCGCACGTACGCTAGACGTACTCAGTTACGTGGGGTGTACGTGACCAAAAACATCACAGCATGCGTCATCAGAGCACTCGAGTCCGAGGTGGTGCGGCATTGGGGTACGCTGGGCGTAGTTCGGATTGGGTCGATGATTCCTTCGGATATACATCCAAATTAAAGATTAATTAATAAATATTAATCATTTAAAAACTTTGGAAATTCATATCTTCTTCATACGAACTCCGTTTTCGACGTTTTTTATATCCACACGTAGGTGAGACTACGTTCTACAACTTTTGTTTAGACTCCGTCGGCTAATTTTGACTTTTATTTTTATTATTTATTTTTAGTATGCCGGGACAGGAAAACTCCGTTATAAATTCATAACTTCTTCATCCGACGTCCGTTTTCGCCTATCTTTTTATCGTTTAACTAATATTAACGAGATCTTCGATTCTCGTTTACATTGTTTCGGCTAAAAACCACTCGGTCTCAAATCGAGTATTTGGGTTGCATACTCCTAAGTCGAAACTTAGAAAAATCATAACTTCCTCATACAAAGTCAGATTTGGGCGTTCTTTTTATGCACGCTCTCGGTTTAACGAACTCTACGACTTTCGTTTAGATCACTAAGGCTAAATATCAATCTAACGTAAATTTCACTTTTTACGTCATTCAGCGTTGCTGGTTCTGTCACGAAACTTCGACAAGTCATAACTTCTTCGTTATAACTTGGATTTCGGCATTCTTTATATATCTTTGGAATCCTTGTTTTAACCACTACATCTTTATGCAAAGATATCGGGCTTATCTCATACTTTAATTTTGATGCTTATTTTATTCTTAATTCATTAAATTATAATAATTAAGAAAATAAACACATAATTCACATAATTCACATAATACTCAAATATTTCATCATTAATACTCCAAAAAGAGTTATAAGGGTTAAACTAGACTATTAAATCAATGATAATGTCTAGCCTGGAAACGCGGGCGTTACCGTTCCTCAACAATAAATGTCCTAAAGGCAACCATGAGGGGGATGGAATACACCGGTGAACACATCGTTCACAACACCTACAGGTTGCGAGCCTGCCATCGTTCCACTAGATCGTCTAGAAGAGTCCGTCGTCGTCATCTATACTTTGCTAGATGACTGGATCAACAACAACAACATCGAGGCATTTCATCATTTTATCACACATCACCTATTACATCTACCTATGTTTTACTCCAACATTTTTGTAGATATAAAATACATATACAATTTAAATCATATAAAACTTGTATAAAATCCTTCATCCAACATAGATAGAAAGTATAAAAATAATATACACACATAACACGTAGTTTATATAAAATACTTCATATCTATGTATAAGATGAAAGGGACCATGCACTCATGTGAAAAGGTGGTGATTCCGAACTCAGACAACGCTTAGCTTCTTAAAAATAATATCCTTCGTCGAAACCTAGTATTATTACCACTAGAGTTTAGTCTATTATTCGCCGAGACTAATTGTCACACCCCGCTAAAGCGGAAACGCAAGATATGACAGCGATAACGGTTTCATTGCAAAAGATAAAGATACATCACCATAGCAGTATTTAAAAGTTTACAACCCATAGCTTAAAAAGAAACAAAGTACAAGTTTTTCCAAAATAACATTGTTCAAAATATAACTTCATAATAGCTTCAACACGATGCAACATGCTCTATGATGATGAATCTTTACAACCACTTACTAATTATTTCCTGAAAAAGCATGTAAAACGAGCGTCAACTATGAAAATAGTTGGTGAGTTCACAAGTTTATAAAATCGAGCTTGAATAAGGCTTTTCGTAAATACAAGTACAATGCTTTAATGAGAAACAAAGTTGATTGCTATTAATGAATACAAGTTTATTGCTATAACGAGAAACGAGTTTGTATGTGTATGAGCAAACAATGAGTCTCAACCAAACCTATGACTGAATCCCTATCGAGATCTATGCTTATCGTTCCATAGATGAATATGGTATCATGCACTCCAGCAATAGGGCGAGTGAGGAGTTGTCAATTCCTAATAGCGTTATCCATAATGACCATTGGCTCAAAGAGTTAATGGTTAGAGATAAGGGAAGGGCCTTAGTACGATAAGTTCTCATGTTTCGTGTTGCATAGACATACATAAAGAAACATAGCAATACAATAGCAATCATGTTTAATAATAATCAATTTAAATACAACATGCAAACAATAGTTTTTCGGGACATGCTTTTCCACCCCAAAACATAACAACCGAAAATAGGGGAGTGCGTGAATACTCACAATGTTTCGATTAGATACAAGTAGAGCCTCGGGATGCACCAACGTCGTACTACCAGGATCCGACGACATCAAACAAACACTAGTGAGTTTCCATGTCGAAATCTAATGCTAATATACTAAACTCTACATATAGTGAAATGCCAATTTATGTTTTAGTATTGAATTTTATATAAATTGGTTACACTTTTTCTGAAATAATGAAATTCTACAAGTCGTGCGATTAATTGCAACTTTGGAATATTAATTTTCCAGATTTAGTAATATAAATTAAAGGCATTTCTACACATTTAAAAGTGTTTTATATTCCTAAAAATGTAAAATATTATCAAACAGTTTCCAAAAATTGTCAAACATTGTATTTTCATTGTAAATACAATAGAGGTTTTCTAGAAAATTTTCCTTGAATTTTTAATATGGTTAACTATTTTTCAATATTTTAAGTCTTCTTAACAACATAAATTCACGAAAAATAGCATTCAAATGGTAAAAATTTTCAAACTTTTTATTGTACTATCATTACACAATTCTAAGCTGGAAAAAATATAAAAATGGATTTCCAAGCTGTTTAATTATATTTTATGATTTTTGAGCATTTATTCCAATAAAAATTGAAATAAATATAAAACAGTTTCCAAAATTACCCAAACTTTTTATTTAACTGTTACTATACATAACTAGGCTGGGAAAAATATAAAAGATATTTTTCAGTGGGTATTTCTATTTTTCCTTGTTTTATTCCTTTAAATAATCATTAATTGAAGAATAAATATTAAACAGTTAAAATAAATTACCAAAAATTTTTGTAACATCATTTACAGTGTAATTAATCTGGAAAAAATACAAAATGTGGTTTTCATATTATATAATCCGGTTTTGGGTATTTATGTGTATTTAGGTGTATTTAAGTGTATTTAACTTTAGAAAATAAGAGAAAAATAGTTTACAGTAGATAAAAATCACCAAAATTTTTATGTAACCTTCTACTGTAAAACATGATGTTCTGGTAAATTTTCATGAATTTTGGATAATCAGAACTATTTTTCCTATTTTTAGGCCATTATAATTACCAAAAATCGGGAAAAATAGTAAGGCATGATGAAAAATTCTGAAATTATTTTTCTGAGTTACACACCACAGGTAAGGGCTGCGAAAATTGTTAGATAAAATATTCACACTCTCTAAAGTGGTTTTGTGATTTATTATACCCAAACGAAAAGAAAATCGGAAATCATTCCAAACAGCAACAAAAATTGATGAAATTTAGGAGGTGTCATTATTCACCATAAGGGTCATCCATGAATTTATTCCGGATTTATAGACCTCTGGAAGTATTTTATGTGATTTATGCCCTTGGTTTCTAACAATAATTTTAATAAATCAAAGAAATAATAAAAACTCTTGGTATTTTACAGATTATCACATGCATGTGAGGGCTTTCAAAAGGAAAAATGTTCAAAATTTATTCAGAAGGGAAATAGGGGTATTGAACCCAAACAAGTTAAGAAATATTGCATATAATGGTGCATGAGATGTAAATGTGGCTGAAGTTCATGAATTTGAGTAGTCCATTCAGTGAGGTTTTAAGCCACTAAATTTCAGCCATCATTCACTGGATATGTTAAGTTTCTAAATTATTTTTCCTCAGATTTATGGTTGGGTTTAAGGCCATTGATTACGCAAGGCAAAAATGGTGATCACAGAAAAAGAGCTGTTTGCGCAACCATATTGTAAAAATTGTCAAAAATCCGATATTTAATATTTTACAGTGAGACCAGTTGGGTTTGAAATTTAACTCGAGGAACTATCCAATACAAAAACAATATCAGGATTTGGTTAAGTAATGACCGAGTTATGGCCGTTCAAAGCTGAACAATGTAATCTGGCAGATTGCATCTTTGCTTTGAGTGCATTCTTAGGGCATTTTGACAAGAACAACATGCATGCTTCTGTTAAGGTCCGATTTCTAGCACATGCATGGAGTGAATGAGCATCCAAGATGTACTAGAAATGGTTTAAATGCTTTTGATTATGCAAGAACACAAAAGAAATGGAGAAGAAGATGTAATACTCAGTTTTGAAGTCACATGAACATATGTGCATCTTTTTCACTCCTTGCATGGGTTTGATCCCGGATTTTCACCATCTCAAACACATGCATTGTGTTATGGTGAAAATCTACAAACCACAAGGGAAAAATAAGGATTTCTAGCCATGGAAAGGCATAGAATCCGAAAAGAAGAGAAAACTATGAAGAAGAGGAAGTAAAATCATGAAACTATGATAGAAGATTGTGTTGTTTACCTTGGTTTTGATCTCGAGAGAAGCAAGAATACTTCAAGGTCTCCTAAATCTCGAAATTATGGCAGAGAAAGGGAGGATTTTTGTGGATTAGAGAGAGAGAGAGAGAGAAGAAGAAGAAGAAGAGAGTTTGTGTGTTAGGAGGGTGGAGTGTGAGAGAGAGTGAAGAGAGAAGTGGAAGAGTGAAGAATAAGACTTAATGATTGACTTTTGGGAAGAGAGAGCATGGGGAGAGGGGAGATGGCCAGAATTTTGAGGCATTAAAGCCTCCTCTCTCCTAAATTCAAATTTTATAAAATTCCCTCCAACATTTTTATAAAAACCCTAATTTTTATAAAAGTGTTTATTAAGCAATTCTTGATTTATTTAAAAATCTTGTTTTTAACTAATAAATTATGATTATTGCATGATAATTTAATTTCTACTTCATTGATTATAATCCATAATTTGATTAATAAAAATTTGATATTAGAAAGTTTATAGCCAAATTTTATAAAGTTTTTAAGCTTTATGATTTATAAATTTGGATTTTTGGCTCTTTAGGGTTTTTGGAATATTGTTTGATATTCATCATCATAATGAAGTATCATTAGAATATTTTAATTTATTTTTAGGGTTTTATACCCTTTTTCAATTATAACAAAGCTTGAAGTTTCATTCTAATTATAGCATTGACATTTCCTATTGTAGTTAAGCAACTTACTAGAATCGTAAGTGTCAAGTATATTAGTCCTAGGTCTTAGTTGGATCCTAGTTTATGCAAGATTTTGACCTAATTTATACTACTAGGCCATGTCATGTTGTGCATGAATGTTTTTTATAAAGATGCATTAGTCCGAGAATGACCTGAATTGACAGTTGTCACACTAATTAATACTCTAGCTATTATTACTATTATATAAGCGTTAAAAAATACTTATATAACCCATAATAATAGCCCAAGTATTTATTATAAGTTCCTAATAACGTTACTATAATTAAATAAAAGCTATATTAAAAATAGCGTAGGCGTAGCTCATTTACAGCGGATTTTATAGAAAAACAGGCTTTGCTTGGAGCAGCGTTCCCGAGCTGAAAAGCTCTTCTTCTCGGAGCCGTCGAGCACTCCGGGGCTTCCGCCTCATGCTAGGGAGGTTCCCTAGGCTTTTCGGGGGATTTCGAGGCTACAGAGAGGTTCTAGAGAGAGAGAGTAAAGAGAAGAAAGAATGAGAAATGTGTGAAGAAAATGAGGGTGGGAGAGGTGGTATTTATAGGGTGAAATGTGGCTGAACTTGTTGCCACATGTCACCATCTGGTGGTAAGCCTTGGGGAGAAAGCAATGACTAAGATTGTGCCACCTCACCCATTTTCGCACAGTACACTTCTGACTTCTAAAATCCGTAACTTTCACATACGAGCTCCGTTTCTGACGTTCTTTATATCCACACGTAGGTAAAAATAATATCTACAACTTTCAGTTTGACTCCGTCGGCTAATTTTCGACGGATCTTAAATTTAACAGTACGAGGAGATTATACTGCTAAATGTCCGCGTAAGATTCATAAATTCTACATACGGACTCTGTTTTTGTCTGTCTTTTTACCGTTGAGTTCCTATTAATGAGTTCTTCAATTATCATTTAGGTCGTGTAGGCCAAAATCCGCTCAATCTAAAATTCGAGTTTCGGGCTGTACACTGCTAAGCCGAAACTTCGAAAAATCATAACTTCCTCATACGAAGTCAGATTTGGGCGTTCTTTTTATAGACACTCTCGGTTTAACGTATTCTACAACTTTTGATTAGATCGTTAAGGGTAAAACTCGCTCTATCGTAAATTCACTATTTACACTTCCCGGTAGGTATCGTGCCAGTTCCATCGCGAAACTTCGACGGGTCATAACTTCTTCGTTACAACTCGAATTTCGACGTTCTTTATATCTCCGAAAATCCTTGTTTCGACCACTAGAAATTTATGTAAAGATATCGGGTTTATCTCAAATTTTAAGTTTGACGCTTATTTTTATCCTTTATTTATTATACATTTATAGATTAGTAATAAGCACATAAATACACATAATTCACATAATACTCAAATATTTCATTTTTATTATTTCAGAAAGAGTTACAATAGTTGACCTAGACTATTACATTGTCAAAAAATTCTTAGCCTCGAAACCCGGGCGTTACAATTCTCTCCTGCTTAGGATGATTCCATCCCGGAATCATGCATCAACAAATAGATGAGGGTAGCGACTCATCATGTCACTTTCTGTTTCCGAAGTGAGATTCGACCCATTCAAATGTTTCCATCGGACTAGCACTAAGTCGACCATCTTGCGTCGTAATTTCTTCGTCTTATTGTCAACAATTACCTCGGGCTCTTCAATCAGTCTCTTGTTCTCATCCATTCTTAATTCTGAGATTGGAATTATGTCAGGAACTTCTCCCGTGAATTTCCTCAAATAACACACATGGAAGGTGTTATGAATACCATCTAGTTCTTCTGGTAATTCGAGCTTGTAAGCTTGGTTCCCAATCTTCTGAAGAAGTTTGAATGATCCAATAAACCTTGGACTCAACTTTCGTCATTTCCCGAATCTTATAAGTCCCTTCCACGGTGAGACTTTAAGTAAAACCGAATCCTCAACTTCGAAGGTCATCGGTCGTCTTTTCTTGTCAGCATCGCTCTTTTGACGATCTTGAGCTGCTAACATCCTTTCCCTAATCACTTTCAACTTCTCAGTAGTCTCATGGACTATCTTAGGGCCCATAAACTACTTCTCTCCGGCCTCAAGCCAAGAAGACGGCGTACGAAACTTTTTTCCGTACAACGCTTGATAAGGTGCCATCTTGATGCTCGAGTGGAAACTCTTGTTGTAGGAAAATTCTACCAGAGGTAAGTGCTCGTCCCAGTTCCCTTGGAATTTGAGGGTACATGCTCTCAGCATATCTTCCAATGTTTGAATTGTTCTTTCACTCTGGCCATCGGTCTACGGATGGTAAGTTGTACTCAAACACAATTTCGTACCCAATTCCTCTTGTAGGATTCTCCAAAATCTTGACGTGAAACAACTATCACGATCTGATACAATTGTTAGAGGCACACCGTAAAGTCTTACAATTTCCTTCACGTAAGCATTTGTGAGCTTATCCATAGACCACTTCTCGTTGGCTGCTATGAAGTGTGCACTCTTAGTGAAACGATCCACGACCACCCAAATCATGTCGTGTCTGTTCTTCATCCTGGGCAGTTTAGTCACAAAATCCATGGTGATGTCTTCCCATTTACCCATGGGTACAGGTAAAGGTTCTAAACTCCCATACAGTTTCTGATGTTGTGCCTTAACTCTCGCACATGTCACACACTCAGCCACATACTTCGCAACATCGAGCTTCATCGTTGGCCACCAGTAGTAGGGTTTTAGGTCCCTATACATTTTAGTGCTACTGCGATGAATCGAGTATACGGTCTTGTGTGCTTCTTCCATCAGAAGATCTCTTATTCCTCCCATCTTAGGTACCCAAATCTGATCTTGAAATACCTTCAGTCCTCGACTGTTTGTACCGAACACTAACGTTTTAACCAAACGTTCTTTCTTTCAGTCATTCTTCTCTAAAGCTTCTTCTTGAGCTTTCCTGATACTTTCCACAATCGTCGAGACGACTTCAATTCTGAATGCTCTTGGCCTTTTCCTTTCAAGATTGACTTTCCGACTGAGAGCATCAGCAACAACATTTGCTTTACCGGGGTGGTAAAGTATATCACAGTCATAGTCCTTGAGTAGTTCTAGCCAGTGTCGTTGCCTCATGTTCAATTCTTTCTAATTAAAGATATACTGGAGACTCTTATGATCAGTGAAAAGCTTGCACTTTGTGCCATAGAGGTAATGCCTCCATATCTTTAAGGCAAATATTACCACCGCCAACTCTAGATCATGAGTGGGGTAGTTCTTTTCATGCTCTTTCAATTGTCGAGAGGTATATGCTATCACCTTTTCTCTTTGGGTCAGAACACAACCCAACCCGACTCCAGATGCATCACTGTATACCGCAAAGTCTTTAACTCTATCGGGTAGAGAAAGTATCGGTGCTTCACATAACTTCTTCTTTAGCTTCTCGAATGCATCATCGTGTTTCTCACTCCATATATATGTAACTCCTTTGTGGGTTAACGCTGTCAGTGGAGCAGCTATCGAAGAAAATCCTTGGATAAATCTTCAGTAATATCCAGCTAATCCTAGAAAGCTTCGAATCTATGTGGGAATTTTTGGTCGTTCCCACTTCATTACAACTTCGATCTTTGTTGGGTCAACCATTATTCCTTCTTGGTTAACCACGTGACCCAAGAACTGGACTTCTCGAATCCAAAAATCACACTTGGAGAACTTAGCGTAAAGCTTCTCCTTATTTAACACTTCCAACACTTCCCGTAGATGCTTGCCAATACTCCTCTTCGCTCTTCGAGTAGGTCAGAATGTCGTCGATGAACACTATCACGAATTTATCGAGGAATGGTTTACAAACCCTGTTCATCAAATCCAAGAATGTTGTACGAGCATTGGTTAGTCCAAATGACATAACCAAGAACTCGTAGTGTCCATATTGAGTTATGAATGCAGTCTTCTCAATATCCTGCTCTCTCACCTTCAGCTGATAATATCCTGACCTAAGATCGATCTTTGAAAAGTAGCTCGAACCTTGCAGCTGATCGAATAAGTCGTCAATCCTCGGTAATGGATACTTGTTCTTCACCGTTGCCTTATTCAGCTCTCGGTAGTCTATACACATGCTCATGCTTCCGTCCTTTTTCTTCACGAATAACACCGGAGCTCCCCAGGGTGATGAACTAGGTCGAATGAAACCGTTGTCCAACAGCTCTTGAAGTTGCGTCATAAGCTCCTTCATCTCCGTCGGTGCTAATCGGTATGGTGCTTTTGCTATTGGTGTCATCCCCGGTAACAAGTCTATTCGGGACTCTACTTGTCTATCAGGTGGTAATCCGGGAAGATCTTTGGGAAAAACTTCCGGAAAATCACACATGACTTGTATATTCTGCACCTCCTTCTTTTCCTTCTTAGCATCGATTACGAATGCCAAGTATGATGCACATCCCTTGGACAAACATTTTCTGGCTTTCATCAAGGAGTTGATTCCAAAATTTACTCGGCGTTTGTCCCCGTAAACCATAAATGACTCTTTTCCGGGTGGGTTTACCCTTACTATCTTCTTCCTGCAAAGAATCTTAGCGTCGTTGGTGCTAAGCCAATCCATGCCCAAAACGATATCGAAACCGTTTAACTCTATGGGTAACAATTCCTTGTGGAATTCGTTTCCGTTCAGGTCGATGATGATGTTCCTAATACAGTTACTAACAGATTTGAACTTGCCACTAACAACTTCCACATTTAGGGCATCATCAAGTTTTTCTTTAGGAAATGCTAATATTCCACCAAATTTATGCGACAAAAAGGAGTAGTTGGCTCCAAAATCAAATAGTATATTTGCAGGCAAACCATTTACAAGAAAGGTACCTGAAGCGACGTCTGCTGCCTCCTTCTCAGCCTCAAGTGTCATTTGGAAGGCTCTCGCCTTCGGCTTTGGTATTATGTTGGGTCTCCCTGCCTCCTTCTTTTTCGGGCAGTCCTTCAAAACGTGCCCCTCCTCATTACACCCGTAACATGCCTTTTGGGTGAGGGTACATTCATTGGCATAGTGCCCTGGTTTTCCACACTTGTAACAAGTGACTCCCCCGTCACATTTCCCAGTGTGCTTCTTCTTGCACTTGTCACACCACTTCGCTTCTGATCCTCCTCCTCTCGAACCAGACTTCGAGAATCTACTCCTCTTATTGGACTTTGAGGATCCATCAAACTTTTGTTTTTCACTAACCTCGACCCTTTCCAGACCCCTTTCTTTCTGCTGGGTCTCCACATTTTTAGTTACTCGAACAACTGATTTCAGTGTAGTTGCCATCTTGACTGTTGGGCCAAAGTCAGCGGGCAACCCTTTCACGAACCTCTCAATTTTGGAGAGTTCGGTTGGCACTAGGTACGGAAACAGCTTCATCTTCTCCGTGAATGTAGTAGTGTAGTCTTCAATGCTCAATCTTGCCTTCCTCAAATTTTGGAACTCATTGTTCAGGTTGATCAAATCTATCTCTGAACAATATTGCATCTTCAGTTGTTCCAAGAACTCATCCCATGACATTTTCAGAGCTTCTCCTCGTGGCATTGTATCCGCCAATAGTTTCCATGTAGCACCTGGTTCCTGGTATGTAAATCTTAATTGAGTATTTTCCTTTTTAAGCCTTGGACTCGGCGATTCATAGGTCCGACTTGCCGAGTAGGGATGGGACCCGGGACGCGTTTAAGTTGGCGACTCGGCGAGTCACCGCTGTTGGATGAAACCCTAAGTTTCAAGGGTTTGCACCCTATTTAATCCCCCTTTCTGCCCCCAAGCTAGCCCCCATTCACCCTAAGAGCCATATACCTCGTTCTAAGCCTTGTTTTGTGGATTTGAAGCCATTTGGTGTGTCCTCTTGAAGATTGGAGTGAGTAGGGAAGGATATCAAGAAGAAGAAGAGAAGGTCAAGCACTTGTGAGCAATTTCAGAGTGATATCTAAGGTATGGCTCGTTTTCCCCTTGTCTCCATGCTTATGGCCTCATTAAAGTGCTTCATAACTCATTTCCAAGCTTGTATGTGCATCATATTTCGAAATGAGTTGATTGGCCTCTAGATCTAAGCATGGTTGAGCTCCAGGAGCTCAAATCTACTACCTTTATGAGCCCATATTGCATATAAACCTTAGATCTACTCTTTTGGTGCATTTTGAACCCTAAAAACCCCATAGATGGATATTTACACGTAAAGTTGGAAACTTTACGTGTTATTCATGCTCTAGGAGCCCAGATCTACGAATGGCATGGACTGGATTCGAGCAAAATCGCATTTTTAGCTCTTGCATGGAGCGGACTCGGCGAGTCGCTCATCTGACTCGGCGAGTCCAGTCGCGAGTCTCCGGGTTTGTCCTTCTTTTTGTTATGTCGAGTCGTGTGGTGAGTCCAGGAGGGACTCGGTGAGTTGGAAGCCAAAACTCACCCATAGTGGAACTCGGCGAGTCGATGCCCAGGCTCGGCGAGTTCAAGGCAATCTCCTTAGATCAAGATCAGACTCGGTGAGTTGTTCATACAACTCGGTGAGTCACAGTATAACTTGTTCATCGGATGAAGATGAACTCGGCGAGTTGTTCATACAACTCGGCGAGTAGGATGAAGGACTTGAACATCATTTTGGAAGGAGAACTCGTCGAGTCGACGCCTAACTCGACGAGTAGAAACAAAATTCAGGACAGTCATTTGGACATGGACTCGGCGAGTTGGCGAGCCAACTCAGCGAGTTGGGTCAACTGGAAGTTGACTCTGATTTTGACTTAGGGCATGATCAAGGGTAAAATGGTCATTTTACCCAAAGGTCAGTTAGCAGTTTTTGACTAAGTGTTTGGTGGGAATACCGCCGGAGGATTTCAAGAATAGCAGCAGCAGCAGCAGTCAAACTATTCCCACGAAGATCAACAGCTACTCCGAGGTGAGTTACCATCCAGTAGCGGTGGGTCTAAGGCCACAATGCCGGCCCACCAGTAGGAGATGTATGATTAGATGATTGTCTCTGTGATATTCATATAGGGCTGCTACTACCTGTGTTATGTTTATGTGTTTGTATGATATGATGCTATGTGCTAGTGATAGCAAGGGAGATAGTCCCCAGGTTACCGGTCGATAGGGCTGAAGGGGCAGTCATGCCCAGCCATGCTATATAGACTATGTGATATATGTGTTATGTGGTAGTAGTAGGGGTGAAAGAGTCCCTGGTACCTGGTCGAGAGGGCCGAAGGGGGACCAACACCTAGATATGCTCGACAGTATCCGGTCAAGAGGACCGAAGGGGAGGCCAGCACCCAGATATGCTAGGCAGTATCCGGTCGAGAGGACCGAAGGGGTAGGTCGAGCACCCAGATATTCCTGACAATTTATGTATGTTATGTGATTGTATGGTTTGTGGTACAATGGGAGAACTCACTAAGCTTTGTGCTTACAGTTTACAGTTTTGGTTTCAGGTACCTCTTCATTGAAGGGGAAGGAGCTGGCTCGGTAGCGGCACATCATGCACACACACGGGTTTCCGCATTTATTAGATCTATCTGGGATTTATACTCTGATGTTTCAATTGGTTGTATGACTTGACTTTTGAACATGGTTTCTGTCGTGATGTAGTTTGGTCAAACAATGTTTTTATTTATTAACATTTTCTAAAGTAATGTTTTAAAAATGGAATTTTTGGACGTGAAAATTGGGTCGTTACAAGTTGGTATCAGAGCCCTGGTTTGAGGGATTCGGACACGCCTTCGGGGGTGTTTGAACTCAAATCGAGGGATTAAAAGATTTTGGAAAGAGAAAATGTTTTCTAAATGGGTTAAGTGAAGGGTTTTAAGAAAGGACAATGCGTGTGATGTGCGCAACCGGCCAAGCTCAAGTAAGTATTCCCCAATGTACCCATACAAGTTTATTTATGTTTATCAGTTTTTATAGAACAGCATGCTATAATAGGACTAAGGATCTAGGAGTGATGCCTTATGTGCCTGCTTTATGTGCTTCAGTATATGAAAGAGCTGCATGCTAGAGCTGTGTAGACAGCAGTAGGGTAGCCTTTTTAGGTTATTCCTGATAGTACGAGTTTAGCATTGTATACTAGTTCAGTTCTCTCTTCGAGGATGGAGTTGCTTGAGATTGTTTTCTTATGTCCAAATGCTGTTTGCTTTGTGCTATGTGGGCCTTGAAGTGATGGGAGTTAACCGTTAGATGAATACGTTTAAGTCACATCGGTTGAATAATCTCAGAGTGTTGGATTTGACTCTATTGTGTAGCTCTTGTTTGAGTCTTAACCATTGTAGAGATAAGTCCCTTACTCGAAGGATTATCTGAGCCTCAGCACATGTGATTGTATTCAGGTAATAGTAAATTGGCATCACCAAGAGGCCTTCAGCAGCTGAGGACTGGGTTGGGTGGAGTTAAAGGTTTCCTAGGGTAAGCCTAGGATAATGAGTAGCAGTGATCAGCAGTAGGGGAAGGGACCTGGTCGAGTCGAGGCGGTCTTTGGGGAAGGTACGGATAGATGTGGAAGGTAGTATGGGCCCGTACTACTGAAAGCATAGGGTCCGTACCCGAACCGAGGAAGGCTAAGATAAGACTAGGGAAAGTGGGTGGGATCCCTCCAGGGGTATCAGTATCGCTAACAGTTGTTATTTCTTTGTATTTCAGAATGGTGGTACTATGCCCGAGACCAGCAGTTGGCAGTTCAGGAGAGGGATCGGGTTCGGGATCAGGTTCCGAGCCAGTAGATGAGAGCCTACGCGAGTTTATCGCGTCAGAGATCACCAGAGGTATCCTTGTGTCGACCCCCATTATCTTCGGGTCGATCAAGGAAGGGATCATCGAGTTGATGGAGTATCACCTCAGGGCGTTCAGGAGCGACATGGCATCTGGCCAGTCGGGATCTCGCACGTTGTCCTTTAAGGACTTCAGGAGCAGCGGTGCACCTAATTTCCATGGGGTGAAGGACCCCATTGTTTCCAGGCGATGGATTGCAGACATCGAGTCTGCACAGTTGACTAGCTTCTGCCCTGAGGGGTCGAAGGTGAGGTATGCAACAGGGTGTTTACGAGACCGAGCTCGAGATTGGTAGGAGTCAGTGGGTGACTCTTTGGGAGCCTCAGCTATCGAGGCTATGACCTGGTCGGACTTTGTGACCAGGTTTAGGGCAGAGTTTGCACCGGCTATCGAGCTTCAGCAGCTGGCCAGGGAGTTTTTGGATATGAGGTAGACGACTGAGACTGTGGCGGAAATCACCGCCAAGTTCCGGGAGAGGGCTTTGTTGGTGCCCCAGTATGCAGGTGACGAGTATATGAGGAGGACCCGTTATCATGATATGCTTCGGGTTGACATTCGAGAGCATGTTAGTTTTTCAGCTTGCCCCACCTTGGACTCCATGATTGCCAAGGGAAGGGAGAGGGAGATAGATTTGGAGCACATCTGAAAACGGAAAGCGGAGGAGGGGTAGCTAGGAGGGGCTTCAGGGAAGAAGCCCAAGGGATTAGATGTGGGGCCAAAAGGCCAACAGGGACGGGGCCGCTGCAGGAAATGCGGCAAGACGCACGAGGGGGCGTGCAGGTTGGGATCATCAGGCTGCTACAAGTGCGGCAAGTTTGGGCACTTTAGCAGGGATTGCACTGCTCCGGCAGCAGTTGTTCCGACATCGGAGTTGCTGTGTTTCCACTGCAACCAGAGGGGCCACAAGAAGGCCAATTGCCCCCAGTTGGCAGGTTCAGCGCCGGTAAAGGCGCCAGCTCCAGCGACCCTGCGGATCACAGATGGCCGACAGGGCAAGGCAGAGGCTCTAGTGATAAGGAGCCGAGCATTCCAGCTGACCACCGAGGAGGCACGCGCAACACCCGATGTGGTGACGGGTATGATTCTTTTCCCTCTCGTTTATTTATATGATGTTATGATATTTATATGTGCCCGGTATATGTATATGTGTTAGGATCGTTCCATGTGAACGGTATTCTAGTCCAGGTGTTGTTCGACTCGGGTGCATCCCGATCGTTTGTGTCCCTTGCGCTTAGCAAAAAGTTTCATGAGTCTTCGGGCATACTGGATTGCCCTTTGGAAGTAGAGATTGCTGATGATCGATCGGTGCGAGCATCGATGGTATTTCGGGACTGCGTATTGCGTTTGTTCGAGGAGCGCTACTTGGTGGATTTGGTTCCCATTCCGTTGCGTGGGAACAAGGTGATCATAGGCATGGACTGGTTGAGCCCTAATGGGGCGGTGATAGATTGCGCGCAACAGCTAGTGCGAGTCAGGACCCCAGGTGAGGGAGAGTTAGTGATTCATGGCGAGAGGCCACATCGCGGACCCGCCGTATGTTCAGCAGCGAGGGCTAGACGTTACCTTCAGCAGGGATGCGCAAGATATGTTGCGTACGTGATGGATACCCGGGAGGCGGGTAATGCGACCGTGAGCGAGGTTCCGGTGGTGCGAGATTTCGCAGATGTTTTCCCAGAGGAGCTTCCTGGGATACCTTCTGAGCGACAGGTGGAGTTCAGGATTGACCTCGTTCCTGGTGCGGCCCCGATAGCCAAGGCACCATATCGGCTGGCTCCTCCTGAGATGCAGGAGTTGTCTACGCAGCTGCAGGAGCTGCTAGACAAGGGATTCATTAGACCGAGCAGTTCACCCTAGGGAGCCCCGATTCTGTTTGTAAAGAAGAAGGACGGGTCACACCAGATGTGTATAGATTATCGGGAGTTAATTAAGGTAATGGTGAAGAACCGTTACCCACTCCCGAGGATTGATGATCTCTTTGATCAGCTTCAGGGAGCGTCTTGGTTCTCCAAGATTGATTTGTGTTCGGGTTATCAATAGATGAGGGTCAGGGAGGAGGATACGCAGAAGACCGCGTTTCGGACGCGCTATGGCCACTATGAGTTCGTGGTGATGCCGTTTGGGCTCACCAATGCTCCTGACGCGTTCATGGACCTCATGAACCACGTATGCAGACCGATGTTGGATCGGTCTGTGATAGTCTTTATCGACATCTTGGTTTATTCCAAGACACAGGAGGAGCATGAGGAGTGTCTGAGAGAGGTTTTGGAGACCCTGAGGAGGGAGAGCTTGTATGCCAAGTTCTCCAAGTGTGAGTTTTGGTTGCGCGAGGTGCAATTTCTCGGACACCTTGTCAACCAGAACGGGATTCTGGTCGATCCGGTCAAGGTCGAGGCCGTGATGAGATGGGAGGTTCCGAAGTCTCCATCTGAGATTCGGAGTTTCCTAGGATTGGCAGGCTATTATCGGAGGTTCATTCAGGATTTCTCCAAGATAGTTGTACCCCTGACACGGTTGACGAAGAAAGCCGTGGTCTTTCGGTAGGGACCCGAGCAGCAGGCGACATTTGAGACACTGAGACAGAGATTGTGCGAGGCGTCGATCTTAGCCCTGCCAGAGGGCGTAGAGGATTTTGTGGTTTATTTTGACGCGTCTATTTCAGGGTTGGTCGCGGTATTGATGCAGAGGGGGCATGTCATTGCCTACGCTTCGAGGCAGCTCAAGCGTCACGAGGCGAACTACCTGACGCATGATTTGGAGTTGGGGGCAGTGGTTTTTTCCCTCAAGATTTGGCGGCATTACCTCTACGGGGTTCGGTGTACCATTTACACTGACCACAAGAGTTTGAGGTACCTCATGGATCAGCCGAATCTGAACATGAGGCAGCGTCGGTGGTTGGACGTGGTGAAGGATTATGATTATGAGATCCTTTACCACCCGGGAAAGGCCAACGTGGTGGCCGGTGCGCTTAGCCGCAAGGTGGTGCCGATCAAGGATATTTGCATGAGGATGACTGTGGTGACTCCCCTGTTGGAGCAGATTCGGGAGGCTCAACAGGAGGCTATCAAGGAGGAAGATTGCAAGAGCGAACGTGTGGTGGGTCAGGTATTCCTCCTTCGATTATGATAGTCGAGGACTATTGACACTACACCGCAGGGTGTGGGTGCCGTACCACGGAGGCGTGCGCCAGATCTTGATGGAGGAGGCGCACAAGTCCCGATTCTCTATTCATCCCGGGGCGACAAAGATGTATAGGGATCTTCGTCTAGATTATTAGTGGCCCTGCATGAAGCGGGATGTGGCATGGTACGTTGAGCGGTGCTTGACCTGTAGGAAGGTCAAGACCGAAATCAGAGACCGCATGGGAAGATGCAGCCGTTGGACTTCCCGTTGTGGAAATGGGAAGACATCACGATGGATTTTATCACAAAGCTTCCCAGGACTGCGCGTGGAGTAGATTCGATTTGGGTCATTGTGGATCGATTGACCAAGAGCGCCCATTTTATTCCGATCCAGGAGAGCATCTCGGCCGAGAAGTTGGCCGATATCTACATCAGGGAGATAGTAGCGCGACACGGGGTGCCAGTGTCAGTGATATCAGACCGAGATGTGCGATTCACTTCCAGATTTTGGAAGAAGTTTCATGACGAGTTGGGCACTCGTTTGCATTTTAGCACCGCCTTCACCCGCATACGGATGGTCAGAGCGAGCGGACCATCCAGACTTTGGAGGATATGCTGCGGGCATGCGTGTTAGATTTCGGTGGTAGCTGGGATACCTACCTTCCCTTGGCTGAGTTCTCATACAACAACAGCTACCACGCGAGTATTGACCATCCCCCATTCGATATGTTGTATGGACGGAGGTGCAGGACCCCGATATGCTGGGGTGAAGTTGGCCAAAGGGTCATGGGGAGCACCGAGGTGGTGCTCGAGACGACCGAGAGGATTCAGCAGGTTTGGAGCAGGCTTCAGATTGCTCAGAGTCGGCAGAAAAGTTACGCCGACAAGCGTCGATCCGACTTGGATTTCCAAGTCGGGGATATGGTTCTCCTGAAGGTGTCGCCTTGGAAAGGCGTCATCCGATTCAGGAAGCGGGGCAACTTGGGCCCGAGATTTATCGGACCATTCAGGGTTGTAGCCCGGGTGGACAAGGTGGTGTATAGATTGGATCTGCCGGACGAGCTCAGCCAGATCCACATCACTTTCCATGTCTCTCAGCTGCGGAAGTGCTTAGTGGATGATTTAGCAGTAGTGCCGTTGGAGGATATTCAGGTTGACGACAGCCTGAATTACATTGAGCGCCCAGTTGCAGTCCTCGATAGGAAGTCGAAGGATTTGAGAAACAAAAGGGTGGAGTTAGTGAAGGTGCAATGGCAGCACCGCAAGGGTTCGGAGTGGACTTGGGAGCCGGTGGATGAAATGATGGAGCATTACCCCGAGCTGTTCCAGGATCGAGTAGCAGACTTCAAGGATGAAGTCTAAAATAAGTGGGGGAGATTTGTAGCACCTGGTTCCTGGTATGTAAATCTTAATTAAGTATTTTCCTTTTTAAGCCTTGGACTCGGCGAGTCATAGGTCCGACTCGCCAAGTAGGGACGGGACCCGGGACGCGTTTAAGTTGGCGACTCGGCGAGTCCATATCCTGGACTCGGCAAGTCACCGCTGTTGGATGAAACCCTAAGTTTCAGGGGTTTGCACCCTATTTAATCCCCCTTTCCGCCCCCAAGCCAGCCCCCATTCACCCTAAGAGCCATATACCTCGTTCTAAGCCTTGTTTTGTGGATTTGAAGCCATTTGGTGTGTCCTCTTGAAAATTGGAGTGAGTAGGGAAGGAGATCAAGAAGAAGAAGAAGAGAAGGTCAAGCACTTGTGAGCAATTTCAGAGTGATATCTAAGGTATGGCTCGTTTTCCCCTTGTCTCCATGCTTATGGTCCCATTAAAGTCCTTCATGACTCATTTCCAAGCTTGTATGTGCATCATATTTCGAAATGAGTTGATTGGCCTCTAGATCTAAGCATGGTTGAGCTCCAGGAGCTCAGATCTACTACCTTTATGAGCCCATATTGCATATAAACCTTAGATCTACTCTTTTGGTGCATTTTGAACCCTAAAAACCCCATAGATGGATATTTACACGCAAAGTTGGAGACTTTACGTGTTATTCATGCTCTAGGAGCCCAGATCTACGAATGGCATGGACTGGATTCGAGCAAAATCGCATTTTTAGCTCTTGCATGGAGCGGACTCGGCGAGTCGCTCATCTGACTCGGCGAGTCCAGTCGCGAGTCTCCGGGTTTGTCCTTTTTTTTGTTATGTCGAGTCGTGTGGTGAGTCTAGGAGGGACTCGGTGAGTTGGAAGCCAAAACTCACCCATAGTGGAACTCGGCGAGTCGATGCCCAAACTCGGCGAGCTCAAGGCAATCTCCTTAGATCAAGATCAGACTCGGCGAGTTGTTCATACAACTCGGCGAGTCACAGTACAACTTGTTCATCGGATGAAGATGAACTCGGCGAGTTGTTCATACAACTCGGCGAGTAGGATGAAGGACTTGAACATCAGTTTGGAAGGAGAACTCGTCGAGTCGACGCCTAACTCGACGAGTAGAAACAAAATTCAAGACAGTCGTTTGGACATGGACTCGGCGAGTTGGCGAGCCAACTCGGCGAGTCGGGTCAACTGGAAGTTGACTTTGATTTTGACTTAGGGCATGATAAGGGGTAAAATGGTCATTTTACCCAAAGGTCAGTTAGCAGTTTTTGACTAAGTGTTTGGTGGGAATACCGCCGGAGGATTTCCAGAACAGCAGCAGTCAGACTATTCTCACGAAGATCAGCAGCTACTCCGAGGTGAGTTACCTTCTTATAGTGGTGGGTCTAAGGCCACAATGCCGGCCCACCAGTAGGAGATGTATGATTAGATGATTGTCTCTGTGATATTCATCTAGGGCTGCTACTACCTGTGTTATGTTTATGTGTTTGTATGATATGATGCTATGTGCTAGTGATAGCAAGGGAGATAGTCCCCAGGTTACCGGTCGATATGGCTGTGGGGCAGTCATGCCCAGCCATGCTATATAGACTATGTGATATATGTGTTATGTGGTAGTAGTAGGGGGTGAAACAGTCCCCGGTACCCGGTCGAGAGGGCCGAAGGGGGGCCAGCACCTAGATATGCTCGACAGTATCCGGTCGAGAGGACCGAAGGGGAGGCCAGCACCTAGATATGCTAGGCAGTATCCGGTCGAGAGGACCGAAGGGGTAGGTCGGGCACCCACATATGCCTGACAATTTATGTATGTTATGTGATTGTATGGTTTGTGGTATAATGGGGAAACTCACTAAGCTTTGTGCTTACAGTTTACAGTTTTGGTTTCAGTTACCTCTTCATCGAAGGGGAAGGAGCTGGCTCGGTAGCGGCACATCATGCACACACACGGGTTTCCGCATTTATTAGATCTATCTGGGATTTATACTCTGATGTTTCGATTGGTTGTATGACTTGACTTTTGAACATGGTTTCTGTCGTGATGTAGTTTGGTCAAACAATGTTTTTATTTATTAACATTTTCTAAAGTAATGTTTTAAAAACGGAATTTTTGGATGTGAAAATTGGGTCGTTACATTCCACCAGCTTAAGACTCTAGTTTTCAGTTGTCTTACAGCGAAGATGGTTTTCCTCTTCTCGCTGCAGTTGTAGCTGTCAAACACCATCTCCATCTCGGAGATCCAATCCATTATCTCCACAGGCTTAGGGCTTCCTGAGATACTTGGTGGTTTTGCACCCAAGAAATTCTTGTACATCCACCCATCCTTGTTGTTTCTCCTCTACCGGCCATCCCTTTGCTCACCTTGAGTCCCTACTTGACTCACTTGGTGGCTGTAGTTCCCTTCCTCCGATTGCTCGGGAATCAGCTCGGGTTGCTCAATGGGCATAGTAGGTTCGTCCTTATTTTCGTGCAATATCTGCCTCATTTTATCCCTTTGTTCTGCTAACATGGCACGAATAATGGCTTGTACTCTAACCATGGTAATTGGTTCGGGGGAATTTGCTACAACAGGTATTTGCTGATCACTAGGGGTTGATTCCTATTCCCATTTGCATTCCCAGCTCCACTGCGGGTTCTAGTCATTTTGATCTATACACCGAATAAGGTGAATTTAGATCTTTATTTAGGATAGACGTTTAAATCGTCCTTATCACTTCGAAACGTTTACATGCTAGTTCTAATATCGTAGTCGTACGTTTAGAATCCTAAACACATAAGGTTTGCAGATCCGGTCGGCAACATACCATAGATCCGAATAAATAACAGCATATAAGGCACAAAGCATTTAGCACATAAAAGCATTTTAGGCATAATTCCTAAAATAAGCTAGTCCTCACACCTCACTATCATTGCTTAGCATTCTAAGTTTAAGTCTAGAAATCCTACAAATTCCTAGTTCGCTTAAACTAATGCTCTGATACCAACTGTGACATCCCCAAAATCATGGCCAGAAAAGAATGTTTTTTTTTGGTTATACTTTATTTCAAAATTAGAGTAACCTTTTAATAAAAGAGTTGTGGAAATTGTCCCAAAACAATAATATGATAAAGAGTTATCAAAAGCATTTCCTTAGAAATGCATTTCATTAAGAGACTTGGGATGTCATGTTCGATACAGTACATAAGTATAAACAATACAATATAAGCCTTACTACATTATTTCATATCTACAAGCCTATATCCGCAATCCTTCATCCCAACACATCACAATTATTTTCGAGCGCCACTACCTGTAATACATAAAACTGAGTGGGTCAGGCTTGGGAGCTTGGTGAGCACATAGGGTTTTCAACCCACAATAAATAAGTTTATTAATTTCATCGACCAACAATAACCCGATTACCCGTTCCCGTTATCCTCACATTACGTCCCTAAACACCTATCATAAGGGACCTATCCTAAGGATCATCATCGGGATGGACACTACTGCTAAGGGGGTTCCTCAGCAATAAATGTCCTAAAGGCAACCATGAGGGGGATCGAGTACACCGGTGAACACATCGTTCACAACACCTACAGGTTGCGAGCCTATCATCATTCCACTGGACCGTCTACAAGAGTCCGTTGTCGTCATCTATACTCTGCTAGATGACAGGATCAACAACAACAACATCGAGGCATTTCATCATTTTATCACACATCACCTATTACATCTACCCATGTTTTACCCCAACATTTTTGTAGATATAAAATACATGACAATTTAAATCATATAAAACTTGTATAAAATCCTTCATCTAGCATAGATAGAAAGTATAAAAATAATATACACACATAGCACGTAGTTTATATAAAATACTTCATATCTATGTGTAAGATGAAAGGGACGATGCACTCATGTGAAAAGGTGGTGATTCCGAACTCAGACAGCGCTTAGCTTCTTAAAAATAATATCCTTCGTCGAAACCTAGTATTATTACCACTAGAGTTTAGTCTATTATTCGCCGAGACTAATTGATATTCTAGCTATTATTACTATTATATAAGCGTTAAAAAATACTTATATAACCCATAATAATAGCCCAAATATTTATTATAAGTTCCTAATAACGTTACTATAATTAAATAAAAGCTATATTAAAAATAGCGTAGGCGTAGCTCATTTACAGCGGATTTTATAGAAAAACTAGGCTTTGCTTGGAGCAGTGTTCCCAAGTCGAAAAGCTCTTCTTCTCGGAGCCGTCGAGCACTCCGGGGCTTCCGCCTCGTGCTAGGGAGGTTCCCTAGGCTTTTCGGGGGCTTTCGGGGCTATAGAGAGGTTCTAGAGAGAGAGAGTAAAGAGAAGAAAGAATGAGAAATGTGTGAAGAAAATGAGGGTGGGAGAGGTGGTATTTATAGGGTGAAATGTGGCTGAACTTGGTGCCACATGTCACCATCTGGTGGTAAGCCTTGGGGAGAAAGCAATGACCAAGATTGTGCCACGTCAACCATTTTCGCAGAGTACACTTCCGACTTCTAAAATCCGTAACTTTCACATACGAGCTCCGTTTCTAACGTTCTTTATATCCACACGTAGGTAAAAATAAGATCTACAACTTTTATTTTGACTCCGTCGACTAATTTTCGACCGATCTTAAATTTAACAGTACGGGGAGATTATACTGTTAAATGTTCGCGTAAAATTGATAAATTCTACATACGTACTCTGTTTTCGTCTGTCTTTTTACCGTTGAGTTCCTATTAATGAGATCTTCAATTATCATTTAGGTCACGTAGGCCAAAAACCGCTCGATCTAAAATTCGAGTTTCGGGCTGTACACTGCTAAGCCGAAACTTCGAAAAAATCATAATTTCCTCATCCGAAGTCAGATTTGGGCGTTCTTTTTATGGATGCTCTCGGTTTAACGTATTCTACAACTTTTGATTAGATCGTTAAGGGTAAAAATCGCTATATCGTAAATTCACTATTTACGCTTCCCGGTAGGTATCGTGCTGGTTCCATCGCGAAACTTCGACGGATCATATCTTCTTCGGTACAACTCAGATTTCGGCGTTCTTTATATCTCCTAAATCCTTGTTTCGACCACTACAACTTTATGTAAAGATATCGGGTTTATCTCACATTTTAATTTTGATGCTTATTTTTATTCTTTATTTATTATACATTTATAAATGAGTAATAAGCACATAAATACACATAATTCACATAATACTCAAATATATCATTTTTATTATTTCAGGAAGAGTTACAACAGTTGACCTAGACTATTACATTGTCTAAAAATTCTTAGCTCCGAAACCCGGGCGTTACAACCGATAACCATCGGGCCTTGCCCGGAACAGATCTGTTAGTAACATGCATTGGGCACCGCCCAACATACTTATTAGTCCCTGTTTGGAATTGGGCCCCACCCGGTATACATACAACCACGTAAAATACATGCCAGAATCACTAAGACAAATAACATACAATACACTCATCAGGACCCGCTTGGCATCAGACCCCGCCCGGTATGTATATCACAGGTCACACATGTAAAAGTCAGATAGACAACTAGCACCCTTATCATAATAAATCATGGGTTGGCATTGATGCCTTCGACCCGCCAAACACAATAACACCATATCATACTGACTAAAGATATAAAAAAAGCTATAAAAACCAAATATTTTACCATGTGACTCCAAAACACAAACCAAAGGCTTAGATACCGCAACCAATATTATCAAAATACATTTCTATATGTGTGAACAACAAAGTACATTGCTTTTGAAATAAGAAATGATTGAATAAGAAAAATATAAAAAGCTAAATTAGAAAAAATACAAAAAAAAAAATGAAGTAAGATGTTATATTAGATAAAATATTGAATGTTAATTATTACATCTTGTATGTAGCCATATTATTGGCTAAATACATGAAAAGGCATTGTACTTTCATTTGGTGGTCTTACATAGCATTTTACTCTTATTTCTATCATAAAAAATATTTAATTTAATTTAATTTTTTTTTCATGTACTTTGACACTTGACAGTACATTGCTATAATTAGGTAGAAAGAACTAGCAATGTACTTCCATATAAACATAATAACTAAAGAGAAATCAAATATCCTCATATTTTTTTCTCCAACACACTTAAGATTGTAACACTTCATATTTAATAAAACTAATAAATTTTTATTGCACTTGTCATCATTTAAAAGTGATCGAAGCATGGTATGATGATATTTAATTTCTTACAACTAAATTTTAACATTCGGACGACATTATAAATTCAAACGGCTATATAAAATCGGTTTTTAAATATATTTTGTTATATTTTAATATTAATATTTTGATTGTTATTATTATTAAAAATTGCGAACAACATTTTATCAATCGAACATCATAAATTTGAATGACTATATAAAATCGGAACAAAAACAAAGTTTGTCCCTATTAATTCTGGATATTAATTGGCACAGTATTACAATTGCGTGGTGCGTTATGCGGATTGAAAACATTTACTCGAACACTATACGATGCTTCCGATTTTATATAAGAATTCGAATTTATAATGTCCGATTTATAAAATATTGTTCGAAATTTATAACAATAATAATATTAATATTAAAATATAAAAATATCAAAAAACCGATTTTATATAACCGTTTGAATTTATAATGTCGTCCAAATGTTAAAATTTTATGCGAAATTTATAACAATAATAATAATTATTATTATAAAGAAATAAAAATAACAAAAAAAAAAAACAAAATTGAAAAACAAAAAAACAATAAAAGATAAAAGAAAAAAATAATATCAAATCAAATATCAAAATTTTGATTTGATTAATTTAGAGGGTAAAAATGTAAACCCTTTATGGGGTGAACGACCTGCTCCATTCAATATGTAATGTAACTTTTCTTTTTTAGATTTGGACAAGGGCTGATCCGGCCCTGTTCCATACACGGGACACCAAAATTTGGGTTGGACCCTTGTTACGACTTGATAAAGAAACAATATTTCTTTCTTTCTTCGTTTAGAAGCAGTCTCCCTTCTTTTTACCGGTGAATCCAAGTAGTCGGAGGTCGCAGTTGAAGATCCTTATGATGCTTACGACGAAACCAAAAAACCTTTTTTTCTTTGTTGTCTCTCATCCCCTCAACAAATTTAAAGGTACATTCGCTACTTGTTCCCCACTTCTTTCATTAAGAAATCCTTCATCGTTTTTACAATTTGGCAACAGAATATTTACCCCCGAAAACGATTTCAGCTCGGTTTCTTTCAACATCTTCTCCCAATCGTCAAACACCGGTTAATCATCCTCGGTCTCTCAGTGAGAAGATTACTAACCTTGATGATGCCCTCCAACTGTTTGATGAAATGATACAGAGGGAGCCTGTGCCCCCAGTTGTCAAATTTACACAGTTGTTGGAAGCAGTTACCACAATGAAACAGTATTCTTGTTCCATTGAGCTTTTTCAACGAATGAATGCCCTTCGTGTTCCTATGGATGCGTACACTATTAGCATTGTGAGCAAGTGCTGTTGCCAAATGCACCGCACAAATGAAGGATTTGCAGTATTAGGCTATGGCTTCAAACACAATATATTACCAAATGTCTGCACTTTTAGCACCCTCTTAAATGGACTTGTCCTAGAAGATAGAGTTTTCAAAGCCGAAAGGTTATTCAAGAAGCTGATCAAAGAAGCACTTTGTGAACCTAATGCAATTATGTACAACATTATGATTAAAGGACTTTGCAAATCTGGTAATAATGATACAGCCATTGCTTTGCTTAAACTAATGGATGAAAAGGGTTGTAAACCTGATGTGGTCACAAATAACACCATCATTGACAACCTTTGCAAGGATAAAATGGTAGATGATGCTTTAAACCTCTTCAGAGAAATGGTCTTCCACAAAGGCATCCTACCTAATGTTGTCACTTACACCTCTTTAATTCACGGCCTTTGTAACTTGTGTCGTTGGGACGAAGTCGATAAAATACTCAAAGAAATGGAAGAGCAAAGGATCTCCCCAAATGTTCATACGTTTAGTATATTAGTGGATTCCCTTGGCAAAGAAGGTAAGGTTAAAGATGCAAAAGGTGTCTTCAACTTAATGATCCAAAAAGGCAACGTTCCCAATGTAGTGATATACAATTCACTTATTGATGGGTATTGTTTGCGAGGTGAAATGAGCAAAGCAAGGGAAGTTTTAAATTTGATGGGGTCTCGAGGCCTGATGCCTAATGTTGCTACTTATAGTAGTTTAATGAATAGGTATTGCAAGAAACTGAAGATAGAAGAAGCCATGGATTTGTTTCATGAAATAACTAAAAAAGGTGGTATGCAACCGAATGTGATCACTTACGGTATAATGATACAAGGATTGTTTCAAGCTGGATGTTGTGAAGCTGCTTGCGAATTCTTTAACGAGATACGAGCACACAAACTGATTCCAGATGAAAGCACTTACAGAATAGTCTTGAAGGGTCTTTGCAACAACAAACAAGTGGATCAAGCACAAACTTTATTTCATCTGAATGGGGCGAATAAGATAAAATTGGATATTGCTATGTATAATATACTTATTGATGGTGCAAGTAAAAGTGGGAAGTTTGATATTGCAAGGAACCTTTTCAATGATCTAACTGTTAAAGGTTTGCAACCGAATGTTTGGACATATAATACAATGATCAGTGGTTTTTGTCGGGAAGGATTAGTGAGTGAAGCAAAAGAGTTTTTTCTTAAGATGGATGATGTGCACAAAAGTACCCACTAATTTTAATATTTATAACCTAACAAACTTAGACTAACTATGCACTTATAGGCAGTGTACCTAGTCAGATTACAGTATAGCTTAGGTAAGTCGGGTGTCGATCACAGGGAACGGTGGTGAATTAATTTAAAATATTTAATTATAGGTTACAGGTTACACGGAATGAATAAAGAAGTAGTTTAATAAATCTCAAACGAACAATTAATTAACAACTCTCGATAAACTAACAGGAAAGCAAATCTCTTCAGGTACTTTGGTTTAGACAAATTACACTTTAAAAACATAGACAATTGCATACACAAATTCATTTATTCGTGTTCACCGATTCCTAAAATGATTAGATTCGCGTTCACTATAACTAATCCTTTAGCAAACAAGTCAATTCAAACAGTGATCAATTGGTTAAACTAACATGCTTCCTAGTGTTCAGTTCGTATCAAGCAAGAATTGCAAATATAGTTAATCAAATTAGGCATTCAATTAACCTCTTGTTGATGGTCATCAAATAAGGCTCACACATTAACTTACTTATTCCCAAATTAATCCTAGTTTCACATTCGTTATTCCTAGACTTATAATCTCGATGGTCACCAAAATCATAAGAGACAAGCAATCAAGCATATGTTCATACAACTCAATTCACTTAACAATTAACAGCAAATAATTATCATTAATACGTAAGGATCTTTTAACAAGCTTGGCAAGATAAATTAAACACAAACAAACTATTCAATATAGCAATTAGTCTAATAATCAAAGCTTCATTCAATCATAAACACAAAGTAAAAGGTTTTTACACCCAAATCAGAAACTAAATACAGAATAGTAACACAATGGAATGCTAAACATGGTCACGTTAACTACCCATATGATTACCGACACGTATCCGCTCTCCAACCCTTCCGATCTCCGCTCCTGTTAGCTTAACGGCCTTCCGGCCACCTCCTAGACCCTCAAAACGACAACTATGAAGTTTTCTTGTTGCACAAGTCGAAGTGGAATATCATAAATTATTCAAATTGGTGGAATGATATGGGGTATTTATAGTTGATGGAGATGGAATTTATATGGAATATTAGAGTTGGATTGGAATAAGGAAACTAATGGTGGCTTAGGGATTAAGCAAATAAAAATAAGATAAGTGGAGCTTGGGGAATAAGTAACTTGGAGGGAATTTCCGTCCAGCTTTTATGCTTCATCTTCAAGGCCAATTTTGGATAAGATAAGTGTCGAATTAGCCAAAAGTCCCTCTCACATAAGTCGTAGGAAATTTCATCTAGTTTTCAGAACAGTTTGAACCTCGTCAATTGGACTTATGAGTCATCAGATATACCCAAAACACTGAAGAGGGGTCAATCTGCCAGCAATATCCTTTTTGCATCTTTTCAGCTCCATTCTCTTTCTTTTGCATTATTTTAACTGTAATTAAATATTTCAAAGCATATTAAGTTTATTTTAGTTCTAAATAATAATAATAAATGCTAAAATATTAAGATATGTTATACATAAATATATATAAAAATACACATATCAATGGAGGAAAGGGGCTGCCAGCCGGATAGTGTGACTTACAATGTTCTTCTCCAAGGAATTTTAAAGTATGTTCATCATGATATGGTAGAGATGCTTTTACTGGAAATGGAAGGAAAAGGCTTCTCACTTGATGCTTCAACTGTATCAATGTTACTTGATCATATAAAAGCTAGATCTTTCGATGCTTCTTTGCTTAAGCTGATTGGTAAGCTTGTGCCAAAGGAAGAAGTGGGTGCTCCTTGTTTTACTGTGTAGATGGCTTCTTGGTTTTCTAAGAGGGTATGGTTTAGGCCATCTTTGGTCTGCAAGTTTGTTATCATTTAGTTATTTTTGTTTGCCAATATTAAGTTCATCATTATTATGGCTAGTTCTTCATTGTTATCTATTTACTTTTCTCATCTTATGTCCCATTTATGTTCAACTTCACATTAAAATATGCAGCCTGTTTATTTTACTTTTTAATATCTACTCAATACTTAGTATCAATAACTGGTTCTCGAAATGAAAAGCCTACATCACGATAAGCTCAAAAGTCAAAACAAAATAAGCATTTGGTGTGCAAGATAATTTTCATGTCAGTTAAACATACGTATTAAAATGTATTTAATTCTTTGCATAAAAAAATACAATATTCCATTGTGAGATGTCAAATTAGTTGCACTTATCGTTCTTTCTATTTGCTAAAACCTTTTCATTTGTATCCACCGAACAAGTTTAAGTATGAAGTTTACATACAAGATAACATAAAACCATTTTTTGGTATTCCCATAACAATATGAATCCTTTGTTTTTGTAACTTCTAAATAACAATTTTGCAAGATCAAACTGTTGGTTCTGGGATCATATTGACAACAAGGAAATTGTTCAACTTACTTGCAGTGGTAACTTTTGAATGTTAATCTTAAGAAAAGAACCGAGTCCCATACAATAACTAAAATGCTATTTAATGTTGATGTTTATAATTCAAGGTAAAAATGTTTGAGAAGCAAAAAGAAAAAAATGTTAGATATTTCAGTAAAAAAAAAAAAGGTTATCATTGTTCCTCAAAGTTTGATTTAATTTTGGGTGAGGAACGATGCACAAAATGTAGATTCACAACATCTAGGGAGTAAATAATTATTGTGAATTAATTCACGTATTGCAGTAAAAAAAAGGATAAATGTTGTTGTTCTTCAAACTTTAACTAATAAGTTATCCGGGGCTTCGTCCATAACGTTTAGAAGAAAAAAAAACCACCTTAAAATCGGTGCTTTTAAAATAACAAATTTTTTTATAAAAAATAAAAAATAGACCACAAGTGTGAAGGTCAACAAAATTCAATGACCATTTACGTATAATATGACTTTAAAAATGTTTCGTATAAAAGGTCAGTGATTATGATTTTAACTATGATGAGATAATTTTCCCTATATTAAGATATTAATTAATATATGTATCCAATTGATGATGGTTGCTTTATAAATGTTTGATATGAAAATAAAAGATAGTTGAGATCAGGTGCATATTTAACGGGACATTGGAGTATTACGAAATAATTTCCATATCTTCGGATATTAACCAAATCCAACTGATGATGAACATGAACTCAAAATCATTATTTTAAAAATGTTTCGTATAAAAGGTCGTGATTATGTACAAATTATATTAAACAGGACATTCTGGAAATATAATATCTTTAAAAAATAACGCATACATATTATACAGGTAGACCGTTATGGACAAAAAGTCAAAAACACCCCTACAGGTTTTTTAACAAAATTAAGATTCCTAAAAGATACACGCAACCAGTTTTTTTTTTTACCCAGTTTACACTGATAAAACAAAACCAGTCTAAAACAAAACGAGGTCAATAACACGAGCTGTTCCGTTCTTCGTTGTAGGCCAGTCCCTTTTAATGGTGAATCCAAGTGGTCGAAGCTCGAAGATTATTTTGGTGCTTCCAGCGAAACCAAAACACGTTGTTTCTTCTGTCGTCTCTCCTCCCCTCAACAAGTTCAAAGATACATCTGTTGCTCATTCCACCCTCATTTCATCATTTTCACAATTTGGCACCGGAATCTTTACCCCCAAAACGATTTCAGCTCGGTTTCTTTCAACATCTTCTCCTAATCGTCAAACACCGGTTAATCATTATCGGTCTATGAGTGAGAAGATTACTAACCTTGATGATGCCCTCCAACTGTTCGATGAAATGACTAAGAGGAAACCTCTGCCCTCAGTTTTCAAATTTACCCAGTTGTTGCAAGCAGTTACCAAAATGAAACAGTATTCTTGTTCGGTTGACCTTTTTAAACGAATGAATGCCCTTCGTGTTCCTGTTAATGTGCACACTATTAGCATTGTGATCAAGTGCTGTTGCCAAATGCACCGCACAAATGAAGGATTTGCAGTCTTAGGCTATGGCTTCAAACACAATATATTACCAAATGTCTGCACTTTTAACACACTCTTAAATGGACTCATCCTTGAAAATAGAGTCCTCAAAGCCGAAAGACTATTTAAGAAGCTGATCAAAGTGGAACTTTGTGAACCTAATACAATTACGTACAGCACTATGATTAAAGGGCTTTGCAGATTTGGCAACAATGATACTGCCATTGCATTGCTTAAACTAATGGATAGAAGGGGTTGTAAACCAGATGTGATCACATATAGCATCATCATTGATAGTCTTTGCAAAGACAAAATGGTAGATGATGCTTTAGGAATCTTCAAAGAAATGGTCTTCAAAAAAGGCATCCTACCTAATATTGTGACTTACAATTCTTTGATTCATGGCCTTTGTAATTTATGTCGTTGGGATGATGTCTCTAAATTGCTCAAAGAAATGGAGGATGATAGGATCTCTCTAGATGTTCGGACATATAGTATATTAGTTGATACGCTTTGCAAGGAAGGGAAGGTGGAGGATGCAAATTGTATTATCAACTTAATGACTGAAAGAAGGAAGGTTCCTGATGTAGTGACTTACAACTCACTTATTGATGGGTATTGTTTGCGAGGAGAAATGGGGAAAGCAAAGGAAGTTTTTGATTTGATAGGGGTTTGAGGTTTGGTTCCTAATATTGTGAGTTATAATAGTTTATTGAATGGGTATTGTAAGAAATTGAAGATAGAAGAGGCCATGCATTTGTTTCATGAAATAACTAAAAAAGGTGGTATACAACCGAATGTGATCACTTACAGCACCATGCTACAGGGATTGTTTAAAGCTAGACGTTGTGAAGCTGCATGCAAACTCTTTAACAAGATGCAGGCACACAACCTGATTCCAGATGAAATCACTTACACAATTGTTTTGGAGGGTCTTTGCAACAACAATCAAGTGGAGAAAGCACTCTCTTTATTCTATTTGATAGGTGACAACAAGCTAAATTCAAATATAAAGGTGTACAATATACTCATTGATGGTGCAAGTAAAAATGGGAAGTTTGATATTGCAAGGAACATTTTCAATGACCTAACTGGTAAAGGTTTGCAACCGGACGTTCGGACATATACTGTGATGATCAAAGGTGTTTTTCGGGAAGGTGTTTTTGGGGAAGCCAAAGAAATGTTTTTTGAAATGGAAAAGAGAGGCTGCTCACCAGATGATGTGACTTACCGGATTCTTCTCCAAGGATTTCTAAAGAACCAACAACATGATATGGTAGAAATGCTTCTACATGAAATGGAAGGAAAAGGTTTCTCACTTGATGCTTCAACTGTAGAAATGTTACTTCATTATATAAAAACTAGTTGTTTAGATGCTTCTTTGCTTAAGTTGATTGGTAAGCTTGTGCCAAAGGAAGCAGTGGATGCTCCTTGTTTTACAGTGTAGATGGCATCTTGTTTTTTTAAATGGTATGGGTTTGGCCATCTTTGGATTTCAGAGCAACTGTGACTTGTTCTTCACTGTAATTTGTTTACTTTTTCCATTTTAAATCGCATTCATGTTTAAACATATACATGTCTTTTATGTAATCTTTTAATATTAACTCATTGTTTACGTCTTTTTTTGGGTCCTATTCAAATGATGCAAGAAGCATTGGATACATGATTGTTACATACATCTTAAAGCATATTTAAAATCTCATTTTCAATTACCTAATTTCATTACAACCATAAGAATTAAATAAACATATTACTGGTATATATCACAGTTACAATACACATCCATCATTGATAGAAAATAGAAGTTTACCTTCCCAAAAATACGTAACCATTACTCCATTAGTTAACAAAATATGACCTACCGATACTATTTGGGTTAATTTAGACAAAAGAAAACAGAAGAAAAAAAAGTCTAACTATGATAAAATGTCTGCTTGTATCTCCTTGTTTTTGTGAAGGATACCATAAGCTTATTCTTGAATCTCAACAGCCTGGAATTATGTCCACTTATATAGGACAATTAGACAAAAGCAAACAATGACACTCAATGGAAGTCCATTGAGAGAATTTTCTGAAAGGATCATCGATGCAAGATCCTAAAACCAGAAAGACCATTTGTACTTGTATTTTGAAACTTGGACTCATGATAAATTTTGAAACTTGGACTCAAAATGCGACTTTTTACTAAACCACATAGACCATGTAATTTGGTCCAATTTGTATATAAAAAGGGATCACACAGAAAAAGAAAATCGTATATAGAAAAAGAAAATCTCAGATTTGTTAGAACATTGATCCTAACTGTCTTATATTTCAACCTCTTGCACCAGTATGGACATATCTTACCTTTTGCACCGGTAGTCGACACACTTCGTTTTTATATTAAAACCCATGGGCCATGTTTCCTATTGTTCTCGTTTTCCATTTTAATCGTTTTAGAATATAAAAAATAGTCACTTCAATATGAAAAAAAATAAGTCCATAGCTCGCAAACATTTAAAAAGTAAAAGAAATATTTAGGTTCTAAAAAAACATTAGCAAAAATTGTAATGTTTTCCATTATGTAATCAAAAAAATTATGCATTTGTAATAATAAACCGATAAAGATAGATATATTGATATTTGCACCAATTAAACATCTAATCTTAGTCATACATTGTCACATTCCAAAAACCATGATAAAATTTTTAAATTTTATAAAATCATTCCACAAAACTATAAGATAATAACCCATTATTTTCCACACAAAACCATAGAATCAGAGTATCAAAACCCTCTCAAAACATAATCAATTAGGAGGATGTGTACGATCATACATTTTCCTTGCTCCTATCGTCTAATGTACCTGAAACTATGAAACCAACAACTATGAATCAAAGTTTAGCGAGTTTCTGATAAGCTCACACAAATAATCAAAACCAACACTGCAATATGGATTCAAGAGACTAGGAAACTGGAATAATATTCGTAGAACTGTAACATAAATCTCACTTTCGAGAGGTGAGTTCTTTCCAAGTTGCATAAACCAATACAAAATCAACATAATCCCAAAAGATACCACTACCAGCTATATATACTAATAAAAAGACAAAAAAGGACTGCCCTGCTAAAAGACGTTAAACATTCCTCCTCCACTACCGGTGTCTCCTGCTCCACAGCTGCTGGGTAAACCAAAAGGACCAAATTACCCCTGATCTGTCCCCTGAGGAAAACTGGACTGGCCATGATTCATTGGGCTGCCCACTTTAGGCCATTTCTTCTTACGAGTGCAGACCTGATGGACCAGGGGCTTATCAACACCGGCGTCCCACACTTTGACCTTGTCCTCAAGGTCAAACTTAGGAAACTGCATATTCATCTTACCGTAGTCTTCCCAGGTGGCTTATGTTTCTGCTAACCCTTCCCACTGTATCAGCACCTCTTTTTCTCCCAACTCTCCATTCTTATTAAAACGTACACCCCGTAGATATTCTGGTTGAGCTACCAATTCCAAGTCTTCGTTGAGCTGTGGTGGGATATTCTGAGTTGGCGTGGTTGTCCCAATAGCAGTCCTGAGCTGGGATACATGAAATGTGGGATGGATATTTGTGGTGGGTGGTAGTTCTAACTTATAGGCAACCTTTCCAATCGTCTCCAATATGCGAAAGGGCCCATAGTAACGGGGTGATAATTTCTCGGATTTCCTTTGAGCCAAGTTCTTCTGTCTGTAGGGCCTTAGTGTAGGGCCTTAGTTTAAGAAACACCCAATCATTAGCCTGATACTCCACATCCCTTCTTTTCTTGTTGGCTTGAACCTGCATTCTTTGTTGAGCAATTATCAAATTCATCTTGAGATCATCAAGGATGGCATCTTGATCTTCTAGTAATTGATCCAAGGCATCCACTGGAGTAAATTGTCGCTCATATCTGATTAGGGTGGGGGGAGGGGTCTCGACCATACAGAGCCTTAAAAGGAGTTATTCCTGTAGCTGAGTGGTATGTACTGTTGTACCAGTACTCGGCCCATGCTAACCACTGGGCCCACTGTTTAGGCTTGCCCGAACAAAAACATCGCATGTAGGTTTCAAGGCACCGGTTCACCACTTCAGATTGACCATCTGACTGAGGATGATAGGCCGTGCTGCGTTTCAAATCTACCCCATGTAGTTTGAAGAGCTCCCTCCAGAATTGGCTTAGAAATATCTTGTCCCTGTCGCTAATGATGGACAAGGGCATTCCGTGTAATTTACCACCTCTGTCAGGAATTTGCTTGCAACAGTGGCTGCTGAGAAGGGGTGCTTCAGAGGTATGAAATGACTATATTTACTAAGGCGATCCACTACGACCCAAATGGTATCCCACCCTCCTGATTTGTGTAGCCCCTCCACGAAATCCATGGTTATATCGTTCCAAACTTGCTCCGGAGTTGGAATGGGTTGCAACAACTTGGCAGGGGATGAAGTGAGGGCTTTATGTTGCTGGCAGATGTTGCACTTCTTGACAAACTCAGATATAGACTCCCAAATGCCAACCTAATACACTTCCGATACTGCCCGCTGGAAGGTCTTCTTGACTCCCCAGTGACCTCCGATAGGCGAGTCATGGAACGTCGATATGATGTTCGGAATTAGTGGGGAGGAGGCGGGAATCACCAGCCTTCCTTTGTATAACAGATTGCCAAAGAAAACTCCGAAGCCTTTGTGGCTTTGGGGGTTAGCCTCCAAGTCTTGTTTCACCTTTTGCACAAAGACATCCTGGTCCAACTCTTTTTTTAATTTGTCCCAACTTCCCCATTGAGTCATGCTCACAGAATTGCAAGCGATGGTGGTTTCTCACCTAGACAAGGCATCAGCTACTCGGTTACTAGCCCCGGTGTGGTATTGAACCTTGAAGTTGAATCCCATCAGCTCGGTTACCCATCGTTGGTAGTCATTTCCGATCACCCGTTGTTCTAGAATGTATTTCAGACTTATCTGGTCTGTCCTCACCACAAACCTTCTTCCCAAAAGGTAGGGTCTCCATTTCATGACCGCCTTTACAATCGCCATGAGTTCTTTTTCATAGATGGATTTCTCCCTTGCTCTCACCCGTAAAGTTAAGTTGTAGTAAGCCACTGACCTGTCGTTTTAGGATAGCACTGCCCCTAACCCAAACCTCAAGGCATCCGTTTCGACCATAAAGGTTTGTTGGAAATCGGGCATGGATAGGATCGGTAAGGTTGTCATAGCTTTCTTAAGGTTCCGAAACGGTTGTTCTGCTTCCTTCCCCCATCCAAACCGATCATGCTTGAGCTGTTCTGTCAGGGGAATCGCAATTTGGGCGTACTTTCGGACGAATTTCCGATAGTACCCCGTGAGTCCAAGGAACCCCCTTAATTCCTTTATGTTCCTGGGGTGGGCCAACTCAACATCGCTTCAATCTTTGAGTTATCTGTTGATACCCCTTCGCTAGAAATAACATGGCCCAAATAAGAGAGATTTGATTTTCCAAACTCGCACTTCTTGAGGTTCAAGAATAACTGATGTTCTTCCAATTTCTCGAAGGCAGTAGTTAAATGTTGTTTATGTAGTTCGTCATTGGGACTGTAGACTAGTATATCATCGAAGAATACTAAAATGAATTTCCGCAAGTACGTACGAAAAATATCATTCATCAAGGCCTGGAAGGTGGGTGGGGCATTAGTAAGTCCAAAGGGCATTACCTTGAACTCGTAATGCCCGTCGTGCGTTCTAAAAGCGGTTTTGTGCACATCGGCTGCTCGGACTCGAATTTGGTGATACCTGGAACGTCTAACTTGCTGAAGACAGAATACCCATGTAATTCATCCAACAACTCATCTATCACCGGAATTGGGAACTTATCAGCCACGGTGGCTCGGTTCAACACCCGATAGTCCACGCAAAACCTCCACGACCCATCCTTCTTTTTTACAAGGATAATTGGGCTAGAGTAAGGACTTGTGCTTGTCTGAATTATTTCTGCCCTGAGCATTTCCTGTAACATCTTCTAAATCTCATTTTTTTTTTAAATATGGATACCGGTATGGCCTTACGCTAACCCGTAAGGCTCCCTCTTTCAACTCGATTTGGTGCTCGATGGATCTGTTCGGTGGCAGCCCCTGGGGTTCGCTGAATATTC
Source organism: Lactuca saligna (assembly GCF_052625555.1). Lineage (NCBI taxonomy): Eukaryota > Viridiplantae > Streptophyta > Magnoliopsida > Asterales > Asteraceae > Lactuca > Lactuca saligna. Next base: position 174,477,313 of record NC_136419.1, read on the forward strand.
CCTGAAATCGATCTAAAATCCCCATCAAAAACTTAGGAATCGGGGTCGGGGTCGTATGCTTCAACTCGACATTACTCAGCTCCACCCATACCCCTGGTTCCTTTCTCCTTAACTCCCTTTCCATGGCTTTTAAAGAGATGAGGGACTTCCCGAGAGAGTGATCCCCCTTAGACACACTGGATTTCCCGCAACTTCGAATGCCATTGATTGTTCCTTCAAATTTGTCTAGGTGGTTCCAAGTGTTTCCAACCACTTCATTCCCAATATCACATCGGAGCTGCCCAATCTAAGTGGGAGGAACTCCTCCACTATGTCGACTTCTTGGAGTTGTAGGAGTACCCCTTTACAGATGCCCTGTCCTTCTTCACAGTCCCCTGTTCTCATTCGGACCCCATACGGTTCTGTCTCTTGTACTGGAATCCCCAGGTCTTCTACCAAACTTAGGGAGATAAAGTTGTGGGTAGCCCCAGGGTCAACCAGATCCACCAAAGGTTGTCCCATTAACTGGCCTCTTAATTTCATTGTCTTTGGAGAGGAGAGTCCAGCCACAAAATTGAGAGAAACCTCCACCAAATCTTCCACTTCCTTTGAATCTAGAGTAGTAGGATCGATCTCTTTGGGTTCTTGAATGACATCATCTTCCTCCTCTGGGTCTTCTGATTCTTCAATCAAGATGACGTTAATTTGTGATTTACATCGATGGCCTTTGTTCCATTTCTTATTAATTTGTAACAAACACCCTAGTGAAAATGTAACGCCCGTAGATCCGGGCTAGTCAATTAGAGACGTTAAACGTCAAAAATGACTTTTTGATGGAAGATTATTTTGAAGGAATAATCTTAATTAAGTTATAGTATATGTTACAAGGTTTCCGTGCATATAAAGAACGCCGAAATCCGAGTTATAACGAAGAAGTTATGACTTGTCGAAGTTTCGCGACAGAACCGGCACGACACAGCGCGACGTAAAAAGTGAATTTACGTTAGAGCGATACTTAGCCTTATCAATCTAAATGAAAGTCATAGAATACGTTAAACCATGAGCGTGCATAAAAAGAACGTACAAATCTGATTTTGTATGAGGAAGTTATGATTTTTCTAAGTTTCGACTTAGCGGTATGCAGCCCGAATACTTGATTTTAGATCGAGCGGTTTTTAGCCAAAACAATCTAAATGAGAATCGAAGGTCTCGTTAATAGGAGTAAAACAATAAAAAGATAGGCGAAAACGGACATCGTATGAAGAAGTTATGATTTTATAACTAAGTTTTCCTGTCCCGGCCTACTAAAAATAAATAATAAAAATAAAATCAAAATTAGCCGACGGAGTCTAAACGAAAGTTGTAGATCGTAGTCTCACCTACGCGTGGATATAAAGAACGTCGAAAACGGAGTTCTTATGAGGAAGATATGAATTTTTGAAGTTTATTAAATATTTTCGATATTTTATTTAAATATAAATTTTTGATATTATCCAAGGGGGGAGTCACCGGGCTTATCCAGGTTACGCCCCGCGTAACCTAAGATTACGCCCCGCGTAAATCGGCCTTCCAGCCCCTATAAAAGGGTGTCGAGGGCAACCGACTTCTTTGCTCATTTCTTCCCGTTTTCTCGCGTTTTTGCATCGTTTTTCGTGCAAGAAACATCCCAAAGCCCCGGTATCATTCCCGAGCCCCGAAGCAAGTCCCGAGGCCCCGAAGATCCCGAGAAGTGCGATTCCCGAGCCTAAGCTCTGCCCGCAAGGAGTCCGGTTTTTGTAAAGATCTTCCAGATCTGCCGAAGAATACTACTTCTACAAGTCGTAATGTTGTCCGATCATCTTCTAATCAGGTGAGTGTGGGGTTACTTTCTTCTAACGCATAATTATTAAGTATTTAGTATAAAATACGTGTTATGTGTATATTTTGTTGTTATATGCGTGAATGTATATTCACTTTCTTCTATCTTATAGATCTGATTTATTCTCTATGAAATACGTGTTATGTGGGTATGCCTCATCTGTTATGTGGAATAGGTATTGAATGAGAATGTTATACAGGTTTTAAACTATGTATAAAAATATATATTTTTATCTACTAATATGTTGGGTAGAACATGGGTAGATAGTTGATGTGTGATAAACAGATGAGAGGCCCCGATGTTGTTGTTGTTGATCTAGTTATTCAGCGAGTATGGATTAGACCAAGAGGTTAGTTTTAGATCCGGGAGTATGGATCAGGTAAAGAGATAAAACTTGTTATTAGTCCGGGAGTATGGATTAATACTAAGTTAATTGTCCCCAGTCCGGGAGTATGGATTGGGTACAGTTATTGATCCGGGAGTATGGATCAGATCAGGATTAGGGTAAAGTTAATTGTCCTTATTTCGGGAGTATGGATTGGGTACAATTATTGATCCGGGAGTATGGATCAGATCAGGAGGTTAGTTTTAGATCCGTGAGTATGGATCAGGTAGTTTTAGATCTGTGAGTATGGATCAGGTGAAAAAGGTTAGTTTTAGATCCGTGAGTATGGATCAGGTAAAGAGGAAAATTTTAGATACGAGAGTTTAGATCGTGTCGTTGTGAGGATCGATGGGGTGGGATAAGAGTTGTCTTTATATGGTGAAATTGTACAAGTTTGAATGTTCTATATTTATAAATATATGATATAACATTGTGGGATGAAAACCCTATATGCTCACCAGGCTCCCAAGCCTGACCCACTCAGTTTTCTTTGTATCACAGGTATTAATACGAAGACATACTTCACAGAGAGATTTAAAGGAGATATAAATCAATTGTGTAATTAAATGTAAGTTCTGTTTATGCTTATATGTCTGTATCAGAACATGACATCCCGAGGTTTTATTATTAAATGAAAATACATTCTCTTTGAGAAATGTTTTGATAAGTTATTATCTTATCTTGTTTTGGGAACAAATTCCGCAACCATTTTCTTTAAAATATTACTCTGTTTTATAAAACAAAGCATAAACAAATTGGTCTTTTCTGGCCGTAAAAATGGGGATGTCACAGAAAACATACATAACAACGCTCTACCCTCACTACTAGAGGAACACTGGAAATCTCTCACAATGAAACCCTAGGCTAACAGGCATCATAAATCAGGCAACACATCACGAAAACCTAAAGATCCCTAGCCTAACACTAGCATGATGTTCTATCAATGCTCAATAAAACAAATATCATGTATGGTATTTTGGGGTTACTTACTGGCTCCGGCTGATCGTACCTCCGTGTCCTCCTTTACTTATTTTGAAAACCATTTTAAATTTTCTTTTGAAAACCCTCCTCGATTTGAGACTGGAGTGACACAAGTGTTCCTCCAATTCACCCAAACCAAGGCTCTGATACCAACTTGTAACGACCAAAATTTCAATAAAATTTAAACTTTTCAAAAACAACCCAACTCATTAAGTTATTACAAAAAGGTTTTCAATACATTTATTATCAGAGTATTCCCAGGTCCATTTCATAAAACATAAACACGAGGAGCGGTACGATCACGCCTTTGCCTTGCCATAGTCTCCTGAAGAACCTGAAAAACATTAAACCACAACTGTAAGCCCGAAAGCTTAGTGAGATACCCCTAAAATACCAATCGCATATACCATACACATAACATGCTATATCATAACGAATCACAGAACAACCATGCATATCGGGTCTACTGTGAGACTGGTTCGCCGTGTCGGGCCTTCAGTCCACCTGGTCCACCCTCCGAGTCCAATCATGTCCCTCGAGTCTGCAGTGTGGTTGGTCCGCCCGCACCAGGCCTTCAACCCACCTGGTCCACTCTCTGAGTCTACAGTATGACTGGTCCGCCCGCATCGGGCCTTCAGTCGCCCTGGTCCACTCTCCGAGCCTCGGCACGTCTGGTCCGCCCTCGTGGGGCCTACAGCCTATCCGGACCGCTCGCTGGGCTTTCAGAACAACCGGTCTGCCCTGGGTATCTTGGCCTACAGCACGAAGCAGGACTCGCCTCAACCCAAATCCAGTCCAAACAACCATGTGCACATAAATATACAATCACATAATAATTCATATTCAGTCAAAACGATCTAACAGATCACGTAACACAACATACTCTAACAGGATGCCAACCTAACTGGTCACTAGCATATCATCATCCTATAAACCAGGATACCGACCTTAACCAGGTCTCTAATGAATACCATCCTAACTATCCGGATGCAACATATCAAAGCAATAACATAACAACAGAACCTCCTTCAATTCGTGACCCAACTCGCCGAGTCACCTCGAGACTCGCCGAGTCCAACAACTCTGAGCCCACTCGCACATAACTCACCGAGTCATCCCTTGACTCACCGAGTCACAACACAACCAGAAGAAAGGTTAGGACCTCTCGCCCAGACTCGCCGAGTCCAAGAACAGACTCGTAGAGTCTAAGGCTATCTGCAACCAACTCGCTGAGTTGTTCTTCCAACTCGCCGAGTTCCTGCCCATATTCAACTAACTCGCCGAGTTGTTCTTCCAACTCGTTGAGTTCCAGCCTATCTTCAAGCTGCTCGCCGAGTACACCCTTGCGACTCGTCGAGTACTCCTAGATCTGAATCCATACAGAGGCTTTCCAAGCCATGCAGAAGCTCTAAACCATAGATCTACTGTTTTACAAGCCATCCATCACGTAAAGTGGCAATCTTTACGTGAATCCAAGGAGATCTAGATGTTTACTCTCTAGGGCTAGGGTTTGGGACAAGGTAGCTTCACCAATCACTCATCAACAGGGACTTTATGACATATAAGACCATTCCAAACCTAGATCTGAAGTAGCATCCTCAGATCCAAGCTTCTATCTCAATTTAGATGTCATATCAACCACCACACATGAACCCATGAAGAAAATAGCTTAAGGAAATGGTTCCTTACCCCTAGAATGAGCCCAACCAACTGTAGATTCCTGATCTCCCCCAAGCTTCCTGATACAAGCCTCCAATCTTCAAGCTTAAAGCACCAATTATCTTTCTCCAAGCTCTAATTCACTCGATAATGGGGTCTCCTCACGAATTTAGGGCTTTTGGAACTCAAGGAATGATAAGGAGGCTGGGGAGAAGATATGGTGTTCTTTATATAGGGCTCAACCCTCGAAATCAGGGTTTTCCATACACAGCGCCTACTCGCCGAGTCCATCCTTGGACTCGCCGAGTTGGCCACTTAACACGCGACCTGAGTCGCGACCCTACTCGCCGAGTCCACTAATGGACTCGCCGAGTTGACCTTCAGTTTTACACTTTTAGCCCTTCAACTCTACTCTTGATATTTAGGGATGTTACAATTCTCCCCCACTTAAATTAGGCTTCGTCCTCAAAGCCTGCGATAACTCGACTCTAGAAATTCTCTCGCATTACAACTCCTGGCATTAACCCAACCAGGCTCCTCAAAGCACGACCATGGAACCCATAAACTCACTTTCTACTTGCTCGCGGTGTCCTGACCACCGTCACAAGCCGGCCACCAGTTTTACCCTCTGATAACCACACATAACAACTGAGTACTACCCATGATGCAACACTACTCCAAATCATAACCATGACTCGACCCATGTAAGCTATAAATAACCATGCACTACCGGATTCCCGATCTTAGTCCAACTCTATCCAATCCATGCTGACAGAAAGACACATTCTTCAGAGCAACTCTCATGAGTTCTCCTCTTGCAATCACATGCACATGTTGAACTAGCTCCAGCACCCTCGGGTTAGGAAAACCCATCACACTGACGTCCCTCAAAACATTCCTCAAGATGAACCACTATAACACAAATCCTTCACCGAAATTAAGCTGGGACTCCAAAACTCCATCCCGTCATCCCTTACGAGCCTCTTGACTTTACACCCTCGGAATTTCCTTCCGTAACCTCGGCCGACATCCAAACCGGATTTGATTCCATACCACCGTCGCACATACTGCGCCATAACCATAATTGGAACACCCCAATCATAACTTCGCACTACTAATTCACTTCCGTGAATTACATTCCCTCCCGGAGCTACATTCCTTCCCTTTTTCCCTACCAAGGAGATCCACTTGGCAGTCTTGACACTACCACAAATGCCACGGTGCTTACCCAAAATTACACCGTTTCCTTATGGCATAACCGCCATCCCACGCACCATACATACTCTGAATCCACTTGCGAAGACTCTCAAGTCCACGCTCGACTTCCTATCTTGATCAATATCCGGGGCCAGACCTCTAACACTAACATAACGCGATATACTCAAACCATTTCCCTGTACCGATCTGACAACACATGCAGAGTCTTCAGCATGACTGGACCGCCTCACCCAGCCTTCAGTCAACTGGACCACTCTCGTAACCTTCAGTAGACCTGGACCGCCCACCAGGACCTTCAGTCCAACCGGACCGTCCTCCGAGCCTTCGGCCTAACTGTTACGCCTACTGGCCTTCAGTCTATCCAGACCACTAAATTAGCAATCAATATTCCGAGTTACCTCTCCGGGAAATCCTCCCATGCATACTGTTCTAGCCCCCTAGGGGTTCCGAACTCTATCTCCATCATACATACTTGATCCCAGCCTGATCCCAGGCCCTCCACAATCCATGCCATAGGTCTGTATCCCGCCCTGCACGCCTACTAGTCACCCATACCAGCTTGCTCGCGGCTGACAGAAATACCGTTGAATCCCTAGCAGCTAAACAATCTCTCAAGCCTATCGACCAACCGGAGAATTTCCAATTCTCCCCCACATAGGGCAGTGACTATCAACCACCGGTCGCTATCACCGACCTCCCAAAACGACCTTGCACAAAAACCCAACACTTACATGCGGACTGATTCCCACTAGCATTAGCAACCTTCGCAAAAACACATTTTCACACTGAACATCCCGCTCGAAAGAAACTCAATCTTCAACTATCCATTCCTCAGACTGCAGATGCTACCCGAAATTCAAACCAACGCCGTGTTTCCACTAATAACCCTCATGAATAATAACCAACGAAGACCCAAAACACTAACCCATAACCAAGTCATAACCCTCAAAACCCAAAGAATACAACACCGAAATCCACGCAACAATACTAGCAGATAAACAATACTCCACCATAATCATAAAATAATAAGGCAACAAGAAAGGAACATACCCGCAGCTGCATCCGGCACTGCTCTGACCTCCTCTGCTGAAAGCTGAAAAGTGCGACCCTGAGCCCTTGGGGGCTCCGCTCCACCCTGACCTCCTTCTGTGATCCTCAAGGTGGCCGGTGCTGGAGCCTGCACCGGTCCTGCAACAAGCTGTGGGCAGTTAACCCTCAAGTCCCCAACCTGATGACAATGATAACAAATCCTCAAATCCCGAACCGGCACTGACTGCCGACAATCCCTCGCATAGTGCCCCTCCTTTCCGCACTTGCGGCATGCACCACCGGACCGAAAAACTCCGGGGTGACCCCTCCCACACTTCCCACAAACGTGGCTGCCCTGATCTCCCATCCTGGAATCAACAGTCTTAGACCGTTTCGTCGTCGGCTACGACTGAACTGGAGCTTTCCTCAGCTCATGCAACTGCAACTCAATCTCTAACTCACGTCGCCTGGTGGCCTCCTGCAACTCTAACAATGTCTCGTACCTCTGCGTGGACACAAACTGTCTGATATCTCTCTTTAGCATACTCAGATATCGGAACATCTGAGCCTGCTCCGAAGCAAACTCAGGGAAAAACATCGCCCTCTCAGTAAACATCCTGGTGATTTCCGTCACCGACTCTGAATCCTGCTTCAGCTCAAGAAACTCCTGAGCCAACCTCTCCCTCTCAACCTACAGAACATAACGAGTGCTGAACAACTCTCTGAACTGATCCCATGAAACCGCAGCCCTCTGCGCATCCGAATATGACCCCATGGTCAACCTCCACCAATCCTTTGCCCCGAGCCTTAACAGGTTCATAGCACACCTCACCCTCTGATCAGCAGGGCATGAACACGTGAAGAAACACCCCTCCACGTCTGATAACCATCTCATAGCAACGATCGGATCCTGAACTCCATCAAAGGTGGGAGCCTTCGTATTATCGAAGTCCCGATACTGAAAACCTCTACTCGCTCCTCCCCCTGTCGCTGCTACAGCCGCTGTAGCCGCCGCGACAGCCGTCTCTGTGAGATCCGCATAGCGCTCATCAAAATACTCCACCATGGCGGTCTTGATCGACCCAAACAGTTCCAGCAGCTCGGCCCAGAACAATGCGGCAACCTCATCATGCAGGATCTCACGAATCCTCGCATCCAAATCGCCTGTGGTCATCTGAACCACAACCTCGGGCGGTACGGACCCGCCCGGACTCCCTCTCCTGCTCCCGATCCTGACCCAGATCCACTCCCAGCATGCCCTGAAATCTCCATACAGAAAATAAACCACCAAAATCTCAGACACTTCCCACTATCCCGGAAACCAACTCTCAACCCATCCCTAGAGGTCATGGTTTCCCTGATACGCGTATGGGTCCTGTGCTTTTAGTAGTACGAGCCCATACTACCTTCCACACCTACCCATATTTGTATCAAGTACTACCACAACACCCTAGTGAAAAAATACATAACAAAGCTCTACCCTCACTACTAGAGGAACACTGGAAATCTCTCACAATGAAACCCTAGGCTAACAAGCATCATAAATCAGGCAACACATCACGAAAACCTGAAGATCCCTAGCCTAACACTAGCATGCTGTTCTATCAATGCTCAATAAAACAAATATCATGTATGGTATTTTGGGGTTACTTACTGGCTCCGACTGATCGTACCTCCGTGTCCTCCTTTACTTATTTTGAAAACCATTTTAAATTCTCTTTTGAAAACCCTCCTCGATTTGAGACTGGAGTGACACAAGTGTTCCTCCAATTCACCCAAACCAAGGCTCTGATACCAACTTGTAACGACCAAAATTTCAATAAAATTTAAACTTTTCAAAAACAACCCAACTCATTAAGTTATTACAAAAAGGTTTTCAATACATTTATTATCAGAGTATTCCCAGGTCCATTTCATAAAACATAAACACGAGGAGCGGTACGATCACGCCTTTGCCTTGCCATAGTCTCCTGAAGAACCTGAAAAACATTAAACCACAACTGTAAGCCCGAAAGCTTAGTGAGATACCCCTAAAATACCAATCGCATATACCATACACATAACATGCTATATCATAACGAATCACAGAACAACCATGCATATCGGGTCTACTGTGAGACTGGTTCGCCGTGTCGGGCCTTCAGTCCACCTGGTCCACCCTCCGAGTCCAATCATGTCCCTCGAGTCTGCAGTGTGGTTGGTCCGCCCGCACCAGGCCTTCAACCCACCTGGTCCACTCTCTGAGTCTACAATATGACTGGTCCGCCCGCATCGGGCCTTCAGTCGCCCTGGTCCACTCTCCGAGCCTTGGCACGTCTGGTCTGCCCTCGTGGGGCCTACAGCCTATCCGGACCGCTCGCTGGGCTTTCAGAACAACCGGTCTGCCCTGGGTATCTTGGCCTACAGCACGAAGCAGGACCCGCCTCAACCCAACTCCAGTCCAAACAACCATGTGCACATAAACATACAATCACATAACAATTCATATTTAGTCAAAACGATCTAACTGATCACGTAACACAACATACTCTAACAGGATGCCAACCTAACTGGTCACTAGCATATCATCATCCTATAAACCAGGATACCGACCTTAACCAGGTCTCTAACGAGTACCATCCTAACTATCCGGATGCAACATATCAAAGCAATAACATAACAATAGATACTCGGATCTCAATCCGATAAAAGGTCGGCCTTGGTGCCTTAGACCCTGTTGATATAGTGAGGATAACTCACCTCGCAACTGCTGACTGAAAGGATAAGATCACGCTGCTGCAACCTCCGACCCGAACTCCAACACTATCAATACCTAAAAGACTGAATCCAATAAATACCAATAATTACCAAATTACCCCTAGAAATCAACTGGTCAACCCTGGGTCAAAGTCAAAGTCAAAGTCTACCCCTGACTGGCTCTACTTGCCGAGTCAACCTGATGACTCGCCGAGTCCTCATACACAGAACCTCCTTCAATTCGTGACCCAACTCGACAAGTCACCCCGAGACTCGCCGAGTCCAACAACTCTGAGCCCACTCGCATATAACTCACCGAGTCATCCCTTGACTGACCGAGTCACAGCACAACCAGAAAAAAGGTTAGGACCTCTCGCCCAGACTCGCCGAGTCCAAGAACAGACTCGCCGAGTTCAAGGCTATCTGCAACCAACTCACCGAGTTGTTCTTCCAACTCGCCGAGTTGTTCTTCCAACTCGCCGAGTTCCAACCTATCTTCAAGCTACTCGCCGAGTACACCCTTGTGACTCGCCGAGTACTCCTAGATCTGAATCCATACAGAGGCTTTCCAAGCCATGCAGAAGCTCTAAACCATAGATCTACTATTTTACAAGCCATCCATCACATAAAGTGGCAATCTTTATGTGAATCCAAGGAGATCTAGACGTTTACTCTCTAGGGCTAGGGTTTTGGACAAGGTAGCTTCACCAATCACTCATCAACAGGGACTTTATGACATATAGGACCATTCCAAACCTAGATCTGAAGTAGCATCCTCAGATCCAAGCTTCTATCTCAATTTAGATGTCATATCAACCACCACACATGAACCCATGAAGAAAATAGCTTAAGGAAATGGTTCCTTAACCCCTAGAATGAGCCCAACCAACTGTAGATTCCTAATCTACCCCAAGCTTCCTGATACAAGCCTCCAATTTTCAAGCTTAAAGCACCAATTATCTTTCTCCAAGCTCTAATTCACTCGATAATGGGGTCTCCTCACGAATTTAGGGCTTCTGGAACTCAAGGAATGATAAGGAGGCTGGGGAGAAGATATGATGTTCTTTATATAGGGCTCAACCCTCGAAATCAGGGTTTTCCATACACAACGCCTACTCGCCAAGTCCATCCTTGGACTCGCCGAGTTGGCCACTTAACACGCAACCTGAGTCGCGACCCTACTCGCCGATTCCACCCATGGACTCACCGAGTTGACCTTCAGTTTTACACTTTTAGCCCTTCAACTCTACTCTTGATATTTCGGGATGTTACTGCCTTGCTCCTATCGTCTAATGTACCTGAAACTATGAAACCAACAACTATAAGTCAAAGTTTAGTGAGTTTCTGATAAGCTCACACAAATAATCAAAACCAACACTGCAATATGGATTCAAGAGACTAGGAAACTGGAATAATATTCGTAGAACTGTAACATAAATCTCACTTTCGAGAGGTGAGTTTGTCACACCCCCAAACCAGAACAGCGGAAACGTTCGAGGGCGGAGGACGTCATATTCAGTATCATAACAGTTCATAGAAAGGAAAGTATACACCACCATATATATTAAAGTTTCCAAGATGTTTACATAATTGTATTCATTACATGTTAAAAAGGTATATACATAAACATCATTCAAAAGAAGTAATTAACGCCAACGCATTAATCCCAAAAGTTGATTCCCAAACCTGCTTAGCGGTTCCCTAAGAATACAAGTTAATTCAAAGAAAAAGTGTCAACAATTAAGTTGGTGAGTTCATAAGTAGTTTAGAAAAATTGGATGCCATTCCAAAATGGGTGTATGTTTTCCAGAAAATGCAGTATTTCAAATGTAAAGAGTTGTGATTTGTTGTGTTGAAAGTGAATGTATTAGATCCAGAAAATCCCATATTTTCCCTAATGGTTGAGATACGAGTTGTTGTGTTTTTCAAGAAAAACCCTTATTTTCTTATAAAAGTATGAAATGCATATGAATGTTCGTGTTATAAGTTGTAAATAATTGCACCAGGAAAATCCCTTATTTTCCTATTAGTTGTTTGGTTTGTATGCAGGAAAAACCCTTATTTTCCTAACATGAATGGCAGTCTCTAAGACCGAAAATCGCAAGAAACCGACGTTCTCAAAAGTTGTGTCATAGTTTTATATAATAAAGCTATACGAAGATCGCATTTGTTAGATAAAGAATAGTTTTAATAGCTACTCGTTCATAAAAGCATAATACCATAATAATTGTATATCCGATGAGTTTTATAACCATACTAAACATAATATGCCTGTAACGACGTTCTTCAGGCGTCGCAGCGTTATGACAACTGTCACCCCAAAAGACGGACTGTAGCTAACAGTCAGGGCGCGGGATCATGACTTTCCGTATAGATCTATACACATTTGACACGTTCTCCAAACGGGAGACTCTGGTTATAGACAGGACTTGCAGCATTACTTTCTAATAAAGAAAAGTAACGTTTGAAGATATACACGTCTCATGGATTCTCAACTAAGCCTGTATTAAAGCGATAGTTTTTGTATGCAAAGTTTATCCTTTTTCACAATGTTTGACAAAGCATAAATCATAAGTTTTTAGAATGTATAAAACGACTTAACAATGAAAGGTACTTTGAAATCATTATATACTTTGCATAAGTGTAATGCACACAAAGTATGACAAGACACATAGTAGTAATAAATCACAAGTGATTCATTTGATAAAAACGAGTAAAGTGAAAATTTTGATGTAGAAGACAAGTTTGTAAACAAAACCTATATATGTATATGGTTATATATATGTATAAGTTTTAAAAGATGATTTGGTATGTTTCGTAATTGTTGTTCATATTCTTACGTTTTTATTAGAAACTTTGCATGAAATAATCTTTAAGTTTGATACTAAAGACCTTTTTGTACTTATCACTTTTGTAAAAATGGTAATTAAACATATTTAAATGATTGTGTTTTAACTTCCTTAATGTATAAACATTGCTCAAAAATGTTAGAAGGTGTTAATAAATCTATAAACCACTTTTGACAGTTTTACCCTTTACTGTCCCTGTTTTTAGAAAGCTCATAGAAAAATCCTCGTAAGTCAAAAACTGAATCCGTCACCTCTGAGACTTTCTAAAATGAGTGTAATTTGTTCCTAATTTTTATTTTGATTTTTAGTGGTCTCAAACTAGTGTGAAAATGAACATCTTCACAGACTGGTCCGAAATCACTTCTTAAATGACAGGCAGTTTTATAAAAATCGCCATAAATTGTAGAAAAATCGTATGAACGCGTGCGAGTAGTCATTAGAAAGGTATAAACTTGAACTATTTGCATATTGTACAGTTTTGAAAGATATTAAGTTTAAGATGGTCAAAACAGTCCGTGAACAGGACTCAACTTTTCTGTAGAAAGCTGTCATTTAAATTTAAGTTATGTTTAGTGTTCTAACTTGTATTCCCCCCCTTAAAACTTGAAGAAAACATGAAAATGTAGGGGTATGAACTCACCTTATGTGAATACTTGAAGAACGGAATGTTGAAGATGAACTTTTGGTTGTTGGTTTGATGCTCCAAAACAGCCACTCTTTTGGCTATGTTGCTGTCACGAAAATTTCACAGCAAAAGAGCAAGAAAAAGGGTAGTTTACTCACTGTTTTGAATCAATAATTTTAAGTATCAAAAGAAGTAACTTCCAGGGGTATTTGGTGGTAAAAATATCAATCAAAAGGAAGGTGTAGATGGGTGAAATGGTGGCTGAAACACAAAAGGGACAGCAGCCCTTTAGTTCATGGTTTTGATGGCTTTGGAAGGAAGTTCTTGTGCTTGAAAATGAGATGAAGGTTGAGAGAAATTCCCTGGAGTATTTGCTGGTCAAATGAGGGTAAAATGAAGATGAAATTTCGTGATTATGAAGGAGAAAAGAGTGGAAGAGGATAAGGGGACAAAACCTAGACTAGCTTGTGATGGGATGTGAGTTTAAGTGATATGATCTTGTCTAGCCACTTGCTTGGGTGGTTGTTTAGAGATAGAGTTAGTTAACTAACTAACTACTAGTTATTTAGTTAGTTAGGAGTTCTAGTTAAGGAGAGGGAAGGTCTTAATCTCGAAAATTAGAAGAGGGATTAATAAGCATTCTTAGTAAAATGTCTTAAGTGATTAAGCACTTATTAGTTAAGTTGGCACTTATCTCCACCAATTCTCTTATCTTAATTGATTTAGACATCATAAAACTTACATGAAATCACTTTAATTCATGACTCATAACTAGTCATTCACTAGATAATAATACATATATACAAATACATACATGTATACTTAGTATAAAATAACAATGTAGTTTTTGTGTATTTGAACTTTAATGTTTATGTTTTATTCTTTTTATTCAAAAACACTTAAATATATCTTAATTATACCTTATAATAATTCATTTTATATTTTAATTTATTTAAATATAAAATTTATTGAGCAATGTATAATTTCGTGACATTTAACCGGTTAACCATATCGTTAAACACGTTTTGTCAGTTTGGTTCGTATATTTGTCAAATTTAGATCCTTCACATCTATTAAGCAAACGTTTTACATAGAACCTAACTTACTTATCAACTAGAGACATGTTGATACAAAAATTAAGTTTGTTGCGTTTAAATGATGTTATATGCTAATTTCACAAACCGGTGATGATTCGTAGTCATACATCATAACGAAATTATCGTTAGTTACTTGTTTTATATTTCACAAGAACTTATCTAAATAAAAGAGGTTAAATGCTTTCAACCATTCTTGATAAAATACTCATATTGTTTAATAATCAAAACATAGCATCGTACGATTGTTCCTATTTTTACCAATTGTTACATTCTCCCCCCGTTAAAAGAATTTCGCCCCGAAATTCAACTTGTAGACGGGATATCACTAAACAATTGGGGGTGTTTCTTTTTTTTTATTTGATTCTCGCGTTTCCTAGTGAATTCAGGTCCTCGCTTGGTGTTCCAACAGGCCTTCACTATGGGTATGCGGCTTTGTTTCGTCCTTTTGACCTCCTGATCCACGATTTCCACTGGTTCTTCGATGAAGTTTAGACTCCCGTTGATTTAAATTTCATCCAGTGGAATAACAAGAGTCCCATCAGACAAGTTTTTTTTCCGATCCTGGGATGCCTTCAATCATTCACGGGTAAGAACAATCTTTTCTGTAGTTTCTCGTATGATCTAGGGGCTGGTGAGAGTGTTGTTAGGAACTTGCCTGTTAGTTATTTGTGTGTTACCTACCTCATTCCTGTTGGATTAGTGTCTAAGTCCATAACTATTTTGGTATGTACTTGACCCAATTATGAGCATGGTCCTTTTGGGTTGCCTTCACCATAGCAATATGTAGGATGATTTAAGGAGATTAAGGTTTAAATATGATTTATTAATATATTATGAGAATAATATATTAAAGGAGAAATCATATTGTTTAATTAATATTAGTCAAGAATTAATTAAGAATTAATTTTGTGGCTAAAAGAGATTAATTAAATATAGGGGACTGGACTGCAATTATTGGATAATTGAGTTATTGGGCTAAGGAATGCTATAGGAATAAGGGGTGAACGAAATTATGATGGAAGACCATCATATTTTCGTCCATAGCCTTGTCCAGAAGGTTCCATGGGCTGCTTAGAGTTTAAGCTGTCCATTAGGGTTTTGACTGAAACCCTAGAAGCCCACACTAGTATATAAAGGACCCCTTAGGCCCCAAAAACGTGGGCAACACTTCCATTAGGGTTTCCAGCCGTTTTTGGTGCCTCCTTTTCTTCTCCTCTTCATCCAAGTTGCATATGGTGTTTGTGACTCCATTAGAGGTACTACACTTGTGGTACTTGCTTTCAAGAGCTAAGGAAATTCAAGGAACTAGTTGTTATTGCTATATAACAACAAAAGGTATGTACTCTAGCTTTATATATGAATTTCGAAAATTATAGTAGCATGCCAGGTTTCTTTTGTGTTCATAAAGTTGTATAACTAATAGTGAAAACATAGATCCAATACTAGGGTTGCATGCACACATAGGATTGTTTGTAATAAACCCATCAGTGGTATCAGAGCCATTGGTTTTGTTTTCAATTAGCTTTTATTCAAATTTGTGAACTTGACATATTAGGGTTTATGGCTAATAAACCCTAAAGGCTAGGTAATTTTCGCAATTAGGGTTGCAAAACCCTAGATGGCGATTTTTGCTAGGGTTTCCCAAATCCTTTCCTTAGCCTCCAAGATTTTGAAATCTAGGGTTATCCAACCCTTGGATTTCGAAATTACCTCCTTCCCCAAGGTTAGATCCTAAATTTTAGGGATTTGGATAATCCCATATCTTGTAATTATCTTTTAATTGTTAAATATGGTAATTAAAGATCTTGAATTATCCCATCCCTTATTTTTGAGATTTAGAGAGGGATTCAAGGGATTAGGATATCTTAGATGTATAATTAGTAATTATCCTCATGATCTAGATAATCCCTTGTGATTTAATAATTTAAATTAATTGTTTAATTTATGGTAATTATTAAATCAAGTGCTTTAATATTTAAAATTTTAATTTAAATGTCTTAAATTCGAAAATTTTAAGTGAGATTAAAACCTAATTGTTTTGAAGAGTTTCAAAACTTGCCCTCAAGTTTTGGAATTTAAATTGTTGATTAAAAGTTAATTTTGAAAGTCTAAATTCCAAAACCCCGATTTTGAAAAGTTCAAATTAAACCCTTATGGTTTTATTAAATTAATTAAGTGTATAATTAAAGGAGATTTAATAAATCCATAATGATTTTGGTTAGTTGAAAGTATAATTTAAACCACCTAGTATTTTAAAAGTGTAAAATACACCCTTATACTATATATAACATTAAAAGTTTAATATTATATATGTATAACTAAAAAGTCAGTCTTACCGTTAGTAGGCCTCATTCACGAAACTAGTCTATAAGGGGTGTTTAAGGAAATTGCCTATAAAATAGCGATTGAATGGGTATCCACTCTTACCCACCGCACTCTTGACTAGTGGAGGGTCGTTAGCCGAACGGGTAAGATAGGACAGAAACCTTCCATTATAAGTATAATGAAGTACAAAGTAACTAAATGCTTTTTCAAATTCCCAAATCATAGTTACTTTAGGCAAAATGTGAAATTGTATGCTAACCCATGGAATTACACTTCGTACCCTTGTCAAACATTAGTGGAGCGTGTGTGGTTAACCGGCACACTAATTTGGGGATGACATTGGTGGCAAAGGGTGGCTCGATGCTTATCATAGATCAATGGAGCGTGTGTGGCTAACCGGCACATTGATTAGGTGATAGTAGCATTGGGTGCACCACGTGATTCGTATGGTTATTCACACCTTGTTTGTGATCCTCGGCATCCCAGTCACGAATAGTAGGGCATAATCGAGATTAAACATGCCATTGAAGAGTTCAATGAGTCTCAAAAGATCTAGGAGTTTCAATTCATTTAAAACTTAAACTTCTTTTTCGTTTTTCATGGTGGAAATTGGTAAATCGTCATTTACCTACCTTCAAATATTTTGCAACTAGATTACGGCATCCCTCTTCTAGGTTGTAGAGTATTGTGTTGGATCCTAGCTTGATGTTTCATTTGGGTGTTACATCAAGAATTCTAATCAACTTAACTTGAATTTTCTCCCATTTTGTAGATGTCTGAATCTTACAATGGTCTTCCCAAATCCTTTGGAACAAGCTTTCCAAATGAAGATGACGTTCCGAGATACGATCAAGGAAATGAGAGTCATGCTTCACTTCCTCCACCTCCTCCAATTATTCTCCCTGACCCACAAGTTCAAAGGCTTGAAAAGTTCAAGCTCACTCAAGCCCTTTTGGCAAGTAAACACGAAGATGGGAAACCTGTGTGTGCGCACGTCTTAGAGATGAAGTCATACATTGATAAGTTAAACATGTTGGGTGTCGAGATTTCAAGTGAGTTGGCTGTTGACTGGGTTCTTCAGTCACTTCCTGAATCATATAGTGAGTTCGTTAGAGAGTACTATATGATGGACCACGACGTGACCCTAATTGATCTCGCCTATTTGCTTATAGCTGCTGAATCAGCAATGATTTGGCGTGCTGGTCAAACAAATTTGTCTAGTGAATCAAACTCCCAAACTTTAATGCACACTGGCAACATTGGAAGTCCAGAAAGAACTAAGTCTGTGATTGTCCAATGTGTTGTGCCAAAGGAGTCTATTTGCTTTTATTGCCAAGAGAAGGGGCATTGGATACGAAGCTGCCCTAATTACCTGAGAGATCTAAGAGATGGGAGAGTCAAGACGTATGGCTCTGCTTCAGGTAAAATCCATTAACTAACTCTTTTAAGTTCCTATTCTAGATTCTTAATACATGATGTGATAAGATTACATTTTCATGTTTTGTAGGATCGAGGAAAAGAGAGGAAGCTTGAGAAAAGAAGTGAGCTAAATATAATAATGAAGAAATGGATTTCGATCGCATTACTTGAAGAATGGATTCTTGAGCTACCACTTGGAGTTAGAATAGATTGTTAAGAAATATGTAATAACATAGTTTTTCAATTGAATTACATTGTAAGGACAAATTTTTCCGCAATAAAATAAATTTTGATTTTATCTTATTTATTTATCCTTGCGATGGCATGTATGAAAAATTGATGTTTGAATTATTAGAAATAATGGATTTGATTCTTAATTGTATTATTTGTGGAAGTGTCAAGAGTTTACCAAGTAAGGAGAGCTTCTCATCGCCCAAGTTTCAATTGGACAGAAACTTGGAATCATGCAATGTGTATTGTATGATGAATGGAAAACTTTCACATTTGGGAAACTTAGACTAATTCTTTGGCAAAGTGTCAATTAAAGGACAGGGAGGTCAAGTACACAAGGTTGTGTGTTGATCAAGTCCACCACAAGAGTGACAAAGATATTCGTCATGATTTACTAAAGTTTAGTAAATGTGATTATACTTATAAGATTAAGTGTAATTCTGAGATTGATTGAAAGAGTTTCAATGAATAGTAGAACGAATAAAGAAGAATCGAGTAGGCAGAAAGATAAAAGTTTCTCTTTTCTAGGAAAAAGGAAGAGTACCTTTTATTGTGTTTTATGATAAGTCTTAAAGATTAAGAACCATGTCTCAATAGATCCTCTAAGTGAGTCTTAGTGCAATTGCATGTCTAAGAAAAGGAATCAAGTATTGTAGAAATGGTTAAATCAAGAAGTCAATCATACTTCGTTCCAATATCAAGTCTTAAAGTCAAGATTGTGACATTGAGTGAAAAGTCTTAAGTAGGTTTATAACACTCATCAAATGTGGAATTTGGAAAAGTTTTCTTATTCTTGCACATTTGAAATTGGTAAGTTGTGCTGTCTTGGATAAGACAAAGACCAACTAGGACCAATTGTGTGAAGTGTTTAGTCTTGATAAATGCTTCACTAACTCTTGAATATTTGTTTGTCAAGAAATGTTTCTTGACAAGAGAATCTTATATGTCAAGAAGTCAGTGGGAGTCTTAATGGTCTTGAAAAGTTTCAAGAACAAATCAAGAATAAACCTTATCGATCATCACTAGCACACGACTTGAGGTTTACAACCTATCATGCTGATATTGTTTTGTTTCTGTGCCATTCCAATTGAGTTAATTGTGTATATGAGTTCTATGAGTTCTCATTTGAATACACACTAAAGCCTTAGTCGATGGAAAGTAAATTGATATGTAAGGACAAGTTACTAAACTACTTGGAAGGCATGGTGGGCACTCGTGTTACCATAGGGCAAGAAATCAAGATTAAGAAAGTGAGGAAATGCTTCCACTAAGAGAGATTTTAATAAGATAGCAATTGTGAAAATTGTATTCTCAAATTCGATTATGGTTACGGCATCCCTTTCCATAGTTCGAATTGTGAGATTTGGCAATTAGTTTCAACATTTGGAACTTAGTAACATAAGTTATGAATTGTTTAAACACACATATGAGCTATCTAAGGCAAAGGTGTATAAGGTTAAGAAGCTTAGATAAAGGCTTATCGAAGCATCTGGTATTAGAAATATGAATTTCAGAGATTCAATAGGCATTGTTTTCTGGAAGTTCATTTGTTTTCTGAATACATGTCAAAGCTAGTGGGAGCATAAATGTTATGCTTATATGATAATCATCATGATAGTGGGAGCATAAGTGTTATGCTTGTATGATTGTTATGGCGAGTATTGCAAGTTAGCAATATTAATTATAGAAAAACAAAGATTCCATTTGCAAAGTTGCATGGGTTGAAAAGTTGTTTTGCTATAATTAAGGGAGAGAATATTATACTCCGTTTCAATATCTAAAGCTTAGATTAAGAAATTTTAATATTTTCAGTCAAAGGATACATTGTGTGTTCTTAAAATTCGATTATGATTACGGCATCCCTCTTCATAGTTCGAATTGTAAGAACATGACACATAAAATATTATGGCAAAAGATTGGTAAAGTATCATATCTTTATGTAAGACATTATGCATCGTGTCCCATACGCTTCGGGTATAGGATCGATTGTAAATGCTATAGTATTTTACCATTCTAAAATTTTCCAAATGTCTAGCGCATTAAGAGGGAAAAAGGAAGAGAATTGGTTTTGACTGAAAGAATTTAACAACTATCAAAGGACGATCCAAAGTTCGCTGAGGATTGATCGCTTGTAAGTAGTTGGAAGTATGGTATTGGATGGACCATATCGACATTATTATGAATAGATAAGATTCTATTAAGAATGAGTTGTCATATGGCAAATGTGGAAATGTTTCCATATTGGGAGTTGGATATTGAGAGTCTATGCCTAGATTAGAAACTTTTATGCAAGAAGGATGTTCAAAGGAATGTACTTTGAATGTGAGACTTCACATCTATGGAATTGTCTTGTAACAATTTCTAAGAAAGTACTTTGTAATTTCATTAGCTACGTCTTGGTGACTTTTGTGCTATGATTTTGCAAAGGGATCGTTGCATAAAATGTTAGAATCTAGCATATTCTATTAGTGGCAAGAACCTTGTGTTCTTACACTAATAATTAGGATTTAGGAATTGTGAAATGAGCATCATTGGAAAAGTTTTCAGGTGATCTATTTCGCAAAGCATGGACCATAGGAAACAAAGTGTGCATGTTTAGAGCATGGGACAATTGTTGGTATAATTCAAGTAATGAGTTGATTATCCGAAACATTAAATGATAAATAATGAGTAATCAATATGGTGGATAAATAGAAGGGTTTTATTTACTCTCACAAGTTTGAGGCCATATAGGATTAAGTATTGTTGTCATGTTTCAATTTGCATGTTTTGACTTCCAGAATAACTAGGTTATTCAAACATCCACAGTTGGTCATACATTGGGAGTAGGTATGAATAAAGACTGTCATGAATCTATCTGTAGATTGTCTGAAGTGTTTAGACATGGCACAAGTTTGCTGCAGAGTTCGTGAGTGCTTTGATAAGATTAAAGTATTGGATTAAACCCACGCTCACTTGGATCACTTCACAGTTTTATCACGAGTGATTAGTGAGACGATAATATTGTATATTCTTGAAACCGAGACGTGTGAGTTGTTATTTGTTAATCGGTTACACATTGATAATAAGTAAACGCACCAGTAACTTGGTGTTATAAAACTTATTGTTGTGTGTGATTCGATCAGTAAATACAAGCGAGCATTTGAGTCGAAGTCTATCCATTCCTTTTACCCAAAGTGGGATAAAAGCGATATATGTGGGCCTCTCGATGATTTAGTGATGACACCTAAGCGCTTGTCCAAGCCGGGACTAAGTTGATGTGTTCAATTGTAGTCTGTTATCAGTCATCATGAATCGGAAGTCGGGAAATAGTATAGAGAGAATGATTGAAATTCATGTCTTTTGTCTATACGATATCTTGAGAATGGAGGAATATATAATCCCTTATCTAGAGGACACGCTATCTGATAAGATCAGAGTTGACAACGGCTTTTGAAAGCTACGATTGCTGATCAGGTTCTGAAGTCATACGGAAAATAGTTATTAGACTTATCCAAGTGGGAGACTGTTGGATTAGTGTCTAAGTCCATAACTATTTTGGTATGTACTTGACCCGATTATGAGCATGGTCCTTTTGGGTTGCCTTCACCATAGCAATATGTAGGATGATTTAAGGAGATTAAGGTTTAAATATGATTTATTAATATATTATGAGAATAATATATTAAAGGAGAAATCATATTGTTTAATTAATATTAGTCAAGAATTAATTAAGAATTAATTTTGTGGCTAAAAGAGATTAATTAAATATAGGGGACTGGACTGCAATTATTGGATAATTGAGTTATTGGGCTAAGGAATGCTATAGGAATAAGGGGTGAACGAAATTATGATGGAAGCCCATCATATTTTCGTCCATAGCCTTGTCCAGAAGGTTCCATGGGCTGCTTAGAGTTTAAGCTGTCCATTAGGGTTTTGACTGAAACCCTAGAAGCCCACACTAGTATATAAAGGACCCCTTAGGCCCCAAAAACGTGGGCAACACTTCCATTAGGGTTTCCAGCCGTTTTTGGTGCCTCCTTTTCTTCTCCTCTTCATCCAAGTTGCATATGGTGTTTGTGACTCTATTAGAGGTACTACACTTGTGGTACTTGCTTTCAAGAGCTAAGGAAATTCAAGGAACTAGTTGTTATTGCTATATAACAACAAAAGGTATGTACTCTAGCTTTATATATGAATTTCGAAAATTATAGTAGCATGCCAGGTTTCTTTTGTGTTCATAAAGTTGTATAACTAATAGTGAAAACATAGATCCAATACTAGGGTTGCATGCACACATAGGATTGTTTGTATTAAACCCATCAATTCCATCAAAGAGGTGATCTACACTTGCTTCTGCAGAGAGCTTCGAATGACGTGACCTTGATGTTAATGTAATAGTTGATGTTGTATAAGGATTCGATGAATGGTTCTTCCTCTTTGTCTTTCAGTTTGAGGGTGATAAAAAGGATTTCTTTAACGACTATTAAAAACATGAGGCGAATCGCCTGTCCCTTATCCAAAATGATAGATAGTGGTATACTATGTCGTCTCGCAATCTTCTTGTGATATGCACGTGTCAGCTTTTCTATTTTTCTTTGTAGCCTTGGTCGGTAGAAAGTGTGTGGGTTTGGTTGATTTGTCTACGATTGCTTAAGTGGTAGCATGTCCATCCACTGTCTTGGGTAACTTGTCATGGAGTTCATGGTATGACTCATAACTGATTCATCTATCATCTCTTTGTGTTTATAAGTCGTATATAATTAAGATTGAAAAGAGAGTCGAATCGGTGATTCTATTCTAAGCCCACATCCAAACAAGGAAAAGGATTTAAAGCGAAATTACCAACCCTAAGTCCGTAGAATCTTAATTATATAGGGCTCCAATACTTGCGGGCAGGCGTGAGTGCTTATGGTCCATTTGTTCCTCTTGTTCCTTTATGAAACTAGATCCTAATGTGCGTGTTTCAGTAGACCTTCATTACTCCGCCTATCACTTCAACCAATCGGGATCGTGCGGTTTTGGGTTTATTTACTTATATTCTTCTAAATGTTAGCATATTCACTCGATGAATTAGGGCAGCTATGTTTTGAAGTTCATGGTTTTGATTCACTGCTAGTTTCTGAGCTTGGATTTGACTTGTTGTAAGCGTGGTATTTCTAGATGATCTGTTGGGGGATACTACGGGAAGGTTGTAAAGATTCTTCATATGAGTACTTCGGGGTTTTGAAACTAGAAACCAATTGCGGTTTTGTGCTGGGTTTGTCATTATGAATCGATCGTGTCTCAATAGTCGATGTTTAAAGTGAAAGGGTCTTTTATAACACATGGAACTGGTATGGGTAGGGCCACACCAATCTACGTCGAATGCCGATGTCGGTACTTCTCATTGTAAGCCGCTTGTTAGTGGGATAGTGAAATATACATATGTGTTTTTAGTGCTTTTTAGTCTATCTCTATTATTACTGCTATGAAGGTTTTGTTGAATGATTGGGGGTGTTTGTTCGAGTAGATTTCTAACTTG
Organism: Lactuca saligna; assembly: GCF_052625555.1. NCBI lineage: Eukaryota > Viridiplantae > Streptophyta > Magnoliopsida > Asterales > Asteraceae > Lactuca > Lactuca saligna. The sequence goes on from NC_136419.1 coordinate 174,501,207, forward strand.
TGACTCACGGAACCCCCCTGCGTCCCTACTATCAATTGGAATTTATGCAAATAAGTTATCAAGGAGAAACGTACCCAGAATAGTCGTGGGGTCTGCAATAGCCTCCCCTTGGCCCATTGCGAATACTCGGCCTCCTTCACCAGCATTCATGACGTTTGACTCCGGGCAGTCCCTTCGGAAGTGTCCTGTTACTCTGCACTCATAACACGCACGGTCTACTCCTACATTTGTGGCTGGAGCAGTTGGTTGGGCTAGTTCTCTACAGTAGCGTACGGTGTGTCCCTTTCTATTGCACCTAACGCAATGCATTTCACGGCAGGATCCGTGATGATGAAAGTTGCATCGGTTGCACATAGGCTGGTTGCCGTTGTACGACCTTTTGGGTGTAGGAGTATGGTTTGTTGATTGCTTTTTGGCGTTTCCTTGAGTTGATTTGGCTCCCTTCTTGCTCCAGGGTTGTCGTTTCATGTTCTTGTGTTCGCACCTTGCGGTATTCTTGTAGGTAGCTACTGGTAGGTGGCTTCAATTGTTTCTTTGATTAGAATTTTTGATATCGTTTCCTTCCCTGCTTGAGTTGACAGAGTTATTGTATGCTATAATGGCTGCCACTGTGGCTATAACTGTAGCTTGCAAAGTGGCGGTGTCCAATTGTAGGAATGGGGTTGCGTTGGTAAGTTGGTTATTTCCAGTCCTTGCTGCGCCGCTAATGTTTGCTTGAGACAATGCAACTGTTACTGCCGCAGCGATAGCAGATTGCACTATGTTGGGGTCATATTGAGGAGGTGGTAGTGGGGTTGCGTTTCTACGTGTTGATCTACGAGGAGACATTGTTCTGATAAGGAAATAACAAGAAAAACTATAAGTTTCAATGATTCGAAAGTCGCGCATTAGTGATTTGTTATATCAGAAGTTTGGTTTACCCCTGAATAGGGTTTTGAGTTCGACTCATAAGGAGAGTAGATAAACTCATGAATTGGAGGGGTATGCAAAGGGTTTAATAAAGGAAATACATCATATATTATAAAACATGGTGCATTACATTTTGTAGTTAGGAAAATTTGACCTATCTAAAGGTTTCCGATTACAAGGTTAAGAAAAGTAAGGACTTTATCCGAGGTCTTATGCTATGACAAATTTTGGAAGTAATACAGGTATTATTTGTTACGCGAGCTGGCTACATGGGCCTTAGATTATGCCAACTGACGCTCCATCTCGAGCATACGTAGTTCATGTCTTCCATGGCGTGCCCGAAGTTCTATCACTTCGGTTTGAGTTGTCGTTAGCTCTCTCTGCAACGCTTCATTTCGATTTACGATTCTCCCGTGAGATAATCCTAACTATCGGATGTGAACTGTGTTGACTCCAGTGTTCGCATCATTTTCCTCAGTTTGATGGATGGTCGTCCGTCCTTGCTCACCAATGTGAGAAATCCGACGAACCAATATAGGAAGGGCTCTGTCTGCTGAGCCTCCCTCGCTTAGATTGTAGAAGCTTCGGTCTCCGTTGAATGGAAGGGGTTGATCCTGTTCGCGGCTCCACCTATCCAGGTTAGTTGCCCAAAGAGGCGTCGAGCCATGAAATTCCGGTCGAGGATTAGGATTTTGAATTAGAGCCGTTAAGGGTAGGTTATTGTTCTCTGGATCTGAGTCTGATTCGTCTTGCATTCCTTCTTCAGGATCATTCTCTATCCCTTCTCCATTACCATGGTTGGGGTAGTAGGGGTCACCGGGGTGATGGAATCCAGCCATTTGAGTCTATACGAGAATAGGGTTAAGAATGGACTATAAGCTAAAGCACATGGAATTTACTCTTAAGTTTAATGGTTGAAGGCACTCGAATACTCCCTTAGTATTCTTTAACAATATGCTTTTGGTAAGTTTTAAATTTGTTGTCCATTGCAGACACTCCTTGGCATACGTTAGTCGGCTCTTGGACAAATATAGTTGATCAGGCTATATTCTTCCCAGTTCCGATTACATGTCCCAAGGCATACCTACACTGCACAACTTATTTATAATACTTCTATATTGTTTTAATTATGATACTGACCATGTTATTAATATGGAATGAATGCATGCCTACTTTACAAAAACTAAATAAATTTAATTTTAAAAGTATGACTCTTACTCAGAGTGTTTTTGCCCAGTTGTGTTTATAGTTGTATACCAAAAATGGTTTTGATATACTTAATTCACTATAAACAATGCTCTGATACCAATCTGTCACACCCCCAAACCAGAACGGCGGAAACGTTCGGGGGCGGAGGACGTCATATTCAGTATCATAACAGTTCATAGAAAGGAAAGTACACACCACCATATATATTAAAGTTTCCAAGATGTTTACATAATTGTATTCATTACATGTTAAAAAGGTAAATACATAAACATCATTCAAAAGAAGTAATTAACGCCAACGCGTTAATCCCAAAAGTTGATTCCCAAACCTGCTTAGCGGTTCCCTGAGAATACAAGTTAATTCAAAGAAAAAGTGTCAACAATTAAGTTGGTGAGTTCATAAGTAGTTTAGAAAAATTGGATGCCATTCCAAAATGGGTGTATGTTTTCCAGAAAACGCAGTATTTCAAATGTAAAGAGTTGTGATTTGTTGTGTTGAAAGTGAATGTATTAGATCCAGAAAATCCCATATTTTCCCTAATGGTTGAGATACGAGTTGTTGTGTTTTTCAAGAAAAACCCTTATTTTCTTATAAAAGTATAAAATGCATATGAATGTTCGTGTTATAAGTTGTAAATAATTGCACCAGGAAAATCCCTTATTTTCCTATTAGTTGTTTGGTTTGTATGCAGGAAAAACCCTTATTTTCCTAACATGAATGGCAGTCTCTAAGACCGAAAATCGCAAGAAACCGACGTTCTCAAAAGTTGTGTCATAGTTTTATATAATAAAGCTATACGAAGATCGCATTTGTTAGATGAAGAATAGTTTTAATAGCTACTCGTTCATAAAAACATAATACCATAATAATTGTATATCCGATGAGTTTTATAACCATACTAAACATAATATGCCTGCAACGACGTTCTTCAGGCGTCGCAGCGTTATGACAACTGTCACCCCAAAAGACGGACTGTAGCTAACAGTCAGGGCGCGGGATCATGACTTCCCGTATAGATCTATACACATTTGACACGTTCTCCGAACGGGAGACTCTGGTTATAGACAGGACTTGCAGCATTACTTTCTAATAAAGAAAAGTAACGTTTGAAGATATACACGTCTCATGGATTCTCAACTAAGCCTGTATTAAAGTGATAGTTTTTGTATGCAAAGTTTATCCTTTTTCACAATGTTTGACAAAGCATAAATCATAAGTTTTTAGAATGTATAAAACGACTTAACAATGAAAGATACTTTGAAATCATTATATACTTTGCGTAAGTGTAATGCACACAAAGTATGACAAGACACATAGTAGTAATAAATCACAAGTGATTCATTTGATAAAAACGAGTAAAGTGAAAATTTTGATGTAGAAGACAAGTTTGTAAACAAAACCTATATATGTATATGGTTATATATATATATATATGTATAAGTTTTAAAAGATGATTTGGTATGTTTCGTAATTGTTGTTCATATTCTTACGTTTTTATTAGAAACTTTGCATGAAATAATCCTTAAGTTTGATACTAAAGACCTTTTTGTACTTATCACTTTTGTAAAAATGGTAATTAAACATATTTAAATGATTGTGTTTTAACTTCCTTAAAGTATAAACATTGCTCAAAAATGTTAGAAGGTGTTAATAAATCTATAAACCACTTTTGACAGTTTTACCCTTTACTGTCCCTGTTTTTAGAAAGCTCATAGAAAAATCCTCGTAAGTCAAAAACTGAATCCGTCACCTCTGAGACTTTCTAAAATGAGTGTAATTTGTTCCTAATTTTTATTTTGATTTTTAGTGGTCTCAAACTAGTAAGAAAATGAACATCTTCACAGACTGGTCCGAAATCACTTCTTAAATGACAGACAGTTTTATAAAAATCGCCATAAATTGTAGAAAAATCGTATGAACGCGTGCGAGTAGTCATTAGAAAGGTATAAACTTAAACTATTTGCATATTGTACAGTTTTGAAAGATATTAAGTTTAAGATGGTCAAAATAGTCCGTGAACAGGACTCAACTTTTCTGTAGAAAGCTGTCATTTAAATTTAAGTTATGTTTAGTGTTCTAACTTGTATTCCCCCCCTTAAAACTTGAAGAAAACATGAAAATGTAGGGGTATGAACTCACCTTATGTGAATACTTGAAGAATGGAAGGTTGAAGATGAACTTTTGGTTGTTGGTTTGATGCTCCAAAACAGCCACTCTTTTGGCTATGTTGCTGTCACGAAAATTTCACAGCAAAAGAGCAAGAAAAAGGGTAGTTTACTCACTGTTTTGAATCAATAATTTTAAGTATCAAAAGAAGTAACTTCCAGGGGTATTTGGTGGTAAAAATATCAAGCAAAAGGAAGGTGTAGATGGGTGAAATGGTGGCTGAAACACAAAAGGGACAGCAGCCCTTTAGTTCATGGTTTTGATGGCTTTGGAAGGAAGTTCTTGTGCTTGAAAATGAGATGAAGGTTGAGAGAAATTCCCTGGAGTATTTGCTGGTCAAATGAGGGTAAAATGAAGATGAAATTTCGTGATTATGAAGGAGAAAAGAGTGGAAGAGGATAAGGGGACAAAACCTAGACTAGCTTGTGATGGGATGTGAGTTTAAGTGATATGATCTTGTCTAGCCACTTGCTTGGGTGGTTGTTTAGAGATAGAGTTAGTTAACTAACTAACTACTAGTTATTTAGTTAGTTAGGAGTTCTAGTTAAGGAGAGGGAAGGTCTTAATCTCGAAAATTAGAAGAGGGATTAATAAGCATTCTTAGTAAAATGTCTTAAGTGATTAAGCACTTATTAGTTAAGTTGGCACTTATCTCCACCAATTCTCTTATCTTAATTGATTTAGACATCATAAAACTTACATGAAATCACTTTAATTCATGACTCATAACTAGTCATTCACTAGATAATAATACATATATACAAATACATACATGTATACTTAGTATAAAATAACAATGTAGTTTTTGTGTATTTGAACTTTAATGTTTATGTTTTATTCTTTTTATTCAAAAAAACTTAAATATATCTTAATTATACCTTATAATAATTCATTTTATATTTTAATTTATTTAAATATAAAATTTATTGAGCAATGTATAATTTCGTGACATTTAACCGGTTAACCATATCGTTAAACACGTTTTGTCACTTTGGTTCGTATATTTGTCAAATTTAGATCCTTCACATCTATTAAGCAAACGTTTTACATAGAACCTAACTTACTTATCAACTAGAGACATGTTGATACAAAAATTAAGTTTGTTGCGTTCAAATGATGTTATATGCTAATTTCACAAACCGGTGATGATTCGTAGTCATACATCATAACGAAATTATCGTTAGTTACTTGTTTTATATTTCACAAGAACTTATATAAATAAAAGAGGTTAAATGCTTTGAACCATTCTTGTTAAAATACTCATATTGTTTAATAACCAAAACATAGCATCGTACGATTGTTCCTATTTTTTCCAAGTTGCATAAACCAATACAAAATCAACATAATCCCAAAAGATACCACTACCAACTATATATACTAATAAAAAGACAAAAAAGGACTGCCCCTGCTAAAAGATGTTAAACATTCCTCCTCCACTACCGGTGTCTCCTGCTCCACAGCTGCTGGGTAAACCAAAAGGACCAAATTACCCCTGATCTGTCCCTTGAGGAAAACTGGACTGGCCATGATTCATTGGGCTGCCCACTTTGGGCCGTTTCTTCTTACGAGTGTAGACCTGATGGACCAGGGGCTTATCAACACCGGCATCCCACACTTTGACCTTGTCCTCAAGGTCAAACTTAGGAAACTGCATATTCATCTTACCGTAGTCTTCCCAGGTGGCTTATGTTTCTGCTAACCCTTCCCACTGTATCAACACCTCTTTTTCTCCCAACTCTCCATTCTTCTTAAAACGTACACCCTGTAGATATTCTGGTTGAGCTACCAATTCCAAGTCTTTGTTGAGCTGTGGTGGGATATTCTGAGTTGGCGTGGTTGTCCCAATAGCAGTCCTGAGCTAGGATACATGAAATGTGGGATGGATATTTGTGGTGGGTGGTAGTTCTAACTTATAGGCAACCTTCCCAATCTTCTCCAATATGCGAAAGGGCCTGTAGTAACGGGGTGATAATTTCTCGGATTTCCTTTGAGCCAAGCTCTTCTGTCTGTAGGGCCTTAGTTTAAGAAACACCCAATCATTAGCCTGATACTCCACATCCCTTCTTTTCTTGTTGGCTTGAACATGCATTCTTTGTGGAGCCCTGATCAAATTCATCTTGAGATCATCAAGGATGGCATCTCGATCTTCTAGTAATTGATCCAAGGCATCCACTAGAGTAAATTGTCCCTCATATATGATTAGGGTGGGGGGGGGGGGGGGGGAGGGGTCTCAACCATACAGAGCCTTAAAAGTAGTTATTCCTGTAGCTGAGTGGTATGTACTGTTGTACTAGTACTCGGCCCATGCTAACCACTGGGCCCACTGTTTAGGCTTGCCCGAACAAAAACATCGCAGGTAGGTTTCAAGGCACTGGTTCACCACTTCAGATTGACCATCTGACTGAGAATGATAGGTTGTGCTGTGTTTCAAATCTACCCCCATTTAGTTTGAAGAGATCTCTCCAGAATTGGCTTAGGAATATCTTGTCCCTATCGCTAATGATGGACAAGGGCATTCCGTGTAATTTTACCACCTTTGTTAGGAATTTGCTTGCAACAATGGCTGCTGAGAAGGGGTGCTTCAGAGGTATGAAATGATTATATTTACTAAGGCGATACACTACGACCCAAATGGTATCCCACCTTCCTGATTTGCGTAGCCCCTCCACGAAATCCAAGGTTATATCATCCCAAACTTGCTCTGGAATTGGAATGGGTTGCAACAACCTGGCAGGGGATGAAGTGAGGGCTTTATGTTGCTGGCAGATGTTGCACTTATTGACAAACTCAGATATAGACTCCAACATGTCAACCTATTACACTTCCGATGTTGCCCGTTGGAAGGTCTTCTTGTCTCCCGAGTGACCTCCGATAGGCGAGTCATGGAACGTCGATATGATGTCCGAAACTAGTGGGGAGGAGGCGGGAATCACCAGCCTTCCTTTGTATAACAGATTGCCAAAGAAAACTCCGAAGCCTTTGTGGCTTTGGGGGTTAGCCTCCAAGTCTTGTTTCACCTTTTGCACAAAGACATCCTGGTCCAACTCTTTTTTTAATTTGTCCCAACTTCCCCATTGAGTCATGCTCACAGAATTGCAAGCGATGGTGGTTTCTCACCTAGACAAGGCATCAGCTACTCGGTTACTAGCCCCGGTGTGGTATTGAACCTTGAAGTTGAATCCCATCAGCTCGGTTACCCATCGTTGGTAGTCATTTCCGATCACCCGTTGTTCTAGAATGTATTTCAGACTTATCTGGTCTGTCCTCACCACAAACCTTCTTCCCAAAAGGTAGGGTCTCCATTTCATGACCGCCTTTACAATCGCCATGAGTTCTTTTTCATAGATGGATTTCTCCCTTGCTCTCACCCGTAAAGTTAAGTTGTAGTAAGCCACTAACCTGTCGTTTTAGGATAGCACTGCCCCTAACCCAAACCTCAAGGCATCCGTTTCGACCATAAAGGTTTGTTGGAAATCTGGCATGGATAGGATCGGTAAGGTTGTTATAGCTTTCTTAAGGTTCCGAAACGGTTGTTCTGCTTCCTTCCCCCATCCAAACCGATCATGCTTGAGCTGTTCTGTCAGGGGAATCGCAATTTGGGCGTACTTTCGGACGAATTTCCGATAGTACCCCGTGAGTCCAAGGAACCCCCTTAATTCCTTTATGTTCCTGGGGGTGGGCCAACTCAACATCGCTTCAATCTTCGAGTTATCTGATGATACCCCTTCGCTAGAAATAACATGGCCAAAATAAGAGAGCTTTGATTTTCCAAACGCGCACTTCTTGAGGTTCAAGAATAAGTGATGTTCTTCTAATTTCTCGAAGGCAGTAGTTAAATGTTGTTTATGTAGTTCGTCATTGGGACTGTAGACTAGTATATCATCGAAGAATACTAAAATGAATTTCCGCAAGTATGGACGAAAAATATCATTCATCAAGGCCCGGAAGGTGGGTGGGGCATTAGTAAGTCCAAAGGGCATTACCTTGACCTCGTAATGCCCGTCGTGTGTTCTAAAAGCGGTTTTGTGCACATCGGCTGCTCGGACTCGAATTTGGTGATACCCGGAACGTAGGTCTAACTTGCTGAAGATAGAAGACCCATGTAATTCATCCAGCAACTCATCTATCACCAGAATTAGGAACTTATCAGGCACGGTGGCTCGATTCAACACCCGATAGTCCACGCAAAACCTCCACAACCCATCCTTCTTTTTTACAAGGATAACTGGGCTAGAGTAAGGACTTGTACTTGTCTGAATTATTTCTGCCCTGAGCATTTCCTGTATCATCTTCTCAATCTCATTTTTTTTAAATATGGATACCGGTATGGCCTTACGCTAATCCGTAAGGCTCCCTCTTTCAACTCGATTTGGTGCTCGATGTGTAACATCCCGGAATAGCAAGAGTAGAGCTGAAGGGCTAAAAGTGTAAGTTTTGGAGGGCAACTCGGTGAGTCCATGGATGGACTCGGCGAGTCAGGTCGCAACTTTGGTCGCATGTCAAGTGGCCTACTTGGCGAGTCCAAAGATGGACTCGGCGAGTAGGTGCTGAGTGGAGAAAACCCTAATTCTCGGGGTTGAGCTCTATATAAAGAACATTATGTTTCCTCCCCAGCCTCTTTGATTCCCCTTGAGCCCCAGAAACCCTAATTTCGTGGAGGAACACCATTGTTGGGCAAATTGGAGCTTGGAGAAGTGCTAGTTGAATAAATCTTGAAGGAGAAAAGGCTGGGATCAAAGGGTTTCGCTTGGATTCGAGTTTCATTGTTGTTGGGGCATTCTTTGAAGGTAAAATCTCGTTCTTGAGCTGCTATTGTCTAGATTCTTCACTTTTAGGGATGTTGAGATCACATCTATTGGTGTTTTGGAGTCTAGAGATTAGTTCTGAGGTTGCTACCTCAGATCTGGAATAGAGAAGGGTTGGAATGCCTGAAAGTCCCTGTGTTTGAGTATGTAGTGAAGCTATCTTGTCCCAAACCTTAGCCCTAATGTGTATAATGCCTAGATCTTCATGGATTCACATAAAGTTTGACACTTTACGTGATGGATGGGTTGTAGGAGGCTAGATCTATGTTATGGATCAATTGCATGGCCTGGGATGCTTCTGTATGGATTCAGACCGGTGGTACTCGGCGAGTCACAAGGGTAGACTCGACGAGTTGCTTGAAGATGAGCTGGAACTCGACGAGTTGGATGAACAACTCGGTGAGTAGGTTGAAGATAGCCTTAGACTCGGCGAGTCTGTTCTTGGACTAGGCGAGTGTTGTCAAAGAGTCCCAATATTTTCTGCTTGAGTCGACGAATCGGTGAGTCAAGGGATGACTCGGTGAGTTGGGTGCGAGTGGACTCAGAGTGGTTGGACTCGGCGAGTTTCGGGGTAACTCGGCGAGTCAGGTCGCGGATTGAGGGAAGTTCTGAGCTTGGGGACTCGGCGAGTCATTGGGTTGACTCGGTGAGTAGAGTCAGTCAGGGGTTGACCAGTTGTCTTCCAGGGGTATTTTGGTAAATAAGGGTATATATATTGAGTTGAATGTTTTGATGTTCAGTGGAGGAGTTCGTATCAGAGTTCGGAGCAGTGGGATCTTATCCTTTCAGCCGGCAGTTTCGAGATGAGTTATCCTCACTATATCAACAGGGTCTAAGGCATCAAGGCCGGCCCTTTATTGGATTGAGATTCGGATATGGTTATTATTTTATTGTTTGATGTGTCTGCATCTTGGTAGCTAGGATGGTACATGTTGGAGACCTAGTTAAGGTCAGTTTCCCGATATATAGAGTGATGCTATGCTAGTGACCGTTAGGTCGGTAACCTGGTTAGGGTAATGATATGCTATGTGATCTGCTTGCTCGGTTTGTTGACTATGACTGTTATATGATTGTATGTTATGTGCACATGGTTGTTTGGACTGGAGATGGGTTGAGGCGGGTCCTGCTTTGTGCTGTAGGCCAAGATACCCAGGGCGGACCGATTATTCCGAAGGCCCAGCGAGCGGTCCGGATAGGCTGTAGGCCCCACGAGGGCGGACCAGATGTGCTGAGGCTCGGAGAGTGGACCAGGCTGACTGAAGGCCCGATGCGGGCGGACCAGTCACACTGTAGACTTAGAGAGTGGACCAGGTGGGTTGAAGGCCCAGTGCGGGCGGACTAACCCCACTGTAGACTCGAAGGACATGACTAGACTCGGAGGATGGATCCGGTGGACTGAAGGCCCGATACGGCGGACCAGTCACACAGTAGACCCGATATGTATGACTGTTCTATGTTCTGTTATGTTATGTATGCTTTTTATGCTATGGGCGGGAAGGCAATATGTTTTGGACCAGAAGGTCGTAGCCTGGAAGGGCATATATGTGGTTGGTATTTTGGGGGTATCTCACTAAGCTTTCGGGCTTACAGTTGTGGTTTAATGTTTTTCAGGTTCTTCAGGAGACTATGGCAAGGCGAAGGCGTGATCGTACCGCTCCTCATGATTTTATAGTAATGTGATTCTGGGAATACACTAAATGATTTGCATTGAAAACCTTTTTGTAATAATTTAATGAAATCGGGTTGTTTTTGAAAAATTTAAATTTGTTGGATTTTTCGGTTGTTACAAGTTGGTATCAGAGCCTTGGTTTGAGTGAATTGGAGGAATACTTGTGTGACTCCAGTCTCAAATCGAGGAGGGTTTTCAAAAGAGACTTTAAAATGGTTTTCAAAATAAGTAAAGGAGGACACGGAGGTACGATCAGCCGGAGCCAGTAAGTAACCCCAAATTACCATTCATGACATTTGTTTATTTGAGCTTTAATAGAACAGCATGCTAGAGTTAGGCTAGGGATCTTCAGGATTTCTTGATGTGTTGCCTGATTTATGATGCCTGCTAGCCTAGAGTTTTCTTGTGAGAGATTTCTAGTGTTCCTCTAGTTGTGAGGATAGAGCATTGTTATGTATGTTTCGCTAGGGTGTTGTGGAAGTACTTCATACAAATATGGGTAGGTGTGGAAGGTAGTGTGGGCTCGTACTACTGAAAGCACAGGAACCATACGCGTATCGGGGAAACCATGACCTCTAGGGTTAGGTTGAGAGTTGGTTCCCGGGATAGTGGGAGGTGTCTGAGATTTTCGGTGTTTTATTTCAGTATGGAGATATCAGGGCATGCTGGGGGTGGATCCGGATCAGGATCAGGAGCAGGAGAGGGAGTTCCGGGTGGGTTCGTACCGCCTGAGGTTATCGGTCAGATGAGTACGTGCGAATTGGATGCGAGGATTCGTGAGATCCTGCATGATAAGGTTGTTGCATTGTTTCGGGCGGAGCTGCCGGAGTTGTTTGGGTCGATCAAGACAGCCATGGTGGAGTATTTTGATGAGCGCTATGCGGCTCTCACGGAGACGGCTGCCGCGGCGGCTACAGCGGCTGTAGCAGCGGCAGGGGGAGGAGCTAGTAGAAGTTTTCAGTATCGGGACTTCGATAATACGAAGCCTCCCACCTTTGATGGAATTCAGGATCCGATCGTTGCTATGAGATGGTTATCAGACGTGGAGGGATGTTTCTTTATGTGTTCATGCCCTGCTGATCAGAGGGTGAGGTGCGCTCTGAACCTGTTAAGGCTCGGGGCAAAGGATTGGTGGAGGTTGATCACGGGGTCATATTCGGATGCGCAGAGGGCTGCGATTTCATGGGATCAGTTCAGAGAGATGTTCAGTACTCATTATGTTCCGCAGGTCGAGAGGGAGAGGTTGGCTCAGGAGTTCCTCGAGCTGAAGCAGGTTTCGGAGTCGGTGACGGAAATCACCAGGATGTTTACTGAGAGGGCGATGTTTTTCCCTGAGTTCGATTCGGAGCAGGCTCAGATGTCCCGATATCTGAGTATGCTAAAGAGAGACATCAGACAGTTTGTGTCCGCACAGAGGTGCGGGACCTTGCTGGAGTTGCAGGAGGCCGCCAGGCGGCGTGAGTTAGAGATTGAGTTGCAGATGCGTGAGCTGAGGCAAGCTCCGGTTCAGTCGCAGCCGGCGACGAAACGGTCTAAGACCGTTGATTCCAGGATGGGAGATCAGGGTAGCCACGCCTGTGGAAAGTGTGGAAGGGGTCATGTCGGAGTTTGTCGGTTCGGTGGAACATGCCGCAAGTGCAGAAAGGATGGACACTATGCGAGGGATTATTGGCAGCCAGTGCCGGTTCGGGATTTGAGGATATGTTATCATTGTCATCAGGTTGGAAACTTGAGGGTCAACTGTCCACAACTTGCTGCGGGACCGGTGCAGGCTCCAACACCGACCACGTTGAGGATCACAGGTGGAGGTCAGGGTGGAGCGGAGCCCCCAAGGGCTTAGGGTCGTGCTTTTCAGCTTGCTGCTGCGGGTATGTTTCTTTCTGTTATTTTGATTATTTATGATTATTGTGGAGTATCGTTATCTGCTAGTCTCGTTGGATGGTTATGGAATTGCGTTTCGGGTTTTCGTGTGGTATCCGTTGTTCCTTGAGGGTTTGGCGAGTTGTGTTCGGGATTTCGTTTTGGTATCCTTTGTTCCCTGAAGGATCGATATGATTATGGATTAGTGCTTCGAGCTATCGTTGATTATCTTTGTGAGGATTAGTGGCGGATGAGGCGTTGGTTTGAATGTCGGGTAGCCTCTGCAGTCTGAAGAATGGATATTGAAGATTAGGTTTCTTTCGAGCGGGTTGTTCAGTGTGAAAATATGATTTTTATGGAAGTTGTTAGCGCTGGTGAGAATCGATTTGCGTATAAGTGTTGGTTTTTCTGCAAGGTTGTTTTGGGAGATCGGTGGTGGCGACCGGTGGTTAATTGTCAGTGTCTTAAGTGGGGGAGAATTGGAAATTCTCCGGATGGTCGTTAAGCTTGAGAGGTTGTTTAGCTGCTTGGGGAATTCAACGGTATTTCTATCAGCCGAGAGCAGGCTCGTTTGGGTGAGTAACAGGTGTGTTGGGGCGGAATACAGACCTAGGACATTTGATTGTGGAAGGGGTGGGAGCAGGCCGGGATCGAGTATGTATGATGGAGATAGAGTTCAGAACCTCTAAAGGGCTAGAACGGTATGTACGGGAGGATTTCCCAAAGAGATAGCTCAGTATGATGAATGCTGGTTGACCGGTCCGGATAGACTGAAGGCCGGTAGGCGTACCAGTCAGGCCGAAGGCTCGGAGGACGGTCCAGCCAGACTGAAGGCACTGAGAGCGGTCCAGATTGGCTGAAGGTTCTGAGAGTGGTCTAGATTGGCTGAAGGCCTGGTGAGGCGGTCCAGTCATGCTGAAGACTCTGCGAGTATTGTTGGATCGGTTCGAGGTTGTGTATTACGTATGTTGCAGTGTGATTGCATTGGAAGGTCTGACCCCGGGTAGTGATCTTGGTCAGTGAAGATAGTGCATGGGCTTGAGAGTCCCTGCGATGAGAGTCAGAGTAGTTGTGTTGAATGGATATCGGGTGTGCTTTAAAGAGGTGGTGTAGCGTGGGGTGAGCACCATAGTACTTATCGTGGTGACAAGGCGGTCGAGTGGTTTCCTTGGAAAGGAAAGAGGGAGGAATGAAATTCCGAAAGGGAGGGCAAATTCACGGAAGTGAAAGCGGCAGTGTAGAGTTATGATCGGAGTGGTCCGACGGTGGTCATTGAGCAGCGTGTGCGGCGGCGGTTTGGGATGACATCATGAAGGGATGCCTGTCGGGGTTGCAGAAGGGATTTCCGAGGCTGTAAAGTCAAGAGGCTCATAAAGGATGCAGGTATGGAGTTTTGGGTTCCCAGTTTGATTTCAGGAAAGGATTTGTGTATCAGTGGTTCATCCTGAGGGATGTTTTGAGGATCGTCAGAGTGATGGATTTCCTGACCCGAGGGTGCTATAGCTAGTTCAGCATGTGCAAGCGATTGCAAGAAGAGAACTCGTGGGAGTTGCTCTGAAGAGTGTGTCTTTCTGTAAGCCTAGAATGGATAGAGTTGGACTTGGATCGGGAAATCGGGTGGTGCAAAGTTAATTATAGCTCATTCGGGTTGAGTAATGGTTGTGATTTGGAGCAGTAATGGATTATGGGTAATTCTCGGTTGTTGATTGCGGTTATCGAGGGGTACAATTGGTGCCCGGTTTAAGACGGTGGTTAGGACACCGTATGGAAAGAGAAAGTGAGTTTGAGATTCGTTGGGCATGCCTTGAGGGACCTGGTCCGGTTAAGGTCAGGTGGTGTGTCGTGGGAAGTATTTTGAAGTTGAGTTGCCGTAGGCTTCGAGGACGAAGCCTAATCTAAGTGGGGGAGAATTGTAACATCCCGGAATAGCAAGAGTAGAGTTGAAGGGCTAAAAGTGTAAGTTTTGGAGGGCAACTCGGCGAGTCAGGTCGCGACTTTGGTCGCGTGTCAAGTGGCCTACTCGACGAGTCTAAAGATGGACTCGACGAGTAGGTGCTGAGTGGAGAAAACCCTAATTCTCGGGGTTGAGCTCTATATAAAGAACATTATGTTTCCTCCCCAGCCTCTTTGATTCCCCTTGAGCCCCAGAAACCCTAATTTCGTGGAGGAACACCATTGTTGGGCAAATTGGAGCTTGGAGAAGTGCTAGTTGAAGAAATCTTGAAGGAGAAAAGGCTTGGATCAAAGGGTTTTGCTTGGATTCGAGTTTCATTGCTGTTGGGGCATTCTTTGAAGGTAAAATCTCATTCTTGAGCTGATATTGTCTAGATTCTTCACTTTTGGGGATGTTGAGATCACATCTATTGGTGTTTTGGAGTCTAGAGGTTAGATCTGAGGTTGCTACCTCAAATCTGGAATAGAGAAGGGTTGGAATGCCTGAAAGTCCCTGTGTTTGAGTATGTAGTGAAGCTATCTTGTCCCAAACCTTAGCCCTAATGTGTATAATGCCTAGATCTTCATGGATTCACGTAAAGTTTGCCACTTTACATGATGGATGGGTTGTAGGAAGCTAGATCTATGTTATGGATCAATTGCATGGCCTGGGATGCTTCTGTATGGATTCAGACCGGTGGTACTTGGCGAGTCACAAGGGTGGACTCGACGAGTTGCTTGAAGATGAGCTGGAACTCGACGAGTTGGATGAACAACTCGGTGAGTAGGTTGAAGATAGCCTTAGACTCGGCGAGTCTGTTCTTGGACTCAGCGAGTCTTGTCGAAGAGTCCCAATATTTTTTGGTTGAGTCGAAGAATCGGTGAGTCAAGGGATGACTCGGTGAGTTGGGTGCGAGTGGACTCAGAGTGGTTGGACTCGGCGATTCACGGGGTAACTCGGCGAGTCAGGTCGCGGATTGAGGGAAGTTCTGAGCTTGGGGACTCGGCGAGTCATTGGGTTGACTCGGCGAGTAGAGTTAGTCAGGGGTTGACCAGTTGTCTTCCAGGGGTATTTTGATAAATAAGGGTATATATATTGAGTTGAATGTTTTGATGTTCAGTGGAGGAGTTCGTGTCAGAGTTCGGAGCAGCGGGATCTTATCCTTTCAGTCGGCAATTTCGAGATGAGTTATCCTCACTATATCAATAGGGTCTAAGGCACCAAGGCCGGCCTTTTATTGGATTGAGATTCGGATATGGTTATTATTTTATTGTTTGATGTGTCTGCATCCTGGTAGCTAGGATGGTACATGCTGGAGACCTAGTTAAGGTCAGTTTCCCGATATATAGAGTGATGCTATACTAGTGACCGTTAGGTCGGTAACCTGGTTAGGGTAATGATATGTTATGTGATCTGCTTGCTCGGTTTGTTGACTATGCCTGTTATATGATTGTATATTATGTGCACATGGTTGTTTGGACTGGAGATGGGTTGAGGCGGGTCCTGCTTTGTGCTGTAGGCCAAGATACCCAAGGCGGACCGGTTATTCCGAAGGCCCAGCGAGCGGTCCGGATAGGCTGTAGGCCCCACGAAGGCGGACCAGATGTGCCGAGGCTTGGAGAGTGGACCAGGCCGACTGAAGGCTCGATGCGGGCGGACCAGTCACACTGTAGACTCAAAGAGTGGACCAGGTGGGTTGAAGGCCCGGTACGGGCGGACCAACCCCACTGTAGACTCGAAGGACATGACTAGACTCGGAGGATGGATCCGGTGGACTGAAGGCCCGATACGGCGGACCAGTCACAAAGTAGACCCGATATGCATGACTGTTCTATGTTCTGTTATGTTATGTATGCTTTTTATGCTATGGGCCGGAAGGCAATATGTTTTGGACCGGAAGGTCATAGCATGGAAGGGCGTATATGTGGTTGGTATTTTGGGGGTATCTCACTAAGCTTTCGGGCTTACAGTTGTGGTTTAATGTTTTTCAGATTCTTCAGGAGACTGTGGCAAGGCGAAGGCGTGATCGTACCGCTCCTCATGATTTTGTAGTAATGTGATCCTGGGAATACACTAAATGATTTGCATTGAAAACCTTTTTGTAATAATTTAATGAAATCGGGTTGTTTTTGAAAAATTTAAATTTGTTGGATTTTTCGGTTGTTACACAATGGATCTGTTCGATGGCAGCCCCTGGGGTTCGCTGAATATTCCCTGAAATCTATCTAAAATCCCCGTCAAAAACTTAGGAATCGGGGTCGGGGTCGTATGCTTCAGCTCGATATTACTCAGCTCCACCCATACCCCTAGTTCCCTTCTCCTTAACTCCCTTTCCATGGCTTTTAAAGAGATGAGGGACTTCCCGAGGGAACGATCCCCCCTTAGACACACTGGACTTCCCGCAACTTCGAATGCCATTGAATGTTCCTTCCGATTTGTCTAGGTGGTTCCAAGTGTTTCCAACCACTTCATTCCCAATATCACATCGGAGCTGCCCAATCTAAGTGGGAGGAACTCCTCCACTATGTTGACTTATGGGAGTTGTAGGAGTACCCCTTTACAGGTGCCCTGTCCTTCTTCACAGTCCCCTGTTCCCATTCGGACCCCATACGGTTCTGTCTCTTGTACTGGAATCCCCAGGTCTTCTACCAAACATAGGGAGATAAAGTTGTGGGTAGCCCCAGGATCAACCAGAGCCACCACAGGTTGTCCCGTTAACTGGCCTCTTAATTTCATTGTCTTTGGAGAGGAGAGTCCAACCACAGAATTGAGAGAAACCTCCACCAAATCTTCCACTTCCTTTGAATCTAGAGTAGCAGGATCGATCTCTTTGGATTCTTGATTGACATCATCTTCCTCCTCTGGGTCTTCTGATTCTTCAATCAAGATGACGTTAATTTGTGATTTACATCGATGGACTTTGTTCCATTTCTCATTACATTTGTAACAAAGTCCCTTGGCTCGCCGCTCTTGAATCTGCGATTCAGTAAGACGATGGAAGTGGGGAAGGTACTTGAAGCTTTCCTAGTTATGGGCTTACGCGCCCCAATCGAACCGATTATGCTGGTCTTAAGATTATGGAGTCTTCGTTCTACCTATTGGGCCAGATCCATCGCTTGGCCCAAGTCTTGTGGAGACCACATGTGAAGTTCATCACGGATTTCTGGCTTTAGGCCCTTTATAAAACTCAAGATAACCACGTTGGTGGAGACCCCTTCAAGAGGAGCTTCTAACTCAATGTACCGCCGTATGTAATTGGCGGTGGTGGTCGTCTGCACCAACGAGTTCCACTGTTCGTAGATGTGCCTCCTAGAATGAGTCGGAATTTCTTGAGGAATAGGGTTTTCATTTGTTCCCACATAGTCACTGCTTATTGATTGTGGGACCATCGATACCAGGCCAAGGCGTCGCCATTGAGAGCAAGGATTGCCGCTTCGAGTTTCTCCCCATTATTCAATTGATAAATTGCAAAATATCGCTCTGCTTGTAGTATCCACCCATCTGGATCAGAACCCTCGAAACCAGGCATATCGATATTACGATGATGGTATTCATATCTTCCCATTCCTGTCTCAGTTGGGGGCATTGACCCGAAAACAATATGGGAGCCTCCGACATTAAAACCGCCATGACTTGGGCCGGAACCACCGTGGCCAGAGCCCCCCGTTCCAGATCCCTCTAATAGTCCTAGTCCTTCAAGGCAGGTGGAGTTTAGGATAGACCTAGTCCCTGGTGCGGCTCTGATAGTCAAGGCACCGTATCGTTGGCTCCTCCTAAGATGAAGGAGTTGTCTATACAGGTGCAGGAGCTGTTAGACAAGGGATTCATTAGACCGAGCAGTTCACCCTGGGGAGCCTCGGTTTTATTTGTAAAGAAGAAGGACAGGTCGCATCGGATGTGTATAGATTATCGGGAGATGAATAAGGTAACGGTGAAGAACCGTTACCCACTCCCATGGATTGATGACCTCTTTGACCAACTACAGGGAGTATCTTGGTTCTCCAATATTGATTTTCATCAGGATATCATCAGATGAGGGTTAGAGAGGAGGATGTGCAGACGACTGCTTTTCAGACGCGTTATGGTCACTATGAGTTTGTGGTGATGCCTTTCGGGCTCACCAATGCTCCTGCCATGTTCATGGATCTCATGAACCGCGTGTGCAGACCGATGTTGGATCGGTCCATGATAGTTTTCATCGATGACATCTTGGTTTATTCCAAGATGCGATAGCAGCATGAGGAGCACTTATGGGAGGTTCTTGATACTCTGAGGAGGGAGAGCTTGTATGCTAAGTTCTCCAAGTGTAAGTTCTGGTTACGCGAGGTGTAGTTTCTTGGGCACCTTATCAATCAGAACGAGATTTTGGTTGACCCGGCCAAGGTGGAGGCCGTGATGAGGTGGGAGGTTCCGAGGTCTCCATCTGAGATTTGGATCTTTCTGGGACTAGAAGACTACTATCAAAGATTCATTCAGGACTTCTCCAAGATAGTCGTGCCCCTGACCCGATTAATGAGGAAAGTCGTGGTCTTTCGTTGGGGGCCTGAGCAATAGGCTGCGTTCGAGACGTGGAGACAGAGATTGTGCGAGGTGCCAATCTTAGCCTTGCCGGAGGGCATGGAGGATTTTGTAGTATATTTCGATGCATCCATCTCAGATTTGGGCACAATATTGATGCAGAGAGGGCATGTCATCGCCTACGCTTCGAGGCAGCTGAAGCCTCACGAGGCGAATTATTCGACACATGATTTGGAGCTGGAGACTATTGTTTTCTCCCTCAAGATTTGGTGTCATTGCCTCTATGGGGTTCGTTGTACCATTTACACGGACCAAAAGAGCATGAGGTATCTCATGGACCATCAAAATCTGAATATGAGGCATCGTCGGTGGCTTGATGTGGTAAAAGATTATGATTGTGAGATCGTCTATCATCCAGGGAAAGCCAATATTGTGGCCGATGCACTTAGCCACAAGGCAGCGCCGATCAGGGACATATGTATGAGGATAATAGTTGTGACTTCGTTGTTGGAGCAGATACAAGAGACCCAACAGGAGGACATGAAGGAGGAACATCGGAAGAGTGAGCGAATTGTGGGTCAGGTTTCCTCCTTCGTCTATGATAGTCGGGGATTGTTGACTCTTCACTGTAGGGTGTGGGTCCCATATCATGGAGGTGTGCGCCATATATTGATGGGGGAGGGCAACGAAGATGTACAAGGATCTTCATCTTAATTATTGGTGGCCCTATATGAAGAGAGATGTAGTTTGGGTTGTAGAGAGGTTCCTGACATGCAGGAAGGTCAAGGCTGAGCACCAGAGACCTCATGGCAAGGTCCAACGGTTGGATATCCCGCTATGGAAATAGGAGGATATTACTTTGGATTTTATCACAAAGCTTCCCAGGACCGTACGAGGAGTGGATTCGATTTGGGTCATCGTTGATCGATTGACCAAGAGCACCCATTTTATTCCAATTCAGGAAAGTATCTCGGCCGAAACTTTAGCCGACATTTATATCAGGGAGGTAGTGGCGCGGCACGGGGTGCTAGTTTCAGTGATTTACGATAGGGATGTGTGGTTCACTTCCAGGTTCTGGAAGAAGTTTCATGATGAGCTGGGTACTCGTCTGCACTTTAGCATCGCATTTCACCCACAGACAGATGGTCAGAGCGAGCGTACCATCCATACTCTGGAGGATACGCTTCGGGCGTGTGTTTTGGACTTCCGAGGTAGTTAGGATACTTACCTTCCTCTGGCGGAGTTCTCCTATAATAACAGCTATCATGCGAGTATCGACCGCCCTCCCTTCGAGTTGTTGTATGGGAGGAAGTGCAGGACCCCGATATGCTGGGGTGAGGTTGGTCAGAGGGTCATGGGGAGTACCGAAGTGGTACTCAAGACTACGGAGAGGATCCAACAGGTTCGGAGCAGGCTTCAGACTGCTCAGAGTCGCAAGAAGAGTTATGCCGACAGGCATCGATTGGACCTGGAATTCCAGATCGAGGATATGGTACTCCTGAAAGTGTTGCCCTAGAAGGGCGTCATATGGTTCAGGAAGCGGGGCAAGATGGGCCCCATGTATATTGGACCCTTCAGGGTTATAGCCCGGGTGGGCAAGGTGGAATATAGGCTAGATCTACTAGCTGAACTCAGTCAGATTCATAACACCTTTCACGTCTCCAGTTGCGGAAGTGTCTGGTAGACGAATCGGCAGTGGTACGTTTAGAGGATATTCAGGTTGATAACAGCCTGAATTACATCGAGCGGCCAGTGGTGATCCTTGATAGGAAGTCAAGGATCTAAGGAACAAGAGAGTGGAGCTGGTAAAGGTGCAATGGCAGCACCACAAGGGCTCAGAATGGACCTGGGAGCCGAAGGATGAGATGAGGGAGCATTACCCCGAGCTTTTTCAGGACCCAGTAGCAAACTTCGAGGACGAAGTCTAAAATGAGTGGGGGAGATTTGTAACACCCGATCCATGGTATGTTTCCTTTCAAGTATTTATTATGTTTTTCTCTAGGACTCAACGAGTTGGTGGCCTAACTCGTCGAGTAGAGTCGTGATCCGCCGGGGGGGGGGGGGGGGAGGGGTTAAGTGACCTACTCGACAAGTCGAGAGACTGAATCGGCGAATAGATGCTATTTGGGTGAAACTCTAAATTTGAGGGTTTGCACCCTATTTAAACAACTTATCTCAGCCTCCATAACCCCTATTACTCCCAGAAAGAAATATCTCGAAACCCTAGACTTGTTTGAGGGTCCTAAGGCCATTTTGGTGGATTGTGAAGCTTGAGAAGAGGAAAGAATCTTGAGAGTTTGGGTTGGGGATTGGAGATCCAGAGGTTTTGTTCCATTTTCAGCTCATTCAAGGTAAAATGCCCTTGTCTTGGTCTTCTATGTGTTTATTCATCCTTAGGGCCCGAATTTTGAGTATATTTAGGGCTTTCTAAGCCATTTTCGGATTTGTGAAGGGTTATATGGAGTTTGGACTTCAGATCTGGGTCATTGGAGGGGTCTCATAGCATAAAGGTGCCAACTCTATGGCCATGAGATCCCCATGCATCTTGTAGAACATCTTTTATGGCTTTTTGAGCCAAAGACCCCATGCATGTACACCAAGCTTGGAACTTTACGTGTAAAATGGACATTAGGAGGCTAGATCTATGGTTTTGGTGTGTTAAGACCCATTTAAATCGACTGTATAATGATGGTCAAGGTTGGACTCGGCGGGTCGTTCTTGGGACTCGGCAAGTCGGGGTGTAATGACCACTAAATCCGTTCTGTTGATGGACCAGATGATAGGGTGGAAAGTCCTTCAGTTGTTTAGGCTCTTTAAGGGCCTAGGAATCATTGGACTCGATGAGTGTTTGAGCAAACTCGGCAAGTCCAAGGCAATCTCCCAACCATTGAAGATGAACTCGACGAGTTTTTCATACAACTCGGCGAGTCATAGAATGGACGTATTCAGATGAGGGAGATGGACTCGACGAGTTAAAGGATAAACTCGGCGAGTCGGATGAAGATGGTCCTGAGGGTATGATTGAAGGAGGATCCGTCGAGTTCTTGCGACGAGTAGAGTCGAGGATTGTACCGGGTTAGAGGAGTATGGACTCGACGAGTTGGTAGACCAACTCGGCGAATCAGGCCAACTAGATGTTGACTTTGATTGAACTTGAGTTGACCCTGGTTAGGGATGTATATTCTATTTGGTAACTTAGAAGCGTTGTCGTGTAGGGGTTGAGGAGTCGAGAAGAGTCGATTTCCACGCCGAGGATAATTCAAACACTACATGACATTGATGTGAGTTACCTTCCAACAGAAGTAGGTCTAAGGCACCAAGGCCGACCCATTAGTAGTTGTTTGGTTAAGATGATTGTCTTTGTGATAATTGTCTGGTTTGCTATTGCTTGATATGTGCGCATGCCAGTATGCTATGTTATGTGAGATAGTACTAGTAGGAGGGGGCTAGTCCCCGATTTGGTCATTAGGACCAATGGGTAGGTCGGAAACCCCAGATATGTCTGACAACATGGTTATGATATGATATTTTTGTTGGGTTATGAGCATTCTAACACTCCTAAGTGTACATGCAACCCTAAATACCTTGGATCTATGTTTTCTCTATTATACATGCAAATATGAACATCCAAGGTATTATCCTAATCTAGCATACAAAACTATCAATATAACAAGATAGAATACATACCTCTTTGATGTAGAATGTCTTCATGAAGCTTGAGTGCCTAGTGCCCCAAGTGTGACACCTCAAATGGTTCACACAACACCAAATACACTTGGAATAACTTGAGAGAATTCTACACTTCATGAAATCGGCTAGCCCTCTCTTACTTTCTAGTGGCCGATTTTGATCAAGAATAAGACGCTTATATAGTTATACAATTAGGGTAAACCCTAATTGTCATGACTTTCCATTTCCTTGGATCCATGGGTTCAAATACACCATGGAGCATCATATGGGTTTTGGCCCAACTAGATAATCCATGGAGCATTAGCCCACTATATAACTATGGATGATTTGCACAATCAACCCATATATTTAATTAGTCTTCTTTTGATCACTTAATTAATCCTAGATTAATTCTTGATCAATACTAATTAAATAATCTTATTATTCTTATTATTAATATACTAGAACTTATAATATATTAATAACCATAAGTGTCTTATTTCTCTCATTATAGTCTATCCAAGTGCATGATGCCATGCAACCCAAATGGACCATGCCGGGTCGGGTCAAGTCTTACCAATTATAGTTATGGACTTAGACATTAATCCAACAGTCTCCCACTTGGATAAGTCTAAAACTATTATTGTGTATGACTTCAGGAGCCAACTGGCAATCGTAGCTCTCAAAAGCTTCTGTCGAACTCTAACCTTGTCGATAAACGCTGACCTTTGTCAATGACTTGTCCATTAGATAAGGGATCATATATTACTCCATTCTAGATATCATATGGACTGAGACATGGATTATAATCATTCTCTCTGTCCATTTGTTGTTTCCCGATTTCCGATTTATGACGACTGACTAATTGAACAAATCAAATCAGTCCTGGCCAGACCGAGCACTTCCATTTGTCATCATCAAATCATCGAGGGGCCAACAGATATCGCTTTTATCCCGAAGGTAAAAGGAATGGATAAACTTCGACTCATATGGCTTGTTCTACTACTTGTTGAATCATACACAAAGGCACGTTTTATAGCACTGAGTTACCAAATTCGGTTTCGTGCAATCAATGTACAACCAACTCATAGTAACAACTCATATCTCTAGGTTTGAAGAATATAAGATATTATCGTCTCATGACCACTCGTGATAATATCCATGAAGTGATTCCAATGAGCGCGGGTTGAATCCAATACTCAGAACTTATGAGCACTCATGAGTGTTGTAGCCATTTGTCCAACACCTTATACCTCTACAAGCCAACCCATGACAGTCTTAATTCATATCTACTTCCAACATATGACCGACTGTGGATAGTTTGAATAACTTAGTCATTCCGGAAGAATAACCTAGTTTATTCGGGAAGTCAAAACATGCAAAGTGGAACACAATAATAATTGAATCCAATATGGTATCAAAACCTATGAACATAAATAAAACACATTTTATTTATCACCATATGATTACACATTATTCATTGTATACTGTTTCAGCTATCAACTTTATTCTTGAATTTAAAACAATAGTTGTCCCATGCTCCAAGCATGTGCACTATGTTTTTCTAAACACTAGCCATGCCACACACCAAGTATGCATACTATGTTTGTCTATGATCTTTACTTTGTGAACTAGATCAATTGAACATAACTTCAATGATTCTCTTTTCACACTCCCAAATCCTTACTGCAAATGCAAGAATTCCAAATTCATGCCATTTACTGAAATCTGTTAGATTCTAAACTTATATGCATTGACCCTCTTGTAATGATTATGCACAAAGTTAGAAAGACCTGGCAATAATCATTACAGAGTATTCCAAAGGAGATCAATTCCTTGGAAACATCCTTCTTGCATTAAGTTTCCTTAATCTTACACATATTGAAATTTCTGACTTTGAAACATTTCCAGATTCCATTTTGACTATCACTTCTGAACAAGAGTTGCCTCCTTACAGATTATGTCAATATGGTCCTTCCAGAATTATCACTATACTTCCAACTGTCCTTGAGCAACCAATCTTTGGTAACCCTTAGATTGTCCTCGATAATTGTTTAATCCTTTTAGTCATATCCAGTTCTAAACCTTTTCCCTTCTTAATGCCCCAGGCATTTGGAAACTTTTAGAAAGGATGAATATAGCACATGTAATCGATCCTATATCCGAAGCATATGGGACACGATTCATGATGTCTCACATAAAGACTAAACCAGTCTTTTGCTATAACATTTCCATTTATATTTGCCAAGTTCTCATAATTCAGATTATGAAAAGGGATGCCATAATCATAATCGAATTTAAGAACGCAAATAATGGACCCATATACAGAATTTCCTTATGTTGAGCCATTCCAACATGAAATTCATATATATCCTTGACTAAATGATTAAAACCTCACGATCTAAGCTTTTAGATTTGAGATGAAGTATTCCTCTCCCTTAATTATAGCAAAACAACTTTTTCCAATTGAAACCTTTTGTTTTCTATAATTAACATTGCTAACTTGCAATACTTATCATAATTATCATGCTCCCACAAACATGATGATTATTAGCATAGCACTTATGCTCCCACTAGCTTTGACATGTACTCAGAAAGCTCGACTTCTAGAAATCAATACTTTATTGACTTTCTTACCAAAGTTCAGATTTCCGATACTAGATTGTTTTGATAGAACTTTATCAAAAGCATACACCTTCCCTTAGATAGCACACTTGTGTGTCTAAACAATTATGAAGAGGGATGTCGTAATAATAATGGTTAGACCTTTTTGCCACTTCTCACAAGTCCAGGTTAGTGTGCCGGTAAACCACACACGCTCCACTAACGACTTTGAGAATGCAAATATCACAATTGCTATCTAACTAAAATCTACTTAGTGAAAGTGTTTCCTCACCATCATTTTCATGAATCGGAGAGAAACCTTATGACACTTAGATTTAATGGTGTATGTGTTCTTATCCATGTGAATTGTCAAAACCATAGTCACAAGACAAGGATACTGACAAATCCAAACTCATATGGACTGAACTCAATCTTAACTTCTTGCCACCTAGCAGCTCAAGGGCCTGCCATTGCTTCCAAGTTGTTGTGCAACAAACTGAGAACTCTAAGAACTCATATGCAAAACCAACTTTAACTGGAATGGGCACAGAATATGTCAACACGATAGGTTATAAACCTCAAGTCGTGTGCTAGTGAAGAACTTTAGGTTTTATTCTTGATTAGTTCTTGAGACTTTCAGGACCTTTAAGACTCCCACTGTCCTCTTGACCTATAAGACTCCCTTATCAAACATCCAAGAGATAGTGTGGATTCTAATCAAGACAAACACTTCACACATTTGGCCTAAGTTGGTCTTTGTTTTATCTAAAACATCACAACTTACCAATTTCAAATGTACAAGAGTAGAAAACTTTTACTCTTACATTTGATAAGTATTTTTAAACCTTCTTAAAGACATGTCACTCAAATTACAATCTTGAAGTATGACTCTAAGACTTGTATTGGAACGAAGTATGACTCATCTTCTTGATTTAACCATTTCAACAATTCAAGATCCCTTCTTCTTAGTCATAAGAATGCACTAAGACTTCCTTAGAGAACTAATTTTGATATGGTTTCTTAATCATTAAGATGATCACAAAGATGATACTAAAGTACTCTCCTATCTTTTCAGATTTGAAAAACTTTTATCCTTCTGCCTAATTTGATTCTTCTTATCCGCTCTGCCATGCATTGGAACCTTTTCCAATGTCTCAGAGTTACACTTAAGCTTGTAAGTATAATCATATTTACTGAGCTTTAGTAAACTATGACGAATAGCCTTATATCTTTTGTGGTGGACTTAATCAGTGCACATGACTATGTACTCAATCCCTTAGTCCATTACTTGACTCACACATCCATGTGAACAAGTAATTAGTCTTAATTTTTCCAATACTTGAAAGTTCTCATTCATCATGCTATACAACTTGCATGATTCCAAGTTCCGGTCCAATTGAGACTTGGGTGATGAGAATCTTTCCTTATTTGGTAAATTTAGACATTACCACAAATGAAAGAATCAATTTCATATTTCCACTCTTGCTATTAATGGAATCATATAAGCAACAAAATTTCCTCAAATGCCATTGTAAGGATATTTTAAAATAAATAAAATCAAAAATTTTTCTTTTATTTTAAAACTTTGCGGAAAAACTTATCCTTACAATCCATATGAAAAATTGTTGTTATCTATTCCTAAGCAATAAGAAGTAGCTCAAGAATCCGATCTTCAAACTACACGATAGAAATCCATTTATGCGATCAGATTCAGCATATTCTTTCTTTAAGTTTCTTCACTTTTCTTTGATTCTTAAAACATCAACATGTGACCCAGTCACATCATGTAATAAGAATCTCAGAATAGAAACTTAGCAGAGTTAGATAGTGGACTTTACCTGAAGTAGAGTCAAACTTATTGACTTTAACATCCTTAGGTAAATTTGGCAGCTTCGCAACTAATGACCCTTACTTTGGCAATATAAACATATGGACCCTTTGATAATGGTACACGGGACTATCACAGACTTAGCTTTTCTCTTTACCATTTGTTCAACCGAGTTGACTATGGCCGATCCCTTTCCATTGGGAAGAGAATGCTTTTCTGGATTTCCTGTGTCACTATTGTCAATTTCCATCAAGTTTTTTGAGGAAGTTGATCTTAACAAATAAATAAGATCATTAAGGGTCTTGTCATAGTCTGTTTCATAGGTGTTCCAAAAGAACTCACTATGTGACTTAGAAAGTAGTTGAACCACCAACTTTCTCAAGACTTTGACACCCAACTCTCCCGGCTTGTCAATATGTGACTACATCTCCAAGATGTGATCACACCTAGACCTTGCCTTGCCAATAGGGCTTGAGTGACCTTAAACTTTTCAAGAACTTGTGGGTTAGGGAGAATAATTGGAGGAGATGAAAGAAGTATGATTTCCATGGGACATCATCTTCATTTAGGAAAGCTTGTTTCAAGAGATTTGGGAAGATCATAAATGTCTAAACCAGACATCTTTTGGGAGATATTCAAGATAGTTGATCTAAAGTCCTTAATATGACACCCAATATGAAATATTAAGGCTAGGACCCAACAAACTATTTTATAACTTAGAAGAGGTATGCCGTAATCTAAGCTATAAAACAATTTGAAGGTAGGTGAATGACGATTCACCAATTTCCACCAAGATAAACGAAATGTATTATTAGGTTTTAATTAGATTTGAAACTCCTAGATCTTTTGAGATTCATTGAACTGTTCAATGGCATGTTTCAATCTCGAGTGTGCCCTTCAGGTTTTGTGACTGGGATGCCGAGGATCACAAAACAAGGTGTGAAGTAACCATGCAAATTACTTGGTACCCTTAAGTGTTTACCTCTTAATCGATGTGCCGGTTAACCACACACGCTCCATCGATACTATGATAAACATTAAGTTACCCTTTGCCTACCTTGTTAAATACGAGTTAGTGTGCCGGTTAACCACACGCGCTCCACTAACCAACTCAAACAAAGTGCAAAGTGTAATTTCATGGATTAGCACCTTATTCACATTTTTCCTAAGTAACTAAGATTGGGTATTATTAAGAGTTTAGTTACTTAGTATTTATCATTAATACTTTTAATGAAGGGAGAATTATAGTCCTGTCAAACCCGTTCGGCTAACGACCCTCCACCAGTCAAGCAAGCGGTGGGTGAGAGTGGACACCCATTAAGTTGCCATTTTATAGGCAACAACCGTATACCCACCTTATAGACCGGCTTCGTGAATGAGGCGTACTAGCGGTAAGACTGACTTTACTCTTATACATACATATATATATATATATATATATATATATATATATATATATATATATATATATATATATATTATTAACTTATAATATTATAAAGTATAAGGGTTGAATTTTAACTTTTAAAATTTTAAGGGCTAACTTGGAATTAAAGTATTCATATGATAAAACTTTCAAATTCCAAAACTTGAGGGCAAGTTTTGAACTATTCAAAACTAATTAATTCTATAACTTATGTATTTAAAGTAGTTTTAATCCAAAAACTCTTCAAGTTCCATAACTTGTGGACAAAATATGGAAGACTTTAAACTAATAAAGAATTAACTTTTCTTTATTTTATAACTTATGGAATTAATTAAGGTTACATTATTTTTTTATTTTTTTATTTAATGAAGAGACTCTTGGTCCTCCATAACTTGAGGACAAATTATGGAGTCATAACTCCAATTAATTAGAACTAAACTCTTCATTTTTGTAACCTTTGCCAACTTTTATGAGTTTTATGAAACTTAAATGTGACTTTTCATATAACTTGAGGACAAGTTACAAAAACACATTTTAGAATCAACTTTTAGATTAATTTGGATTGAAAACAACTATTTCATTCAACTTTTCTATTAATCTGAGCAACTCATAAGAACAAGATAATTCAAATCAAACTTTTTCATGTAATTAGTCTAACCTTTAAACTAATACAAAACATGAATCTATTGACAATTATCTTTGAAAATGGATTAGCATGAACATTACCACATTAAAAAACAAGTTTATAAGTTCAAAAACAACTTAGGGTAATGTTCCTAGTCCATTTCTAGCCAAAAACCTCGAAGATATGCTGTCTGGGGTCCAACTCATCGAGTGCATGAACAAAACTCGGCGAGTTGGATGCATTTTGCCTTGGACTCGTCGAGTCCCTTCATGGACTCGGCGAGTCTACTGGGCTGACAGCATCAAAACTCGATTTTTCAGCTCCATTTGCAAGTATAACAAGAAAACAAGCCTAGGCTCTGATACCATTGTTGGGTTATGAGCATTCTAACACTCCTAAGTGTACATGCAACCCTAAATACCTTGGATCTATGTTTTCTCTATTATACATGCAAATATGAACATCCAAGGTATTATCCTAATCTAGCATACAAAACTATCAATATAACAAGATAGAATACATACCTCTTTGATGTAGAATGTCTTCATGAAGCTTGAGTGCCTAGTGCCCCAAGTGTGACACCTCAAATGGTTCACACAACACCAAATACACTTGGAATAACTTGAGAGAATTCTACACTTCATGAAATCGGCTAGCCCTCTCTTACTCTTTCTAGTGGCCGATTTTGATCAAGAATAAGATGCTTATATAGTTATACAATTAGGGTAAACCCTAATTGTCATGACTTTCCATTTCCTTGGATCCATGGGTTCAAATACACCATGGAGCATCATATGGGTTTTGGCCCAACTAGATAATCCATGGAGCATTAGCCCACTATATAAGTATGTATGATTTGCACAATCAACCCATATATTTAATTAGTCTTCTTTTGATCACTTAATTAATCCTAGATTAATTCTTGATCAATACTAATTAAATAATCTTATTATTCTTATTATTAATATACTAGAACTTATAATATATTAATAACCATAAGTGTCTTATTTCTCTCATTATAGTCTATCCAAGTGCATGATGCCATGCAACCCAAATGGACCATGTCGGGTCGGGTCAAGTCTTACCAATTATAGTTATGGACTTAGACATTAATCCAACAATTTTATGCTAGCGGTAGGGGGTGAAATAGTCCCTGTGATCGGTTGAGATAAACCGGAGGGTAGGTCGGCACCCCAGAATGGCCTAACATGGGTAGGTCAGCACCCTAGAATGGTTTGACATGGGTAGGGCAACACTCCAGAATGGCTTGACATGGGTAGGTCGGGCGCCCCAGAATTACCCGACAATGTATATGTTGATTTGTATGTGGTATGATGGGGGAACTCACTAAGCTTTGTGCTTACATTTTCAGTTTTGGTTTCAGGTACCTCTTCGTCAAAGGGGAAGGAACTGGCGGTGTAGCAACGCATCACACACACACATGATTTCCGCTTAGAGTTTTCTGGGATTGTACTATGATATTCTATTATTTCAGATGATATGGTTTTGAGACATGATATCATGGTTTTATGTATTGACATGATCTTGGAAATTTTTGATATATTATTTTATAAATCACTTGTTTAAAAATAAAAATTTTGGCCTCAAATTTTGGGATGTTACAATATCAGTTTTGTTAATCCATTATACTTTGGAGAAAATTATGGTGTGATCAACTTTCTTCAAATACTTAATATACCTGGTTTTTGTTGCAAAGAATCGGCTATGTGAAAATATGAAAATATGCTATCATCATCCAAACCATCACGTGAAATTCATAATGGAATATTAGGCTTCTTTATCTGTTACTCCTTGATTTTCATAGTTGATATTAGGCTTATTAATACATTAGTTATTTTTATGAACTAGTACATGTTTGATGAATTTGGAGGTTATTATCATTGATTTTCGGTATTTATTTTAAATTAAATACGTGTACATATTGGAGGGTTAATCTAAAGGTTTGGATATGTTTATGTTATATGTATGAAATTTCAGGATACAAAACTCACAATAAACACGCATTTTGTTTTTTTAAAACTGAATTCATAACGATGTAATTGAGATTTTGATGTCCACTTACTATTTCATCTTATTAAGTTCATGTAGCTTTCTGATCTTGCCATTAAAGAATGGCTTATCGAGGTTATCAAAAGCTATATTTAAATACTCTAAAGCTTTGTTTATAATATTTGTTGCAATACGCCTATCAAACTCAATATATAAAGTTGGAATCTATTGATTCTTAAATATACATTCCACCTTCAAATCAGAATTTTGTATCAAGGCATGGCGAAATGATAAATGTAACCTAATGACAGATCATAAACCTTGCAAGTGATTAGGTAAAATGATGTGTATCGATGACACATATACTAGTGTAAATCAGATTATGATTGTATTGAGCAATGTAAAAGGCACCTTCGAATAAGATATTTGAAATCATCACATTCATAAATTTCAACCAATAGTTTCTACTCATACATCAAACATTCATATGAACAAGTGATTGATTGCATTAGATGATATTGAGCGAAGTGACCACCAACGGCATGTATGCACAAAAGGAAAGCTGCCTAAGCATTCTGATGCTTTTATTGCTACACCAGGTGAAACAATATGGGAAGTTAATAGCATTATGATGCCATTAAAAAAAATAGAGGCAAGAATAGCAACCTACTTGGTTT
The DNA here is from genome assembly GCF_052625555.1 of Lactuca saligna. Lineage (NCBI taxonomy): Eukaryota > Viridiplantae > Streptophyta > Magnoliopsida > Asterales > Asteraceae > Lactuca > Lactuca saligna. Next base: position 174,533,115 of record NC_136419.1, read on the forward strand.
GCTTATGAAAACTAAGAAACGGATTAAAACTTCATGGCATCACCCATATTATGAAATTAGAGTCATATTATACACCGAATCAACATATAAATCATTTAAATCAATCTTATAGCTTAAAAAGGATATATAAAAGGTAAATGTAAACTTTTATCAGTTGGCCTAATAGATTAACTTCAAAATACATATGTAGAAAAAGAATAAAGTAAAAGTACTTGAAGGATGTTATGCAACCAAATCCTAAGGTGAAAGGGATGGTTGAGATGCAACTCAATAAAAAATTTCAACCTTACTCCTTGACATTTCACCAACTTCTATTATACCATGAAGAGCAAAGGTCAGGTAAAAAAATACAAAAAAAAAAAAAAAAAAAAAAAAAAAAAAAAAAAAAAAAAAAAACCACCATTTAACATGTTCAAGGCTATTGCCGGTATAAACTTATCTTTCTATAGTTGATTAAAAAAAAATTGACATTGTTTGAAAAACCCGATTACAAAAGAATGTAAATGTGTAAATCATTTGGTAATTTCACTTGTCCTTCAAGCCAAATAAAAGTCATCACATAGCATGGACATAGCAAATGTTTTTTTGAGGTAGGAGTTCTAGATATTGGTCTAAATCAGTTAGACAACCACACTATTCATCTACTATTTACTAAAACATGTTAGGAGATAAGGTCAACTTGAACCTCTTTCTTTATCTTGAGATTGCTTTCCTAGTTATTTTTAAATAATTATTTAATGACTTTTAGAATGATAAATAATTGTCATGTTATAATTATCTTAATACAAAACCAATAAAATTTGATTCACCTGATGATGATAGCAATTGCGACTGTTTGAACGACATCTTTCTCATATATACTCTTGTTGAAAAGCATTTCACATATTCTCTCGTCCTGTTCTTTAAAGTATCCCTAATTTTGAAATTAACCCTTCAATGCAAGTGATGTTTTCTTGTATCAGTACTATAAAATCAACAAATATTTCAATAGAAAGAATGAAAAATCGGGTTCAAGTCCTGTACACATCACTACCGATGGTGACACCTAATTAGAAAACTGAAAATATTGAATCAAACGAAATTGGAAAAAGTGAAAGTCATGTAACGTTTGAAAAAACTTATTCCAATTTCCCATTGTTTTTTATTTTTGAAGCTAAAAAGAGTCAACTTTGGTGATGCACACAATGGGTTGCTTCCAATTTAGATAAATTGGTTATATCAAGATTCAGATTTCACAAACGGATAAGTAAAGGGAACAGTCAGTTGTGTGTGAGTTATGTTAAAACTATTAGATATTTAAAATTTAATGAAACAATAAGCTAACAACTTTAGAATTAAATATTAGGGGGTGTTTGGATAGGGAAAAAAAAGGTGTTTATTGTTTATTGCTTATTCCCACTATAATAAATTAAGTTTAAGTGTTTGGATGAAAATTCTTAAAAATCAGCTTATTTTGATGCTTATTGTTTATTCTGCAAAATAAGCTAATAAATAATAAGCATGGTTTTCCACCAATGAAAACGAAGCTAGTAACTCGATTTTTCTGACTCAAAGTCTCTCATTCACGGTGAATATCCAAGTAGTTAAAGCTCGATTTCACTTGGAAGATGGTTATGACGTTTACGAAGAAACCAAAAAACCTTGTTTCTTTTATCGTCTCTCATCCCCTCAACAAATTCAATGCTACCTACGCTACTCATTCCCAACTCCTTCCATTCAGAAATCCTTCATCATTTTTACAATCAGGAACCGGAACCCTTACCCCCAAAACCATTTCAGCTCCATTTCATTCAACGTCACTTTCCAATGGTCAAACACTAGCTAATCATCCTCAGAAGATTACTAACCTTAATGATGCCCTCCAACTGTTTGATGAAATGACACAGAGACAACCTCTGCCGTCAGTTGTTAAATTCAACCAGTTGTTGCCAAAATTAAGATTTATTCTTGTTCTATTGATCTTTTTAAACAAATGAATGTCGTTCGTGTTCCTGTTGATGTGTATACTATTAACATTGTGATAAAGTTTTGTTGCCAAATGCACTGCACGAGTGAAGGATTTGCAGTCTTGGGCTATGGATTCAGACGTGCTATATTACCAGATGTATGCATGTTTAACACACTCTTAAATGGACTTGTTCTAGAAGATAGAATCCTCAATGAAGAAAAATTATTCAAGAAGCTGATCAAAGAAGGAGTTTGTGAGCCTAATGCAATTATGTACAACACTATGATTAAAGGGCTTTGCAGATTTGGTAATAATGATGCAAACGTTGCTTTGCTTAAACTAATGGAGGGAAGAGGTTGTAAACCTAATGTGGTCACATATAGCATCATCATTGATAGTCTTTTTAAGGACAAAATGGTAGATGATGCTTTAAACCTTTTCCAAGAAATGGTCTTCCACAAAGGCATATTACTTGTTGTTGTCACTTACACCTCTTTGATTCATGGCCTTTGTAACTTATGTCATTGGGATGATGTCTCTAATTTTCTCAAAGAGATGGAGGACCAAAGTATCTCTCTAGATGTTTGGACCTATAGTATATTAGTTTATGCACTTTGCAAGGAAGGGAAGGTGGAGGATGCAAATTGTATTATCAACTTAATGATTGAAAGAGGGATAAATCCTAATATAGTGGCTTACAGTTCGCTTATTGATGGGTATTGTTTGCGAGGTGAAATGAGCAAAGCAAAGAAGTTTTTGATTACATGGGGTCTCAGAGGGGTCTCAGAGGTCTGGTGGTGCCTAATGTCGTTACTTATAGTAGTTTATTGAATAGATATTGTAAGAAGTTGATGATAGAATAGGCCATGGATTTGTTTCATGAAGTAACTAAAAAAGGTGGTATGCAACCGAATGTGATCATTTACAACACCTTGTTACACGGATTGTTTCAAGTTGGACGTTGTGAAGCTGCATGCAAACTCTTTAACGAGATACAAGCACGCAAACTGATTCCAGATGAAAGCACTTACAGAATAGTCTTGAAGGTTCTATGCAACAACAAACAAGTGGATGAAGCACTAACTTTATTTCATCTGAAAGGGGCGAATAAGATAAAATCGGATATTGCTATATATAATATACTCATTGATGGTGCAAGTAAAAATGGGAAGTTTGATATTTCAAAGATTCTTTTTAATCAGCAAATTGTTAAAGGTTTGCAACCTGATATTTGGACATATAATGCGATGATTGGTGGCTATTTTCGGGAAGGTCTTGTGAGGGAAGCAAAAGGATTGATTCTTCAAATGGAAGGAAAAGGCTACCCGCCAGATACTGTGAGTTACAACATTCTTCTCTAAGGAATTATAAAGTATGTTCATCATGACATGGTAGATATGCTTTTGCTGGAAATGGAAGGAAGAGGCTTCTCACTTGATGCTTCAACTGTAGCAATGTTACTTGATCAAGGTTAGATCTTTAGATGCTTCATTGCTTAAGTTGATTGGTAAGCTTGTGCCAAAGGAAGGAGTGGATGCTCCTTGTTTTATTATGTAGATGTCATCTTGGTTTTCTAAAAGGTATGGTTTTGGTCATCGTTGGTCTGCAAGTTTGTTATCATTTAGTTATTTCTGATTGCCAATATCAAGTTCATCATTATTATGGCTTGTTCTTCAGGGTTTCTTTTTACTTTTTTCATCTTGCGCCACATTTATGTTCAACTTATGCAGCGTGTTTATGTTACTTTTTAATATCTACTCAATACTTATTTAGTATCAATAACTGTTTCTCAAAATTAATGAAAAGCCTACAGAACCATAAGCTCAAAACAAAATAAGCATTTGGTGTTCCAAGATAATTTTCATATTTGTATTGATCATTTAAACATACGTATTAAAATGTATTTAATTCTTTGCATAAAAAAATACAATATTCCATTGTGAGACGTCAAATTAGTTGCACTTGTCATTCTTTCTATTTGCAAAATTTGAAGTAAAACCTTTTCATTTGTATCCATCGAACAGGTTTAAGTATGAAGTTTACATACAAGATAACATAAAACCACTTTTTGGTATTCCCATAACAATATGAATCACCTGTTTTTGTAACTTCTAAATAACCATTTTGCAAGATCAAATTGTTGGTTCTTGGATCATATTGACAACAAGGAAATGGTTCAACTTACTTTCTTGTAACTTTTTAATGTTAATCTTAAGAAAAGAACCGAGTTCCATATATCCTTGACAGCTACATGGTGTTCAGCTATACTTTGATTGCACTTAAAAAAGAATTAGGGATGCATTCAAAGTAAAATGAATAATAAATGATTGCATTAAAAATTTAACTATGGTTGATTCAATGAAGAAGCTTTCAGTGTTACTGTTTTCTCAAGTTTGGATAATACAAAAATACATCAACTGAAATGCTATTTAATGTTGATGTTTATAATTCAAGGTAAAAATGTTTGAGAAGCAAAAAGAAAAAAAAAAAAAAAAAAAAAAAAAAAAAAAAAAAAAAAAAGGTTAGATATTTCAGTAAAAAAAAGGTTATCATTGTTCCTCAAAGTTTGATTTAATTTTGGGTGAAGAACGATGCACAAAATGTAGATGTTAATAACATCTAGGGAGTAAATAATTATTGTGAATTAATTCACGTATTGCAGTAAAAAAAGATTAATGTTGTTGTTCTTCAAACTTTAACTAATAAGTTATCCAGGGATTTTAGAAGAAAAAAAAAAGCAACTTAAAATCGGTGCTTTTAAAATGACAAAATTTTAAAAAAAATAATAAATAGACCACAAGTGTGAAGGTCAACAAAATCCAATGACCATTTACGTATAAAATAAAAACTAGACGGATAAACGATAAATAGAGTTAGCTGGGTATTGTTCATCAACTCCTCTCACATAAGTTACTATTTATAAACTAAAACCTTATAATATAACTTCAACTATGATGAGATAACTTTCCCTATATTAAGATATCTTTATACTAATAAAAGAGTAGTTCTTTTGCTATGTGTCATTATATTAGACCTCTTAATTAATGTGTTGTCACTTGTCAATCTATTAGTTATCCATTTTAAATTTATTAAACCTTCTGATTAATGTGATGCTATTGTCAATGTATTTATTCTCTATTTTAAATTTTAAATTTTATATTATTGTTTTCATTAATTCACAAATAAAAAATATATCTAATATATATATATATATATATATATATATATATATATATATATATTAAAAATTAATTTTACATATTATTTGAATCAACGATTATAGTTTCACATAAATAATAAAAAAATCTCTTAAATTAATAATTTATTTAAAATAACTTATTGAAATTTTGAGTTTTTATTATAAAAGTTTGATTAATTTTATAACCGTGGTTCCCACGGGTTATAAACTAGTTAATTAATATATGTATCCAATTGATGATGAAGTGATAATTGTTGCTTTATAAATGGTTGATATGAAAATATAGTTGAGATCAGGTGCATTGGGACATTGTAGTATTACGAGATAATTTCCATATCTTCGGATATTAACCAAATCCAACTGATTATGAACTCATACTGGTTATTTTAAAAATGTTTTGTATAAAGGGAGCTGATTCTTCCACTGATTTTTTTTATTCATCCACATAATTTGTTACCTAATGGACGGTTATACCCTTTATTTAAATAGATAGTGTATTTTAGATTTTAATTGTTACACGTCTTCTTTTATGCGCGCAACCAATTAACACTCCTTCTTCCTCATGACGTTCCTTCCTACTTTGGCACTTCAATCTTCAGCCGACGTATACGTTTTGCAATCTTCGTCCCTGTAAATGTGTTGAAGGACCAAAATGCAGTGATCGGAGAGTCCACGTTTCTTAACACGACTAGTTAGTAACATATTCCCATCACCGGTCACTCCACTCGACTATAAGGTTTACATTTACCGGGAAGACAGCCGTCCAAAACTGCATCATCGGAGCTCCGAAATGCTGTCACGTAAACTTCACAAATAACTTCTCGTCCGACTTGGTAATTTCACACACTTTTGGTTCGAGAAAGTCGGGTTACTTCAAGACCAGTGTACTGGTAATGGATCTGAGAACATGGAGAAAAGGAAAAGTCCGCTGGAAAATTGAAAACTGTATGGAAATCACGAGGAAACGGAGGATATACGAATTGGGTTCATAGGAGCAACATGGGTTCGAAGGGGAAAAAGTGACGAACAGTTGCCGGCTGTATTCCGTTCCGATGAGTTTATCACATTGCAACTTTGAAGGAGGAAGATTGAGCTATTTGTGGTTGTGCGTCGTGTTTGGAAAGAGAATCAAATCAACTCCCAAAAAAACCTTGGAATATTTAATACATTGTATAATTAAGTTAGGGGCATAATGGTCAATTACTAGCAAAAGTATGTGGATCGATAAAAAAAAAAAGCTGTGGATTTATCAGCTCCCTTGTATAAAAAGTCGGTGGTTATATACAAATTAAACAGGACATTCTGAAAATATAATATCTTTACAATATAACGCCTACATATTATATTGTTAGATCGTTATAGACAAAAACACCCCTGCAGGTTTTGTACAAAATTAAGATTCCTAAAAAATACACGCAACCGGTTTAGTCCCTCATGCAGGTTTAAGCAAATGAGGATGGTCGAGTTAATTTTTAAAAATAGGAGTAAACGTCACGAGAGGGACGATTCTTGTAATATTTTTTTTAACCCAGCTTACACTGATAAAACAAACGAGTTCAATAATACGAGTTCTTCCGTTCATCGTTGTAGGCCAGTCCCTTTTAATGGTGAATCCAAGTAGTCGAAGCTCGCATTTGAAGATTGTTTTGGTGCTTCCAGCGAAACCAAAACACGTTGTTTCTTCTGTCGTCTCTCATACCCTCAACAAGTTCAAAGATACATCCATTGCTCATTCCACCCTCATTTCGTCATTTTCACAATTTGGCACCGGAATTTTTACCCCCAAAACGATTTCAGCTCGGTTTCTTTCAACATCTTCTTGTAATCGTCAAACACCGGTTAATCATTCTCGGTCTATAAGTGAGAAGATTACTAACCTTGATGATGCCCTCCAACTGTTCGATGAAATGACTAAGAGGAAACCTCTTCCCGCAGTTTTCAAATTTACCGAATTATTGCAAGCTGTTACCAAAATGAAACAGTATTCTTGTTCGGTTGAGCTTTTTAAACGAATGAATGCCCTTGGTGTTCCTGTAAATGCCTACACTATTAGCATTGTGATCAAGTGCTGCTGCCAAATGCACTGCACAAATGAAGGATTTGCAGTCTTAGGCTATGGCTTCAAACACAATATATTACCAAATGTCTGCACCTTTAGCACCCTCTTAAATGGACTTGTCCTAGAAGATAGATTCTCAAAGCCGAAAGGTTATTCAAGAAGCTGATCAAAGAAGCACTTTGTGAACCTAATGCAATTATGTACAGCATTATGATTAAAGGACTTTGCAAATCTGGTAACAATGATACAGCCATTGCTTTGCTTAAACTAATGGATGAAAAGGGTTGTAAACCTAATGTGGTCACATATAACACCATCATTGATAGCCTTTGCAAGGACAAAATGGTAGATGATGCTTTAAACCTCTTCAAAGAAATGGTCTTCCACAAAGGCATATTACCTGATGTTGTCACTTACACCTCTTTGATTCATGGCCTTTGTAACTTGTGTCGTTGGGACGAAGTCGATAAAATACTTAAAGAAATGGAAGAGCAAAGGATCTCCCCAAATGTTCATACATTTAGTATATTAGTGGATTCCCTTTGCAAAGAAGGTAAGGTTAAAGATGCAAAAGGTGTCTTCAACTTAATGATCCAAGAAGGCAACGTTCCCAATGTAGTGATATACAATTCACTTATTGATGGGTATTGTTTGCGAGGTGAAATGAGCAAAGCAAGGGAAGTTTTAAATTTGATGGGGTCTCGAGGTCTGTTGCCTAACGTTGTTACTTATAGTAGTTTAATGAATGGGTATTGCAAGAAACTGAAGATAGAAGAAGCCATGGATTTGTTTCATGAAATAACTAAAAAAGGTGGTATGCAACCGAATGTGATCACTTACGGTATCATGATACAGGGATTGTTTCAAGCTGGACGTTGTGAAGATGCATGCGAACTCTTTAATGAGATGCGAGCACACAAACTGATTCCAGATGAAACCACTTACATAATAGTCTTGAAGGGTCTATGAAACAACAAACAAGTGGATGAAGCACTAACTTTATTTCATCTGAATGGGGCGAATAAGATAAAATCGGATATTGCTATGTATAATATACTTATTGATGGTGCAAGTAAAAGTGGGAAGTTTGATATTGCAAGGAACCTTTTCAATGACCTAACTGTTAAAGGTTTGCAACCGAATGTTTGGACATATAATACAATGATCAGTGGTTTTTGTCGGGAAGGATTAGTGAGTGAAGCAAAAGAGTTTTTTCTTAAGATGGAGGAAAGGGGCTGCCAGCCGGATAGTGTGACTTACAATGTTCTTCTCCAAGGAATTTTAAAGTATGTTCATCATGATATGGTAGAGATGCTTTTCCTGGAAATGGAAGGAAAAGGCTTCTCACTTGATGCTTCAACTGTATCAATGTTACTTGATCATATAAAAGCTAGATCTTTAGATGCTTCTTTGCTTAAGCTGATTGGTAAGCTTGTGCCAAAGGAAGAAGTGGATGCTTCTTGTTTTACTGTGTAGATGGCTTCTTGGTTTTCTAAGAGGGTATGGTTTAGGCCATCTTTGGTCTGCAAGTTTGTTATCATTTAGTTATTTCTGTTTGCCAATATTAAGTTCATCATTATTATGGCTAGTTCTTCATTGTTATCTATTTACTTTTCTCATCTTATGTCCCATTTATGTTCAACTTCACATTAAAATATGCAGCCTGTTTATGTTACTTTTTAATATCTACTCAATACTTATTTAGAATCAATAACTGTTTCTCGAAATGAAAAGCCTAAATAACGATAAGCTCAAAAGTCAAAACAATTTAAGCATTTGGTGTTCAAGATAAGTTTCATGTCATTTAAACATACGAATAATATGTATTTAATTCTTTGCATAAAAAAATACAATATTCCATTGTGAGACGTCAAATTAGTTGCAATTATCGTTCTTTCTATTTGCTAAAACCTTTTCATTCGTATCCACCGAACAGGTTTAAGTATGAAGTTTACATACAAGATAACATAAAACCACTTTTTGGTATTCCCATAACAATATGAATCCTCTGTTTTTGTAACTTCTAAATAACCACTTTGCAAGATTAAACTGTTGGTTCTGGGATCATATTGACAACAAGGAAATGGTTCAACTTACTTGCAGTGGTAACTTTTGAATGTTAAGTCCCATATATCCTTGACAGCTACATGTTGTTCAGCTATACTTTGATTGCACTTAAAAAAGAATTAGGGATGCATTCGACAGTAAAATGAATAATAAATGGTTGCATTAAAAATTTAACTATGGTTGATTCAATGAAGAAGCTTTCAGTGTTACTGTTTTCTCAAGTTTGGATAATACAAAAATACATTAACTAAAATGCTATTTAATGTTGATGTTTTAATTCAAGGTAAAAATGTTTGAGAAGCAAAAAGTTAGATATTTCAGTAAAAAAAAAAGTTATCATTGTTCCTCAAAGTTTGATTTAATTTTGGGTGAAAAACGATGCACAAAATGTAGATGTTGATAACATCTAGGGAGTAAATAATTATTGTGAATTAATTCACGTATTGCAGTAAAAAAAGATAAATGTTGTTGTTCTTCAAACTTTAACTAATAAGTTGTCTGGGGATTCGTCCATAACGTTTAGAAGATAAAAAACCACCTTAAAATCGATTCTTTTAAAATGACAAAGTTTTTTATAAAAAATAAAAAATAGACCAAAAGTGTGAAGGTCAACAAAATCCAATGACCATTTACGTATAATATGACTTTAACAATGTTTCGTATAAAAGGTCACTGATTATGACTTTAACTATGATGAGATAACTTTCCCTATATTAAGATATTAATTAATATATGTATCCAATTGATGATGGTTGCTTTATAAATGTTTGATATGATTGAGATCAGGTGCATATTGAACGGGACATTGGAGTATTACGAAATAGTTTCCATATCTTCGGATATTAACCAAATCCAACTGATGATGAACATGAACTCAAAATCATTATTTTAAAAATGTTTCGTATAAAAAGTCAGTGATTATGTACAAATTATATTAAACAGGACATTCTGGAAATATAATATCTTTAAAAAATAACGCCTACATATTATACAGGTAGACCGTTATGGACAAAAAGTCAAAAACACCCCTGCAGGTTTTTTTTTTACAAAATTAAGATTCCTAAAAGATACACGCAACCAGTTTTTTTTTTTACCCAGTTTAGCCTGATAAAACAAAACCAGTCTAAAACAAAACGAGGTCAATAACACGAGCTCTTCCGTTCTTCGTTGTAGGCCAGTCCCTTTTAATGGTGAATCCAAGTAGTCGAAGCTCGTATTTGAAGATTGTTTTGGGGCTTCCAGCGAAACCAAAACACGTTGTTTCTTCTGTCGTCTCTCATCCCCTCAACAAGTTCAAAGATACATCTTTGGCAACGGAATATTTACCCCCCAAAACGATTTCAGCTCGGTTTCTTTCAACATCTTCTCGTAATCGTCAAACACCAGTTAATCATTCTCGGTCTATAGGTGAGAAGATTACTAACCTTGATGATGCCCTCCAACTGTTCGATGAAATGACTAAGAGGAAACCTCTTCCCGCAGTTTTCAAATTTACCGAATTATTGCAAGCTGTTACCAAAATGAAACAGTATTCTTGTTCGGTTGAGCTTTTTAAACGAATGAATGCCCTTGGTGTTCCTGTAAATGCCTACACTATTAGCATTGTGATCAAGTGCTGCTGCCAAATGCACTGCACAAATGAAGGATTTGCAGTCTTAGGCTATGGCTTCAAACACAATATATTACCAAATGTCTGCACCTTTAGCACCCTCTTAAATGGACTTGTCCTAGAAGATAGAGTTATCAAAGCCGAAAGGTTATTCAAGAAGCTGATCAAAGAAGCACTTTGTGAACCTAATGCAATTATGTACAGCATTATGATTAAAGGACTTTGCAAATCTGGTAACAATGATACAGCCATTGCTTTGCTTAAACTAATGGATGAAAAGGGTTGTAAACCTAATGTGGTCACATATAACACCATCATTGATAGCCTTTGCAAGGACAAAATGGTAGATGATGCTTTAAACCTCTTCAAAGAAATGGTCTTCCACAAAGGCATATTACCTGATGTTGTCACTTACACCTCTTTGATTCATGGCCTTTGTAACTTATCTCGTTGGGATGAGATCTCTAAATTGCTCAAAGAAATGGAGGACGAAAGGATCTCCCTAGATGTTAAGCTCTATAATACATTAGTTGATGCACTTTGCAAGGAAGGTAAGGTGGAGGATGCAAATTGTATTATCAGCTTAATGATAGAGAGATGGGAGTATCCTAATGTTGTGACTTACAATTCAATCATAGATGGGTACTGTTTGCAAGGTGAAATGAGCAAAGCAAATGAAGCTTTTGATTTGATGGGGTCTCGAGGTCTGGTTCCTAATATTGTCACATATAATAATTTATTGAATGGGTATTGTAAGAAATTGAAGATAGAAGAGGCCATGCATTTGTTTCATGAAATAACTAAAAAAGGTATGAAACCAAATGTGATCACTTACAGTATCATGATACAGGGATTGTTTCGAGCTAGACGTTGTAAAGTTGCACATGATCTGTTTCATGAGATGCGAAAAAACAAACTGATGCCAAATGAAAGCACTTACACAATTGTCTTGAAGGGTCTATGCAACAACAAACAAGTGGATGAAGCATTATCGTTGTTTCATTTGATGGGTGACAATAAGCTAAATTCGGATATTTTTGTATACAATATACTCATTGATGGTGCAAGTAAAAGTGGGAAGTTTGATATTGCAAGGAACCTTTTTAATGAACTAACTTTTAAAGGTTTGCAACCTAATGTTTGGTCATACACTGTGATGATCAGTAGTTTTTTTCGGGAGGGTCTTGTGGGAGAAGCAAAAGAGTTGTTATTTAAAATGGAAGATAGTGGTTGCTCACCAGACAATGTGACTTACAACGTTCTTCTCCAAGGAGTTCTAAAGAACAAACAATATGATACTGTAGAGATGCTTTTAAAGGAAATGGAAGCAAGAGGTTTCTCAATTGATGCTTCAACTATAGAAATGTTACTTCATTATATAAAAACTAGTTGTTTAGATTTTTCTTTGCTTAAGTTGATTGGTAAGCTTGTGCCAAAGGAAGGATTGGATGATCCTTGTTTTACAGTGTAGATGTCATCTTGCTTTTCAAAAAGGTATGGTTTAGGCCATCTTTGGTCTGCAAGTTTGTTATCGTTTAGTTATGTTTAGTTATTTTTGTTTACTAATATCGACCTCACCTTTATTTTGGCTTGTTCTTAAGTGTTGTCTATTTACTTTTTTCATCCTATGTACTTCACATTAAAATATGCAGACTGTTTATGTAACTTTTTAATATCTACTCAATACTTACTTAGTGTTATCTACCGTCTCTTGAAATGAAAAGTCTATAGATTTGAACTTTTGATTATAATTCAATCCTTTAACTACTAGAACCATAAGGTCAGGACACAATAGGCATTTGGTGTTCAAGATAATTAAAACTATTGGTGTTGGTCATTTACACTTAGTTTCAAACGTATTTAATTCTTTGCATAAAAATTTGGTCCAAGTGATAGAAAGTTTTTTACAATCCGAAGGTATTGAGAACCAAAAAAAAAAAAAAAAAACAAATTAGTCATGGCAACACATATATTGGATATTGAATTCAAATGTATCAAGATTCATCTTTACTAGGAGAATGGGTAGGAAATGTTGTCTTTATATTATGTCATTAACTTCAACAATGGGTTTATGTTGGAACATGGTTACGAAATGGTCTTATTTGGTCATTTTCTAGCTTCTTGTTTCCACTATAAACAATATGATTTTTATGTTTTAGTTGTTTTAACTTATAAACAATATGATTTTTATGTTTTAGTTGTTTGATTAACCATTATAGGCTTAATTAAAAATGGTTTTGTTTTGGTCATCTTCAATGTTACTATATACTTTTCAATTAACCATTTATGATAATCAAACATGATTAAACAATGATCCATCCCATTTTCATTTTAAATTACCATATGTCATTACAATCATAAGAATTAAATAAATGGTTAATTGCATAAAACATACTAAGTTTATACAAAATTCGATTTTAACATTGTGTTATTTTTCTTTATAATTAAAACACCAAGTTTTTTAAAAAATAGTAAGTTTGGCACTATATTTTCTCATTGGTTTCAATGTTGACAATTTGAATGGTCAACCTAGTTGTCAACTGACGTGTCGGTCTTTGATGACGTGATGTTGGCATAAGATGATGATGTGATATTTTTTTTGGTGACACTACTTTTTTGGTATCAAAATTGAGAAATTAAATAAAATGTAGTGACTTAAGTGAAAGAAAAACACAGTGTCAAAATCAAGCTTTTCTGAAAACTTTGTTTTTTGTGCAATTTTCCCTTATTAAACATAATACACACTTCCGGACTTCCTTACCATCCATATCCACCCCTTTTGTTCACCACCTACCTGTTTCGACACCACCACTTCCATCCTCGCCTAGTTCATTATTAAACCAATAAACAAGAACAATGAAGGCATTCCTCACATCTGATGATTAAATTTCAGAAATCAAAGACTACCCCCTTTCACTATGGAAAAATGACATACAGTCACACTTTTTCATATGAAAAATATTATGTAGCCAAAAGGTAATAGATATGGTGACATGAATTGTTCGTGTGTCCATGTCATGCTTTCTTTTATTATTGATTAAATGAAAATAGTGTAACTATAAGTATTTTATGGTCACTTTTACGTTATGTTGTGTGTCTAAAAAATAGTCTTATTAAAAGAAGAAAATATGACATTGAGTATGTAATGGTCATTGTTTTATTTATTATGTATGTATAATAGCAAAAAGAATTATATTAATTATTAACTACATAACAAGTGACTAAAACTATTTTATTTCCATATTTAGAACAAAACATATGAATATAAAGTTTTATGGTCTCGATATAATGTTTTATGTATGTATAAAAGTAAATAATAGACATGATAAAATAAAAAAGATATAATTGTTATTGTTTTATGGATTGTGTTGGTATATGTAAACTTTACTGTATAGGTGAAGGGTAATCTTGTAAAACCATATACATTTGTTTTGTGCACTCAAAATATATAATACGTGCAACAAGGCACTTCAAAATCTCACCTTGCACCTTTATGCGGTCAATTGATCATGTAATCAAAATATATAACAGTTAATCAAACTATATAAGTATATCATGTTTGTATATCATTTTTCTTATTAATGCAACACAATTTAGAAACACTATCTAATTATAGCATTGAGCTTAAAAGGTTTTCACCATCTATACAATATATAAATGTCAATATAAACTATTTTTTGGAATTATATATAAGAAAACCTTTGGTTTTCTTTAAATATGATACATCAACACCAAAGATGAATCCATAAAATGAATCAACATTCTTGCCATGATTTGTGCTTTATATCAATTACATGTGTGTGTTTTGGTGGAATGACACAGGGATTTATGGCCCTAATCAAGATCTTTAAAACAAATATATTTGGTTTATTATCTAATTTACAAATAATAGCAACATAGAATATACATTGTCACTGATCTTGTGGCTGAAAAGAGTACATAAATGGTCCCTATGCTAAAAACAATTATAGAAATGGATGTTTTTAAAAGTTTACCCAATGTATGAATTATGATTAGGTTCTTATAACGATGGAGGGTATCCATGTTTATATGTATAAGCAAATCATATCCGAGTGCTAAAATCATCAAACTATGATCCAAAATAGCATTACCCGGAACCAATTAGTGTGTGGCAATTTACATTATCATTATTAGATGGGATGAGACAAATATTCACTAATACATGTGATCATATTCATTCAATTGTATTGACCATTTATCAATCTTTTAAAAACCATCTTGATGATCCATCATATTTTCAAGATAAAGTTATTTTGGTCCCAACAAATGAAGAGGTCGATGTTATCAACAACTATATGTTAGGATTGATGAAAGATGAAGGAAAAACTTATCTGACTTCAAGTTCTTTATGTGAAATAGAGTCAACAGATTGTTTTGAGGAATCAATTTACTCTCCAGATGTGTTGAATGCTTTTAAGACATGAAATTCTCAATCATAAACTTACACTAAAAATAGGTGTTCCAATTATGTTGCCTCGTAAATATCGACCAAACCAAAGGTCTATTCAATGGTACTGGGTTACAAATTGTTAGGCTTGGAAAACATGTCATTGAGGCATGGATTATAGCTGATAGATTCTTCAATGAGACTACTTATATACCTCGCATGAAGTTAACTCCGTCTGATAAAAAAATCCCCTTCCATTTTTAGCGGAGGCAATTCCCCATATTTATTTTTTTGCTATGACCATTAAAGAGAGTCAATGACAGTCATTATCAAATATTGGATTGTATTTGTGTAGACTCGTCTTCACTCATGGTCGGTTATATTTAGTTGTTTCTCACATGACAAGTAAAAAAAGACTTAAAGGTACTTATATGTACTTATATGTGACGATGAAGATCGTCCAACTAATAAATCAAAAATATGTTGTCTACCAGAAGGTACTTCAACAATTACAGATAATCTGACATCTTATTTTATTTTTTAGACATTCAGTATAATCAATAACGCGAAGTCTCTTTATGTTACTTTATCTTATTTTTTTATTGTGTCGACTTTTTATGATTTTATATGTTTTTTTATACATTTCCCCACGTAAGGTCATAATCTAGTTTCCTCTAAACTAAATAATAAGATTTCCATTTTTTTATAGCTTACACTATAACATTAATACCAAAGATGTTTCTTGATGATTGTTTGACTATTTTTAATTCTACTATTTCATATAAAATTCTGAATATATATATCTTTATAGCGTGTTTTGAATGTAAAGACCCACCTTATCTTCATCATCTAAAACAACTCTAAAGAGCTTGTCCAAGTCCCATGAGTACAATACAATCAACTTCCATGTAACAAATGCAACCTAACAGTGAACCACTTTCATAAACTATAAATAAAAGCATATGTTGCGATTGTAATTTTAATGAACAAAAGGAATATATAGAAAAGAATCTTACAATATAAAATATATAATTTTACAATATAAGGATTTGAACCTATAGCATAGAAGAAGATAAAAGAAGGGGAGGATTCAAGGCAAAAGGCGATATGGTAAAAAATAGTGTCTGAAAGAGGTTCATGCCACCTCTCTTCCACTTAACATATTAAGACATTTTGTATGTATTAACTATTAAGTCAAACATAAACAATACTCTATATCTCCCCGAATTAAGTATTGTCCTCATTTCTTTAGGTCCATTAAAACTTCATATCACAAAACATAACAATAAAATAACCTCTTGTTAAATTACCAATAATCTCCACAAGAACATTCACCTTCTTTAAAATGATGAAACCTACTAGCATCACGAACAATAATCTCCCTTTTTTTAATTGCCGATATATACTTAATAGCAACATGACAATCATTACACACCCGTAAATTCTTCATAACCCTAATCGGAACACAATCCGGTGTATTCATTAAAGCAAAAGCAATTGCCAATTTCTCACTATGATGAACCAAATCATCTTCCTTTTCCTCAAGATCCATATCATGCAAAACGGACCCCATATCCGGTTTATACCCTAATAACTTCATCTTTAAAGTAAGTTTTTTCAAATAAAGATCGATTTTTTTCGAATCTTTATGGGATTTATCACTCATACAAAATTGATGAACCTCGTTTTTCATCTCAAACCAACTTACACCGGGTTCCTTTTTTACCCCTCTATCTCTCATCTCCTTTCTAAAATCCGACACGTTTTCCCATTTTTTAGCGGATGCTTGTATGTTGGAAAGTAGGATGTATGATGCTGAGTCATTAGGGTTGACTTTAATGACTTCTTGACCGATTCTTTTTGCCATGTCAGCGTTTTTATAAATTCTACACGCGGACAAAAGGGTTTTCCATATAATCGAATCCGCCTTCATGGGCATAGTTCTAATGACATTTTCCGCTTCTTCTAAATGACCAAATCGCCCTAGGAGATCAACTAAACAAGTGTAGTGTTCTAATTGAGGCTCTAATTTGTACTTTTCTTTCATCAAATGGAAAATTTCAATCCCTTTGTCTTTCAATCCACAATGACTACAAGCATAGAGTAAACTCAAAAACGTGACATTATTCGGTTCTAATTTTTCTTTTTCCATTAAATTAAATAAATCAAGCGCCTTTTTTCCCATTCCATGAAACCCATAAGCTGCAATCATTGAACTCCAAAGTACAGTATCTGGGATTTTTGTTTCTGAAAATGCTTTTAGAGAATCTTGAATACACCCACATCTTGAATACATGCTAACTAAGGAACTAAGGACAGAAACTGATGACGTGGCACCGGATTTTATTGACTCTGCGTGAATCTGTTGACCTTGACCAAGTGTTGCTAACTGGGAACATGAACTTAGTATGCTTACGAATGTGATTTTATCTGGTTTAAATCCTGACATTTTCATTATGTAGTATTGATTTAAAGCTTCTTCTGAAGATCCACTTTGAACTCTTCCTGTGATAAGTGTGTTAAAAGCAACTACAGTATGAAAGGGCATGGATTTTATCACCTTTTCTCCTTCTGATAAACTTCCAGATTTGATATACATGTGAGCAAGTGAACTCCCTACAATCACATTAACTTGGGCTCCTGTTTTAACTGCATAGGCATGAACCTGTTGGCCAGAAGTTAAGCTTTTTAAGCCAGCACATCCACGAAGAACACTGCCATTGATGAGTTCTAGATGTAAGAAAGGCATAAACTTTTCAAAAAGGTGGAAAAGAAACCAAGAATTGATTATTGATCTCACCTGCCAAGAGTAAATTCATCGGGATAAAACCCCAAAACGTGCATCTCCGAGAGAAGTCTCAAAGCTTCCTCATTACATTCAAAATCGGTGAAACCTGCAATCAAGGCATTCCATGTCGCGATATTTCTTTCGGGCATTTCATCGAACACTTTGCGTGCTGTATCCAAGTCGCCACTTTGCACAAACCCTCCAATCAATATGTTATACGACATGATGTTTTTCTTGGGCATTACGTCGAACAATGAGTGGGCAGTCTGTGATTGACCGAACTTCAGGTAAGTATTGAGGAGGTGGTTGGTGACGAACCTGGTTGAAGAACACCCGGACGTGATTATCAACGAATGGAGTTGTTGAACAAGTGAGAGTGAGTTCAGTTGTATGCATGATTTGAGGAGGTGAGAAACGAGAGATGGATCAGAATATACTTCGGAACTGAAGGTCTTGAATGCTTCAGTGATTCGACCTTTTGAACAAAGGTGTAGAAATTTTTCTGGAGGTGGTTTTGATGGAGGATATTTAATGGTTCTTGTGGTAGTAGAATAAAGGCGCTTGATGGAGTTTAAACCGACATTGGTGAGCTTTTGAAGGTATAACTTGTCCATGCATCAACATACCAACTCTACAAGAAACATTGGTTAAATCCTAAAAATAGGTATTTTTAATGACTTTGAAGTTGCAAATTGTACCTCAAAGATTGAAGGAATGTAGTAGAGATCTTCAAAGCGAACAACATCTTGGAGGCTGTTTGTCTTGGATAGCTTTTAGCTTAAAAAGCTCAAATAAAAATAAAAATAAAAATAAAAATCGATTTGATTTACGAGCTTAAAAAAAGTTTCAAATCAAAAGGCAGTTTCAATTTATAGGAGCTTTTATCTTTTATATTTTATATTATTTTCCCCATCTTACAAATGTAGAACTACTTTTTCCGAACACTCTCAGACTATTTTTTCCGAACACTCTCACACAACTAAGGTGTTGTTTGTTTTTCTATAAAAACATCTTCAAACCACTTATTGTTGTGCGGCGCAACACATGCGCAACACTTTTCCTCTCGCAGCAATTTGTTTTTTGGAAGACTTCATAATACAAAACCTCTGCGCGTGTGTTGCGTGGCGCAGCACTTGATTTGCCTCTTCTAACCTCTCCAGCTTTCATTTTTTCTAAGTGTGTTTTAAGAATGTTTGTATAACTTTTTTTTTTAAACTTTAATTTTCTTAAATTTTATTTACGGATGTGATACAATTTATTTATATAATTTTCACGATTTTTTTTAACTTGGTTTTTTTTTTATTTTTTTTACCGTTTTATTAATAATATTTTCAGTTTCAGTTACATCTTTTTTAACGTGTGTAATTTTTTACAAACTTTGTAGACAACGTTTGCAATACTTTCTTAATTTTTTTGTTATTTTCTTTTTTAATGTTTTTTAAAATTAGCTTTTTTTTTTCTAGAATAAAACTACTAGTTTTTTTTTTACATTTTTTTATGTTTTTTTTTAAAAAAAAGTTATATATTTTTGTTTTTTTACATGTTCTTGTTATTATTATTTCAATGTTTTAAGATTAGAATTATTAAATTTCAGTGTTGAGAACTATGTTCAGTTTATTTAAATTTTAGTTTACTGCAGCAGTCTGCAGATGTTAAAAAACAAATATGCTTCTTATTATAGGCTGCAGTCGTTTGTTCCACCTCTTCTGCTACAGAGGATTGCAGAGGTGGTCTGCAGACTTCATGAATTTTCACTTCGAAAAAACAAACAGCACTTAAGAGTTATGGCTTCTAACTTCCAGCTTTCGGCTATGTGTGGTTTTGCCAAAGAGATTCAAGAATAAACTCTTTGACCAAAATTTGAAGTTCATATTGCATTCATCTACATGAAGAAGTTTGATCTAATATAAATAAAGGATTTATGGTTTTCAATATGAAAATTCATATTTATTGCTTCGTTTATCTTTCATCTAAGTATATATATGAGAGATTGTCAGTGAGGTATGAACAACAATGCTCAAATCATGTATGAATCATATTAAACAGATATAGGAAGTTGTATATCCACCATCCACCTAATGATAAAGAGACTTTCCATAAATAACAGTATAAGCTGACATAAGAAATAAAAGCCCACAATGGTTCAGCCATAAGTGCTTATAATCCAGAATAAAAGAAGTTTCACTTAAAAAGTATGGTTTAACTATTGCTTATATAAAACTATTCAACATAAAGCAAAAAAAAACTCCCAACTACTCCTATCACCTTCTCCATACCTATACATGTAACATGTTACAACAACACCATTACAAATTACAATTACACATGATTATTCAAATTTAACTAAAAACCTTAAGCTTCCCGACTTCTCAACACCAAAAAACCCAAAGTCCATTTGGCCCTTCAAACAGGAAGCAATGAAAAACCATGAGAATAACCATTTTATTTTTTAATTAAAAAAAAAAAAAAAGAAACACCATAAACTGCCCGGATCTCAACAACTGCCCATCAAGAAACAGTTACTCCCGCCCGAACTGCCCATCCCAAAAGTAGCATCTCTCACAAGAAACTTAACATTTCGAGTCCCAAGAAACTCCAAAATCTCCAAACACTCGATCCAATCCGATTCACAAACCAACAAAACCCATTCCTCTTCATCATCTTTATACTTAAGCTGAAAAGTCCCTCTTTCTATCTTAAACCTTTTCCCAACTTCTTCATACAGCTGAAACCATCCAGACAAAGGATCATACTTAAACCTAACTGTATCTTCTTTATATGTAGCCTTTACAGTTATCATCTTATTATTATTATTACTATTATTATTATTATTCCCTTCATCTCCAAACAACATTTCGTTTTTCGGTGATTTAAAAATCGGAGAACTCGATGAACTTCCATTCATCATCGACCCATTTGACGAATCCGTCATGCTGGAAGAAGTTGATTGGTTGGATTTTTCCATGTCATCACACGTGTCCATGTCATCACACCCCGAGCTTTGATCCGGTTTCGAAAACGTCCATGGAGTTTTCAAACTGTTTATAGAGTTTGTCACGATCGGGATGGAAGTTGACTTGTTGACTATCGTGTATGATTCATCTTCAACTTTGACTGATTTTTGCGTGTCTTGGTTGACCGGGTTGACCGGGTTTGCGGGTACGAGTCCACCGGTTGTTGGGTCGAATTTTAACCCGCCTTCCACTCCTTGTACTGAGTCGAGAACCGTTTGTATTTTTTTTAACGAACGGTTTACTTTATTTATTTTTCGCGATGGCCATCGGGAAATCCCGTGTTGTCTGCATATCCTTTTCAGTGTAGTAGGACAAACTACAAAACAAAAACCGATTTTCATTGTTGTTTAAATATTATTATTATTATTATTATTATTATTATTATTATTATTATTATTATTATTATTATTATTACCTCCAATTGCTTTAGCAGCATCCTTAAGGCTCCCAGAAAAGTATTGTTGTAGAACACTTAAACTAACATTCTTCTCTGCTGTACTTCGCTTTTTCTCTGATTGTCTCCTTGATCCACCAACCATCTACAAGTCAACACAACATTTAAGTCAACATATATATATATATATATATATATATATATATATATATATATATAATTAAAAAAGTAATATTACCTGATCGGGTGGACGAGGTCCAATCCTAACATCAACAGATTCAGTGGCATTAACAGAAACTTGATCAGCAGGAATCAAACTCCCCTCAACATATTTCTTCTCAGAAGAGCTTCTTGATACCTCAAGTGGCAATGAGCTTTCATCTACCCCCATCTGAAACCCAGCATCTACCCCACCCCCACCTACCCCTGACAATTCATTTTCCGAAACTGTCCTCAAACTCCTACAAATCCTCTGCATAGTCCCGGATAAATTATTCAACAAAAGTTGTTGTTCTGTTGAGCCTTTCATGTTAACAGGAAGAAAAAACTCCAAGATATAATCATCATCACCAGTGTAAGTACTCCTGAGTCTAATTGCAACAGCAGCATTTAGGCCAAATTTTCTTGCATGTTGGACAAGTGGGTATTGGCGAATATCGTAGTCTTTCACATCAGGGTAGAAAAAAGGGTGATTTGATTGAAGGGCTTTTCCGGCAATTCCTTGTCCTTCTTCAAGGTGATGTTCACTGCATGCTTGAATGAAGCCTTGCATTTCTCGTTCGTTGACGTAACAGGCGTCGGTTTGGATGCAGAGGATTGGTTTTTCTGATGAATTGAAATTACGTTTTCGCCCTCCGACACGTACTTTTATGGTTTCGTCATGGAGTTTTTCGTTGTAGCTACATGGGATCCATGTTAGAGCAACGGGTAGTCTGTGTGCATGGCATACTGCTCGAAGAACATCGGTTATTTCGGATAGTGCAGCCATTTGGTTTTTTGAGAGGCACTGCAAAAATGATGATCCAAGAAAAAATCAAGACTTAACATAAGGGTAAATTGGTCATTTGCTCCTATGGAACTATGTGAGTTTATCAACATTTCACATTCAACTTGATCCTATAATGCAACATAGTATATGGAACTAAGCAGCATAGTGGACTACATGCAAAAGAAACACAAGGGTAAAATGGTCATTTATACTTTTTTGACTGTTTAAGAAAGAAAGTTTTCTGGCTTTCCCGGATCTGATATCAGGGAAAAATAATATAAAAACATGGATTCGAGTTCATTAATTATCTCAAGAAAGAAAGAAAACATTTCATAGAAAATTATCCAGATTTGAATTGTGCTCAAGAAGGGTTTAGTTGGGTTTCGTAAGAAATACTACATTGGGATAATTTAAACAATTTGACATTATATATACAAAGGAAATCTATTTAACCTTGTAATAAAATCTATCCAGAATATAAAATCCAGCCTATTCATCAAATACCTGCTTATATAGTCGAGGAGGTGCAACACTTTTCAGGTTCACACTCTGCAAAGATTTAAAAAAAAACAGAGGTTATAATTTTACAACAGTATAGATTCACAAACTCTGCAGAAAACAAGAAATCAAGACTACGTGCATGATCTTTTACAAGAAAAGATTAATAACACAGTTGGTTTACCAAAGGATTAGAGTAACTGCACTAAAGAAACAAAAGAAATAGTAACTGCAAACATATTCTTTCTATGAGTAACAAAAAGTTTACCTCAAGAGCACGTGAAACATGATCCATCTCTACACTGAAATCAGCCTTCTCTTTCATTGTAACAAGTTCAAGAACAGCACAACAAGATGTATCATAGGAGTCATCTTCAAAAATAGGTAGAGCAATAGATCCTCGGACTTCATGACTAAGTGCATGATCTTTTCGCAAGTATTCACCTTTATTATAGTGAGAAACATTTGAAGTCCACTCAGGAACTTTTGAGCTGAAAACCCTACCTGGAAGCCCTAAAAAGCCACCAGGTTTCACTTCAGCTGAAAACGTGAAGCCTCTGGAAACTTCTCGATATCCAGCCAGCATCTGATCAAGCAAATAAGGCTGTTCACAAGTGCTTAATATATACTTATCACCTTCCATAATTGGAACCCAAACTTGAGCCAAGATCCCTGCTCCAGATGAATCTTTGAACAAAGACAATGCTTTCAGCATCTTTTCAGCAAGGGGTCGACCACCTGGTGACCTATGGATGATACCATTTCCATTTGCTTGAATGTTTTTCTGTTGACAAGAACTTCCATTTCCATTTTCATCAGATGAATTCACAGGTATGGTGAACTGGGTGTCTGGGGTAGGAAAGGATACTCTTTCTCCACCATTAATTTCTCCATCAGTTGGGAGAAAACCGGATTTGACTTGTTCTGTGAAGTTTGTGTAATCATAGGGTGCATAGCCGGCTGATAGGGCAAAAGATGCTAACATCTGATCAGCTGCTGAAGGACTTGTACACCACCCAGCGTAAGTATCAAAGTTCATGAGCTCAGAGAAGCTGTTGAATGGGTCGTCTGGCCTTGTGAAACCATCCATAGACGCAGGATTCTCCATCTGAGGTCTCGGAGAAGCCCAGAAACCCATCGGCTTATCTTTTGGTGGGGAAGGGAATTCCATTTTGAAAATTTTTCACAGCGAAACTAGAATTCCTACATCTGCTAGTTTCAGTCTTGCAAGACTCAACGATAATACGATCCCAGAGTTTTTTTTATCTCGATGTCACCAAGTCGTAATATGTGTCGGAGACTCAAATTCAACGAAGCTAACACGGCAGACGAAAATCAAATACTAATCGGTGCAGAAGCCAAGTGATTTCTGAAGATATTTAAAGGGGAATAAGTACAAAACAAACCTGGGATGGAACAAATTGGCCTCTTCCAGCTGCGAATTGCGGAAAGCCACAGATGTTCATATCAATAACACAAATCCAATCTCAGATTCATGACTTTTACTGGCTGAAGAATCCAAGAAATGACCAAACATACAACCAATCAATGAAATAGTAGTTTAACTATTAAGGAAATTGAATTTTAATAGTTGGCAAGCAAAAAAATACCAAAACTAAGGAACCCTAAACTGTAAAATTGAATCGATATCTGGTGCTTATAGCTTGCAAAATTACCGACCATTACCGACCAAAGGAAGTTGACAAAGAAGCGAGTTGAAAACCTCGAAACTATGCGAACCCCAGACTCCGAGAGAAAGAGGATTGCTCTGAAATGGCTACGGGAATTGAGAAATGAGGTGGACTCATTCCAAAAATAGAATGTGCACGTCAGAACAACAGAAAACTATTTTACTACCGCCTATAAAAGGAAGCAGGCTTTGTTGTGTTGCCCTTTTACAATTTACACCACAAACACAAACGGTTGTAATCATTGGTTTTATTTTTGGGAAAAACTAAAAGTTCAAAATCTGATTATTATCGAGCAAGCATAGAAAGTTGAAACTTGGAACTATTAGGCATGGGCGAGTGGGTTCGATATTGAATCGACAAAAGCTAGGCATCCTGTCTTTATGCTAAACTCAGGATGGTAACTCATTAACGGAGATAGTGGTTTCACTAATAATGATATCTTCGTAAATCTTAAAAAACATTGGGTTGTGCTCTTTTTAGCAAAAATCATCAAGGATATGGAAGTCAAGTTGAACATATCTGTTAGATAGAAAACAGATGTTGAGTGTGTTCGATCTCATGCTAATGACAGCCAATATATGTTTCTTGTGAAATACCGTACTATCTTTCGATACTGCCTTGTGATTCCTTATTCCTAAAGAAAAGAAAGTGAATTGCAAAAACAGTTTTAATCAAAATAGCTCTTTGATTAATGAGAAACTTGCTCAAAACTCAATTGTTTACAATTGCTATCTTATGCCCTAACACGGCTATGACAGTGTTTATATAAGATCTAATAACCGACTTGCTATTAGATTAGAATTAGGAAACATGGCCAACTTGCCATATTATTGATTGTTTGGTCTCCAAGGTCCTACGTGACTTAGGATTCCAACAATCACCCCCGAATCTCTAAGTCTTTCTAGAGAATTCTTCAACCCCGATCAAGCTCCGCATCTCCTTGAACTTGGTTCGAGCTAATGGTTTCGTAAGAATCTCTGCCCTTTGTTATTCACAGGGAATGTATTCCACCTCCACTTGTTCCTTTTCAACACAATTACGAATGAAGTGAAACCTCGTGTGAATGTGTTTACTCCTTCCATGAAAAACGGGATTCTTCGTTAGTTCGATAGCCGACTTGTTATCAACTCTAAGAATCACTTTCTCTTGTGTTTTGTTCATGATTTCTCCAAGCAAATCTTGAAGCCATATTGCTTGACATGCACTCGTTGTGGCTGCCATGAACTCCGCCTCGCAAGATGATAAAGCAACAGTATCTTGCTTTTGTGAACACCATGTAATTGGTGATGACTCATAGTAGAAAATGTGATCGGTTGTGCTTCTTCCGTCATCCGGGTCAACATTGTGACTACTATCACTATAACCAATAAGCCGCTTTTGTCCCATCCTCTCGTACTTAATTTCGTATCACGATGTTCCTCGTAAGTACCTTAGAATGTGTTTGATTGCACCACCATGTGACTCTCTTGGACTTTGCATGTATCAGCTAACAACTCCAACCACATATGCCATATCTGGTCTTGTTTGCAAGAGATATCTAAGACATCCTACCACCTTTCGATATTGTGTCGGGTCGATTTTGGGTTCATCTTCGGCCTTTGATAATTTATTTCCTGGTTCCATTGGTATGTGGGTCGGATTACAATCATGTAAACCGACTTCTTTTAAAATGCATTGAGCATATGCTTCTTGGTTTATAGTAATCCCCGATTGTTCTTGCTTAACTTCAATGCCAAGGTAGTAAGTCAATCTTCCAAGATCTGACATCTCAAAGTTCTTTGACATCTCTAATTTGAACCTCTTGATCATGCTCAAATTTGTACCTGTGACAAATAAATCATCAACATAAATTGCTAAAATTAGCAAGTTAGATCCTTCACTTTTTCGGTACACCGCTGGTTTTTTGATGCACTTTTGAAATTTCATATTCTTCAAAATCCCATCAAGCTTCGTATTCCATGCTCGAGGTGCTTGTCTTAGACCATATAGTGCTTTTGTAAGGCTATATACTTTATGCTCGTTGCCTTTCTTTATATACCCTTCCGGTTGTGACACGTAAACAGTTTCTTTTTAATTCTCCATGTAAGAACGCCGTTTTAACATCCAAGTGGTGAAGCTCCCATCCATGAGTAGCTGCTAAGGCTATAAGGAACCGAATGGTTTCAATTCGAGCTACTGGGGCAAATACTTCTTGAAAATCAATACCGGGTTGTTGCACGTAACCTTTAGCAACCAACCTTGCCTTGTATTTATTAATGGTGCCATCTGCATTTTTCTTCAATTTGAACACTCACTTGAGTCCAATTAGCTTCACCCCGATAGGCTTGTTCACAAGAGTCCAAGTATTATTTTTGTTTATCGACTTGATTTCCGCATCCATGGCCTTGACCCGTTCTGGTTCTTTCTTCGCTTCTTCAACCGATACCGGCTTGTCATTGGTTGTTGGAAGGAGTTCTTCGAGATTGTCAAGATCAAGCTCATAATCTTGAAATCGTCTTGGAGGTACTCTTGCTCTCGAAGGTCTTTGGTTTGCATCTCCTTGTTGAACATTGTTATTTACCGGACTTAGTTGTTCATTATCTTGTACTTCCACTCCGTCTCCAATCTCATGACCCGATTCAATTGGATCATTATTTACATCGTTTCCTTGGTTGCTGTTCACATCATCTCTTGGATAGTCCCATGGTATTACGAATGAGCCCGGTTCTTCATTGCTGGTTCCTGCTTCTTTAATCCAATTCCACCCTTTGGTTTCATCAAAAATAACATCTCGACTCACGATTATTTTTTGTGTTACCGGGTTAAATAACCGGTAAACTTTCGTACCCGGTTCGGAACCAACATGTACTAGTGGTCTTGATCTTGCATCCAACTTCTTTAGATTAACCGGTTCAACTTTTGCATGTGCTAGACACCCAAATATACAAACATTTTCTAAATTCGGTTTTCTTTTATACAACTTTTCGTATGGAGTTGTATCATCAAGGACTCTTGTATAAACTCGATTGATTAGATTTGTTGAGTGATTTACTGCTTCTCCCCATAAGTAGTTTGGAACATGCATTGCCTTCATTATATTTCGCTTCATGTCCATAAGAGTTCGGTTTCTTCGTTCCACAATTCCGTTTTGTTGTGGAGAGTATGGGGCGGTGAGATGGCGTTTGACTCCGTTTTGCTCACAAAAAGAATTAAACTCAAGAGAGGTAAACTCACCTCCTCGATCACTTCTAAACACTTTCAAAGGCTTTCCAATTTCATTTTCCACCAAAGCTTTGAATTTTTTGAAGTGTGTAAACGCCTCACTCTTTTCTTTTATGAGATAAATCCACATAAATCGTGAAAAATCATCAATTAGTGTAAAAATATATCTATTTTGACTCTTGGTTGCCGGCGTGATCAGACCGCATAAATCACCGTGAACAAGCTCCAAATGGTTGTTTCGCTTTGTATGTAGTCATGGTTGGGAAGGACTTTCTTGTTTGCTTGCCGACTAAGCACAATTCACATAATTGATTCTCATGATCTAATGCAGTAACCCTTTGACTAAACCCTTCTTGGACAACTTTTTCATCGACTCGAAATTAATATGCCCAAGTCTTGCATGTCATCGCCACGCATCTTCACTTAGTCTCGAATGAAGGAAAATAGGGACTCCAATTTGTAATTTTATTTTATAAAGGCGGTTTGGTGATCTCTGTACTTTCATTAATAAACAATTATCGACATCGTGCATGGTTAAATAGTTGTCTTTCATTCGAATATCACACCCGGCTTCAGTTGCTTGTCCGAGACTTATAATGTTGTTCTTGAGATCCGGTATGTAGTAAATCTCCGTCATCAGCCTTTGTTGACCTTTGTTGACCTTTCTTGCCTTGGAAAAGTATGGCACCTTTTCCCTTGATTTTTACACACGAATTATCTCCAAATTTGACCCTCCCGGTTATGCCTTTGTCAAGCTCGGAGAAAAATGACCGGTTTCCTGTTATGTGATTGCTCGCCCCGTTATCCAAATACCACACATCGTTATCTTGTAAGTCGTATCGAAATGGTATCACCTTTTCTTCGTTAAAAAACACGGTTTCGTGTAAAAAAATACGGCTACATCAGTATCGTCAACTTGGTAAAATTATTTTCTTGTAATTTTTGGATTCGATCTAGACATTGAGACGCGAAGTGGCCCGGTTTATCGCACCTATAACAAATAATTTTTGATCGATCTTTTTTTGTTTTATTTGGGTTATTCTTGGAATTGGGTTGATCAAAATTGGACTTTTTTCCGTGATTGGGCTTGCCACCTTGCGAGGCCCGATTGACATACTTGGACCCACTTGATCCATATGATCCATTTGACTCTCCTACCCCATCAAATCCCCTCGTTCCTTTTCTTTGCGATCTGCGATTGCTCGAACCACCACCACTTGATGCCTTCGTTAACAGCGCTTTCACCTGACCATCTCCATCGTCCTCCTCCTCCCTAATCCTTTCTTCATACGCCTTTAGCTGCCCTACTACATCTTCAAAGCCAACGGTTTTCAAGTCCAGTACCTGCTCTAATGATGCGACGATGTGGATGAATTTTGCCCTTGGTAGTGATTTCAAGAATTTCTTCACCGTTCTTTGTTCATCGATCGATTCACCTAGTGCGGCTGCCTTGGATGCAATTCCAGACAGCTTTCCCGTGAAAGAGTCGATCGACTCCGACTTAGTCATCTTCAATCAATCGAAATCAGACATTAAGGACTGTAATCGTGCCTCCTTCACGCGGTCAGCCCCCATGTGCCTTGATTTGATTGCTTCCCAAAGTCCATTGGAAGATTCTTGTTCACCGATTTGGATTATGAGTTCTTCAGGTATCGATTGATAAATTAAACCTATTGCTAAATCATATTTGTCTTGATTTTTTGTAGTTCCAGGTTCAATTATCTCCCAAGCTTTGTGAATCTTTAATACTACCTTCATTTTCATTGACCACACCGTGTAGTTTGTTGACGTGAGCATAGGACACTGAACAGAGGTTGATCCAATTTCTTTCACCCTCACCGAAGCCTCTCCATCCCCCCTGACATGTTGACCTACTTATCAACAGGTAAGAATTGATCTCACAGCTTCTTGTTTCTAAGGCTTTGATACCAATTAAAGAAAAGAAAGTGAATTGCAAAAACAGTTTTAATCAAAATAGCTCTTTGATTAATGAGAAACTTGCTCAAAACTCAATTGTTTACAATTGCTATCTTATACCCTAACATGACTATGACAGTGTTTATATAAGATCTAATAACCGAC
Organism: Lactuca saligna; assembly: GCF_052625555.1. NCBI lineage: Eukaryota > Viridiplantae > Streptophyta > Magnoliopsida > Asterales > Asteraceae > Lactuca > Lactuca saligna. The sequence continues at coordinate 174,563,061 of NC_136419.1, forward strand.
TTGCTATTAGATTGGAATTAGGAAACATGACCAACTTGCCATATTATTGTTGCTTGGTCTCCAAGGTCCTACGTGACTTAGGATTCCAACAATTCCCACATCAACGGATATGTCCAACTTGCCGTAAAGCATGTTTGGATACATATGGATCATTATACAGAGTTTTCAGACTTCAAATACCGACAAGTTTGTGGATCTCACTGGGGTCTCCCCTCTCATGGGTTTGAGGAGTGGGGGTTTCACAACGGGACATACTGTTTTTGAAGTCGTCGCGTGAAAAGTGACAAAACACAAGAATGCATGCATTAAAAATCAACATGTCTTTATACATTTCGCATTTGATACCTTTGGTTGCTCGCACTAGAGGTAGTGGAGCTCCTTAATAAAGTCAAACGGGTCATGATGTAACAACCAAATGGAGTCCCGAACTAGTTGATGCTTGTGTAGTTGATGCTTGTGAAGTAGATTAAATTTGAGTTTCAGGCAATGGATACTTTGTATCAATAACTTTCGTTCTCTTAATTGCATTTCCATTAAACTTGGCCCAATCTTTTACTAAAAGGATTGACCCGAATCCAACATGCGTATATTTTAAAAAGATACATATGTGACACTACTAACCACTTGTTTAATTAAATTACCTCCATTAGTTGAAACGACAAAGTTTTACTTAACCAACATAAAACCATACATATATTAATAGTTATACTTGCGTACACCACCTAGAAAACCCCATATCTCGATTACATAAAATAGAAAGCAATAATATCATACAATACAAGGATTCATGATGAAAAATAGTGGTTGTACGTTAATGCCTATTGCTCTACATGGAGCATCTCTCAATTTTCACAACTAGTTTAATGAGTATCATCATTATATAAGAACAAATGGGCATAACTTCAATTAGCTAAAACCCACGTTTCTTTTCCAAGATTACAATTGAAAAGAACTTTTGCATGCAACTTGTACAACATAAACTATTGCCCACATCACATGAGACCCACCTTACAAATTTACAACCATATATATATATATATATATATATATATATATATATATATATATATATATATATATATATATATATATATATATATATATATATATATATATATATATATATATATATATATATATATATATATATATATATATATATATATATATATATATATATATATTCTTCCCATGAGATACCCCAAAAACTCACGTAAACAATCCCCTCTTCTACTTTTCTTTGTTGATTTTGAGCTGGAAGTTGGAGACCATACACCCGTTTGTTGATAGCCCAAAACAACCCGAACTCTTCCTTAGTATCGGTTTTAAAGGTGACACAAGAAGCCTTCCTAAAAACGAACAAGTCTCGGGTTTAGATCACGCAACAAAGGTGAGTCTTTATGACCCCTTTTCGTTTATTTTTACAAATTTTGGGGGGAGATACATACACACGTTGCATGCTAGATAAGAAAGTATAATAGTATAATATGTCATATACTCTCAACATTCTCTGTAACATGTTATCACCCAACATCTTATTTATATCAAAACAAACATGCAACAAGTATACAAAAATATTTCATGCATGATAAACTAGCCTCCTTTGTTTCTCATTTAGCGTTAAAACAATTATATGAAATATTAGATGCCAATATAAATATATGTATTGGTATTATCTTTGTGACATAAGTCCATGCAAGTATTTTTGGTTGATAATCAAAACTAACCATTAGTGTTAGAATGGTCATTAATAAAACAAATCAATAAAATTATAGACTTAGTACCTACTTTGTTAATTTATTTACAAGCAAGGTCTAAAGTGTAAATATAATATGAGATAACTAGACTTATAGATACATAAGTTTTCCATTGGATTTATGTTATAAAACATGATTATTTTTATATAAAAGTGTTATTTTATACAAAAATGAAGTTTATAAAAAGACCTTGTAATATTTTATAAAATAAGTAGTTTTTATAAAACATGATTATTTTTATATAAAATTGATATTTTATATAAAAAATAGAGTTTATAAAAGGATCTTGAAACATTTTATAAACTATGTAGTTTTTATAAAATATGATTATTTTTATATAAAATTGATAGAGTTTATAAAAGGATCTTGAAACATGTTATAAACTATGTAGTTTCTATAAAATATGATTATTTTATATGAAATTGATATTTTATATAAAAGTTGTGTAACGACCCAATTTTTATGTCCGAAAATTTCATTTTTAAAATATTACTTTAGAAAACATTAATAAATAAAAACATTGTTTGTTCACACCATAACACATTGCAACCGTGTTCTAAAAAGCCACACCATACATCCCATCAAAAAATCAGAGTACAGTCCCAGTAATCTCATAAATGCGGAAACCGAAGAGTGTGTGTATGACGTGCCGCTACCGCGCCGGCTCCTTCCCCTTCGATGCAGAGGTACCTGAAAACAAAACTGTAAACGTAAGCACAAAGCTTAGTGAGTTCCCCCAACGTACCACATACCATACAACACATAACATACGCACTGCCAGGCTATTCTGGGGTGCCTGACTACCCGGTACAGCCATTCTGGGGTGCCGACCTACCCATACGGCCATTCTGGGGTGCCGTCTGACCCGTGTCAAGCCATTCTGGGGTGCTGACTACCCATGTCAAGCCATTCTGGGGTGCTGACTACCCATCGGTCCTAACAACCGATCCTCGGGGACTATTTCACCCCCTACTACTACGATCATATATAACATAACAAGCCAGCATGCATACATATCATCACATACTGTCAGACGTATCTGAGGTGTCTGACTACCCTTCGGCCCTAACAACCAAACTCTACTACTATCACATACAACATATCATGCTAGCATATAACATGTCAGGTAATAGCAAACTTAGATGATATCACAAAGACAATCATCTATCATACATCTCCTACTGGTGGGTCGGCATTGTGGCCTTAGACCCACCGCTACTGGAAGGTAACTCACCTCAAAGTAGCTGCTGAATTGATCGGGAACTAACTGACTGCTGCTGCTCCGGGAGTCCTCCGGCTGCAATTCCCACAACATACTCAATCAAACACTGCTAACCGTCCTTTAGGTAAAATGACCATTTTACCCCTGGTTTAGCTCTAAGCCAATGCTAGGGTCAACTTTCAGTTGACCCGACTCGCCGAGTGGATCACCACTCGCCGAGTCCCTAGCAACCAATGTCCTGGGCCCCTGGTTCTACTCGTCGAGTCGGGCTATGACTCGACGAGTTCACCTTCTAACGGTCATTCAACACCTTCATTCTACTCGCCGAGTTGTATGAACAACTCGTCGAGTTCATCTTCATCCGATGAACACTTTATGCTAAGACTCGCCGAGTTGTATGAACAACTCGCCGAGTCTGTTCTTGAGCTATGAAGATTGCCTTGGACTCGCCGAGTCAGGGCATTGACTCGCCGAGTCCTAACATGGGTGAGTTCAGCTCCCAACTCACCGAGTCACCCCCTGTGACTCAAGGCTCAACTCGACACATGAAGAAGGGACCAAATCGGCGACTCGCGACCAGACTCGCCGAGTCACCTATGCGACTCGCCGAGTCGTCGCCATGCACTCCTTAAATATACCGATTTGCTCGATTCCAGTCCATGCCATTCGTAGATCTGGACTTCTAGGGCACGAATCACACGTAAAGTTTCCAACTTTACGTGTGGATATTCAACAAAATGGATTATAAGGCTCAAAATGTCTCAAAAGGGGTAGATCTAGGGCTAACAATCCTCATGGGGCCAAAAAGCTAACAGATCTGAGCTCCTGGAGCTCAATCTTGCATAGATCCAAAGGCCAAACGCCTTATTACAACATATAATGCACATACCAACTTGGGGAATTGACCAAGAAGGACCCAAATGGAGTTTTAAGCATAGAATCAAGGGGAAAACGGGTTATACCTCAAAGGAAATGTTGAAATGACACAAAGATGGCTGATCTCCTTCTCCTCTTCTTGATCTACTCCTCTTACTCCTCAAAACCTTCAAGAACACACCAAGAACACCTCAAACTCTCAAGGAAACAAGGGAAAACGATGTAGGGGGAGTTCTGGGGGTGAATGGGGACGAGTTGGGGCGGAATGAGAGTTTAAATAGGGTGCAAACCCTTGAAACTTAGGGTTTCATCCCGCAGCGGTGACTCGCCGAGTCCAGGATGTGGACTCGTCGAGTCGCCTACTTAAAACGTGTCCTGAGTCTCGTCCCTACTCGGCGAGTCGGACCCTATGACTCGCCGAGTCCAAGGCTAAATTAGAGAAATGCCCAAATAAAATTCACATACCGGAAACCAGGTGCTACAAATCTCCCCCACTTATTTTAGACTTCGTCCTCGAAGTCTGCTGCCTGGTCCTGAAACAGCTCGGGGTAGTGCTCCATCATCTCGTCTACCGGCTCCCAAGTCCACTCTGAACCCTTGCGGTGCTGCCATTGCACCTTCACTAGCTCCACCCTCTTGTTCCTTAAATCCTTTGACTTCCTGTCGAGGATTGCGACTGGGCGCTCAATGTAGTTCAGGCTGTCATCAACCTGAATATCCTCCAAAGGTACTACTGCAGAATCGTCCACTAGGCACTTCCGCAACTGCGAAACATGGAAAGTGTTGTGGATCTGGCTAAGCTCGGCTGGCAAATCCAGCCTATATGCCACCTTGCCCACCCGGGCTAAGACCCTGAACGGTCCGATGAATCGCGGGCCTAACTTGCCCCGCTTCCTGAATCGGATGACGCCTTTCCACGGCGACACCTTCAGGAGGACCATATCCCCGACCTGGAACTCTAAATCGGATCGACGCTTGTCGGCATAACTTTTCTGCCGACTCTGAGCAGTCTGAAGCCTGCTCCGGACCTGCTGGATCCTCTCAGTCGTCTTGAGCACCACTTCGGTGCTCCCCATAACTCTCTGGCCAACCTCACCCCAGCATATCGGGGTCCTACACCTCCGTCCGTACAACATCTCGAAGGGAGGGTGGTCGATACTCGCGTGATAGCTGTTGTTGTAGGAGAACTCAGCCAAAGGAAGATAGGTATCCCAGCTACCACCGAAATCCAGAACACACGCCCGCAACATGTCCTCCAAGGTCTGGATGGTCCGCTCACTCTGTCCATCAGTCTGCGGGTGAAAGGCGGTGCTGAAATACAGATGAGTGCCCAACTCGTCATGGAATCTCTTCCAAAACCTGGAAGTAAAACGCACATCCCTGTCCGAGATCACCGATACCGGCACCCCATGCCGTGCCACAATCTCCCTGATATAGATGTCGGCCAATTTCTCGGCCGATATGCTCTCTTGAATCGGAATAAAGTGAGCGCTCTTGGTCAATCTATCCACGATGACCCAAATCGAATCCACTCCACGCGCGGTCCTGGGAAGCTTCGTGATAAAATCCATCGTGATATCTTCCCATTTCCACAGTGGAATATCCAGCGGCTGCATCTTACCATGCGGTCTCTGATGTTCGGCCTTGACCTTCCTGCAGGTCAAACATCGCTCGACATACCATGCCACATCCCGCTTCATGCAGGGCCACCAATAGTCTAGACGAAGGTCCCTATACATCTTCGTCGCCCCGGGATGAATAGAGAATCGGGACTTGTGCGCCTCCTCCATCAAAATCTGGCGCACGCCCCCGTGATACGGCACCCACACCCTATGGTGTAGTGTCAATAACCCTCGGCTATCGTAATCGAAGGAGGAAACCTGACCTACTACACGCTCGCTCTTCCGATGCTCTTCCTTGATAGCCTCCTGTTGAGCTTCCCGAATCTGCTCCAACAGGGGAGTCACCACAGTCATCCTCAAACAGGCGTCCCTGATTGGCGCCGTCTTACGGCTAAGCGCATCGGCCACCACATTGGCCTTTCCCGGGTGGTAAAGGATCTCGCAATCATAATCCTTCACCACATCCAACCACCGACGCTGCCTCATGTTCAGATTCGGCTGATCCATGAGGTACCTCAAGCTCTTATGGTCCGTGTAGATGGTACACCGAACCCCATAGAGGTAATGTCGCCAAATCTTGAGGGCAAATACCACCGCCCCCAACTCCAAATCGTGCGTCGGGTAGTTCGCCTCGTGAGGCTTGAGCTGCCTCGAAGCGTAAGCAATGACATGCCCCCTTTGCATCAGCACCGCGCCCAACCCAGAAATGGACGCATCACAATAAACCACGAAATCCTCTACGCCCTCTGGCAGGGCTAAGATCGGCGCCTCACACAATCTCTGTCTCAGCATCTCAAATGCAGCCTGCTGCTCGGGTCCCCACCGAAAGACCACGGCTTTCTTCGTCAGCCGTGTCAGGGGCACGGCTATCTTGGAGAAATCCTGGATAAATCTCCGATAGTAGCCTGCCAATCCCAGGAAGCTCCGAATCTCAGATGGGGACTTCGGAACCTCCCATCTCATCACGGCCTCGACCTTGGCCGGATCGACCAGAATCCCGTTCTGGTTGACGAGGTGCCCCAGAAATTGCACCTCGCGCAACCAAAACTCACACTTGGAGAACTTGGCATACAAGCTCTCCCTCCTCAGGGTCTCTAACACCTCTCTCAAATGCTCCTCATGTTCCTTCCGGGTCTTGGAATAAACCAAGATATCATCGATAAAGACTATCACAGACCGGTCCAGCATCGGTCTGCATACACGGTTCATGAGGTCCATGAACGCGGCAGGAGCATTGGTGAGCCCAAACGGCATCACCACGAACTCGTAATGGCCATAGCGCGTCCGAAACGCGGTCTTCTGCATATCCTCCTCCCTGACCCTCATCTGATGGTAACCCGAACGCAAATCAATCTTGGAGAACCAAGATGCGCCCTGAAGCTGGTCAAAGAGATCATCAATCCTCGGAAGCGGGTAACGGTTCTTCACCGTTACCTTGTTCAGCTCCCGATAATCTATACACATCCGATGCGACCCATCCTTCTTCTTCACAAACAGAATCGGGGCTCCCCAGGGCGAACTGCTCGGCCGAATAAATCCCTTGTCTAGCAGCTCCTGCAGCTGCGTAGACAACTCCTGCATCTCGGGAGGAGCCAACCGATACGGTGCTTTGGCTATAGGAGCCGCACCGGGAATGAGGTCAATCCTGAACTCCACCTGTCGCTCCGGAGGTATCCCAGGTAGTTCCTCCGGGAAAACATCAGCAAAATCTCGAACTACCGGGACCTCGCTCACGGTCGCCTTACCCGCCTCCCGGGTGTCCATCACGTACGCGACATAACCCGCGCATCCCTGCTGAAGGTAGCGCCTAGCCCTCGCTGCTGAACATACAGTGGGTCCACACTGCGGCCGCTCTCCATGAATCACTAACTCTCCCCCGCTTGGGGTCCTGACTCGCACTAGCTGCTGTGCGCAATCTATCACTGCCCCATTAGGGCTCAACCAATCCATACCAATAATCACCTTGTTCCCACGCAAAGGAATGGGAACCAAGTCTACCAGGTAACACTCCTCAAACAGTCGCAGAACACAATCTCGAAACACCATCGATGCTCGCACCGATCGATCGTCAGCAATCTCTACCTCTAACGGGCAATCTAACTCGCCTGAAGTCTCATGAAATCTCTTGCTAAGAGCAAGAGAAACGAATGATCGGGATGCACCCGAGTCGAACAATACCTGAACCGGGATGCCGTTCACATGGAACGATCCTAATACACATGTATACACACGGAGCACATATCAATATCATAACAACGAAAAATAAAAGATAGAAGGAAGGAATCATACCCGTCACCACATCGGGTGCGGCGCGCGCCTCCTCGGCAGTCAACTGAAATGCCCGACTCCTCACCACTGGAGCCTCTGCCTTGCCCTGACGGCCATCCGTGATCCGCAGGGTCGCTGGAGCTGGCGCCTTTACTGGCGCTGAAGCTGTCAACATGGGGCAATTGGCCTTCTTGTGGCCCCTCTGGTTGCAGTGGAAACACAGCAACTCCGACGTCTGAATAGCGGTCGCAGGAGCAGTGCAATCCCTGCTGATATGCCCAAACTTGCCGCACTTGTAGCAGCCTGACGATCCCATCCTGCACGCCCCCTCGTGCGGCCTGCCGCACCTCCTGCAGCGGCTCGGTCCCGACTGGCCTTTCGGCCTCCCATCTGCTCCCTTGGGCTTCTTCCCCGAAGCACCTGATGCCTGACCATCCTCAAGTTTCCGTTTCCGGATGTGCTCCAAATCTATCTCTCTCTCTCTAGCCCTGGCAATCATGGAGTCCAGGGTAGGGTAAGCCGAAAAGCTAACGTGCTCCCGAATGTCGGCTCGTAGCATATCATGGTAACGAGTCCTCCTCATATCCTCGTCACCTGCGTACTGGGGCACCAACAAAGCCCTCTCTCGAAACTTGGCGGTGATCTCCGCCACGGTCTCTGTCGTCTGCCTCATGTCTAAGAACTCCCTGGCCAGCTGCTGAAGCTCGACCTCTGGCGCAAACTCTGCCCTGAACCTAGCCACAAAGTCTGACCAGGTCATTGCCTCGATAGCCGAGGCTCCCAACGAGTCACCCACTGACTCCCACCAATCTCGGGCCCGGTCCCGTAAACACCCTGCTGCGTACCTCACCTTTGACCCCTCGGGGCAGAAGCTGATCAACTGGGCGGACTCGATATCCGCAATCCACCGCCTGGCGACAATGGGGTCCTTCACCCCATGGAAATCCGGCGCACCACTGCCCCTGAAGTCCTTGAAGGACAGTGTGCGAGATCCTGACTGGCTGGAGGCCAAGTCGCTCCTGAATTCCCGTAGGCGATCCTCCATCAACTCCACGATCCCTTCCTTGATCGACCCAAAGATGATGGGGGTCGACTCAAGGATGCCCCTAGTGATCTCCGACGTGATGAACTCACGTAGCCTCTCCTCAATCGGCTCGGTGCCAGATCCCGAACCTGACCCCTCTCCTGACCCGCCCTCTGTCGGTCTCGGTCGAAGTACCACCATTCTGCAAAACATCAATATAATCATTAGTGGTACTGCTACTTTCTGAGGGATCTCAACCACTTACAGGTTCCTTGGTCTCGTCTTGGCCTTCCTCGGCTCGGGTACGGATCCTCTGCTTTCAGTAGTACGGGCCCATACTACCTTCCACATCTATCCGTACCGTCTCCGAGGAATTCCTCGACTCCACCAGCTCCCCTTTACTACTGCTACTCTCTGCTATTCTCATCCTGGGCTTGCCCTAGGGGAATCCCAAGTTCAACACAACCGGTCCTCAGCTGCTGTAGGTCTCCTCATAATGCCAGTTAGCCACCACCTAAACACCATCACATGTAATGAGGATTAGATAATCCTTCAAGTAAAAGATCCGTCCCTACAACGGTTGGACTCAAACAAGAGCTGCGCAATAGGGCCAGTTCCAACACTTTGGGATTATTCAACCCTGATTACATGTGGTGTGACGTGTTTACCTAGTGGCTCACTCCCATTACTCAGAATCCCACCAAGCACGAAGCAAGCAGCATTCGGATAAGGAAAAACAGACTCAAGCCAAAACTGTTCTTAGAACAAGAAACGACACTTAACATAGGATGCTAAGCTCATACTATCAGGCATAACCTAAACAGGCTATCCTACTGCTATCTACTCGATTCTAGCATGCAATGTTCAATAAACTGTAGCAAATAAACAGGCACATAAGGCATCACTCCTAGATCCTTAGCCTATTCTAGCATGCAATATTCAATAAGCTGTAGCAAATAAACAGGCACATAAGGCATCACTCCTAGATCCTTAGCCTATTCTAGCATGCAATATTCAATAAGCTGATAAACATAACATAAACTTGTAGGGGTACTATGGGGAATACTTACTTGAGCTCGGCCGGTCGCGCACGTCACACACTTTACTCTTTCTTGTGACTCTCTTCCGGGTTTTAAAGAACAATTTCTTTTGGAAAAATCTTTTAATCCCTCGATTTGAGTCCAAACACTCCCGAAGGCGTGTCCGAATCCCTCAAACCAGGGCTCTGATACCAACTTGTAACGACCCAATTTTTATGTCCGAAAATTTCATTTTTAAAATATTACTTTAGAAAACATTAATAAATAAAAACATTGTTTGTTCACACCATAACACATTGCAACCATGTTCTAAAAAGCCACACCATACATCCCATCAAAAAATCAGAGTACAGTCCCAGTAATCTCATAAATGCGGAAACCGAAGAGTGTGTGTATGACGTGCCGCTACCGCGCCGGCTCCTTCCCCTTCGATGCAGAGGTACCTGAAAACAAAACTGTAAACGTAAGCACAAAGCTTAGTGAGTTCCCCCAACGTACCACATACCATACAACACATAACATACGCACTGCCAGGCTATTCTGGGGTGCCTGACTACCCGGTACAGCCATTCTGGGGTGCCGACCTACCCATACGGCCATTCTGGGGTGCCGTCTGACCCGTGTCAAGCCATTCTGGGGTGCTGACTACCCATGTCAAGCCATTCTGGGGTGCTGACTACCCATCGGTCCTAACAACCGATCCTCGGGGACTATTTCACCCCCTACTACTACGATCATATATAACATAACAAGCCAGCATGCATACATATCATCACATACTGTCAGACGTATCTGAGGTGTCTGACTACCCTTCGGCCCTAACAACCAAACTCTACTACTATCACATACAACATATCATGCTAGCATATAACATGTCAGGTAATAGCAAACTTAGATGATATCACAAAGACAATCATCTATCATACATCTCCTACTGGTGGGTCGGCATTGTGGCCTTAGACCCACCGCTACTGGAAGGTAACTCACCTCAAAGTAGCTGCTGAATTGATCGGGAACTAACTGACTGCTGCTGCTCCGGGAGTCCTCCGGCTGCAATTCCCACAACATACTCAATCAAACACTGCTAACCGTCCTTTAGGTAAAATGACCATTTTACCCCTGGTTTAGCTCTAAGCCAATGCTAGGGTCAACTTTCAGTTGACCCGACTCGCCGAGTGGATCACCACTCGCCGAGTCCCTAGCAACCAATGTCCTGGGCCCCTGGTTCTACTCGTCGAGTCGGGCTATGACTCGACGAGTTCACCTTCTAACGGTCATTCAACACCTTCATTCTACTCGCCGAGTTGTATGAACAACTCGTCGAGTTCATCTTCATCTGATGAACACTTTATGCTAAGACTCGCCGAGTTGTATGAACAACTCGCCGAGTCTGTTCTTGAGCTATGAAGATTGCCTTGGACTCGCCGAGTCAGGGCATTGACTCGCCGAGTCCTAACATGGGTGAGTTCAGCTCCCAACTCACCGAGTCACCCCCTGTGACTCAAGGCTCAACTCGACACATGAAGAAGGGACCAAATCGGCGACTCGCGACCAGACTCGCCGAGTCACCTATGCGACTCGCCGAGTCGTCGCCATGCACTCCTTAAATATACCGATTTGCTCGATTCCAGTCCATGCCATTCGTAGATCTGGACTTCTAGGGCACGAATCACACGTAAAGTTTCCAACTTTACGTGTGGATATTCAACAAAATGGATTATAAGGCTCAAAATGTCTCAAAAGGGGTAGATATAGGGCTAACAATCCTCATGGGGCCAAAAAGCTAACAGATCTGAGCTCCTGGAGCTCAATCTTGCATAGATCCAAAGGCCAAACGCCTTATTACAACATATAATGCACATACCAACTTGGGGAATTGACCAAGAAGGACCCAAATGGAGTTTTAAGCATAGAATCAAGGGGAAAACGGGTTATACCTCAAAGGAAATGTTGAAATGACACAAAGATGGCTGATCTCCTTCTCCTCTTCTTGATCTACTCCTCTTACTCCTCAAAACCTTCAAGAACACACCAAGAACACCTCAAACTCTCAAGGAAACAAGGGAAAACGATGTAGGGGGAGTTCTGGGGGTGAATGGGGACGAGTTGGGGCGGAATGAGAGTTTAAATAGGGTGCAAACCCTTGAAACTTAGGGTTTCATCCCGCAGCGGTGACTCGCCGAGTCCAGGATGTGGACTCGTCGAGTCGCCTACTTAAAACGTGTCCTGAGTCTCGTCCCTACTCGGCGAGTCGGACCCTATGACTCGCCGAGTCCAAGGCTAAATTAGAGAAATGCCCAAATAAAATTCACATACCGGAAACCAGGTGCTACAAGTTGAGTTTATAAAAAGGATATTGTAACATTTTATAAAAATAAGTAGTTTTTATGAAATATGATTATTTTTATATAAAATTGTTATTTTATATAAACATGGAGTTTATAAAAAGATCTTGTTACAATTTATAAAGTAAGTAGTTTTTATAAAATGTGATTATTTTTATATAAATTTGATATTTTATATAAAAATAAAGTTTATAAAAGGATTTGTAACATATTATAAGAATAAGTAGTTTTATAAAATATGATAATTTTTATATAAAAATGATATTTTATATAAAAATGGAGTTTATAGAATATGATTGTTTATATAAAATAAGATATTTTATATAAAACTTATGGAAAGGCTATTAACGCTTCAAGAAAACAAAGAATTGAAGTAATATTTTTATGTCTTCAATGATATATACATACGAATTTATGTAATCTTAAAAGTATATGTATAATAGTGTATGTACAACTATATATCTGAAAGTGACAACAAAGAAATGCAAACATTGTTAAGGCTCAGAATACGAACGACGAAAAAAATCCTAGACTTAACAATTTAAGGATATTCTGTATGAGAAACACTTCATCGCTAAGAACTCAAAAACTTAGTACAATGTAACGATGTAAGTTTTCAAACCAAAATTTTCATTTTTTTTAAACACATAAAACTCATATATTATATTTCATAAAAATCATAAGTTTCTCAATGTCAACATTAATCCACAGAAAAGTCAAATCCCAGAATCCTCAACATAATCTCGAACAGGTGTGTACAATCACGTCGGTGCCTTCCCGCGATCATCGGAGGTACTTGAATGTGACAACCCGAAATTTATCCCGTCATTTTAACCTCTTCTTCCGTTAATAAGCCTCGCTTTATTAAGTTGTCCGTTAACTTTTTGGAATAGGTTAATTAAATTCGAACTTTTATTATGACTTCGTAAGGGTTAGAACAAATTAGAAACACCCTCAGTATTCCCTTGAAAAATTTTAGTTTCAACCAAGTCAAATTACGACCATTTAATTGTTGGATTAGTGTCTAAGTCTATAACTATTTTGGTATGTACTTGACCCGATGGTGCATGGTCTTTTTGGGTTGCCTTCACCAAAGCAACTTGATTGGAGAAATAAATAAAAAGAGAGAGGTTATTATGATTTATTAGTATGTTATAAGAATAATATATTAAAGGAGAAATCATATTTGTTTAATTAATATTGGTCAATAATTAATTAAGAATTAATTTTGTGATCAAGTGTAATTAATTAAACTAGAGGGGCTGAATTGTAATTATGTGATAGTTACAAAATAAGGTAAGGATTATCTTATTAATGGGTTGGACGAATCTAAGGTGATAAGGCCTTAGAATTCGACTAGGATAAGGGTTTCTAAGACTTATCTTATGGTTACTTGGTGGGCAAGCAACTAGATAAGGATAAGGACTAAAACCCTAATCTTTACACCTATATAAACCCCCTAAGGCTCATGAATTCATCCAAGACTTCCCAAGAAGTCCTAAGGACGAATTCCTACCTCTCTCCTCTCTCTTTATACCTTCTCCATTTGCTCTTGGTGTTTGTAAGCCATTAGAGGAGTGACACTTGTGACTCTAAGCCTTCCAAAGTCAATACAAGGAGATTTGGGATTGTTATTGCTACATAACAATCAAGGTAATATTATAAACCTATTCTTATGTTAATATGATTACTTATATGCTAGTATTAGGGTTTATAGTCTTGGATTCAAAGCATGTACAATAGAGAAACCTAGATCCAAGCATTAGGGTTTGTATGAGCACATAGGATGTCTTATAACCAAAACCCATCAGTGGTATCAGAGCCTAGGATGGTTTCAATTGTATTGATGCATTGTATATCTAAAAAAATTCGTTTTTTTGGTGTTCTAGAGGCTGGACTCGCCGAGTCCAGGGTGACTCGACGAGTCCAGGCTTGACTCGACGAGTCAACTCGTCAGATAGTGGTTATCTCGGGATTTCTTGCTGTTTTTACATATGGATAGTTACCTTATCATGTTAGATCAATATTAATCCGATTATATGATATATTTGACTGTATTTTTGATCTAATTGAAGATATTTATCAATTAATAAGGTAATTGTTTCCTTATAAGATAATTGATTAATTATTTTGAGTAAATTGATAAATTGTTTTGCAAGAAATCATTAAACAAATCAAATATGGATAATTATGTAATTAAATGTTAGTTTAGATTATTTGTTATTTGATCCTTGTTGTTATGAAAAGGTTCATACTTTACCCTTTAGGTTTTATAGTTTAAATTTGAACCCAAAGGTTTTGTTGTTTTGAAATTTAAATAATTGAAACCCTAATGTTTTTGAAATGTTTCAAAACTTACCCTCAAGTTTTGGAATTTAAAAGTTGATTAAAAGTTAATTAGGAATGTTAAATTCTAAAACCCTAGTAATGTTTTGAAAAGTTCAAATACACCCTTATGGTTTTATTAATTAATTCAGGAGTATAATTAAAAGAGATTTAATAAATCCATAAAAGTTTAGGTTTACAATTTAATTAAAAGTATAATTGTTAAATTTGATCACCTAATATTTTAAAAGTGTAAAATGCACCCTATACTATGTATAACATTAAAAGTCTAACATTATATATATGTATGAGTAAAAGTCAGTCTTACCGTTAGCAGGCCTCATTCACGAAGCTGGTCTATAAGGGGTGTTTAAGGAAATTGCCTATAAAATAGCGATTGAATGGGTATCCACTCTTACCCACCGCACTCTTGACTAGTGGAGGGTCGTTAGCCGAACGGGTAGGATAGGATGAAACCTTCCATTATAAGTATAATGAAATACAAAGTAACTAAATGGTTTTCAAATTCCCAATCTTAGTTACTTAGGCAAAAGTGAATTGATGCAATTCCATGAAATTGCACTTTGTGCCCTTGCGAAGATGTTAGTGGAGCGTGTGTGGTTTACCGGCACACTAAATGGTTCTAAGCAAAGGTTGCAAAGGGTGACTCAATGTTTGTCATAGTTCGGTGGAGCGTGTGTGGTTTACCGGCACATCGAATAGGTGAATGTAACATGTGAGGGCACCATGTAACTTTGCATGGTTATTCACACCCGCTTTGTGATCCTCGGCATCCCAGTCACAAACGAGAGGGGTATATCGAGATTTAAACATGCCATTGAAATGGTCAATGAATCTCAAAGGATCTAGGAGTTTTCGTAGATTTAAAACTTAAATTTATTTTTCCGTTTTCATGGTGGAAATTAGTGAATCGTCATTCATTTACCTTCAAATATTCTGCAACTAGATTACGACATCCTTTTTCTAGGTTGTAGCGTATTGTGTTGGGTCCTAGCCTTAGTATCTCATTTGGGTGATTTACTAAGGACTCAATCAATCAATCAACTAACTTGAATTTGTTTCTCCCGTTTTGTAGATGTCAAAGTTCGACAACTATGGTCTTCCCAAATCCCGTGGAACAAGCATTCCACATGAAGATGATATTCCACGATTCGATCGAGGAACAAGAAATCATGCTTCACTTCCTCCTCCTCCTCCAATTATTCTCCCTAACCCACAAGATTGTAAAATTGAAAGGTTCAATATCACTCAAGCCCTTTTGGCAAGTAAACATAAAGAAGGAAAGTCGGTGTGTGCACACGTCTTAGGGATGAAGTCACACATTCATAGGTTAAGAATGATGGGATCCATTGTCGGTGAAGAGTGGCCGTTGATTGGGTTCTTCAGTCACTTCCTAACTCGTATAGTGAGTTCGTAAGATAGTACTATATGATGAATCACGACGTGACCCTTATTGATCTCACCTATATGCTTATTGTTGCTGAATCAGCAATGGTTTGGCGCAATAGAAAAGCAAAGTTGATTGGCGAATCTGCCTTCAAGACCTCTATGGATATAGACAATGGCAATGAAAGACATGAAATGATCGAAAAGTTTGATCATAAGAGAAAGGCAATGTGTGAAGTAGTTCCATGTGTTGTTCCAAAAGAGTCAATTTGCTTTTATTGCCAAGAGAAGGGGCATTGGAGACGAAGTTGCCCTATTTACCTAAGAGATCTAAGAGATGGGAGAGTCAAAAGTATGACTACGCTTTAGGTAAAATCCACTATCTAAATCCGCTAAGTTCCTATTCATTGATTCTTAATACATGATGTGATAAGATTGCATTTGAATGTTTTGCAGGATCGGTGAAAAGAAAGGAAGCTTGATAAGAGAGCATGATGAATCTAATCACAAGAGATGGATCTCGATCGCATGGACTTGAAGATTGGATTTTGAGCTTAGATAGTTATGATAGAGTTGTTAGAAATTTTCCTTTTACATAGTTTTCAATAGATTTTGCATTGTAAGGACCAATGTTTTTCCGCTGCTTTTATAAATAAAATTTTGACTTATTTATTTATTTGTTTACTTCCTTGCAATGAAATCGTTATGAAAATTAATGTTTGCATAGTTCTACAACGAATGGATATGATTCTTAGTTATGTTATTTATGAAAATGTCGAGAATTTACCAAATAGGGAGGGTTTCTCATCGCCCAAAGTTTCAATTGGACAAAAATTTGGAATCACGCAACTTGGTTGCATGATGAATGAGAAATTTCATATTTGATAATTAGACTAATTCGTTGACAAAGTGTTAAGTGAAGGACTAGGAGATCGAGTACACAAAGTTGTGTGTTGATCAAGTTCACCATAAGAGTAACAAAGATATTCGTCATGATTTACTAAAGGTTTAGTAAATATGATTATACATACACGATTAAGTGTAATTCTCAATTGATTAAAGGGTTTAGATCAATAATAGAATGAATAAGAAGAATCAAGTAGGCGGAAAAATAAAAGTTTCTCCATTCTAAGAAGAAGGGAGAGTAGCTTTTATGCTTTATAATGGGTCTTAATGATTAAGAACCATATCTCAATTGATCCTCTAAGTGAGTCTTAGTACAATTGTATGTTTAAGAAGAGGAATCAAGGATTGAAGAAATGGTTAAATCAAGAATTCTATCATACTTCGTTCCAATAACAAGTCTTAAAGTTAAGATTGTGACAATGAGTGAAAAGTATTAAAGGTTTATAACATTCATCAAATGTGGAAAGTTGTGATGTCTTGGATAAGACAAAGGCCAACTAGGACCAATTTATGAAGTGTTTTGATAAAAGCTACACTAACTCTTGAATATTTGGTTGTCAACAAATGTTTATTGACAAGAGAATCTTATATGTCAAGGAGTTAGTGGGAGTCTTAATGGTCTTGAAAGGTTTCAAGAACAAATCAAATAAACCTTATCAATCATCACTAGAACACGAGTTGAGGTTTACAACCTATCGTGTTGACAATATTTTGATTTTGTGCTGTTCCAATTGAGTTAATTATGTATGTGAGTCCTATGAGTTCTCATTTTGAACGCATAAAAGGCAAGGCACCTTAATCAATGAAAGGTACATTGATAGGAAAAGGTGAGCTGCTTAAGCAAAGTGCAAAGTGTAATTTCATGGGTTAGCATCAGATTCATATTTTCCTAAGAAACTAAGATTGGGAATTCATAAGTGTTTAGTTACTTAGTATTTATCATTAATTCTTTTAATTAAGGGAGAATTATAGTCTTGTTAAACCCATTTGGTTAACGACCCTCCACCAGTCAAGGAAGCGGTGGGTGAGAGTGGACACCCATTAAACTGCCATTTTATAGGCAGTAACCTTATACCCCCTTATAAACTGACTTCGTAAATGAGGTCTACTAACGGTAAGACTGATTTTGTTCTTATACATATATACAACTTTTAACTATTAATATTACAATAGTATAAGGTTTGAATTTTAACTTATAAAATTCTAAGAGCTTAACTTGGAATTAAAGTATTCATGAAGGAAACTTACAAATTCCAAAACTTGATGGCAAGTTTTGAACTATTCAAAAACTTTTCAATTCCATAACTTATGAGTTTAAAGTAGTTTAATGGAAAAACTCTTCAAGTTCCATAACCTGAGGACAAGTTATGGAAGACTTTAAAACCATTTAAGAAAATAAGACTCTTCATTTTCATAACCTATGAGTTTAAAGTAGTTTAATGAAAAACTCTTCAAGTTCCATAACTTAAGGACAAGTTATGGAATACTTTAAAATCATTTAAGAAAATAAGACTCTTTATTTTCATAACTTATGGAAATCTTATGAGTTTTAAAAATCATAAATGTGACTTTTCATATATCTTGAGGACAAGTTCCAAAAAACACATTTTATGAACAACTCTTAGATTAATTTGGATTGAAAACACATTATCACATAACTTTTCTTTTAATCTTAGATAACTCATAAGAAAAAGATAATTTAAATCAAACATTTTCATGTAATTAGCCTAATCCTTAAACTAATACAAAACATGAATCTATTAACATTTATCTTTGAAAATGGATTAGCATCAACATTACCACATCAAAAATAGGTTTATAAGTTCAAAAACAGCTTAGGGTAATGTGCCGCAAGTGTGACACCTCAAATGATTCACACAACATCAAGAACACTTGGAATAACATGAAAATAAGGATATTTGTACAAAATTAGGTTTTGCCCTCTTGTGTACACACACTAGTCACACTAGTTCCACTAGTGTCATTTCATGAACCATAGACCTCTTTATATGGTGTGGAGGATTAGGGTTACATTCATGTAAACCCTAATACCCATGACCTTTCATTTCCATAGTATCCATGGGTTAAACACTCCATGGACTATCCATGAAAGCTTAGCCCAACCTAAATGAACTTGGCCCACCAACTATATATAAGAGTCCATATTTAATTAGTTCCTTTTGATCACTAAATTAATTCTTGATCGATACTAATTAAATAATATGATTTCATATTAATATATTAGAACTTATAATATATTAATATACATCATTTTTCTCATTTTGTCTATCCAATTGTTCCAATGCAATGCAACCCAAATGGACCATGCCAAGTCGGGGCGAATACATACCAATAATAATTTGGGCTTAGACATCTAATACAACATTTCCTAAGTACCAAGTTACCTAACTAAAACCTCCTGAATCTAATGTTCTTGTTAAATGCTTTAGTAATCCTTTCTTGATGAGCAACAATGCGGTTCCTGGCAAGATCCCTGAATTCATAAATAGTGTCAAGATCCTAGGCTAGGATGCTATCATTGTTCTCCTAATCTTGCAATTGTTATCTTGTTGCTGGGATTACTACTTCAGTAGGGATCACGAATTCTATTCCAAACACCAAGGAGTATGGATTTTGGCAAGTGGCTTCCTTTGAAGTGGTCCTATCTACCCATAAGACGAGAGGAAGTTCTTCTGCCCATTTACCTTTCTTTTACCCTAACCACTTCTTTAGATTATTGACTATGATCTTATTGTTGGATTCAGATTGACCGTTATCTTGAGGGTGGATAGAAGTGGACATTATCATTTTAATCCCTCAATTTATGCAAAAGTCTCTAGTCCTTTTGACTATGAATTAGGATCCATTATCGCATATGATCTCATCATGGATCCTAAACTTGGTCAGGATATTACATTTGATAAACAAGACAACTTCCTTGTCTCATACTTGAACAAAGAATTCAACCTCTATCCATTTCGAGAAGTAGCCTCTCATCACTATCATGAAAACCTTTCAACCAAGAGCTTTTGGTAGCTTGCCAACTATATCCATTCCCCATTTCATGAATGGCTAAGGGGAAATGATGGGATACAACGATTCTGCTAGTTGATGTAGGATGTTGTTATGTCTTTGGCAAACATCACATTTTTAGGCATGCAAGAAAGCATCCATTTTCATTGTTGGCTAGTAGTATCCGATCCTTAATACTTGGAGCATAAGGATATGCCACCAGTGTGGTTGTTGTAATCTCCTTCGTGTATATCTTGTAGGAATTTTGTAGCTTTGTGATCTTCTGAGCATCTAAGGTATGGACTTGCCATGGATTTCTTGTAGAGTTTTCCTTGGATCATAACAAATCGTGAGACCCTTATCTTGAATGCTTTCTCACTTTTTCTTCTCTTGGGATCGTGCCATTTTGGAGATATTCCACAATGGGTTGGATCCAAGATTTGGATTGTTGTGGAGGATCCTGGTAGTTAGGATCCTGATGAAGTGGTTGAGGGCCAGGATCCTCGATTCTTTCCATATTAGTTGTTTGGTCATGGTGATTGGGATCATCTGGTTTATTGGAGGGATCTTATGTTGCTGGGATTAGTATATAGGTTATAAGGATCCTGATTTCTAATGAGATCCTAAAGGAAGATCCTAGGTTGGCTAGCGTGTTGGCCTCAACATTTTCTTCTCTAAGGACTTGGCTTAGGCTGAAAGCTTCAAATTCAGAGGCCAACTTTTTGAGGATTTGGAGGTATAGTGCAAATCTTTTTCCTTTTACTACATAGGATCCATTGAAATGATTAGTTAATAATAAAGAGTCAACGAATACCTGAATATCCTTGATTTGAAGATCCTTATCTAGTTGTAATCCTATGATCAATTCTTCATATTCAGCTTTGTTATTGGTCTTATCGAATTCACAGCTAACTACCTGGGGTATGATGTCCCACTGTGGCGATTTTAGTATGATCCCTAGGCCTGTTCCTCTAAAGTTTGAGGATCCGTTAGTGAAAAGTGTGCATCTTCCCATGTTTTCTTCTTTCTAGATCTCCTTTCTTTCTAAGTCTGTTTCAGGTTGTGGACGATCACTAAAATCAACCACAAAGTCTGCTAGTGCTTGTGAGTTTATCGTTGATCTTGGTTCATACTTTATGTCATACATTCTTAGCTTCATAGACCACTTTTCCATCCTACCTGGCATCTATGGTTTTCTCATAACATTCTTGAAGGGGTAATTAGTTCTCACATGTATAGTGTGTGTTTCAAAATTGTGTCTTAATTTTGTGGAACCAGTTACTAATGAAAGTATTAGTTCTTCAAGATGGGAATACCTGGTCTCAGGATCCATGAGACTTTTACTTATGTACTATATGGGATGTTGATCTCCATTGAGATCCTTGGTTAAAATTGCACCTACAACATTAGAGGATACTGAAACGTGTACGAGGAGCAATTCCCCATCTAGTGGTTTCACTAGCAAGGGTGTAGAGCTTAGATAATATTTTGAGTTCCTGAAAAGCATCTTTGTGCTCTTTAGTCCACTCAAATCTTTTGCTCTTCTTCAAGATATCATAGAAAGGATTGCACCTTTATAAGGATCTTAAGATGAACCTGTTAAGTGTTGATGCTCTTCCTATTAGTCTCTAAATATCCTTCATTGAGGTTAGGGATCTTAAATCGATGATGGCTTTTATTTGCTCTGTACTTGCTTCTATTCCTATTTTAGTCACCATGTATCCAATGAACTGATGGGTTTTATACAAAAGAACATCCTTTGTGCTCATACAAACCCTAAAGCTTGGATCTAGGTTTCTCTATTGTACATGCAATTTATCCAAGACTTAAGAACCCTATATCTAGCAAACATATTTCGAGATTAACATATAAGAACCGATCTAGATGATTACCTCTTCAATAATGGCTTGAATCTCATTGTCACAACTAGGAATTCTAAGGTTTTTGTAAACATTAACAAGAGTAACATTTGTGGCTAAAACTTGAAAGCATGCATGATGTTTATTCAGTGACAACAAAATTCCATCAAACACTTCAAATGGCCAACAAAATATTGGAAACCCTAAAAATCCCAGTTTATATCCATTATGGGCTAGGATTTCCTTATTGGGCCTAATGGACCAATAAGCCTCCAATCTGACTATTTTGGGCTTAGGATCCTTAAATGGACCCTAATTTGACCCACTTTTATGAAACTTAACATTTTGGACCATAATGGACCCCAAATGAATTTGTTTACCTTAATGGGCCACAATGTGACATCCCCAAAATCATGGCCAGAAAAGACCGATTTTGTTTATGCTTTATAAAAATCAGAGTACTTCTTTTCATAAAAATGTTGCGGAATTTGTTCCCAGAAAAACACGATAAATACGTTATTAAAACATTTTCGAAGAAACGTATTTTATTTATGTTAAAACGTTTGGAATGTCATCGTCAATACAGAAACATAAGCATAAACGGAACTTACATTTATTTACACTAGTGATATACATCTCTTTAATCTCTCAGTGTAATGTGACTTCATATCAACACCTGTGATGTAAATAAACTGAGTGGGTCAGGTTGGGAAACCTGGTAAGTACATGGGGTTTTCAACCCACAATAATATAATTATTATGTTTAAACAATCAAACAATCAACCCAATTACCCATCCCCATTATCTTCTTTAGTCTTAAGGATCTACCCTAAGAATCAGCTAGTCCTCATTTATTTATTCCTAAGGATCATCCTAAGGAATCGACACGAAGTCCATCATTACCAAGGCTTATAGAATATATATGGTGAACACGTAGTCCGAAACATCTGGTAAACACTTAGTTCAAAAGTAACTAGTGAACACACTTAGTTCAAAATACCTAGTGAACACACTCAGTTCAAAGATACGTAGTGAACACACTTAGTTCAAAATACCTGATGAGCACCTAGTTCAAAAACACCTACAGGTTACGAGCTTACTATTGTTCCACCGGAACGTCTAGTATCGCCCATTGTCATCATCTATACTCCACTAGATGACTGGATCACTGACAACATTGATGTCTCCCATCGTGTTATCACAAAACAACTATTTCATCTACCCATGTTTTACCCAACACATTTTGTAGATATAAAATACATATACAGTTTAAATCATTTAAAACATGTATAAAAATCTTTCACCCAGCATAGACAGCAAGTATTCAGATAATATGCACACACAGCACATAATTTATATTAAAATACTTCATATCTATGTGTAAGATGAAAGGGACTATTCACTCACTTGATTAGGTGGCGACTAGCACTCAGACAATGCTTCAATACTCTCAAAATGATATTCCTTCGATAAAACCTAGTACCAATACCACTAGGGTTTAGTCTAACGATAACCGCGACAATTTAATTAGTCTGACTATTATTATTATTATTATTATTATTATATAAGCGTTAATAACACTAAATATAACTCATAATAATAGTCCAAATAATTATTTTAAGGACCTAATAACATTCCTATAATTATTTGAAAGCTATATTAAAAATTGCGTAAGCGTAGCACACTTACAGCGAATTTTATCGAAAATCGGAACTTAATTGGAGCAGCGTTTCGAAACCGAAAGGCTCTTTTTCTCGGGACTCCGGGAGCCTCGGTGCTTCCCTCGGGAGCTAAGGGGTTTTCGTAGGGTTTAGGGGGGTTTGGGGTTGTAGAGAGAGAAATTAGTGAGAGAAAGAAGAGGTTCTGGAGTGAAGAAGAATGGAATCCTCGGGCTTCTATTTATAGCCCAGGCTTAGGACTTACGCTGGGCGTACCGAAGCCTTACGTTGGGCGTAAGTTCGGATAAGGGTGCCAGCTTCGCACCAGCTGGCTTGCAACATCGGAAGAGGTAAGGCGAGGGTACGTGCGGCGTACTGACTCTGAATGCGGGGTGTAAGCGAGGGCGACGTGTCATCATCCGTGGCGACTCCGTGTTCAGCAATCAACGACCAGGATTAAGCCACGTCATCGGATTTGCAACAGACTTTGTAATTTCATGCTTCAACTTTAAAATTTCGTAACTTTCGCATACAAGCTCCATTTTCGACGTTCTTTATATCCACGCGAAGGTGGGAATGTACTCTACAACTTTCGTTTAGACTCCATCAGCTGATTTTGACTCGATTTTAAATTTTATATTATTAACGGGCCGGGACAGGATTGGTCCGTTAAATCCTCGTATCTTCTTCATCCGACATCCTTTTTCACCCGTCTTTTTCTCATTACGCTACTCTTAACGAGATCTTCGATTCTCGTTTAGGTCGTGTCGGCTAAAAATCACTCGATCTAATATTCGAATTTCAGGTTGTACACTACTAATCCGAAACTTCGAAAAATCATAACTTCTTCATACGAAGTCAGATTTGGGCGTTCTTTTTATCAATGTTCTGACTTTCGTTTAGATCGCTAAGGCTAAATCTTGCTCTATCGTAAATTCACTATTTACGCTTCGCGGTATCGTACCGGTTCCGTCGCGAAACTTCAACGGATCATAACTTCTTCGTTATAACTCGGATTTCGGCGTTCTTTATATGTACGGAAACCTTGTAACATATTCTACAACTTGGTTAAGGTTATTTATTCTAAATAATCTTTTGTCGAAAATTTGTTTTTTGACCCCTATTACCTTTAAATTGACTAGCCGGATCTACGGGCGTTACACACAAATCCATTCTTTTATGCAAGATTGGGCTGTAAACCCACCTAAGGGCCCAATGGGCCGAAAACCATCAAATTGGGCTTCATATTATCGGACTCAAGCACTAAAGGCCCAAACCACTTCTTTCCTTTCTCCCTCTCGGCCCAACTATATATATATATATATATATATATATATATATATATATATATATATATATAAGAGATTAAGAGAGTTGACTTATGTTACCAGCTCTTTATTACAGAACAAATAACCATGCATTTCTCATGCATCCATACACCCATCACTTCAACTCTCCCCCCCCCCCCCCCGCTCTCTCTTTTTCTTCTTCGGCAGAGAGTAAGAGGAAAACACACACACACACACACACACCACACCTTCAAACTTCCTCCAAAACTCTCTCAAGTTTTCAAGAGCAACTACTTTTTCATTTCCTCATAATTTCGAGATTTAGAGTGTTTCCAAGGGTATTTTTCACCACAATGAGTATTATTGGTAAGTTATTATCAAAAACAACACCTTCTTTCATTTTAACATCGAGAACTCCTCCTTACATAGTTTTAATCCATGATCACACCTTAGAAGCTCCAAAAGCTCGAGATCCAAAACAAGGTGTTGCTAGGACCAAAAATCTTCTTCACATCTTCTTCAAAACCGAAACAACTAAGCAAGGTGAGTTCATACCCCCTTGTTTTCAGTTTTTACTTGTTTTTGGGGGAGAATACAAGTATTATGTGATGATCTATGTCTGTTTGCATGTTATGTGTGATTTCTTCAGTTTTTGGTTGTGATAATATGAAATATTTGAGATATTTCGAGATCTATAGCAAAAAGGGTGAACGAACCATAAACAAAAACATAATAAACAACATACATCATAGATCTAAGGGTCCTTAAGTTTAAAAAGTGAAAACAAAGCCAAAGAACCTTACAAGTGTCATTTTTGCAAAAATAACAAAGATTGGGTGTAAATTGTAAATTATCAGTTTTATGGGGGTTATAAGGTGTTTATTTGTACAAAAGTTGATTTTTATGAAAAT
Organism: Lactuca saligna; assembly: GCF_052625555.1. NCBI lineage: Eukaryota > Viridiplantae > Streptophyta > Magnoliopsida > Asterales > Asteraceae > Lactuca > Lactuca saligna. The sequence goes on from NC_136419.1 coordinate 174,588,582, forward strand.
AATACTTTCAGAGGATCAAAACATAAATTTTAGCTTATTAGGCTTTAAATTGGGCCTCACGAGTTTTTGGGCCCAAGGTTGCGAAAAAATGAAGTTTTGAGGGGCTGAAATTTAAAACTTAACAAACCATGAGTCTAAAACATAAATAAACTATTTCAGGGGTTGAAAATGATTTTATTACCAAATTGGACTAAAAATGCAAAGTTTTTGATTTTGGGGTCAAAATTGTAAAACTTATGGAAATTGGGCCAAAAATGTAAAATTTTTACAAATGAAGGCTGGAAATGACAAAGGCAATAGTTTTGGACTGAAATTACTATTTAAATAAAGTTTGGGTGGAAAATGTCAAAAAAATGGTTTAAGGACCAAAAATGTCAATTTTCATAAAAAGGGACTAAAAGTGCCATTTTTAAAGAAAAAGGGGCCAAAATGGTCAATCTAAATGTTTTTGGGCCAAATAAACAATTATGAATATTTGGGTTAAAAATATCAAGCTTATAACACATGATTTTAAATATATATATATATATATATATATATATATATATATATATATATATATATATATATATATATATATATATATATATATATATATATATATATATATATATATATAGCTTCGTTATAATTCAAACGTTAAGATATTGTTTTTAAACATTATGAATAAACATTTAGCATACAACAAATACCAAAAATACGAACTTAAACTCGATAAAACATAAGCAATTCAATGGTTGGGCTTAAATACCCTCTATTCGTGCTATTGGGCCTTTGTGGCCCAATATCATGATTTTTTGGCCCGATATAATTGCACATGTTTATTGGGCCTCAGATGACCCAATTAGATGCCTAATGGACCCTCAATGGCTTTTACATGCTAGTGGGCCGTAGTGGCCCATTTGCATTGCTAATAAGGTCCAAATCAATCATATGCGTGATGGGCTAACGTGTCCGTCGCATTCTCGACAACCTATAATAACATACGTGATTAGTGGGCCCCCGTTGTCCTCTTCTCTTCGTCTGTTAGGCTTACCTTTCCTTCAAGTAAACATAAATCAGGTTGTTAAACAAGGTTATTCAATTTCATTTGGATTCATTTAGTGAGTAATAACGGGCGACACCAATAAGTGTCGGTCGTAGTCTGTAGTTATAATCAAAGTCTCCTGGAGGGAGAGCCAAAGTTTGTGTATAGATCTATACGGGGGGTGACTCCCCCACACCTAAGATGTTCGCTACAGTTAGACTCGGCCATTCTAGGGTGACAAAATCTTAATTCAATACCAGCATTCGGAAGAATGCCAAGACAGACAAATTAGTCATTATTATGCATGGTTATAACGACTCGCATAGAGATCCAATACCATCTAAGTAATCATGGGGAATCATATTCATTCGATTGTGACGATACAATAATACAAAAAAATCATACTATTCATATCGGAAAACATCGGGTTTTTCGGGGGAACAACATTATTCACTTTTACTTTCAATAACTATAATACAAGAATTTATTATGAGAAACATATCTTTTACACGTTTTGAAATCATTCACGCATATACTTATGGATCATCACACCTATTTCGTGAACAATTGTTGTTTCAGAAAATATCGGATTTTCTAGGTTTTACAAACTATACAAAACATTTTCATATCAAACTTTCTTATGAACTCACAAACATTATATATATTGACCGTTTTAAAAATAACTTGTATTCTCGGGTAATTGATAAGCTGAAGAAAATTACCAAGTATGTTAGTATGTTATGTTTTCTGACTCTCAAACAATTTATGCTATGGATATGTAATATTTAGACAATATACTTGATGTGAACAAGGTTAGTTGTAATGTATTAATGCATGGTGATGTTTATGTTATGTTTCATGTATATTCATTGTGACGATATTTCAATTTAAGTCACACGAGCCCTCGAACGTTTTTGCCGTCTGGTTTGGGGGTGTGACACTCATCAATCTTCTTTCCTTGGAGCTTAGAGTCACAAATGTCACTCCTCTAATGATTTACAAACACAATAAGCAAGAGGATGATGTTGGAAAGAGGGGAGGTGCACCAAAAACATCTAAGATCTTCTAGGGAATGCTTAGCCACGTTTTTAGGAGCCCTAGGGGTCTATTTATACTTGTGTGGGCTGCTAGGTTTCAGGAGAAACCCTAATTCTCTGCTTAGGCCTTAAGCAACCCATGGAACCTTTCTAGAAGGACTTTGGATGAAAATCATATGGGCTTCCCATAGATTTTGTCCACTCCCCTTCCCTTTAGGAATCCATAGCCCACAATGCATTTATCTTATAATTACAATAGTAGTCCCCAAAGTTTAATTAATATCTTTTAGCCGCATAATTAATTTCTTAATTAATTCTTATCCAATATTAATTAAACCATATGATTTCTCTTTTAATATATTATTCTTATAATATATTAATAAACCATAACTAACCTCTTTCTTCATAAATCATCTTATCTAGTTGCTTTGGTGAAGGCAACCCAAAAGGACCATGCACAACCGGATCAAATACTTACCAAATATAGTTATGGGCTTAGACACTAATCCAACAGTCTTCCACTTAAATAAGTCTAGTAACTATAAATGCAAGTATTATCCGATTAGCAATCGTAGCTCTCAAAGGCGCTGTCGAACTCTGATCTTATCAGTAACCTGCTCTTTAGATAAGGGATCATATATTCCTCCATTCTAGAGATTGTATAGACATGAGACATGGATTATAATCATTCTCTCAGTCTATGTGTTGTTTCCCGATTTCTGATTTATGACGACTGACAACAGACTAAAATTGAACACATCAACTTAGTCCCGGCTTGGCCAAGCGCTTAGGGTGTCATCACTAAATCATCGAGTGGCCCATAAATATCGCTTTTATCCCACTTTGGGTAAAAGGAACAGATAAACTTCGACTTGAATGCTTGCTTGTACCTATTCATCAAATCACACACAACAATATGTTTTATAACACCAAGTTACTGGGGCGTTTAGATATTGTCAATGTGCAATCGACTTCCAGAATACAACTTATGTATCTTGGTTTCAAGAATATAAGATATTATCGTCTCACCAATCACTCGTGATAAAATCCATGAAGCGATCCAAGTGAGCGTGGGTTTAATCCAATACTCTAATCTTATAGGAGCACTCATGAACCCTGCAACAAAGTTTTAATATGTCTAAAACGCTTTAGACAATCTACCATCAGATTCATGACAATCTTCTTTCATACCTACTTCCAGAGTATGAGCGACTGTGGAGGGTTTGAATAATCTTATTATTCGGGAAGTCAAAACATGCAAAGTGAAACACAAGAATAATACTAATGGTATATGGCCCCAAACCTTTGAGTATAAATAAAACATTTTTTATTTAATCACCATGCTGATTACTCATTATTTGTTGTTTCAGGTAATCAACTTCTTACTTGAATTATAACAACAGTTGTCCCATGCAACAAGCATGCACACTATGTTTACCTATGGTCCTTACTTTGTGAAATAGATCAATTGAACACATTTCTAATGATACTCATTGCACAATTCCTAATCCTAATCATTAGTATAAGAATACCAAATTCTCGCTACTATTAGAATATGTTAGATTCTAACATTTTATGTAACGGTCCTTTAGTAATGTCACAACTTCAAAGTCACCAAGACTTTGCAAATGAAATTACAAAGTACTTTGTTGGAGATTGTTACAAGACAATCCCATAGATGTGAAGTCTCACATTCAAAGTACATTCCTTTGAACATCTTTCTTGCATAAAATTTTCTAATCTAGACATAAATTCTTAACGTCCAACTCCCAATATGGAAACATTTCCATATTTGCCATATGACAACTCATTTTAAATATAATCTCATCTACTCATAATAAGTTCAATATGGTCCATCCATTAGTACACTTTCAACAGCTCACAAGCGACCAATCCTTAGCGAACCTTAGATTGTCATTGACAGTTGTTTAATTATTTTAGTCAAATCCGGTTCTAGTCCTTTTCCCTCTAAATGCCCTAGGCATTTGTAAAAATTTAGAACGGTCGAATTATTACAGCATATGCAATCGATCCTATACCCGAAGCGTATGGGACACGATTCATAATGAAAAACGTGATACTTTACCAGTTTCTTGCTATAATATTGCCATAATATTTCTATTTTCCATGTTCTCAAAATTCGAACTATGAAGAGGGATGCCGTAATCATAATCTAACTTTGAGAATGCAATTAAAATATATATCCTTGACTAAATTTGATTAAATTTTCTTGATCCAAGCCTTTAGATATCGAAACGAAGTATAATATTCTCTCCCTTAATTATAGCAATACAACTTTTCAACCCATGCAACTTTGCAAAGTGAAACTTTTGTTTTCTATAATTAATATTGCTAACTTACAACACTTTAAAATAATAATCATGCTCCTACTAACATGATTATATCCATCCCAACATAACATTTTTGCTCCCACCAGCTTTGACACGTATTCAGAAATCAGCTAAAATTCTAGAAAACAATACTTATTGACTTCCAAAGTTCATTTTGTCTAATAAGATATGCTTCGATAAGCCTTTATCTAAGCTTCTCAAACTTATACACCTTTCCTTAGATATCTCACATGTGTGTCTAAACTAATTCAGAACGTATATACTAAGTCCCAAACGTTCAGACTAATCGCCAAAACTCACAATTCAAACTATGAAGAGGGATGCCGTAATCATTATCAAATTTCAGAATGCAATTTACATAATCGCTATTTTCTTAAAATCTCTGTTAGTGAAAGCGTTTCCCCACAATCATTTTCATGATAGAGAGAAACCTTATGACACTTAGATTTTATGGTGTACGTGTTCCTATCCATGTGAATTTGTCATAACCATAATTGTAAGATAATGTTCATGACAAATCCAAACTCATATGGACAGAACTTGTTCATACTTGATTTCTTGCCATCAAGGGTCCCAACATCGCTTCCAAGTTATTTAGCAGCTCACCTATACTAGTCAACGTACTTTCATTGACCAATATGCTTGCCTTGTGTAGTCAATTGAGAACTCGTAGAAATCATATGCATAATCAACTCAACTGGATTGGCATAGAAACAAGAATATGTCAACACGATAGGTTACAAACCTAAAGTCGTGTGCTAGTGTTTAATAACAAGTTTACTCTTGATTAGTTCTTGAAACTTTTCAAGATCTTTAGGACTCCCACTGACCTCTTGATATATAATATTCTCTTGTTAAGAAAACATTTATTGACAAACAAATATTCAAGAGTTAGTGCGGATTCTTATCAAGACAACCACTACACACAATTGGTATTAGTTGGTCTTTGTCTCATCTAAGACATCACAATTTACCAATTTCAAGTGTGCAAGAGTAAGAAAAACAATTTTCTACTTCACATTTGAAGAGTGTGTTAGAACTTCTTAAGATGTGTCACTCAATTAACAATCTTGGAGTACGATTCTAAGACTTAATTTTGGAACGAAGTATGACTCATTCTTTTGATTTAACCATTTAAACAATTTCCGATTCCTCTTCTTAGCCATACTAGTGCACGAAGATCTCCTTAGAAGATTAATTGAGATATGGTTTCATAATCAACAAGATGATCATAAAACACGATACAAAAGTACTCTCCCTTCTTCTTAGATTGGAAAAACTTTCATCTTTCTGCCTAATTAATTCTTCTTATTCGTTCTGCCATTCATTGAAACTTTTTAATGATTCATAATTATACTTAATCTTGTAAGCATAACCACATTTACTAGACTTTTAATAAATCATGACGAATGATCTTATTGTTCTTTGTGGTGGACTTGACTAGTGCACAACATTGTGTAAAAGTTTTCCTAGTCCTTCACCTGACTCTTTGTCAAGGAATTACTCTTAATTTTCCAAATATGAAGGTTCTCATTCATCATACAATACAAGTTGTATGATTCCGAGTTTCTGTCCAATTGAAACTCAGGCGACAAGAATCTTTCCCTATTTGGTAAATTCTCGACATTACCAGAAATAACATAACTAAGAATCACATCCATTTCAACATTGCTAAAACTAGAAATACACAAACGTCAATTTTCATTCATGCCATTGCAAGGAAATATATAAATAAGACAAAACCAAAATTTATTTTATTTATAGAAGGTGCGGAAAAATTTGTCCTTACAATGCAAATCAAATGAAAACTACTCTATTACATATTCTTAAGTAATCTATCACAACTCTCTAAGTAGCAACTAAACATCCGATCATCGAATCATGTGATCAAAATCCATTTCTTCGCGATCAGACTCAACACGCTTCTTCCTTTAAGTTTCCTTTCTTTTCTTCGATCATACAAAACACCAAATGTAATCTTATCACATCATGTATTTAGAATCTCTAAATAGGAACTTAATAGAGTTAGATAGTGGATTTACCTGAAGCAGAGTCATACATATTGACTCTCCCATCTCTTAAATCTCTCAGGTAGTCAGGGCAGCTTCGTAACCAATGCCCCTTCTTTCGGCAGTAGAAACATATGGATTCTTCTAGAATGGTACACATGACTATCTCAGACTCAGCCTTTCTCTTGCATAGAGAAAACTTTTCTGGACTTCCAATGTTGCAATTGCCCATAGAAGGTTGGGACATTGATTTTTTAGACAAATTTGCTTGACAAATGCGCCAACTCATTTCTGATTCAACATCAATAATCAAATAAGTCAAATCAATGAGGGTTACATCATGTGTTATCATATAGTACTCTCTAACGAACTTACCATATGATCTGGGATGTGACTGAAGAACCAAGTCAACAACCAACTTTCCCGAGACATCGACACCCAACATTCCCAATCTATCAATATGCAACATCATATCCAAGACATGAGCTCATACTGACTTTCCATCTTCGTGTCTTTTCGCCAACAGGGCTTGAGTGACCTTGAACTTTTCAAGTCTTCGAACACGTGGGTCAGGGAGACCAATAGGAGGAGGTGGAGGAAGTGAAGCATGATTTCCATTTCCATAATCCAATCGTGGAACATCATCTTCAAGTGGAAAACCTTTTCCAATGGATTCAGGAAGACCATAGTTGTCAGACTTTGACATCTAAAAAACAGGATAAAATTCAAGTTAGTTGATTGATTCCTTAATGAAACACCCAAATGAGATATTAAGGCTAGGACCAACCACAATATTCTACAACTTGGAAGAGGGATGTTGCAATCCAAATTGCAGAACATTTGAATGAAGATTCACGAATTTTCCACCATGAAAAACAAAAAAGAGATTATGTTTTAAATGTATTGAAAACTCCTAGATCTTTTGAGATTCATTGAACTTTTCAATGACATGTTTAAATCTCGATTGTGCCCTTCATTTGTGACTAGGATGTTGAGGATCACAAACAAGTTGTGGATAACCATGCAAATTAGTTTGGTACTCTAGATGTTACGAATCACCTAATCAATATGCCGGTTAACCACACACGCTTCATTGATCTATGATAAACATCAAGCTACCCATTGCCATCCTTCATTGGCCCCATATTAGTGTGCCGGTTAACCACACACGCTCCACTAATCGACCAATAAGGGTGCAATGTGCAATTTCATGGATTTGCACTAATTCCACATTTCCCTAAGGTAACTAAGATTTGGGAATTTATAAAAGTGTTTAGTTACTTCGTATTTCTTTATACTTATAATGGAAAGTTGTGTCCTATCCTACCCGTTCGGCTAACGACCCTCCACTAGTCAAGAGTGCGGTAGGTAAGAGTGGATACCCATTTAATCGCCATTTTATAGGCAATTTCCTTAAACACCCCTTAGAGACCAACTTCGTAAATGAGGTCTACTAACGGTAAGACTGACTCTTTACTTATACATATATAATATTAGACTTTTAATTTTATATATAATATAAGGGTGTATTTTACACTTTTAAAATACTAGATGGTCTAATTTAATAAATTACACTTTTAATTTAATTAAATATAAACCATATCATTATGGATTTATTAACTCTGCTTTAATTATACATTTAATTAACTTAATAAAACCATAAGGGTGTAATTTGAACTTTTTCAAAAACTAGGGTTTTAGAATTTAATATTTCAAAATTAAACTTTTAATCAAAATTTTAAATTCCAAAACTTGAGGACAAATTTTGAAACTTTTCAAAACATTAGGGATTTAGAATTTAAATATTTCAAAATTAAACTTTTAATCAAAATTTAAATTTCAAAACTTGAGGGCAAGTTTTGAAACTTTTCAAAACTATTTAGATCAAATTTCAAATAATTAAATTAATCAAATAATTGGTAATTATCTAAATTTGACCTATTTCAATTTCATACAAGATAATTCAAATCAAAACTACAAATAATTAATATTTATATTATAAAACAAGTAATTATCTAAATTTTGACAATTATCTACTATTTTGGTAAGGATAATCACCAAATACTGATAAAATTTGGATTTTGTTAATGAAAAACGTTTTTAATAATTATCTATCATCAAAATCAGCCAAAATCTGGAAAAAAAATCCTGAAATATCCTCTGTCTGACCCCTGGACTCGCCAAGTCAAGCAGACTCGTTGAGTTCATCCACTGACTCACCGAGTAAGGTTGGGCAGAGGGTAGAAAAACAATTTTCAGTAAGATGAACATACGAGGCATCAATACAATAAAAACTAATCAAGGCTCTGATACGACTGATGAGTTTTATACAAAAGAACATCTTATGTGCTCATACAAACCCTAAAGCTTGGATCTAGGTTTATCTATTGTACATGTAATTCATCAAAGACTTAAGAACCCTAGATCTAGCATACATATTTCGAGATTAACATATAAGAACAAATCTAGATGATTACCTCTTCAATAATGGCTTAAATCTCATCAATCTTCTTTCCTTGGAGCTTAGAGTCACAAATGTCATTCCTCTAATGGTTTACAAACACCACAAGCAAGAGGGTGATGTTGGAAAGAGGGGGGAGCACCAAAAACGTCTAAGATCTGATAGGGAATGCTTAGCCTTGTTTTTGGGAGCCCTAGGGGTCTATTTATACTTGTGTTGGCTGCTAGGGTTTCAGGAGAAACCCTAATTCTCTGCTTAGGCGTTAAGCAACCCATGGGACCTCTCTAGAAGGCCCTTGGACGAAAATCTTATGGGCTTCCCATAGATTTCATCTAATCCCCTTCCCTTTAGGAATCCATAGCCCACAATGCAATTATCTTATAATTAAAAGATTATTCCCCAAAGTTTAATTAATCTCTTTTAGCCACATAATTAATTTCTTAATTAATTCTTGTCCAATATTAATTAAACTATATGATTTCTCTTTTAATAAATTATTCTTATAATATATTAATAAACCATAACTAACATCTTTCTTCATAAATCATCCTATCTAGTTGCTTTGATGAAGGCAACCCAAAAGCACCAAACCGGATCAAATACTTACCAAATATAGTTACGGGCTGAGACACTAATCCAACAGGAACTTGCCTGACCTCATTCCAAAGTGGCACTTGGAAGGGTTCAACTTCATGTTAAATTTGTCTAGTATGTTGAAGGCATCTTCAAGATCCTTGAGGTGATCCTTAGCTTTCTTTGATTTTACCACCATATCATCAATGTTGACTTCCATAGTGTCCCTTAGTTTATCCTTGAACATCCAGTTGACTAACCTTTGGTATGTTGCACCTGCATTTTTAAGACCAAATAGCATTGCAATATAGTAGTATATACATGTTGGGGTAATGAATATGGTATCCTCTTGGTCAGATGGTTCCATTTGGATTTGTTAGAATCCCACCGATGCATCCATAAACGTTAGTAGTGCATGGCCAACTATAGATACTATCACTGAGTCTATGTGTGGTAAGGGAAAAGGATACTTAGGGAAAACCCTATTTAGATCCGTATAGTCCACACATATTCTCCATTTTTCATTTTTCTTCTGCACGACAACCACGTTGGCTAGCCATCTTGAGAACTTAACTTCCTTGATCATTCTTGTTTTGAGGAGCTTTTCTACTTCTTTTTGGAGGATATGGTTTTTTGCGGGTGTAAAATTTCTTCTATTTTGGTGTATTGGTCTGAAAGAAGGATCAATGTTAAGTTTATGAGTTATGATATTCTTTTATATACCTATCATATCCTCATGCTTCCAGGCGAATGTTTTGCTTCTATCTTTTAGGAACTTTATTAGTTCCTGTTCGAGTCGTTCTGGCAGTGAAGATCCTATCAGGATTTTGGCTTCAGCATCCTCGAGGTTTAGGGGCATTTCCTTTACATCCTATTCTCTTGTCTCCAACACACGTCGTGCACCTACTTTAATTGATATTCTTTGTGGTATTGTTGAAGATTTCATCGATGTATTGTAGCATTCCTTGGATTCTTGGTGATCACCTATGATCTTTATTGTCCCTCACGAAGTGAGCATTTTGACACATTGATGGTATGTTGAGGGGACAACCTTCATATCGTGGATCCATGGTCTACCTAGTATAACATTATAAGAGGAAAATGTATCGATTACAAAAAAGCGTTGTATGAAGTTTACCCCCTTTGTGTAATATCTAGATTTATTTCGCTGACGATATGTTTTGTTTCATCACTAAATCCAATCAGTACTGAGGATCTTTTGACTATTTCACCTTTGGGGATGTTCATCCTTTTTAGAGTGTCTAGGAGTATGATGTTGACTGAGGATCCTCCATCAATAAGGATCCTTTTGACAAAACGGTTAGCAATGTAAAGAGTGATTAACAAGCCATTGTGATGAGGATCATGGACGTCTATTCCATATGTTTCATCATAGGTAATTTTCCTTCTCGTTTGTGATCAATGTGTTTTCATGTGGCCTTTTTTCTTTCTCCATCTTCGACACTTTAGCATGTCTTTTTGCTGTAGAATAAGAGGTGCCAAAAATGTCAGATCCTCCAGAAATTACATTGATTACCTTAACATCTGCAGGAGAGGATGTTGGTTTTTCTAGGATCTTATGAGGATCCCGGTCCTTCTCTTTGGATCTTTCCTTTCTTCTTCTGATGATCTCCAATACACATACGTATCCCAACTTCCCCCGAAATCCAATACACATGCTCGGAGCATGTCCTCGAGCGTCTAAATCGTCCGCTCACTCTGTCCGTCTATCTGGGGGTGATATGTGGTACTAAAATGTAGCCTAGTACCCAGCTCCTCATGAAACTTATTCCAGAATCTGGAAGTGAAACGTACATCCCGGTCTGAGACAATCGAGATCGGCACCCCATGCCGAGATACCACTTCCCTCACATACATCTCTGCTAACTTCTCTACGGAAGAACTCTCGCTGATAGCAAGGAAATGAGCGCTCTTCGTCAACCTGTCCACAATCACCCAAATTGCATCAACTCCCCGAGCAGTCCTTGGCAATTTGGTGATGAAATCCATGGTGATCTGTTCCCAGTTCCATTCAGGAACCTCCAACGGCTGCAACTTACCATGCGGTCTCTGGTGTTCGGCCTTAATCCTATGGCAGGTTAAGCACCTCTCAACAAACCACGCAACATCCCTCTTCGTACAGGGCCACCAATACTCCCTCCTTAAATCCAAATACATCTTAGTGGCCCCATGATGGATCGAGAATTTCGACCGATGAGCCTCTTCCATCAAAATGGTACGCGTTCCTCCCACAAACGATACCCAAATACGCCCCTGAAAAGTCATAAGCCCCGACCATCGATAACGAACTCCGATACCAACCCAACAACTCGCTCTCTCTTCTGGTTTTCTGACCTCACTACCTCAGCCTGTGCTCCTCGAATGGTGTCCAACATCGGAGTCACCACGGTCAATCACAAACATAAATCTCGCAACGGGGCGCTCTCCGCCCTGCGACTTAGGGCGTCAGCTACCACATTAGCCTTGCCCGGATGGTACAGGATCTCACAATCGTAATCCTTAACCACATCCAACCACCTTCTCTGCCGCATATTTAGGTTGGGCTGATCCATTAAATACTTCAAACTCTTATCGTCCGTGTATATCGTACACCGAACCCCATACAAATAGTGGTGCCAAATCTTGAGGGCGAACACCACTGCCCCCAACTCTAGGTCATGGGTGGGATACCTTGTCTCATGAGGCTTCAACTGCCTCGATGCATATGCTATCACATGCCCTCTCTGCATCAGCACCGCTCCCAACCCCAAGATCGATGCATCACAGTATACAACAAAGTCCTCCATTCCCTCCGGGAGGGCTAACACCGGGGCCTCACATAACCTTTGGCGAAGTGTCTCAAAGGAGGCCTGCTGCTCGGGGCCCCATGAAAAAGCGACACCCTTCCAGGTCAACCTAGTGAGTGGCACTGCGATCTTAGAGAAATCCCTGATAAATCTCCGATAATAACCGGTCAGCCCTAGAAAACTCCTGATCTCGGAGGGTGACCTCGGCACCTCCCAACTCATCACCGCCTCAACTTTGGCTGGATCGACCAATATCCTTTACTGGTTAACAAGATGTCCTAGGAACTGGACCTCTCGCAACCAGAAATCATACTTGGAGAATTTGGCATAAATCCTCTCCGATCTCAGAACTCCGAGGATCTCCCGAAATGCTCCTCATGCTGCTCTCTAGATCTCGAATATACCAAAATGTCATCAATGAATACAATCACCGACCGATCCAACATCGGCCTGCACACCCGATTCATGAGATCCATGAACACTACCGGGGAATTGGTGAGTCCGAAAGGCATCACCACAAACTCATGATGCCCATAACCCATCCTAAACGCTGTCTTCTGGACGTCCTCATCTCGCACCCTCACCTGATGGTATCCAGACCTCAAATCGATCTTGGAGAACCAAGATGCTCCCTGCAACTGGTCGAACAAACTGTCGATCCTCGGTAACGGGTAACGGTTCTTGACCGTCAGCTTGTTCAACTCCCGGTAATCAATACACATCCGGTGTGAACCATCCTTCTTCTTGACAAACAGAATAGGCGCTCCCCACGGCGAGCTGCTTGGCCGAATAAACCCTTTCCCCAGCAGCTCCTGAAGCTGCGAGGATAACTCTTGCATCTCTGGAGGTGTAAGACAATAAGGCACCTTAGCGATAGGCGCGGCCCCCGGGACCAAATCAATACCGAACTCTACTTGCCTCACGGGAGGCACACCCGACAACTCCTCTGGAAAGACATCCAGGAACTCACGCACAATAGGAACCTCCTCCACCGACCTCGGCCTCTTGGAATCAACCCGCGTATCCAACACGTATGCCAAAAAACCCTTACAACCCTGTTGCAGACACTGCCTCACCGTAGCGGCCGAACAAAATGTTGATCCAGAACGGGTACCCTCACCGTATACTGTAAGAACTCCCCCACTAGGGTCTCGTATGGTCACTAGCTGCCACTCGCAGTCGATAACCGCACCGAACCTGCTCAAATGGTCCATGCCCACAATGACACAGACATCCCCCATGGCAATAGGAACCAAATCAATCGGGAACTCAACACCGAAAATCTCGAGTACGCACCCACGGATCACCTCCGTGGCATATATCACCTTCTCGTCAGCTATGGAAACTCTCAGAGGCCGATTCAGTGCCTCGCGACTAACACTGATGTGCTGACTAAAAGCCAAAGATACAAAAGACCGACTTGCACCCGAGTCAAATAAGACCAAGGTAGGTACAAAATTCACAAGAAAAGTACCCACGCATAACATAATATAAGCATAATATCTCAACATTACAATAAATACACGAAAGAATACATACCAGCCACGACATCAGGCGCTGCGCGGACCTCCTCCCCGGTCAACTGAAACACTCTCCCACGTGCCCTCGGCGCCTCGGCCCTCACTGGCCGACTCTCGGTAGCTCTGATGGCGGCAGGGGCAGATCCTTGAAGTGCTCCCTGAGCTGATCCCCCCAACTGCGGACATTCCGCCTTCCGGTGTCCGGTTTGGTTGCAGTGAAAACATACTGCAAACCCCTTGGGGCAGTCCTTGGCCATATGCCCCTCCTTGCCACATTTGTAGCAAGATCCAGCTCTACATACTCCATCATGACCCTTGCCGCACTTTCCACAAGTGCGGCCCTTCTGGCTCCCTGATTTGGGATCAGCGGGCTTCGCCCGCTTGGCTGCCGGCTGGAATTGTGCCAGTCGCTGATCCCTCCCCTGAGACTCAGCCTCCTCCCTAGCCTGAGTCTCCAGCTCGATCTCCCTCTTCCAGGCATTTGCATGAAGCTCAGCAAATATCCGGTATGAGGAGTTCGCCATGAACTCCCGAATGTCTCGCCTCAAGATACTTAAATACCGGCTCATACGTTCCTGCTCAGTGGACACGTGCTCAGGGCAGAACATCGCCCTCTCGTGAAACATCCTGGTAATCACCGTAACAGACTCAGTGCCCTGCTTGAGGGTCAGAAACTCATGGGCCAAACGCTCCCTCTCCACCTGGGGAACCTACTCATCTCGGAACATGGCAGTGAACCTCTCCCAGGTCACCGACGTAAGCTCAGCAGGCGAAAAGTGTGCTGTGACAAACTTCCACCAGTCCTTCGCTCCCAAGCGAAGCTGGTTCAGCGTGAACCGTACTCTCAAATGCTCAAGAGATGAGCAAGTGAAGAAACACCCCTCTATGTCAGAAATCCATCTCATAGCCGCCACCGGGTCCTGGGTCCCATCAAACTTTGGTGGTTTCGTGTTGCTGAACTCCCGGAACAGCAACGCATCACCACCTTGCGGCCTCGCAGCAGCAACAGTTGCAGTGGCCGCCGCAACAGCAGCCTCAGAAAGAGCAGCATAACGCTCGTCGAAAGTCTCAATCAGCGCGGTCTTAATAGACCCAAACATCTCTGGTATCTCTGCCCTGATGACCGCAGCCACCTCCTCCTGAATGATCTGACGGATCTCCTCATCACTAGCCCCGACGCCCTCCGACATATGATGTGTCCTCACCATGATCAACCTCTGAAATACAACATATGATAAATTAGAATCCGCTCGAGCATACTCACACTCGACAACTCATCCCTCCTTGATCCTTGGCATTCCGAAGATTCTTACTCAGACTGTACACCGCCCCGGTGCTTTCAGTAGTACGGGCCCAATACTACTGTCCACACCGTTTCAGTATACACCCCAAATCCTCCTCTTCGAATCCCAATTTCCAAGTACTCTATCACTTTCTAACAGATCTCTCACAAGCTCCTCGCTGCTACCTATTCTCTCTCAAGCATCTCACAGCAGCTCACCTCTTCCTAGGCTAAGGCATCACAAATCAGGGCACTCTAGTCCTAATAGGAATACCTAGCCTACTTTAGCAAGAGAATACATCATAACAATCTCATAAACATATAATATAAGGGTATTTTGGGAAATCACCGTTCGGAAGCTGACTGATCGTACACACGTTTCTCCTCTGAATTTCTCTAGAAATCTTTTACTTTTAGAAAATTTGGTTTTCTTTTTGAAAATATTTTCCAAATCCTTAGTTTGAGTTCAAATACTCCCGAAGGTGTACCCGAATCCCTCAAACCAAGGCTCTGATACCAACTTGTAACACCATAAATTTCAAAACAATTTTTTTAAATTTTATAAAACATAATTCACTTAATATTCATAAAACAACCATATTTGAACATTCAATCCAAGTAATACAAAAAATCCCAAGATCTCAAAAATCATAAATCCCATGCGTGTGTACTCATCAAGTCGGCGCCTTCCCACGGTCGTCACTAGTACCTGAAAGAAATAACACCAAACACTGTAAGCACAAAGCTTAGTGAGTTCTCCAAAATACCACATATAACACATATTAGCCACTCAAGGCTATAACTCTGTGGGTCCGTGCACCCAAACGCTGTGAACCCTCAGGTTCTAACTCTGTAAACATGCACAACATAAATCACAAAGAATAATGCAGCGCAACACATAACATATAAATATAGCATACATGTGACATCCCCATTTTCACGGCCAGAAAAGACCGATTTTGTTTATGCTTTATAAAAATCAGAGTTCTTCTTTTAATAAAAATGTTGCGGAATTCGTTCCCAGAAAAACACGATAAATACGTTATTAAAACATTTTCGAAGAAACGTATTTCTATTCATTTTAAAACGTTTGGGATGTCATTGTCAATACAGGAACATAAGCATAAACAGAACTTACATTTATTTACACTAGTGATCTACATCTCTTTAAATCTCTCAGTGTAAAGTGACTTCGTTTCAACACCTGTGATATAAATAAACTGAGTGGGTCAGGTTGGGAAACCTGGTGAGTACATAGGGTTTTCAATCCACAATAATATAATTATTATGTTTAAACAATCAAACAATCAACCCAATTACCCATCCCCATTATCTTCTTTAGTCTTAAGGATCTACCCTAAGAATCAGCTATTCCTCGTTTATTTATGCCTAAGGATCATCCTAAGGAATCGACACGAAGACCATCATTACCAAGGTTTATAAAATGTATCTGGTGAACACGTAGTCCGAAACATCTGGTAAATACTTAGTTCAAAAGTAACTAGTGAACACACTTAGTTCAAAATACCTAGTGAACACACTCAGTTCAAAGATACGTAGTGAACACACTCAGTTCAAAAATACCTAATGAGCACCTAGTTCAAAAATACCTACATGTTACGAACCTGCTATTGTTCCACTGGACCGTCTAGTATCGTCCATAGTCGTCATCTATACTCCACTAGATGACTGGATCACTGACAACACTGATGTCTCCCATCGTGTTATCACAAAACAACTATTTCATCTACCCATGTTTTACCCAACACATTTTGTAGATATAAAATACATATACAGTTTAAATCATTTAAAACATGTATAAAAATCTTTCACCCAGCATAGACAGCAAGTATTCAGACAATATGCACACACAGCACATAATTTATATTAAAATACTTCATATCTATGTGTAATATGAAAGAGAACTATGCACTCACAACACGTAAATTATATAATAAATACTTCATATCTATGTGTAAGATGAAAGGGAACTATGCACTCACAACACGTAAATTATATAATAAATACTTCATATCTATGTTTAAGATGAAAGGGACCATGCACTCACAACACGTAAATTATACAATAAATACTTCATATCTATGTGTAAGATGAAAGGGACCATGCACTCACCTGAGAAGGTGGTGAGTCGGTACTCGGACAGCGCTTCGTTTACTTTAAAATAATTTCCTTCGACGAAACCTAGTATTATCACCAATAGATTTTAGTCTATTATTCTCCGAGACTAATTAATAGTCTAGCTATTATTACTATTATATAAGCGTTAAAAAAATACTTATATAACCCATAATAATAGCCCAAGTATTTATTATATGTTCTTAATAATGTTAATATAATTAAATAAAAACTGTATTAAAAATAGTGTAGGCGTAGCTCACTTACAACGGGCTTTATAGAAAACCAGGCTTTGCTTGGAGCAGCGTTTCCGAGCCGAAAAGCTCTTCTTCTCGGAGCCGTCGAGCACTCCGGGGCTTCCGCCTCGTGCTAGGGAGGTTCCCTAGGCTTTTCGGGGGATTTCGGGGCTAGAGAGAGTTTCTAGAGAGAGAGTAAAGAGAAGAAAGAATGGGAAAGGTGTGAAGAAAATGAGGGCCGACTTTGGGAGAAAGCAATGGCCAAGATTGTGCCACATCACCCATTTTCGCACAGCACACTTCCGACTTCTAAAATCCGTAACTTTCACATACGACCTCCGTTTTTGACTTTTTTTATATCCACGCGTAGGTAAAAGTAATATCTACAACTTTCATTTTGACTCCGTCGGCTAATTCTCGACCGATCTTAAATTTAATAGTACGAGGCGTTTAGACTGTTAAATGACCGCGAAGAATTCGTAACTCCTTCATACGGACTCTGTTTTCGTCTGTCTTTTTACCGTTGAGTTCCTATTAATGAGATCTTCAACTCTCATTTAGGTCGCATAAGCCAAAAACCGCTCGAACTAAAATTCGAGTTTCGGGCTGTACACTACTAAGCCGAATCTTAGAAAAATCATAACTTCTTCATACGAAGTCAGATTTGGGCGTTCTTTTTATGGATTTTCTCGGTTTAACATATTATACGAATTTCGTTTAGATCACTAAGGCTAAATCTTGCTCTATCGTAAATTCACTTTTTACACTTCCCGGTGTCGTGCCGGTTCCGTCGCGAAACTTCGAGGAGTCATAACTTCTTCGTTATAACTCGGATTTCGGCGTTCTTTATATGTACGGACACCTTGTGAAATATACTACAACTTGGTTCAAATTATTTATTCTAAATAATATTTTGTCGGAAAGTCATTTTCGACCCCTATTATCTCTAAATTGACTAGCCTGGATCTACGGGCGTTACAATTATCTCCCCCTTAAGATGATTACGTCCCGGAATCATCAACGAAACATGGCAGTATAATGAATCCATACATTATCTCTTCATCCTAGGTAGTAACTGTAACTTCTATGTTGCTTCTAACAGGTATCTAACTCTTGGATTCCTTGATTGCAGGCGGTGCTTGGTCTTGCACCTGTTCGTTAGATTTTAGTCATGAATTTCGTGTCACAAGCTCATTCTTTATCAAAGACACCTTCTTCTTCTTAGGACAAGTTAATTTTATTGCTACAATTGATCGAGGTGTCATATTCTAATGACCTATTATCGTCCGTAACAAAGCTTAGACTCAGGTCTCTTAGAGTCAAATTCCGGAATGAAATATGCCTTCCTTCATGGTCTAATGTGATATAATCACATTTTAACATGTAGCATTTCTAGCTACCAACTTTTTTTAACAACGAACGCGATACATCTATTGATCGCTTTGATTTCAATCATTTGGTTTAAGTCGGACGCTACATCAAACTTGGTTCTCTGAACCACGTAACCTACTCATCGTAGTCGGACTCAATGTGATAAGACCACTAGAGTCGGGATAACAACAATTTTCTTAGTCATTACCGAAACAATGGTAACGATATACTTGAATAAAACGAAATCAATTACTAGCTTCTTGGTAACCTTGTGACTTTCCCTGATCCAAGCGTGAGTCCTGTGCTTCCGGTAGCATATGCATCTACTACCTTTCACACCTACTCATACTCGTCCCAAGTATTGTCTCACAGTTTTCCAAGTCACCATTCAAGAAAATCACATAACAATTTAACACACCAGATAACAAAACGAAGATTTTATTATTTCTTGAAACTATTACATAGGTGTTCAAGTTCACCCTGGACTATGCCTCTAATAGGCTACATCATACGATACTATGGCTACTGCATAACTTGATCTTCGGATATGAAGTCCTCATCCTTGATTCCTTGCACGGTTTTCTGCTTCGTCGAGGATCATGTGAAATGCCCTTGGCCTCGGTGGCGTTTCTGGTCTTGCTACTTTATTTTTATTTGGGAAATTCTTTGAAAGATGCCCCCCTTCTTTACAATCATAACACAACCTCTTGTTGGATGTACACTCATTGGCGTAATGCCCAAACTTTCCACACTTGAAACATGTCACCTCTTCGCCGCATTTTCCAAAGTGTTTCTTCTTGCATTTATCACACCATCTTGCTTCACCTCCTCCTCCAGGCTTCGAGAATTTTCTCTCCTTGTTGGACCTTGAAGATCCTTCAAACTTCCGCTTCTCTCCTGCCTTATCTTTTTCTAGACCATTTTCCCTTATCTGCGCCTCTACATTCTTAGCTGCCCTAACAGCTGTTTTCAAGGTAGTTGTCATTTTGACCATTGGGCCAAAGTCAGTGGGTAATCCATTAGCAAACCTATCAATCTTGGAGAGTTTAGTAGGCACCAAGTAGGGAAATAGCTTCATCCTCTCGACGAATGCGGTGGCATACTCATCAACACTCATCTTCCCTTTCTTCAGGTTCTGAAACTCGTTGTTTAGGTCTATCAGATCTATCTCTGAGCAGTACTGCATTTTCAACTGTTCCAAGAACTCTTCCCATGAGATCCTTAAGGCTTCTCCTTGTGGCATCGTATCTGCCAATAGCTTCCACCAGCTCAAAACTCCAGTTTTCAGTTGTCTTACAGCGAAGACGGTCTTCTGTTTCTCGCTACAGTCACAACCCTCAAGCACCATCTCCATCTCGGAGATCCAATCCATAATCTCAACAAGCTTTGGGCTTCCTGAGAGACTTGGTGGTTTTGCACCCAAGAAATTCTTGTACATTCGCCCGTCCTTGTCGTTTCTCCTCTTCGGGCCATCCCTTTGATCACCTTGAGTCCCCACTTGACTCACTTGGCGGCTGTAGTTCCCTTCCTCCGATTGCTCGGGAATCAGCTCGGGTTGCTCAGTAGGCTTAGTAGGTTCATCCCTATTCAACATCCGCCTCATTTCTTCCCTTTGTTAAGCTAGCATAACCCGAATCATGGCTTGAACTCCAGCCATGGTGACTGGCTCAGGTGCAACTTCTTCTACAACAGGTATTTTCTGAACTACTGGGGGTTGGTTCCTATTCTCATTTGCATTCACGTTTCCGCTACGGTTCCTTGCCATCTTGATCTATATACCGAATAAGGTGAATCTAGATCTTTATTTAGGATTGACGTTTAAATCATCCTTATCACTCCGAAACGTTTACATGCTAGTTCTAATATCGTAGTCGTACGTTTAGAATCCTAAACACGTAAGGTTTCCAGATCCGGTCGGCAACAGACCATAGATCCGAATAAATAACAGCATATAAGGCATAAACCATTTAGCACATAAAAGCATTTTAGGCATAATTCCTAAAATAATCTAGTGCTCACACCTCACAATCATTGCTTAGCATTCTAAGTTTAAGTCTAGAAATAAATCCATATTCCTAGTTCGCTTAAACTAATGCTCTGATACCAACTGTGACATCCCCATTTTCACGACCAGAAAAGACTGATTTTGTTTATGCTTTATAAAAATCAGAGTTCTTCTTTTAATAAAAATGTTGCGGAATTCATTCCCAGAAAAACACGATAAATACGTTATTAAAACATTTTCGAAGAGACGTATTTCTATTCATTTTAAAACGTTTGGGATGTCATTGTCAATACAGGAACATAAGCATAAACAGAACTTACATTTATTTACACTAGTGATCTACGTCTCTTTAAATCTCTCAGTGTAAAGTGACTTCGTTTCAACACCTGTGATATAAATAAACTGAGTGGGTCAGGTTGGGAAACCTGGTGAGTACATAGGGTTTTCAACCCACAATAATATAATTATTATGTTTAAACAATCAAACAATCAACCCAATTACCCATCCCCATTATCTTCTTTAGTCTTAAGGATCTACCCTAAGAATTAGCTATTCCTCGTTTATTTATTCCTAAGGATCATCCTAAGGAATCGACACGAAGTCCATCATTACCAAGGCTTATAAAATGTATCTGGTGAACACGTAGTTCGAAACATTTGGTAAACACTTAGTTCAAAAGTAACTAGTGAACACACTTAGTTCAAAATACCTAGTGAGCACACTCAGTTCAAAGATACATAGTGAACACACTCAGTTCAAAAATACCTAATGAGCACCTAGTTCAAAAATACCTACATGTTACGAACCTGCTATCGTTCCACTGGACCGTCTAGTATCGTCCATAGTCGTCATTTATATTCCACTAGATGACTGGATCACTGACAACACTGATGTCTCCCATCGTGTTATCACAAAACAACTATTTCATCTACCCATGTTTTACCCAACACATTTTGTAGATATAAAATACATATACAGTTTAAATCATATAAAACATGTATAAAAATCTTTCACCCAACATAGACAGCAAGTATTCAGACAATATGCACACACAGCACGTAATTTATATTAAAATACTTCATATCTATGTGTAAGATGAAAGAGAACTATGCACTCACAACACGTAAATTATATAATAAATACTTCATATCTATGTGTAAGATGAAAGGGAACTATGCACTCACAACACGTAAATTATATCATAAATACTTCATATCTATGTGTAAGATGAAAGGGACCATGCACTCACAACACTTAAATTATATAACAAATACTTCATATCTATGTGTAAGATGAAAGGGACCATGCACTCACCTGAGAAGGTGGTGACTCGGTACTCGGACAGTGCTTCGTTTACTTTAAAATAATTTCCTTCGACGAAACCTAGTATTATCACCAATAGATTTTAGTCTATTATTCTCCGAGACTAATTAATAGTCTAGCTATTATTACTATTATATAAGCGTTAAAAAAAATACTTATATAACCCATAATAATAGCCCAAGTATTTATTATATGTTCTTAATAACGTTAAGATAATTAAATAAAAACTATATTAAAAATAGTGTAGCCGTAGTTCACTTACAGCGGGTTTTATAGAAAACCAGGCTTTGCTTGGAGCAGCGTTTCCGAGCCGAAAATCTCTTCTTCTCGAAGCCATCGAGCACTCCGTGGCTTCCGCCTCGTGCTAGGGAGGTTCCCTAGGCTTTTCGGGGGATTTCGGGGCTAGAGAGAGTTTCTAGAGAGAGAGAGTAAAGAGAAGAAAGAATGGGAAAGGTGTGAAGAAAATGAGGGTGGGAGAGGTGGTATTTATAGGGTGAAAATGGCTGAACTTGGTGCCACATGTCACCATCTAGTGGCAAGACTTTCGGAGAAAGCAATGGCCAAGATTGTGCCACATCACCCATTTTCGCACAGCACACTTCCGACTTCTAAAATCCGTAACTTTCACATACGACCTCTGTTTTTGACGTTCTTTATATCCACGCGTAGGTAAAAATAATATCTACAACTTTCATTTTGACTCCGTCGGCTAATTCTCGACCGATCTTAAATTTAACAGTACGAGGCGTTTAGACTGTTAAATGACCGCGAAGAATTCGTAACTCCTTCATACGGACTCTGTTTTCATCTGTCTTTTTACCGTTGAGTTCCTATTAATGAGATACTCAACTCTCATTTAGTTCGCATAAGCCAAAAACCGCTCGAACTAAAATTCGAGTTTCGGGCTGTACACTACTAAGCCGAATCTTAGAAAAATCATAACTTCTTCATACGAAGTCAGATTTGGGCGTTCTTTTTATGGATTTTCTCGGTTTAACATATTCTACGACTTTCATTTAGATCACTAAGGCTAAATCTCGCTCTATCGTAAATTCACTTTTTACGCTTCCCGGTGTCGTGCCGGTTCCGTCGCGAAACTTCGACGAGTCATAACTTCTTCGTTATAACTCGGATTTCGGCGTTCTTTATATGTACGGACACCTTGTGACATATACTACAACTTGGTTCAAATTATTTATTCTAAATAATATTTTGTCGAAAAGTTATTTTCGACCACTATTATCTCTAAATTGACTAGCCTGGATCTACGGGCGTTACAATACAAGCACTGTATCACATAACTCTATTTACCTACTCAAGGTAAAGTATAGTGAGAAGACTCACCTTGCGTATCTCGGTAATTCGTAAATCCCTGAAATCACTAGTGCTTGATCTCCCGAGCTATAGTCCTCCTATAACACAATACATCTCTAATTAACACTTTCCCAACTAAGGTTGACTATCCCTTAACAAGTCAACATAGGTCAACACTCGTCCATGGTCAACGGTCAACTTTGACCGGACTCGGCGAGTGCACTATAGCGACTCGGCGAGTCTATACGCATACACTGATTTCCATGGGATCCTCACTTGACACGACGAGTATTCTCCTAACTCGACGACTTCCACCTGGCATGAGTTGTCGGGCCTCCACGACTCAACTCGCCGAGTCTTAAGAACAACTCGGCGAGTCCCAGCTTGACTCAGTCCACCTGTCAACCCACTCTGACTCTCCCTGACTCACTGAGTCAATCCCTCAACTCGGCAAGACCACTCGCTGAGTGGTGCTGGGCAATCTTCATGCTACTCGCCGAGTCTGCTCTTGGACTCGATGAGTCCATGCCATGCAACGACTCAAACTCACTTCTGAGGTCAGATATGTTCCACTAACTCATAGATCCAGTCCTTCCAAGCTTATTTATCACGTAAAGTCGCTATCTTGATGTACATACTGTTGGGTTTTGTACAAACAATCCTATGTGTGCATGCAACCCTAGAATTGGATCTATGTTTTCACTATTAGATACACAACATTATGAACACATAAAGAAACCCTAATACTAGCATATAAGTAATCATATTAACATAAGAATAAGTTTATAATATTACCTTGATTGTTATGTAGCAATAACAATCCCAAATCTCCTTGTATTGACTTTGGAAGGCTTAGAGTCACAAGTGTCACTCCTCTAATGGCTTACAAACACCAAGAGCAAATGGAGAAGGTATAAAGAGAGAGGAGAGAGGTTAGAATTCGTCCTTAGATGCTCTAGGGATCAAGTGCACGAATTCTAAGGCCTTAGGGGTCTTTATATAGGGTTAGGATTAGGGTTTTAGTCCTTATCCTTATCTAGTTGCTTGTCCACCAAGCAACCATAAGATAAGTCTTAGAAACCCTTATCCTAGTCGAATTCTAAGACATTATCACCTTAAATTCGTTCACCATATATTTAAGATAATCCTTACCTTATTTTGTAGCTATCACATAATTACAATTCAGCCCCTTTAGTTTAATTAATTACACTTGATCACAAAATTAATTCTTAATTAATTATTGACCAATAATAATTAAACAAATATGATTTCTCCTTTAATATATTATTCTTATAACATATTAATAAATCATATTATCCTCTCTCTCTATATATTTCTCCAATCAAGTTGCTTTGGTGAAGGCAACCCAAAAGGACCATGCACCATCGGGTCAAGTACATACCAAAATAGTTATGGACTTAGACACTAATCCAACAGTCTCCCACTCGGATAAGTCTAATAACTATTCTGCGTATGACTTTAGATCCTGATCTGCAATCGTAGCTTTCCAAAGCCGCTGTCAACTCTGATCATATCAGATACGCGTGTGCTTAGATAAGGGATCATATATTCCTCCATTCTAGATATCATATGAGATATGATTTCTAATCATTCTCTTTGTACCACTTCTCGATTTCTGATTTATGACGACAGACTAATTGAACAAATCAAATTAGCCCTAGCCCGGCCGAGCATTTACGTATGTCATCACTAAACCATCAAGGGGCCCAAAGATATCGCTTTTATCCTACTTTGGATAAAAAGAACGGATAAACTTTGATACAATGCTCACTTGCACTCACTCACCGAATTACACACAACAATATGTTTTATAACACCAAGTTACTAGTGCGTTTACATATTATCAGCGTGCAACCGATTCGCAAGATACAACTCACACATCTCGGTTTCAAGAATATAAGATGTTATCGTCTCACCAATCACTCGTGATACAATTCATGGAGTGATCCAAGTGAGCGTGGGTTTAATCCAATGCTCAAATTCATATTCATAAGCACTCATGAACGTTGCAGCAAACATTTGCTTATGTCTAATGCTCTTTAGACAATCCACACACCAATTCACGACAGTCTTCATTCATATCTACTTCCAACATATGAATGACTGTGGCTCATTCGAATAATTCGATTATTCTTAATAAACTCAATTATTCTGGAAGTCAAAACATGCAAATGTGAAACACAAGAATAATACTAATCTCATATGGCCTCAAACCTTTGAGTATAAATAAAACACCTTTTATTTATCACCATATTGATTACTCATTATTTGTCGTTTCGGGTAATCAACTTCTTACTTAAATTACAACACTTGTCCCATGCTCCTAGCATGCACACAATGTTTACCTATGGTTCTTACTTTGTGAAATAGATCACATTGAACACATTTCCAATCATTCTCATTTCACAACTCCAAATCCTTTTCATAAGTGAAAGAATATCAAATTCTTGCTACTTATAGAATATGCTAGATTCTAACATTCTATGCAACTTATACTTTCGTAATGTCACTGCACACAAAACTCACAAAGACTATTGCCAATGATATTACAAAGTCTTTTATCAGAAATTGTTACACGATAATTCCTTAGATATGATGTCTCTCACTCAAAGTACATTCCTTTGAACATCCTTTTGCATAAAAGTTTCTAATCTAGTCATAGATTAGCAATATTCAATTACCAATGTGGATACATTTCCATATTTTCCATATGACAACTTATTCTTAATAGAATCTTATCTATTCCTAATAATGTCGATATGGTCTATCCAATATGAAAACATTTCCATATCTTCCAATACTATACTTCCAACTACTCACAAGCAACCAATCCTCGTCGAACTTGGATTGTCCTTCGATAGTTGTTTAATTATTTTAGTCTAAACCGATTCTAGTCCTTTTTCCCTCTAAATGCGCTAGACATTTGGAAAATTTTAGAATGGTCAAACATTAAAGCATTTGCAATCGATCCTATACCCGAAGCGTATGGGACCCGATGCAAAATGTTTTAGTTGCTATGTTCTCAAAATTCAAATTGTGAAGAGGAATGCCGTAATCATAATCGAAATTTTAGGAACACACTATGTACCTTTGACTAAATTTATTAACATTTCTCAACCTAATCCTTTAGATTTGAAATGAAGCATAATATTCTCTCCCTTAATTATAGCAAAACAACTCTACAACTCTTGCGACTTTGCAAAGTATAACTCTTGTTTTCTATAATTAATATTGCCACCTTGCAATAATTTCCATAATAATCATACAATCATAACTTTTATGCTCCCACTATCATGATCATTACTATAAAACATAACATTTATGCTCCCACTAGCTTCGACATGTATTCATAAACATCTTAACTTTCAGAAAAACAATACTTATTGAATTTCTTAAATTCATGTTTCTAATACTTAATGCTTTGATAATCTTTTATCAATGCTTCTTGAACTTATACACCTTTGCCTTAGATAGTTCATATGTGTGTCTAAACGATTAAGACTAATTGCCAAACCTCACAATTCGAATCATGGAAAGGGATACCGTAACCATAATCAAATTCGAGAATGCATACAATCACTATCTTCTTAAAATCTTTCTTAGTGAAAGCATTTCCTCACAACCAAAGTTTACGACAAACTCAAACTCATATGGATCGAACTTTCTTAATCTTGATTTCTTGCCTCATGGTAGCACAACTGCCCACCACGTCTTCCAAGTAGTTAAGCATCTCATCTTTTCCTATCAATGTACTTTTCATTGATTAAGGTGCTTTGCCTTTTATGCGTTAAGAACTCATAGGACTCACATGCATAATTAACTCAATTGGAACAACACAGAATCAAAATATTGTCAACACGATAGGTTGTAAACCTCAACTCGTGTGCTAGTGATGATCGTTAAGGTTTATTTGATTTGTTCTTGAACCTTTCAAGACCATTAAGACTCCCACTGACTCCTTGACATATAAGATTCTTTTGTCAATAAACATTTCTTGACAAACAAATATTCAAGAGTTAGTGTAGCTTTTATCAAAACACTTCATAAATTAGTCCTAGTCGGTCTTTGTCTTATTCAAGACATCATAACTTTCCACATTTGATGAATGTTATAAACCTTTCATACTTTTCACTCATTATCACAATCTTAACTTTAAGACTTGTTATTGTAACGAAGTATGATAGACTTCTTGATTTAACCATTTCTTCAATCCTTGATTTCTCTTCTTAAACATACAATTGTACTAAGACTCACTTCGAGGATCAATTGAGATATGGTTCTTAATCATTAAGACCTATCATAAAGCATAAAAGCTACTCTCCCTTCTTCTTAGAATGGAGAAACTTTTATCTTTCTGCCTACTTGATTCTTCTTATTTTTTCTACTATTGATCTTAACCCTTTAATCAATTTAGAATTACACTTAATCTTGTAAGTATAATCATATTTACTAAACCTTTAGTAAATCATGACGAATATCTTTGTTACTATTATGTTGGACTTGATCAACACACAACTTTGTGTGCTCGATCTCCTAGTCCTTCACTTGACACTTTGTCAACGAATTAGTCTAATTTCCAAATATGAAATTTCTCATTCATCATGCAACCAAGTTGCGTGATTCCAAATTTTTGTCCAATTGAAACTTTGGGCGATGAGAAACTCTCCATATTTGGTAAATTCTTGACATTTCCATAAATAACATAAACAAGAATCATATCCATTCGTTGTAGAAATATTCAAACATCAATTTTCATAACGATTTCATTGCAAGGAAGTAAACAAATAAATAAATAAGTCAAACAAAAATTTATTTTATTTATAAAAGCAGCGGAAAAACATTTGTCCTTACAATGCAAAATCCATTGAAAACTATGTAAAAAATTCTAACAACTCTATCATAACTATCTAAGCTCAAAATCTAATCTTCAAGTCCATGCGATCGAGATCCATCTCTTGTGATTAGATTCATCTTGCTTTCTTATCAAGCTTCCTTTCTTTTCACCGATCCTGCAAAACACTTAAATGCAATCTTATCACATCATGTATTAAGAATCAATGAATAGGAACTTAATGGAGTTAGATAGTGGATTCTTACCTAAAGTAAAGCCATACGTTCTGATTCTCCCATCTCTTAGATCTCTTAGGTAATTAGGGCAACTTCATCTCCAATGCCCCTTCTCTTGGCAATAAAAGCAAATTGACTCTTTTGGAACAACACATGGAACTACTTCAGACATCGCCTTTCTCTTATGATCAAACTTTTCGATCATTGCATGTCTTTCATTGCCATTGTCTATATCCATAGAGGTCTTGAAGGCATATTCACCAATCAACTTTGCTTTTCTATTGCGCCAAACCATTGCTGATTCAACAGCAATAAGCATATAGGTGAGATCTATAAGGGTCGCGTCGTGGTTCATCATATAGTAATCTCTTACGAACTCACTATATGAGTTGGGAAGTGACTGAAGAACCCAATCAACAGTCATCTCCTCACTGACAACGAATCCCATCATTCTTAGTCTATCAATGTGCGACTTCATCCCTAGGACGTGTGCACACACCGACTTTCCTTCTTTATGTTTACTTGCTAAAAGGGCTTGAGTGATATTGAACCTTTCAATTTTTTTTAATCTTGTGGGTTAGGGAGAACAATTGGAGGAGGAGGAGGAAGTGAAGCATGATTTCTTATTCCTGGATCGAATCGTGGAATATCATCTTCATGTGGAATGCTTGTTCCACGGGATTTGGGAAGACCATAGTTGTCGAACTTTGACATCTACAAAAATGGGAGAAAACGAAATTCAAGTTAGTTGACTGATTGATTGAGTCCTTGGTAAATCACCCAAATGAAATTCCAAGGCTAGGACCCAACACAATATGCTACAACCTAGAAAAGGGATGTCGTAATCTAGTTGTAGAATATTTGAAGGTAAGTGAATGACGATTCACTAATTTCCACCACGAAAAACGAAAAAGAATTTAAGTTTTAAATCTATGAAAACTCCTAGATCCTTTGAGATTCATTGAACTTTCAATGGCATGTTTAAATCTCGATATGCCTCTCTTGTTTGTGACTGGGATGCTGAGGATCACAAAGCGGGTGTGAATGACCATGCAAACTTACATGGTGCCCTCCCATGTTACAGTCATCTATTCGATGTGCCGGTAAACCACACACGCTCCACCGAACTATGACAAACATTGAGTCACCCTTTGCTACCTTCACTTAGAACCATTTAGTGTGCCGGTAAACCACACACGCTCCACTAACGTCTTTACAAGGGTACAAAGTGTAATTTCATGGAATTGCATCAATTCACTTTTGCCTAAGTAACTAAGATTGGGAATTTGAAGAACATTTAGTTACTTTTATACTTCATTATACTTATAATGGAAGGTTTCGTCCTATCCTACCCGTTCGGCTAACGACCCTCCACTAGTCAAGAGTGCGGTGGGTAAGAGTGGATACCCATTCAATCGCCATTTTATAGGCAATTTCCTTAAACACCCCATATAGACCAGCTTCGTGAATGAGGCCTACTAACAGTAAGACTGACTTTTAGTTATACATATATATAATGTTAGACTTTTAATGTTATACATAGTATAAGGGTGTATTTTATGCTTTTAAAATACTAGGTGGTTTAATTTTACAAATTACACTTTTAATTTAATTAAATGTAAAGCATAACATTATGGATTTATTAACTCTCTCTTAATTATACATTTAATCAATTTTAATAAAACCATAAGGGTGAAATTTGAACTTTTCAAAACTAGGGTTTTAGAATTTAACATTTTAAAATTAAACTTTTAATCTAAATTTAAATTCCAAAACTTGAGGGTAAGTTTTTGAAACTTTTCAAAACAATTAGGTTTCATTTTCACTTTAAAATTTTCGAAATTTAATACCATTTAAATTAAATTTTCAAATATTAAAACTCTTGATTTAATAATTATCTTGAATTAAACTATTAATTTAAATTATTAAATCATAAGGGATTATC
This sequence comes from Lactuca saligna, assembly GCF_052625555.1. Classification (NCBI taxonomy): domain Eukaryota; kingdom Viridiplantae; phylum Streptophyta; class Magnoliopsida; order Asterales; family Asteraceae; genus Lactuca; species Lactuca saligna. The sequence continues at coordinate 174,619,068 of NC_136419.1, forward strand.
TAAATCATAAAGGATAATTACCAATTAAACAATTAAGATATCCTAATCCCTTAAATATCTCTATAGATTTCGAAAATCATGGGATAGGATAATTCATAATCTTTAATTACCATATATAACCATTAAAGGATAATTACAAGATATCGGATAATCCAAATCCCTAAAAATTAGGATCTTATCTTGGGGAGGAGGCTAATCTCGAAAATCAAGGGTTGGATAACCCTAGAATTCGAAAAATTTGGTGGCTAAGGAAAGGGTTTAGGAAACCTTAACCAATTTCGAAAATCAGGGTTCAAGAACCCTAATTTCGAAAATTCAAGCTTCCTAGGGTTTATTGGCCATAAACCCTAATTTTTCAAGTTCATACATTTGTATCATGCTAATTGAAAACAAAAAACCAATGGCTCTGATACCACTGTTGGGTTTTGTACAAACAATCCTATGTGTGTATGCAACCCTAGAATTGGATCTATGTTTTCACTATTAGATACACAACATTATGAACACATAAAGAAACCCTAATACTAGCATATAAGTAATCATATTAACATAAGAATAGGTTTATAATATTACCTTGATTGTTATGTAGCAATAACAATCCCAAATCTCCTTGTATTGACTTTGGAAGGCTTAGAGTCACAAGTGTCACTCCTCTAATGGCTTACAAACACCAAGAGCAAATGGAGAAGGTATAAAGAGAGAGGAGAGAGGTTAGAATTCGTCCTTAGATGCTCTAGGGATCAAGTGCACGAATTCTAAGGCCTTAGGGGTCTTTATATAGGGTTAGGATTAGGGTTTTAGTCCTTATCCTTATCTAGTTGCTTGTCCACCAAGCAACCATAAGATAAGTCTTAGAAACCCTTATCCTAGTCGAATTCTAAGACATTATCACCTTAAATTCGTTCACCATATATTTAAGATAATCCTTACCTAATTTTGTAACTATCACATAATTACAATTCAGCCCCTCTAGTTTAATTAATTACACTTGATCACAAAATTAATTCTTAATTAATTATTGACCAATAATAATTAAACAAATATGATTTCTCCTTTAATATATTATTCTTATAACATATTAATAAATCATATTATCCTCTCTCTCTATATATTTCTCCAATCAAGTTGCTTCGGTGAAGGCAACCCAAAAGGACCATGCACCATCGTGTCAAGTACATACCAAAATAGTTATGGACTTAGACACTAATCCAACATCTATATGACCATATATGATGATTTAGCCCCAATTACCATAACTCAAGGTCATAACCTCCATTGCTCTTCATAAAGCTTGATGAGTGAGGCTCTCTGGACCTCTATGGATCCAGATCCAAAGCCTCATCACTAGAAAGGGACTATTTGGGCATCAAATCAACCCAACAAAGGCCACAAGAAACCCTAAATCCAAATATACTTCATAAAATAGAAGATGAGCTGAATTAATACCTCAAGTGCGATGATCTAAGCTTCAAATCCACAGTATAGCAACCTCCTTTGCTTCCTCTTGGTTAGGACCTCCTTCTTCTTGCTAAACAACACCACAAAGGTCAAGAATGGCTTCCTTTCTCTCTCAAAACGCTCAAGCACTCTAGGGTTTCTCTCTATGGATTGGTGAGCACAAATGACGGCCATAAGGCCCTTTAAATAGGTCTCAAACCCTGGGAATTAGGGTTTCATTACACAGCGTGGACTCGCCGAGTCCAGACGCGAACCCGCGTCCAAAATCGCGATCCTACTCGGCGAGTTTGAGCTCCAACTCGCCGAGTCCATTCACAATTCTCCAAAAATACACCAATAATAAATACCTGGAAATTTCGGGCTGTTACACGCATCCTGGAAAATCAAGAGCACATCCTCCATAATATGGCTCATAAGGCCAATAGCGTACCTTTGAAGGTTCCACCGCATCTTTAGGATGCTCCACCCTATGTAAGAATGCTCCACCTTATTAGTGTCCAAATGCTCCATATCAATCCAAAATGCTCAAGTTACATTTAACATTCTCATTTCGTTCAATGACTGTTATTCCCATTACTTGTAGTTAAACTTTGGTGTTATGATGTTTGTATTATTAATACAGAACTATACGAACATGTATGTTTTGAATGACTACAAGGGTATCTAGATGTCACTTCTATATTTTACGACATCTTTAAAGCAAATAAAGTCCCAATTGTTCTAGAGATCACTTCTCTATTTTATAATATTTAAAACAAGTATATATTGAATTATTAACAGGGTATCTAGCAATCACATCATAACCATTTTTCTCTAACTATATAATATAATACCATAGATTTTGATAATCTACCAAGTCTTGAACTAATATTGCTAATTACCAAAATATCATATTGGTTTTTATTTTGGTTTGCATCGTGTGTGAGCACAGAATACGATGGGGGAGGTAGCAGTCGTTAAAAAGATGAATAGGAGAACTCAAAGGGGAAAAGAGTTGCGTGAGGCGTAGGGTTTGGTGGCGGGCTAGCGATTTTTATAAGCATTAAATAATAAGTAAAAAAAACGCAATATATATATATATATATATATATATATATATATATATATATATATATATATATATATAATAAATTAGGGCATATTAGTTTTTTTTTATTAGATACCAAAATTGAAATAAGACAAAATTGCAAAAATGGTCCCTGTGGTTGGCAAATTTACGCAATTTTGGTCCAAAACGATACCTTGGTGCACCATTGGTCCAAAATTGGATTTTTCTATTGTTTTTGGTCCCTGACATTAACTTCCATCCATTTGTGCCGTTAGGTGCTATAAAGACAAAGGTATTTTCGTCTTTCCACCTACAAGGACCATTTTTGCAACCTGTTTCCAAAAAAATCATGAACCAAACCAATATATATATATATATATATATATATATATATATATATATATATATATATATATATATATATATATATATATATATATATATATATATATATATAATCAAGGGAATCGAGAAAAGTAGAAGAACAGTTGCAGTTTCATGCTCGATCTTGATCGTGCCCAAGTGACGGATCGAGGAAGGAGTCTTGCAGTTTTCATCGTTTCAAACTGAATTCCCTGATTGGTTTACTTCAGCCGACCTTCTTGTAGATGTTAAATGTGTTACATTTATTACAAAACTCATATTCACCTCCACCGCTGTACTTTTCGTCGTTTTCTTATAGAAATTATACACCATCATCTGTAATTGAAGATCTCACTCGATACAAATCAACCCAAACCCCAATTCAGAAAAATCAAATTCATCGAGGTTTGTGCAAGAAAACGATGGTCGGAGCAGAAATCGAGGGATCGACCTCGACAAACAATGCTTACGTGAATGGTTTAGTCCAAATCAACAACGGGTCTCTAGAGGAAAAACTCGATGAGCTTCGTAACGTATTGGGTAAAACAGATGATGATCCTTTAAGAATCGTGAGCGTTGGAGCTGGTGCTTGGAGCGGTGTGTTTGCAGCAATGTTACAAGATGGTTATGGTCATCTTTGAGATAAAGTTCAAATCAGGATTTGGAGACGAGCAGGTAGGTCAGTCGATCGAGCCACATCGCAACATTTATTCGATGTAATCAACACACGAGAAGACGTGTTAAGACTATTGATTAGAGGATGTGCGTATTTGAAATACGTTGAAGCAAGATTAGGCGATCTAGTATTGTACGTAGATGAGATTTTGAAACATGGGTTTTGTTTGAATATGATCCATACTCCACTTAGTCCTTTGAAAGTAGTAATGAATTTACGGGAAGCTGTTTGGGATGCTGATATTGTCATCAATGGATTACCATCGGTTGAAACTCATCAAGTTTTTCAAGAGATTAGTAAGTATCGGAAGGAAAGAATTACAGTTCCTATTACAAGACTCCTTCCTCAATTTGAGGCTGCCAACGACGAACCAAACGCACCAAAGGGAGCCCGCTGGAAATCGAAGCCCTCATCCCTTCGCAATCGTCAACCGCTTCTAGAACCCTTTCGATTTCTGCTGATGTTCGCCCTATTCTCGAGCAAATGACGATCGAAAATCCCTTGACCTGTAGATAGGGGCGACGAGACAGTCGGAGCAACCACCCAGACGACCCACTCCGCTGGTAATTCTCGTTTATCGTTGGGACTAAATAGAGACCACGAGACTCAAATCATGAGTCTCATTTTGCTTCTGATCTGTAAATTGCGTCCAAAAACGAAGAAAGTATAAAAAATCAATTCATTATTTGAAGATAAAATGATTCAAGCAATGAAGCACTAGTACCAAACGTTGGTGGGAGAAATTGTGATTTTTAGGAATAAGGTTGCAAAAATGGTCCTTGTAGGCGGAAAGACGAAAATACCCTTGTCTTTATTGCACCCAACGGCACAAATGGATGAAAGTTAATGCCAGGGACCAAAAGCAATAGAAAAATACAATTTTGGACCTGTGGTGCACCAAGATATCATTTTGGACCAAAATCGCATAAATTCACCAACCACAGGGACCACTTTTGCAATTTTGTCTTGAAATAAAATAAAAGCACTTAGACTGAAAGATGAATATAAAGAAAACATAGGAATATACATAATTTCTCCAACTTTGAAATTGAAAAAAATGGATTTTAATTACAAACAACAACGCATAAACACATCGTCCCCACCACTCATTTAATAAAATACACGATTACTTGGGTATCTATCTCAAGTTCTCAACACAGAAACTACATTTGAAGTCACCAACATAATTTTATTCAATGGATGCAACCTTAAATGGAGCCAATGCGGATTTATCCATTCCTTTAGTGATTCGAAGTGTTGTGTATTCTTTAAGGTTAGTCTCCTTGTATACACAAGGGTTTTCTTCCGACACCAATTCCTTGATTGGCCTATAAGTTTTTGATTCAATTCCCTCGTGAAATGGCCGAAAGATAGCTGCCACTGATATTCGTGAACTTGTTTTTTGAGTCAACACACGGTGATGAACGCTTTTGAACTTATCGTTTGTGATGAGCTGTAATTGCAAAAGGATGCAGATTAAACTTCCTAGAATTAATGATGTTTAAAATATATTTAAAAATAAAAATAAAAATATTAAATGTAATATGTTTACAATTACGTTCACAAGTGCATAGATCTATCGAAAGTATCCCCACTACCATATTAACCACTTTGTAATTTATAAAACATAGATTTTAATCGTTTATATGATACTTATTCAAATATCAAATTTTATATAGTAATATTATTTAAATAATAGTTAATTTAGAAAAAGATACAACTAATAATAGAAGGACTATTGATTTCTAGTTAATATAATAATCGTTGCTTATATATAAATATATTTATACGATTTATTTTGTAACTTAACCACATATTAAGTATTTATAATATATATGCATGTCTATGACTCTATGTATGAATTGGTATATTCATGTAATAAAATAATTAAATAAATATATAGAAAGTATACTAATATAATTTGGGATTATGAATAACACAACCATATGACAAATGTAAAATAATAAATAACTAGAGGTAGTATTCCGTTTGGTATTGCAGAAAATTGTAGTAAATATGGAAAAAAAAATTAAAAAGTTGGACAAAAAGAAGAGTAAATTACACGAATAATCCTTATGATTTGGGGTAATTTGCATGTTTGGTCCCTAATTTAGTTTTTAACTCGGAAAGTCTCTATTGTTTGTTTTTATTACGGGCTTGATCCTTCTTGTTTGTTTTTGTTACGCACTTGGTCCCTGTCTTACCTAAAATGATTATTATTTAAATAAGAAAAAATAGTAAAAATAGTAGGATAAGTAAGATAAGGTGATAAGGATGAGGTTGATGGTGTATTTATTTAAATAAATTAAAAAATCAAGAACAAAATAATCTTTTTAGGTAAGAGAGTGACCAAGAGCGTAATAAAAAAAATAATATGGACCTTTCGAATTAAAAAAATAAGTTAGGTGTAAAAGACTCTTGTGTGGGTAAGCTTAACCCAAATTTAAACCCACAAAATGAAAATGCTATAGTAGTGAATTCCTTTTTGTTTATAAATGCATAGCGTAAGATTTTTTTCATGGTAACTTAAAACTTACCTGTAAAAGGTCCGCAACATTAACCACTAAAGCTCCAGAAATTGGTGAGACATTAACCCACTCATTTTGATGGAGGACTTGAAGGCCACCCAATAAATCTTGTAGAATTATTGTAAAGAAACCCGCATCCGTATGACAATTAGTCCCTAAAGTCAACTCCGGTTGAGGACAAGTCGGGTAGTAATGACCCAATACAAAAAGTCCTTCCGCACAACCCAATTTCTCAAGCTGATTTGGTTCAAGCCCAAGAGCCTCTGACAACAACTTGAGCAGAGTAAACCCTAATTTCATGATGTGGTTGGAGTACTCCGTTAAAATATCTCTGCATATTTTTACATGTAAAACCATTGTTATAAATTATAATTTGCTTATAGAAAACGTGGAATATAATTTGGTATGTTGTTGAAGTTAACATAATTTAAGTCAAACTGTAATAGTAATAAATCCAGATTTAGAATATAAGTTAATTTGATCAATATAACTATTAGTAATAGTAGTAGAACATGTATTAACACCTGCAAATCGATGGGATTTCTTCCGATCGTGGAGAATTAGGAGCCATAACCGACAGAAACGAATCACTCCAAACAGCTGAATCACCTGTAAACAAATGGAAATTGCTAACATAGAAAAATCGCTTCTGAAAATCACGGGAGTAATATTTGATCTTCTCCTCCGTTTCCATCTCATGGAACCCTCGCACTCCATTAATCATCTCATCCAAAACTCTCTTCGGGATTCCATGATTGGTTATTTGGAAAAACCCCCACTTTTCACAAGCATCCCGAACATTTTCGATAGTCTTGCTGCCTTTAAGGTCTATAATTGGGATATTGAACTGATTTTGAGTAGTTGATGAGCTTGAATCTTCGATTATGGGTTGATCGTTGATAAAAATACGAGGGATTTTTGACAAGCCAGCGTCGATAAGGCCTTTGACACCGGATTTGGAATCATCAAAGGCTTTTAATTCGGAGTCACGATCGTATTTCGATTGAATTGCTGGCTCGACTTCATGGGTGGTAGTTACCATACTTGCTTATCTAAGGTTTGTCAAGATTTGAGATTTGGATTTTGATATGCAAGATTGGATTATTTTTGGATATGCAAGATTGGGATTGAGATTAATTTTCATTCAAAAGTTACAAAAACTTTAAAATATTAGTCATAACCACAAAATGATAAACGGTAAATTGGTAAAGGATGAAAGATATGAAGTTGTAAAAAAAATCGAAGGAAGGTAGGATCAGATCGAATCCCGGTCCTACAATCCTACCTAGGATCTTACGATCTGACTCGTTTTTAATATCTAGGATCGTAGAATCGTGATTTTGACAACCATGCTCTGGACTATTATTCATGATTTTTTTTTACTTAAAAAATTATGTGTTGTATGTTAATTCTTTTGTTTATTTATGGTTTTAAATAAAATATTAATGGGTTTTCTAGGTTATAAAAAATTCATGGGGCAAAAAAAAAAAAAATTAAACCCTTAAGTTTACATGCAACCTACAAAATGATTTATGTCTTCTCTATTGATAGCAATAACATATTAACATCAAGAAATCCTAAAGAGAGACTATGAAAATCAAAATTAACATAAAGTTTAGGGCTACATACTTTTTGATTATTATAGAAAATAATTAAATCAAATCCTCTTACAGTTCCTTGGAAAGAAATCACCAAAATGATGATGCCTTTATGACTCACACCAAAACTAGAAACCCTAGACTGAGGAGGAGAGGAGAGATATGAATGGAATTTCGGTTCTATGCCTTTTGGTAATGTGGTGAATGAAAATTGCAAGTCAATGGGTCCTATGTATAATTTAGGTAACTTAAAGGTAAAACAAGATTTGAATTAATTAAATAATAGATTTAATCTTAATTTAAATTATTTCATTTTAAGTAACCACGAGATTTTCAAAAACCTTAGGAAACCCTCTAAAACTATCCATACCATAGATGGTTTTAGAATTGTTTCTTTTGTTCAACTACTAAACAATTTTACAATTCACCTATTGTACCTTTAATTAATTCCAATTAATCTCAAATGAATTCCAAATTATTCTGATTAATAATTAATCAATTCTAATTGATTCCATGTTAATTTATTAATCATATAAATTAACATATCAATTATTTAACAATTGATTTTATATTAATTTATTAATCATATAATAAATCAACAAATCAACTATCTAATTCTTATTAAAATATTAATCATATAATATATTAACAAATCATTTTCCCATAATTTTCAATTAGTTTATTAATCATATAATAACCTAATAAATAATACTTCTCTCTCCTAATATCATTTCTTGTTATTTCTAGTCATGAAGGCAATCCAAAAATGACTTTGTTTCTAATTACAAGAATATACCATATTAGTTACTAGCTTAGATACCTTAATGCAACAGTCTCCCACTTGGATAAGTCTGTAACTACAATTATATGTATAAACCTTAAACTAAACAACAAAGAGTATTTTCCAAAGCCATTGTCGAACTCTGATTTAAATCAAACGTTGGCCCTAAGATAAGTGATCAATTATTCCTTCGTTCTACAAAATATCGTATGAACTGAGTCATGGATTAAATGATCAACTTCATGTTCATTTGTTATGTTTCCCGACTTCTCGATCTGTGATTAATTTAGACTACTAAATTGAACACATCAATTCAGTCCGGACCATGCACCTGGTTTTTCATAGATCAAATCAAATCATCGAGGAACCAACAAATATCACTTTTCGTTATTCAGACAAAAGGAACGAATTACGTTGAATATATAGTCATACAATTTACATATTAAATCACACATGGAATAACTCTTTATAACATCCAGTTACGAGATGCGTTTGAGCAAACCAATGCACAACTGATATGTAAACTATGAAGTATATATCTCTGCTTTAAGAATAAAAAATATTATCACCTTAGAATTACTTGTGATTGAACCCATAAAGTAATCTCTAGGCGTGGGTTTATCCAATACTTAAAATCTATGTTTTCAAATTACTCATGAATATTGTAGCAATTCCAATTGCAATTCCTTAACCTCAATAGACAATCTACAATCAATTCATAATAATCTTAATTTACTACTTACTTCCAAAAGCATGAACGACTGTGGAATTTTGAATAATATTAAATTAATCAGGGAAGTAACACATACAAAGTGAAACACAATATTAAATTAATTAACTATGGCATCATACCTATTGTTTATAAGTAAATCCTTATTATTTAATCACCATAAAATTTGTGAATTTATTCATTGTATAATGTTTCGAGTAATCAACTAACCACAATAACATCAATCATTCCATGTTATAAACATAGATACTATGCCTCTCAATGGTCCTTCCTTGGTGAACAGATCAAATGGACATTAGTCTAATGATGCTCACTTCACGATTCCAAATTCTTATCACTATATAAGATGTAGGGAGTTTCATCTTTACATGCATCATCTTTCTGTGATGTCAAGGTTCGTAAGTCATAGAGATTGATCCTTCGACACTCTAGAATGTTCCACTAGAACTTGTTACTAGAAATAATTCCATGGTTATACAAATTCAAGGCACACTCCTTGAACACTTCTCTTGTATTAAAGTTTCCAACTCACATGTAGATTTTTCAAACATCTCCCATTAAGGAAACATTTCCATATTCCAATAAGATCATCAATTTTGAACAAAAATCATCTCAATCCAAAACATCTCACTATGGTCCTTTCCAAATGATATCATACTTCAAACTATCCACAATCAACCAATCTTTGATAAAGCCTCAGAATGTTCTTGATAGTTTGTTTAATAACTCTAGTCACGTGAAAATTTTAATCCTTTTCACACAAAGCTGAAAACATTTGAAAAATATAATAATAGAATATTATAGCATATGAAATCGATCCTATATCCGAAGAATATGAGACTCGACTCATTATTACAATGGTCTAAAATCTGTTCAATTTGATGCTATAATATTTCCATCTTTAGAATCTCCTATGTTGAAACATCTCAACATACTATTCTTATGTCTTTGACTAAATTCTATTAAACTATGAAATCTAAACCTTTAGATTCGTAACAAAGAATGAGTGCCCTCTCCCTTAACTCCATTATAGTGAAACATTTAATGAATTTTGCAATTTGCAACATGTGATACCAGCATAACAATTATCCCCCCCCCCCCACACACACACTAGCTTTTACATGTACTCAGAAATCAATTGGATTTCTAGAAATCAATACCTTTTGACTTCCTCATGGAAGTTTAGATTCCTATTTCTCGATGCTTCGCCAAGCCTTTAATTATGCTTCTTAAGCTTATGCACTTTATCTGGATAGTGTATATGTTCAAACTCTTTCAAGATGTGATAAACATATCCTAAAATTTTAAACAATTCCTGTAACATCCAGATTCCTAGGTATATTATTGTTCATTTAATTTTTTTGGAGTTGTGAAGGAACTCGGCGAGTTGGCGCCAAGACTCGCCGAGTAGGGACGCGGATGTTCATTCTATTTCATGACCGGACTCGGCGAGTACACGCTGTTTAGTGAAGCCCTAATTTCCAGGGCTTGGAACTTATTTAAAGGCCCTTATAGCCGTCCATTGTGGCTACTACCCCCCAGAGAGAGTCTCAGATCGTTTGAGAAGCAAGGAGTGATCATTGTTGATCTTTGTGGTGTCATTTAGTAAGAAGAAGAAGATTCTAGCCAAGGGAAAGCAAAGGAGGTTGCTATTCTAAGGACTAAAAGCTAAAGATCATTCATTTGAGGTAATATTTCAACTCTTCTTCTGTTTTGGGAAGGATATGTGGTTTTAGGGTTTCTTGTACCCTTGACTAAGTTGATTTGAGGTCCAAATAGTCCCTTCTAGAGATAAGGCTTTGCACCTGGACCCATAGAGGTCCAGAGAGCCTTATTCTTCAAGCTTTATGAAGAACAATGGAGGTCATGACCTTGGGTTAAGGTATTTGGGACAAAATCATCATTTGATGCTTATTGGTTGAGTTATAAGCATCAAGATTCATACTTCATGTGACATTTATCCTTGGGAAGGCCGGATCTATGGATTAGGGGCACAGATCTGACCACATGAGATCTATAGAGTTTGTGCATGGCATGAACTCGCCGAGTTGTTCTTGGGACTCGGCGAGTAGGGTTAAGGCCCACACAGATTACTCAGTAAGTAGACTTGCCGAGCTGGGAGATAACTCAGTGAGTCAGAAGGGGATTAAAAGACTGGAGTGAAAGGCGGTACTCGCCGAGTTGTTCTTGAGACTCGGCGAGTTGAGTCGGTGTAGCCCCGCGATTCATGCCAGGTGTGACTCGTTGAGCATGGGGTAGGACTCGATGTACCAAGCGGGACAGAGGGTTAGTGGACATGTGTGTACTCGCCGAGTCACCGGAGTGCACTCGGCGAGTTGGGTCAAAGTTGACCGTTGACTTTTGTTGACTTTAGGGTTTGGTCAACAATGGGGTCTTTGAGTCATGGGGGGGGGGGGATAAAATAGCCTTTTACCCTTCTAAGGGTGAAAATAGAGGGTCGAGTCTAGCCTCGAGTGTTATGTTTATGAGGATATTTACTTTGTGTGAATAGGCGGAGGCTAGGCAATACTTCTACCAAGTCAGAGATTTATGAGACGTCTGAGGTGAGTCTTCTCACTATGTCTTAGCCGATGGGGTAATTGTATGTGATTGAAGGGTCTTATGTGTATGATGTATATTCGATGTAAGTCATATGTGATATGTTATGTGATATGAGCATGATGTGGGCTGGAAGGTCAAGATGATACGGATCGGAAGGTCAACCGAGTTTGGGATGGAAATCCCCTGAGACACTTGGATCGGAAGGTCTTATGGCCTGGAAAGGCGTATGTGATATATGTGGTATTTTGGGGAACTCAATAAGCATTTATGCTTACAGTGTTATATGTTATGTGTTTCAGGTACTAGCGATGATCGCAGGAAGGCACCGGCATGACTCGTACACACGCACACTGGAGTTTAAATATTTTGATCTTGGGGTTTTGTACTGATACAATGTTGATACAATGTTTTTATTTATGAATGCAAACTATATTTCCTAGTTTTTCATATGTGAAAAATTGTTCAAATTTTTACGGTGTTACAAGTTGGTATCAGAGCCTTGGTTTGAGGGATTCGGATACATCTTCGGGCGTATCTGAACTCAAACTGGGGATTTAAGGGATTTTTTCTTTAATAAAGTAAAATTTTTGAAAAAGAGAAAAAGGGTTTCGAGACAAACGGAGCAGAGCCGCGTGTACGATCAGCCAGCGCCCGAACGGTGATTTCCCAAAATACTCTCATAATAAATGTTATCAGATATGCTATGTTATGCTATATGATGTATTACGATATGCATCCTAGAGTAGACTAGGTATTCTTATTAGGACTAGAGTGGCCTGATATACGATGCCTTAGTCTAGGGGTTTTGCTGCTAGAAATGCTTAAGAGTGTTTAGGTAGCAGCGAGCTGCTTATGAGAGAATTGATAGCGGGTAGTACATGATAGTAAGAGTAGAGTGTTGGGTTATGAGCATTCTAACACTCCTAAGTGTACATGCAACCCTAAATACCTTGGATCTATGTTTTCTCTATTATACATGCAAATATGAATATCCAAGGTATTATCCTAAACTAGCATACAAAACTATCAATATAACAAGACAGAATACATACCTCTTTGATGGTGCTTGTCTTCATGAAGCTTGAGTGCCTAGTGCCCCAAGTGTGACACCTCAAATGGTTCACAATCATCAAAACACTTAGAATAACTTAGAGAGAATTCTACACTTCATGAAATCGGCTAGCCCTCTTCAAGAATAATACTAATCTCTCTAGTGGCCGATTTTCCTCAAGAATAAGATGCTTATATAGTTATACAATTAGGGTAAACCCTAATTGTCATGACTTTCCATTTCCTTGGATCCATGGGTTCAAATACACCATGGAACATCCATGGAGCATCATATGGGTTTTGGCCCAACTAGATAATCCATGGAGCATTAGCCCACTATACAAGTATGGATGATTTACACAATCAACCCACATATTTAATTAGTCTTCTTTTAATCACTCAATTAATGCTAGATTAATTCTTGATCAATACTAATTAAATAATCTCATTATTCTTATTATTAATATACTAGAACTTATAATATATTAATAACCATAAGTGTCTTATTTCTCTCATTTAGTCTATCCAAGTGCATGATGGTATGCAACCCAAATGGACCATGCCGGGTCGGGTCAAGTCTTACCAATTATAGTTATGGACTTAGACATTAATCCATCAGTCTCCCACTTGGATAAGTCTAAAACTATTATTGCGTATGACTTCAGGAACCAACTGGCAATCGTAGCTCTCAAAAGCTTCTGTCGAACTCTGACCTTGTAGATGAACTCTGATCTTGTCAATGACTTGTCCATTAGATAAGGGATCATATATTCCTCCATTCTAGATATCATATGGACTGAGACATGGATTATAATCATTCTCTCTGTCCATTAGTTGTTTCCCGATTTCCGATTTATGATGACTGACTAATTGAACAAATCAAATCAGTCCTGGCCCGGCCGAGCACTTCCATTTGTCATCATCAAACCATCGAGGGGCCCACAGATATCGCTTTTATCCAAAAGGTAAAAGGAATGGATAAACTTTGACTCATATGGCTTGTTCTACTACTTGTTGAATCATACACAAGGACACGTTTTAGAACATCGAGTTACCAATGCGTTTTCGTGAAATCAATGTACTATCAACTCATAGTAACAACTCATATCTCTAGGTTTGAAGAATATAAGATATTATCGTCTCATGATCATTCGTGATAAAACCCATGAAGTGATTCCAATGAGCGCGGGTTGAATCCAATACTCAGAACTTATGAGCACTCATGAGTGTTGTAGCCCTTTGTCCAACACCTTAGACCTCTACAAGCCAACCCATGACAGTCTTAATTCATATCTACTTCCAACATATGACCGACTGTGGATGGTTTGAATAACTTAGTCGTTCCGGAAGAATAACCTAGTTTATTCGGGAAGTCAAAACATGCAAAGTAAAACACAATAATAATTGAATCCAATATGGTATCAAAACCTATGAACATAAATAAAACACCTTTTTATTTATCACCATATGATTACACATTATTCATTGTATACTGTTTCAGCTATCGACTTTATTCTTGAATTTAAAACAATAGTTGTCCCATGCTCCAAGCATGTACACTATGTTTTCTAAACACTAGTCATGCCATACACCAAGTATGCATACTATGTTTGTCTATGATCTTTACTTTGTGAACTAGATCAATTGAACATAACTTCAATGATTCTCTTTTCACACTCCCAAATCCTTACTGCAAATGCAAGAATTCCAAATTCATGCCATTTACTGAAATCTATTAGATTCTAAACTTATATGCATTGATCCTCTTGTAACGATTATGCACAAATTCACAAAGACTTGGCAACAATCATTACAGAGTATTCCAAAGGAGATCAATTCCTTGGAAACATCCTTCTTTCTTTAAGTTTCCTTAATCTTACACAGATTGAAATCTATGACTTTGAAACATTTCCAGATTCCATTTTGACTATCACTTCTGAACAAGAGTTGCCTCCTTACAGATTATGTCAATATGGTCCTTCCAGAATTATCACTATACTTCCAACTGTCCTTGAGCAACCAATCTTTGGTAAACCTTAGATTGTCCTCGATAATTGTTTAATTCTTGTAGTCATATCCAGTTCTAAACCTTTTCCCTTCATAATGCCCCAGGCATTTGGAAAATTTTAGAAAGGATGAATATAGCACATGTAATCGATCCTATATCCGAAGCATATGGGACACGATTCATGATGTCTCACATAAAGACTAAACCAGTCTTTTGCTATAACATTTCCATTTCTATTTGCCAAGTTCTCATAATTCATATTATGAAAAGGGATGCCGTAATCATAATCGACATGAAGAACGCAAATAATGGACCCATATATAGAATTTCCTTATGTTGAGCCATTCCAACATGAAATTCATATATATTTCCTTGACTAAATGATTAAAACCTCACGATCTAAGCTTATAGATTTGAGATGAAGTATAATTTTCTCTCCCTTAATTATAGCAAAACAACTTTTCCCAATTGAAACCTTTTGTTTTCTATAATTAACATTGCTAACTTGCAATACTTATCATAATTATCATGCTCCCACTAACATGATGATTATTAGCATAACACTTATGCTCCCACTAGCTTTGACATGTAATCAGAAATCAGCTGGACTTCTAGAAATCAATACTTTATTGACTTTCTTACCAAAGTTCAGATTTCTGATACTGGATTGTTTTGATAGAACTTTATCAAAATCATACACCTTCCCTTAGATAGCACACTTGTGTGTATAAACAATTATGAAGAGGGATGCTGTAATCATAATGGTTAGACCTTTTTGCCACTTCTCACAAGTCCAGGTTAGTGTGCCGGTAAACCACACACGCTCCACTAACGACTTTGAGAATGCAAATATCACAATTGCTATCCAGCTAAAATCTACTTAGTGAAAGTGTTTCCTCACCATCATTTTCATGAATCGGAGAGAAACCTTATGACACTTATATTTAATGGTGTATGTGTTCTTATCCATGTGAATTGTCATAACCATAGTCACAAGACAAGGATAATGACAAATCCAAACTCATATGGACTGAACTCAATCTTAATTTCTTGCCACCTGGCAGCTCAAGGGCCTGCCATTGCTTCCAAGTTGTTGTGCAACACATTGAGAACTCTAAGAACTCACATGCAAGGCCAAATTTGATTGGAATGGGCACAGAATATGTCAACACGATAGGCTATAAACCTCAAGTCGTGTGCTAGTGAAGAACTTTAGGTTTTATTCTTGATTAGTTCTTGAGACTTTCAAGACCTTTAAGACTCCCACTGTCCTCTTGACCTATAAGACTCCCTTGTCAAACATCCAAGAGATAGAGTGGATTCTAACCAAGACAAACACTTCACACAATTGGCCTAAGTTGGTCTTTGTTTTATCCAAAACATCACAACTTACCAATTTCAAATGTACAAGAGTAGAACACTTTTACTCTTACATTTGATAAGTGTTATTAAACCTTCTTTAAGACATGTCACTCATATTACAATCTTGGAGTATGACTCTAAGACTTGTATTGGAATGAAGTATGACTCATCTTCTTGATTTAACCATTTCAACAATTTCAAGATCCCTTCTTCTTAGTCATAAGAAATGCACTAAGACTTCCTTAGAGAACAAATTTTGATATGGTTTCTTAATCATTAAGATGATCACAAAGCTGATACTAAAGTACTCTCCCATTTTTTTTTCAGATTTGAGAAACTTCTATCCTTCTGCCTAATTTGATTCTTCTTATTCGCTCTGCCTTACATTGGGACCTTTTTCCAATGTCTCAGAATTACACTTAAGCTTGTAAGTATAACCATATTTACTGAACTTTAGTAAATTATGACGAAAAATCTTATCGATCTTTTGTGGTGGACTTGACCAGTGCACAAGAATGTGTACTCAATCCCTTAGTCCTTCACATTACTCACACATCCATGTGAACAAGTAATTAGTCTTAATTTTCCAATACTTGAAAGTTCTCATTCATCATGCTATACAACTTGCATGATTCCAAGTTCTGGTCCAATTGAGACTTGGGTGATGAGAATCTTTCCTTTATTTGGTAAATTTAGACATTACCACAAATGAAAGAATCAATTTCATATTTCCACTCTTGCTATTAATGGAATCATATAAGCAACAATTTCTCCTCAAATGCCATTGTAAGGATATTTTAATATAACTAAAATAAAAAAAAAATCTTTTATTTTAAAATTATGCGGAAAAACTTATCCTTACAATCCATATGAAAACTTGTTGTTATCTATTCCTAAGCAATACCTCATAACTCCTAAGAAGTAGGTCAAGAATCCGATCTTCAAACTACGCGATAGAAATCCATCTATGCGATCAGATTCAACATATTCTTTCTTTAAGTTCCTTCACTTTTTTCTTTAATTCTTAAAACATCAACATGTGACCCAGTCACATCATGTAATAAGAATCTCAGAATAGAAACTTAACAGAGTTAGATAGTGGACTTTACCTGAAGTAGAGTCAAACTTATTGACTTTAACATCCTTAGGTAAATTTGGCAGCTTCGCAACCAATGCCCGTTCCTTTGGCAATATAAACATATGGACCCTTTGATAATGGTACACGAGACTATCACAGACTTAGTTTTTCTCTTTACCATTTGTTCAACCGAGTTGACTATGGCCAATCCCTTTCCATGGGGAAGAGAATGTTTTTCTGGATTTCCTGTGTCACTATTGTCAATGTCCATCAAGTTTTGAGGAAGTTGATCTTAACAAATAAATAAGATCATTAAGGGTCTTGTCATAGTCTGTTTCATAGGTGTTCCAAAAGAACTCACTATGTGACTTAGAAAGTAGTTAAAC
The DNA here is from genome assembly GCF_052625555.1 of Lactuca saligna. Classification (NCBI taxonomy): domain Eukaryota; kingdom Viridiplantae; phylum Streptophyta; class Magnoliopsida; order Asterales; family Asteraceae; genus Lactuca; species Lactuca saligna. The sequence goes on from NC_136419.1 coordinate 174,636,696, forward strand.
CACCAACTTTCTCAAGACTTTGACACCCTTCTCTCCCGGCTTGTCAATATGTGACTACATCTCCAAGATGTGATCACACCTAGACCTTGCCTTGCTAATAGGGCTTGAGTGACCTTAAACTTTTCAAGAACTTGTGGGGTAGGGAGAATAATTGGAGGAGGTGAAAGAAGTATGATTTCCAAGGGACATCATCTTCATTTAGGAAAGCTTGTTTCAAAAGATTTGGGAAGATCATAAATGTCTAAACTAGACATCTTTTGGGAGATATTCAAGATAGTTGATTTTAAAGTCCTTAATATGACACCCAATATGAAATATTAAGGCTAGGACCCAACAAACTATTTTATAACTTAGAAGAGGTATGCCGTAATCCAAGCTATAAAACAATTGAAGGTAGGTGAATGACGATTCACCAATTTCCACCAAGATAAACGAAATGTATTATTAGGTTTTAATTGGATTTGAAACTCCTAGATCTTTTGAGATTCATTGAACTGTTCAATGGCATGTTTCAATCTCGAGTGTGCCCTTCAGGTTTTGTGACTGGGATGCCGAGGATCACAAAACAAGGTGTGAAGTAACCATGCAAATTACTTGGTACCCTTAAGTGTTTACCCCTCAATCGATGTGCCGGTTAACCACACACGCTCCATCGATACTATGATAAACATTAAGTTACCCTTTGCCTACCTTTTTAAATATGAGTTAGTGTGCCGGTTAACCACACACGCTCCACTAACCGACTTAAACAAAGTGCAGAGTGTAATTTCATGGATTAGCACCTTATTCACATTTTTCCTAAGTAACTAAGATTGGGAATTATTAAGAGTTTAGTTACTTAGTATTTATCATTAATACTTTTAATGAAGGGAGAATTATAGTCCTGTCAAACCCGTTCGGCTAACGACCCTCCACCGGTCAAGCAAGCGGTGGGTGAGAGTGGACACCCATTAAGTTGCCATTTTATAGGCAACAACCTTATACCCACCTTATAGGCCGGCTTCGTGAATGAGGCGTACTAGCGGTAAGACTGACTTTACTCTTATACATATATATATTATTAACTTATAATATTATAAAGTATAAGGGTTGAATTTTATTTTTTAAAATTCTAAGGGCTAACTTGGAATTAAAGTATTCATAAGTGAAAACTTTACAAATTCCAAAACTTGAGGGCAAGTTTTGAAACTATTCAAAACTAATTAATTCCATAACTTATGTGTTTAAAGTAGTTTTAATCCAAAAACTCTTCAAGTTCCATAACTTGAGGACAAGTTATGGAAGACTTTAAACTAATAAAAGAATTAACTTTTCTTTATTTTATAACTTATGGATTTAATTATGGTTACATATTTTATTTATTTATTTAATGAAGAGACTCTTGGTCCTCCATAACTTGAGGACAAATTATGGAGTCATAACTCCAATTAATTAGAACTAGACTCTTCATTTTTGTAACCTTTGCCAATTTTATGAGTTTTATGAAACTTAAATGTGACTTTTCATATAACTTGAGCACAAGTTACAAAAACACATTTTAGGATCAACTCTTAGATTAATTTGGATTGAAAACAACTTTTTCACTCAACTTTTTCTATTAATCTAAGCAACTCATAAGAACAAGATAATTCAAATCAAACTTTTTCATGTAATTAGTCTAAACCTTAAACTAATACAAAACATGAATCTATTGACAATTATATTTGAAAATGGATTAGCATGAACATTACCACATTAAAAAACAAGTTTATAAGTTCAAAAACAACTTAGGGTAATGTTCCTAGTCCATTTCTAGCCAAAAAACCTCGAAAATATGCTGTCTGGGGTCCAACTCGTCGAGTGCATGAATACAACTCGGCGAGTTGGATGCATTTTGCCTTGGACTCGTCGAGTCCCTTCATGGACTCGGCGAGTCTACTGGGTAGACAGCAACAAAACTCGATTTTTCAGCTTCTATTGCAAGTATAACAAGAAAACAAGCCTAGGCTCTGATACCACTGTTGGGTTATGAGCATTCTAACACTCCTAAGTGTACATGCAACCCTAAATACCTTGGATCTATGTTTTCTCTATTATACATGCAAATATGAATATCCAAGGTATTATCCTAAACTAGCATACAAAACTATCAATATAACAAGATAGAATACGTACCTCTTTGATGGTGCTTGTCTTCATGAAGCTTGAGTGCCTAGTGCCCCAAGTGTGACACCTCAAATGGTTCACAATCATCAAAACACTTAGAATAACTTAGAGAGAATTCTACACTTCATGAAATCGGCTAGCCCTCTTCAAGAATAATACTAGTCTCTCTAGTGGCCGATTTTCCTTAAGAATAAGATGCTTATATAGTTATATAATTAGGGTAAACCCTAATTGTCATGACTTTCCATTTCCTTGGATCCATGGGTTCAAATACACCATGGAGCATCCATGGAGCATCATATGGATTTTGGCCCAACTAGATAATCCATGGAGCATTAGCCCACTATACAAGTATGGATGATTTACACAATCAACCCACATATTTAATTAGTCTTCTTTTGATCACTCAATTAATGCTAGATTAATTCTTGATCAATACTAATTAAATAATCTCATTATTCTTATTATTAATATACTAGAACTTATAATATATTAATAACCATAAGTGTCTTATTTCTCTCATTTAGTCTATCCAAGTGCATGATGGTATGCAACCCAAATGGACCATGTCGGGTCGGGTCAAGTCTTACCAATTATAGTTATGGACTTAGACATTAATCCAACATAGAGCACTTGGGATTTAGGGCTCAAGGAGGAGGACTTGGGATGAATGCCGATGCGGTATGGACGGTAGTATTGGGCCCGTACTGCTGAAGATACCGGGTTGGTGTGCAGTCCAAGTAAGAATCCTTTGGGCATTAAGGAACCAGTGGGGTGGAGTTATCGAGTGTGATTATACTCGAGTGGGTCCCTAATATTCATATGTTGTATTTCAGAGGGAGATCATGGTTGGGATGCGCCACACACCAGAGGTCAACGGGACGAGTGATGAGGAGATCCGTAGGATCATCCACGAGGAGGTGGCTGCGGCCATCAGGGCTGAGATTCCAGAGATGTTCGGGTCTATTAAGACCACTTTGATTGAGACTTTTGATGAGTGGTATGCTGCTCTTTCTGATGCTGCTGTTGCTGCTGCCAGGCTGCAAGGGGGTGACTCGTTGTTGTATCGGGAGTTCAGCAACACGAAGCCACCAGAATTTGATGGAACTCAGGATCCGATAGCCGTGATGAGGTGGGTTTTTGACATAGAAGGGTGTTTCTACACATGTTCCTGTCTGGAGCATCTGAGAGTTCGGTTCACGCTGAACCAGCTTCGCTTGGGAGCGAAGGACTGGTGGAAGTTTGTGACGGCACACAACACCCCTGCTAAGCTTGTTGCAGTAACCTAGGAAGGGTTCACTGCTATGTTCCGAGATAAGTACGTTCCATAGGTGGAGAGGGAGCGATTAGCACAGGAGTTTCTAACCCTTAAGCAGGGTACTGAGTCAGTTACAGAGAATACACGGAGGTTTCACGAGAGGGCGATGTTCTGCCCTGAGCACGTGTCGACCGAGCAGGCACGTATGAGTCGATATCTGAGCATTTTGAGGAGAGACATTCGTGAGTTTGTGGAAAACTCATCATACCGGACATTTGCTGAGCTTCAGGAAAATGCCTGGAAGAGGGAAATCGAATTGGAGATGCAGGCCAAGGAGGAGGCCGAGTCTCAGAGGATGGATCGGCGGCCGGTACAGTCTCAACCGGCAGCCAAGCGGGCCAAGCCCGTCGATTCGAGGACTGGGGGTCAGAAGGGACGCACTTGCGGAAAGTGCGGTAAGGGTCATGACGGAGTTTGTAGGGTTGGTTCTTGCTACAAGTGTGGCAAGGAGGGGCATATCGCAAAGGATTGCCCGGATTCATGGTCTGTTTTCACTGCAACCAAACCGGGCACCAGAAGGCGGAATGTCCACAGTTGCGAGGGACGACGCAGGGAGCACCTCAGGGAGCTGCCCCTACTATTGTACGAGCTAGTAAGAGTCGGCCTGTGAAAGCCGAGGCGCCAAAGGCGCGAGGGAGAGCATTTCAGCTGACAGCGGAAGAGGTCCGTGCAGCACCTAACGTCGTGGCTGGTATGTACTCTATCATGTATTCATTTTATGTTGAGATATTGTGCTTATATTATGTTATGCGTAGGTACTTTTCTTGTGAATTCTGTACCTGCTCTAGTGTTATTTGACTCAGATGCGAGTCGATCTTTTGTATCGTTGGCATTTAGCCGACACATCAGTATGAGTAGAGAGGCGTTGAGTCAACCTCTGAGAGTTTCTGTAACAGCCGGATTTCCAGGTGTCTTTTATGTTTATGATTTTGGTGTTCTGAGAGGGGACTCGGCGAGTTGGAGCTCAAACTCGCCGAGTAGGATCGCGGATCTGGTCGCGGGATCGCGCCTGGACTCGGCGAGTCCAGGATATGGACTTGGCGAGTCCGCGCTGTGTAATGAAACCCTAATTTCTCGGGTTTGGGACCTATTTAAAGGGCCTTATGGCTGTCATTTGTGCTCACCAGTCCCTTGAGTGAAACCCTAATCGAGTGTGAGCGTTTGGAGCAAAGTAGGAGGCCATTATTGATCTTGGAGGTGTCATTTTTGCAAGGAAAGGGAGAACCAGCTAAGGGAAAGCAAGTGGAGCCATTTTCTGAGAGTTTGGAGTCCAGAGCATCATTATTGTGGTAATAATTTCAAGCTATCCTTTTCCATGATGATGTTTATTTTTATTTAGGGTTTGTTGAACCCTCTTGTGGCTAGATCTAGTGCTCCCTTGGTCCCTTAAGTGATTTAAACCATAGATCTGGACCCTTGGAGGTCCAGAGTGTCCCTTTGCCCAAGCTTTTTGGGAATCAATGGAGGTTTTGGATTGGAATCCTTACGCCTTAGGTCAAAATGCTATTTATGAGCCATGGGGTGTGTTATGGACACCAAGCTAGGGGCTTTACGTGATGAATCAGTCTAGGAAGGCTAGATCTATAAATTGTGGAAGCAGATCTGACCTTAGAAGCAAGTTGGAGTGGTTGCATGGCATGGACTCATCGAGTCCGATGAACAGACTCGGCGAGTAGTTTAAAGATTGCCTTGAGTTCGCTCAGTGAGTGGTCCAGTCGAGTCATAGGTTGACTCAGTGAGTTAGGGCGAGTTAGAGAGGGTCGACAGGTGGACTAAGTCGAACTGGGACTCACCGAGTTGTTCTTGAGACTCGGCGAGTTGAGTCGGGGTGGCCCCACGATTCTTCCAGGTGGAACACGTCGAGTCAGGGGGAGTACTCGACGTGTAGGAAGGGAATCCTAGAGAGTTGGTGAAAACATCTAGACTCGCCGAGTCGCCATAGCGCACTCGCCGAGTCCGGTCAAAGTTGACCGTTGACCGTTGACTGGAGTTGACCTGTGTTGACTTCTTAGGGATAGTCAACCTTAGAGATATAAAGTGTTAATCAGAGACATATGATGTTATAGGAGGATTAGAGCTCGGAGGATCGAGCACGAGGGATTTCCAAGATTCGTGAGATACTGAGATACGTGAGGTGAGTCTTCTCACTATACTTTACCTTGAGTAGGTAACCAGAGTTATGTGATAGAGTATTTGTATGCTATGTATGTTATGTGTTGTACCACATTATTTCTATGTGATTTATGTGGTGCATGTTTATCAGAGTTAGAACCTGAGGGTTCACAGAGTTTGGGTGCACAGACCCACAGAGTTATAGCCTCGAGTGGCTAATATGTGTTATATGTGGTATTTTGGGGAACTCACTAAGCTTTGTGCTTACAGTGTTTGATGTTATTGTTTCAGGTACTAGTGACGACCGCGGGAAGGCGCCGGCTTGATCCGTACACACACATGGAGTTTATACATTTGTGATCTTGGGATTTTGTATTGACTTGAGTTGGATAATTAATATGGTTGTTTTATGAATATTAATTGAATTATGTTTTACGAAAATTTGAAAATTTTGTTTTAAAATTCACAGTGTTACAATTTGGTATCAGAGCCTTGGTTTGAGGGATTCGGGTACACCTTCGGGAGTATTTGAACTCAAACTGAGGATTTGGAAGGATATTTTCAAAAGAAAACTTAACTTTTCTAAGAGTAAAAGATTTTCTTGAAAAAGAAACAAATTCAAGGAAGAAACGTGTGTATGATCAGTCAGCGCCCGAACGGTGAATTCCCAAAATACCTTTATATTATGTAATATTGATATTGATATGATGTATCTGCATGCTAGAGTAGGCAAGGTATTGCTATTAGGACTATGGTGGCCTGATTTGTGATGCCTTAGGCTAGGGAGAGGTGAGTTGCTATGAGATGCCTGAGAGTGAGTAGGTAGCAGCAAGGGGCTTATGAGAGATCTATTAGAGAGTGGTCTACGCATGATAGAGTACTTGGGATTTGGGATCCGAAGAGGAAGATTTGGGGTGTGTACTGAGACGGTGTGGACAGTAGTATCGGGCCCGTACTACTGAAAGCACCGAGGCGGTGCACGCTCCAAATAAGAATCTTTGGAATACCAAGAATCAAGGAGGGATGGATTGTCGAGTGTGAGTATGCTCGAGTGGATTCTAATTTATCATATGTTGTATTTCAGAGGTTGATCATGGTGAGGACACGTCATATGCCGGAGGGTGTCAGGGCTAGTGATGAGGAGATTTGGCAGATCATTAATGAGGAGGTGGCTGCAGTCATCAGAGCAGAGATACCAGAGATGTTCGGGTCTATTAAGACCGCACTGATTGAGATGTTTGACGAGCGTTATGCCGCTCTTTCTGAGGCTGCTGTTGCAGCGGCTACCGCAGCAATCGCTGCGGCGAGACCCCATGGAGGTGATGCGTTGTTGTTTCGGGAGTTTAGCAACACTAAACCACCAGAGTTTGATGGGACACAGGATCCGGTGGTGGCTATGAGGTGGATATCTGATATAGTGGGGTGCTTCTTCACTTGCTCATCTCTTGAGCATCTGAAGGTTCGGTTCGCACTGAACTAGCTTCGCTTGGGAGCGAAGGACTGGTGGAAGTTTGTGACGGCGAATTATACGCCTGCTGAGCTTTCGGCGGTGACCTAGGAGAGGTTCACTACCATGTTCTGGGATGAGTACGTTCCCCAGGTGGAGAGGGAGCATTTGGCACAGGAGTTTCTGACCCTCAAGCAGGGTACTGAGTCAGTTACAGCAATCATGAGGATGTTCCATGAGAGGGCGATGTTCTGCCCTGAGCACGTGTCCACTGAGCAGGCACGTATGAGCCGCTACTTGAGCATTTTGAGTCGGGATATTCGGGAGTTTGCCGCGAACTCCTCGTATCGGACATTTGCTGAGCTTCAGGCAAATGCCCGGAAGAGGGAGATTGAGCTTGAGACTTAAGCCAGGGAGGAGGCGGAGTCTCAGGGGAGGGATCGGCGACTGGCACAGTCTCAACCGGCAGCCAAGCGGGCCAAGCTCGCTGATCCCAAACCAGGGAGCCAAAAGGGCTTCACTTGCGGGAAGTGCGGCAAGGGTCATGATGGAGTCTGTCGAGCGGGATCTTGCTACAAATGTGGCAAGGAGGGGCATATGGCCAAGGACTGCCCCAAGGGGTTTGCAGTGTGTTTTCACTGCAACCAGACCGGACACCGGAAGGCGGAGTGTCCGCAGTTGCGCGGAGCATCTCAGGGATCTGCTCCTGCCACCATCAGAGCTACAGAGAGTCGGCCTGTGAAGGCCGAGGCGCCGAGAGCTCGAGGGAGAGCCTTTCAGCTGACTGCGGAGGAGGTCCGCGCCACACCCGATGTTGTGGCTGGTACGTTTCCTTTCATGTATTTATTTTGATGTTGAGATATTATGCTTATATTATGTTATGCGTATGTACCTTCCTTGGGAACTCTAAGCCTGCTTTAGTGTTATTTGACTCGGGTGCGAGTCGGTCTTTTGTATCTTTGGCCTTTAGTCAGCATATCAGTGTTAGTCGTGAGGCATTGAGTCGGCCTCTGAGGGTTTCCATAGCTGCCGATAGAGTGATTTGTGCCACGGAGGTTCTCTGGGGATGTGTGCTAGAGATTTTTGGGGTTGAGTTTCCGATTGATCTGATTCGTATTGCGATGGGTGATGTCTGTGTCATTGTGGGCATGGACTGGTTGAGCCGATTCGGCGCTGTTATCGATTGTGAGCGTCAGCTGGTGACCATACGAGACCCTAGTGGGGGAGTTCTTTCAGTGTACGGCGAGGGTACACGTTCTGGATCAGCCTTTTGTTCGGCCGCTAGGGCGAGACAGTGTCTACAGCAGGGCTGTAAGGGTTTTGTGGCATATGTGATGGATACACGGGTGGCTTCCGAGAGACCGAGTTCAGTGGAGGAGGTTCCGGTGGTGTGTGAGTTTCCAGATGTTTTTCCCGAGGAGTTACCGGGTGTGCCTCCTGTGAGGCAAGTGGAGTTCAGTATTGATTTGGTTCTGGGGGCCGCGCCTATCGCTAAGGTGCCTTATCGTCTTGCACCTCCAGAGATGCAAGAGTTATCCTCGCAGCTTTAGGAGCTACTGGGGAAGGGGTTTATTCGGCCGAGTAGCTCGCCGTGGGGAGCACCCATTCTGTTTGTAAAGAAGAAGGACGGTTCACATCGAATGTGTATTGATTACCGAGAATTGAACAAGCTAACGGTAAAGAACCGTTACCCATTGCCGAGGATCGACGATTTATTCGATCAGTTACAGGGAGCATCTTGGTTCTCCAAGATCGATTTGAGGCCGGGCTATCATCAGGTGAGACTGCGGGATGAGGACGTCCAGAAGACAGCGTTCAGAACGCGATATGGGCATTATGAGTTTGTGGTGATGCCTTTTGGGCTCACCAATGCCCCGGCTGTGTTCATGGATCTCATGAACAGGGTATGCAAGCCGATGTTGGATGGGTCGGTGATTGTATTTATCGATGATATTTTGGTATATTCGAGATCTAGAGAGCAACATGAGGAGCATTTGAGGGAAGTCCTTAGGGTTTTGAGATCGGAGAAACTTTATGCAAAGTTTTCCAAGTGCGATTTCTGGTTGCGGGAGGTCCAGTTTCTGGGACATCTTGTTAATCAGGAAGGGATATTGGTCGATCCGGCCAAGGTTGAGGCGGTGATGAGTTGGGAGGTGCCGAAGTCACCCTCTGAGATCAAGAGCTTCCTTGGGTTGGCAGGGTATTATCGGAGATTTATCAAGGATTTCTCCAAGATCGCAGTGCCACTCACCCAATTGACCCGAAAGGGTGTAGCATTTCATGGGGTCCCGAGCAGCAGACCTCCTTTGAGACGCTTCGCCAAAGCTTGTGCGAAGCCCCGGTATTAGCTCTTCCGGAAGGGATTGAAGATTTTGTAGTATTTTGTGATGCATCGATTTTAGGGCTGGGTACGGTATTGATGCAGAAAGGGCATGTGATAGCATATGCATCGAGGCAGTTGAAGCCTCATGAGACGAGATATCCCACGCACGATCTAGAGTTGGGGGCAGTAGTGTTCGCCCTCAAGATTTGGCGTCACTACTTGTATGGGGTTCGTTGTACGATATACACGGACCATAAGAGTTTGAAGTACTTGATGGATCAGCCCAACCTAAATATGCGGCAGAGGAGGTGGTTGGATGTGGTCAAGGATTATGATTGTGAGATCCTGTACCACCTGGGCAAGGCTAATGTGGTAGCTGATGCGTTGAGCCGCAAGGCGGAGAGTACTCCACTGCGAGATGTATGTATGAGATTGATGGTGATAGCTCCAGTTCTGGATGCCATTCGTGGGGCACAGGCCGAGGCTGTGCAACCGGAGATGCAAAAGAGGGAACGGGTCGTTGGTTTGGTTTCAGAGTTCGTTTCGGATGATCGAGGGCTTATGACTTTTCAGGGTCGGATTTGGGTACCGTTTGTGGGCGGTACGCGTACTACTTTGATGGAGGAAGTGCATCGATCGAAATTTTCGATCCACCTCGGGGCTACGAAAATGTATTTGGATTTGAGGAAAGAGTATTGCTGGCCCTGTATGAAGAGGGACGTCGCATGGTTTGTCGAGAGGTGTTTAACCTGCCAAAGGGTTAAGGCCGAGCACCAGAGACCGCATGGCAAGTTGCAGCCATTGGAGGTTCCTGAGTGGAAGTGGGAACAGATCACTATGGATTTCATCACCAAATTGCCGAGGACTGCCAGAGGAGTTGATGCAATTTGGGTGATTGTGGATAGGTTGACGAAGAGCACTCACTTCCTTGCCATCAGTGAGAGTTCTTCGGCGTAGAAGTTGGCGGAGGTTTATGCGAGAGAAGTGGTATCTCGCCATGGGGTGCCGATCTCGATTGTTTCGGACCGTGATGTGCATTTCACTTCCAGATTCTGGAAGAAATTTCATGAGGAGTTGGGTACCAGATTGCATTTTAGTACCGCCTATCATCCCCAGACAGACAGCCAGAGTGAGCGGACGATTCAGACGCTTGAAGACATACTTCGAGCATGTGTGTTGGATTTCGGGGGTAGCTGGGATGTGTATTTACCCTTGGTAGAGTTTTCCTACAATAACAGCCATCATTCGAGCATTGGTAAGCCACCCTTTGAGCTGTTGTATGGTAGGAGGTGTCGGACCCCCATTTGTTGGGGAGAGGTTGGGCAGAGAGTGATGCGCAGTACAAAGATCGTGATTCAGACGACAGAGCAGATACAGCAGGTCAGACAGAGGTTATTGACCGCCCAGAGTCGACAGAAGAGTTATGCAGACAGACGCCGGTCCGAGCTTGAGTTTCAGGTCGGCAACTTCGTTTTTCTGAAGGTTTCTCCTTGGAAAGGAGTGATTCGATTCAGGAAGAGGGGCAAGTTGGGGCCCTGGTATATTAGACCATTTCGTGTGATTGCAAGGGTAGGTCGGGTAGCCTATCATTTGGAGTTGCAAGCAGAGTTGGGGTAGATCCACGTCACTTTTCATGTGTCGCAGTTGAGAAAGTGTATAGCTGATGAATCGGAAGTGGTTCCATTAGAGGATATTCAGGTGGATGCAAGCCTGAATTATGCCGAGAGACCAGTGGCCATCAGAGATCGGAAGATCAAGGTTCTGAGGAATAAGGAGGTACCTCTGGTGTTGGTTCAGTGGCAACACTGGAGGGGATTGGAGATGACCTGGGAGCCAGAGCATATGATGCAGGAGCAGCATCCGGAGCTATTTCCAGAGCGAGACTTCGAGGGCGAAGTCTAGTTCTAGTGGGGGAGAGTTGTAACAGCCGGATTTCCAGGTATCTTTTATGTTTATGATTTTGGTGTTCTGAGAGGGGACTCGGTGAGTTGGAGCTCAGACTCGCCGAGTAGGATCGCGGATCTGGTCGCGGGATCGCGCCTGGACTCAGCGAGTCCGCGCTGTGTAATGAAACCCTAATTTCTCGGGTTTGGGACCTATTTAAAGGGCCTTATGGCCGTCATTTGTGCTCACCAGTCCCTTGAGTGAAACCCTAATCGAGTGTGAGCGTTTGGAGCAAAGTAGGAGGCTATTATTGATCTTGGAGGTGTCATTTTTGCAAGGAAAGGGAGAACCAGCTAAGGGAAAGCAAGTGGAGCCATTTTCTGAGAGTTTGGAGTCCAGAGCATCATTATTGTGGTAATAATTTCGAGCTATCCTTTTCCATGATGATGTTTATTTTGATTTAGGGTTTGTTGAACCCTCTTGTGGCTAGATCTAGTGCTCCCTTGGTCCCTTAAGTGATTTAAACCATAGATCTGGACCCTTGGAGGTCCAAAGTGTCCCTTTGCCCAAGCTTTTTGGGAATCAATGGAGGTTTTGGATTGGAATCCTTATGCCTTAGGTCAAAATGCTATTTATGAGCCATGGGGTGTGTTATGGACACCAAGCTAGGGGATTTACGTGATGAATCAGTCTAGAAAGGCCAGATCTATAAATTGTGGAAGCAGACCTGACCTTAGAAGCAAGTTGGAGTGGTTGCATGGCATGGACTCGCCGAGTCCGATGAACAGACTCAGCGAGTAGTTTGAAGATTGCCTTGAGTTCGCTCAGTGAGTGGTCCAGTCGAGTCATAGGTTGACTCAGTGAGTCAGGGTGAGTTAGAGAGGGTCGACAGGTGGACTGAGTCGAACTGGGACTCACCGAGTTGTTCTTGAGACTTGGCGAGTTGAGTCGGGGTGGCCCCACGATTCTTCCAGGTGGAACTCGTCGAGCCATAGCGCACTCGCCGAGTCCGGTCAAAGTTGACCGTTGACCGTTGACCGGAGTTGACCTGTGTTGACTTCTTAGGGATAGTCAACCTTAGAGATATAAAGTGTTAATCAGAGATATATGATGTTATAGGAGGATTAGAGCTCGGAGGATCGAGCACGAGGGATTTCCAGGATTCGTGAGATACCGAGATACGCGAGGTGAGTCTTCTCACTATACTTTACCTTGAGTAGGTAACCAGAGTTATGTGATAGAGTATTTGTATGCTATGTATGTTATGTGTTGTACCACATTATTTCTATGTGATTTATGTGGTGCATGTTTATCAGAGTTAGAACCTGAGGGTTCACAGAGTTTGGGTGCACGGACCCACAGAGTTATAGCCTCGAGTGGCTAATATGTGTTATATGTGGTATTTTGGGGAACTCACTAAGCTTTGTGCTTACAGTGTTTGATGTTATTGTGTCAGGTACTAGTGACGACCGCGGGAAGGCGCCGACTTGATCCGTACGCACACACACGGAGTTTATACATTTGTAATCTTGGGATTTTGTATTGACTTGAGTTGGATAATTAATATGGTTGTTTTATGAATATTAATTGAATTATGTTTTACGAAAATTTGAAAATTTTGTTTTGAAATTCACGGTGTTACAGTTTCCATAGCGGATGAGAGAGCGGTCTATGCCACCGAGGTGATTCGAGGTTGTGTGCTTGAAATTTTCGGAGTTGCGTTTCCGATCGATTTGGTCCCCATTACGATGGGGGATGTATGTGTCATTGTGGGCATGGACTGGTTGAGCAGATTTGGAGCGATCATCAACTGCGAGCGACAGCTAGTGACCATGCGAGACCCTAGTGGAGGAGTTCTTACAGTTTATGGTGAGGGTACGCGTTCTGGGTCGGCGTTTTGTTCAGCCGTCAGGGCGAGGCAGAGTCTTCAGCAGGGATGTAAGGGATTTATATTGTATGTGATGGACGCGAGGGTTGATTCAGAGGGACCGAGGTCAGTGGAAGAGGTCCCGATAGTGCGTGAGTTCCCGGACGTATTTTCGGAGGAGTTTCCGGGTGTGCCTCCCGCGAGGCAGGTAGAGTTTAGTATCGATCTGATCTCGGGGGCTGCATCCAAGTCGCCCTATATCCTTGGGCCTCCCGAGATGCAGGAGTTATCCTCCCAGCTTCAGGAGCTGCTGGGGAAGCGATTTATTCGACCGAGTAGTTCGCCGTGGGGAGCACCTGTCCTTTTCGTCAAGAAAAAGGATGGTTCACACCGGATGTGCGTAGATTACCGGGAGTTGAACAAGTTGACGGTCAAGAACCGTTATCCGTTGTCGAGGATTGACGATTTGTTTGATCAGTTGCAAGGAGCATATTGGTTCTCTAAGATCGACCTGAGGTCTGGATATCATCAGGTAAGGGTGCGGGATGAGGATATCTAGAAGACAACATTCAGGACTCGTTACGGGCATTACGAGTTTGTGGTGATGCCTTTCGGGCTCACCAACGCACCAGCAGTGCTCATGGATCTAATGAACAGGATGTGCAGACCGATGTTGGATCGCTTGGTGAATGTATTCATTGATGACATTTTGGTGTACTCGAGGTCTAGAGAGCAGCATGAGGAGCATTTGAGGGAGGTCCTCGGGGTTTTGAGATCGGAGAAGCTTTATGCCAAATTCTCCAAGTGTGATTTCTGGTTGCGAGAGGTCCAGTTCCTGGGACATCTTGTTAACCAGAAAGGGATATTGGTCGACCCGACCCAGATTGAGGCGGTGATGAGTTGGGAGGTGCCGAGGTCACCAACGGAGATCAGGAGTTTCCTAGGTCTGGTAGGCTATTATCGGAGGTTTATCAGGGATTTCTCCAAGATCGCTATGCCACTCACTAAATTGACCCGGAATGGTGTAGTTTTTGCTTGGGGTCCAGAGCGGCAGGCCTCCTTCAAGACACTACACCAGAGGCTATTTGAAGCCCTGGTGTTAGCCCTTCCGGAAGGAATGGAGGATTTTGTGGTATATTGTGACGCGTCAATATCAGGGTTGGGAGCAGTGCTTATGCAGCGAGGGCATGTGATAGCGTATGCATCGAGGTAGCTGAAGCCTCATGAGGCGAGGTATCCTACCCACGATTTGGAGTTGGGGGCAGTAGTGTTCGCCCTCAAGATCTGGCGTCACTATCTGTATAGGGTCCGATGTACCATTTACACGGATCATAAGAGCCTGAAGTACTTGATGGATCAGCCCAACCTGAATATGCATCAGAGGAGATGGCTAGATATGTTAAAGGATTATGATTGCGAGATCATGTATCACCCGGGTAAGGCTAACATGGTAGCCGATGCCCTAAGTCGTAGGGCGGAGAGCGTTCCGATGCAAGACGTTTGTATGAGATTGACAATGATGACTCCGGTGTTGGACACTATCTGAGGAGCCTAGACCGAGGCCGTGAGACCAGAAAACCAGAAGAGGGAGCGAGTTATCGGTCAGGTATCGGAGTTCGTTACCGATAACCGAGGGCTTATGACTTTTCATGGAAGGATTTGGGTACCGTTTGTAGGTGGAACGCGTACCGTTTTGATGGAGGAGGCGCATAGAACGAAGTTCTCAATCCATCCCGGTGCCACTAAGATGTACTTGGATCTGAAGAGGGAATATTGGTGGCCTTGTATGAAGAGAGATGTCGCGTGGTTCTTTGAGAGGTGCCTAACCTGTCACAAGGTTAAGGCTGAGCACCAGCACCCGCATGGAAAGTTGCAGCCATTGGAGGTTCCCGAGTGGAAGTGGGAACAGATCACCATGGATTTTATCACCAAGCTGCCGAGGACTGCTAGGGTGTCGATGCAATTTGGGTGATTGTGGACAGGTTGACGAAGAGCGCTCACTTCCTTGCCATCAATGAGAGCTCTTCTGCCGAGAGGCTGGTAGAATTGTACGTGAGAGAGGTGGTATCGCGACATGGGGTGCCAATCTCGATTGTCTCAGATTGAGATGTGCGTTTCACTTCCAGATTTTGGAAGAAATTCCATGAGGAGTTGGGTACGAGGTTGCATTTTAGTACCGCATACCACCCGCAGACTGACGGACAGAGTGAGCGGACGATTCAGACGCTTGAGGACATGCTTCGAGCATGTGCACTAGATTTCGGCGGAAGATGGGACACGTATTTTCCCTTAGCGGAGTTTTCCTACAACAACAACCATCATTCAAGCATTGGTATGCCACCCTTTGAGCTATTGTATGGGAGGAGGTGCCGGACCCCCATTTGCTGGGGAGAAATAGGGTAGCGTGTGATGGGAAGTACAAAGATCGTGCTTTAGACGACTGAGCAGATTCAACAGGTCTGGCAGAGGTTGCTAACCGCTCAGAGTCGCCAGAAGAGTTATGCGGATAGGCGACGATCTGAGCTCGAGTTTCAGGTTGGTGATTTCGTGCTCCTGAAGGTATCTCCTTGGAAAGGAGTGATCCGGTTCAGGAAGAGGGGCAAGCTGGGGCCCTGATATATTGGGCCGTTCAGAGTGATCGCGAGGGTGGGCAGGGTAGCGTATCGTTTGGAGTTACCTGCAGAGTTGGACCAGATTCATGATACCTTCCACGCGTTGCAGCTGAGGAAGTGTATAGCCGATGAGTCGTAGTGGTGCCATTGGAGGATATTTAGGTGGATGTCGGTCTGAACTACATTGAGAAACCGGTGGCGATACGGGATCAAAAGATCAAGGTCCTGAGGAACAAGGAAGTGCCTCTAGTACAGGTCAAGTGGCAGCATCTGAAGGGGTCGTAGCTTACTTGGGAACCAGAGCGTGAGATGCGTGAGCAGCATCCGGAGTTGTTTTCAGAGTGAGACTTCGAGGGCGAAGTCTGATTCTAGTGGGGGAGAATTGTAACATCCGGATTCCCAGGTATATTATTGTTCATTTAATTTTTTTGGAGTTGTGAAAGAACTCGGCGAGTTGGTGCCAAGACTCGCCGAGTAGGGACGTGGATGTTCATTCTATTTCATGACCGGACTCGGCGAGTCCATGCTGTTTAGTTAAGCCCTAATTTCCAGGGCTTGGAACCTATTTAAAGGCCCTTATGGCCATCTATTGTGGCTACTACCCCCCGAGAGAGTCTCAGATCGTTTGAGAAGTAAGGAGTGATCATTGTTGATCTTTGTGGTGTCATTTAGTAAGAAGAAGGAGATTCTAGCCAAGGGAAAGCAAAGGAGGTTGCTATTCTAAGGACTAAAAGCTAAAGATCATTCATTTGAGGTAATATTTCAACTCTTCTTCTGTTTTGGGAAGGATATGTGGTTTTAGGGTTTCTTGTACCCTTAACTAAGTTGATTTGAGGTCCAAATAGTCCCTTCTAGAGATAAGGCTTTGCACCTGGACCCATAGAGGTCCAGAGAGCCTTATTCTTCAAGCTTTATGAAGAACAATGGAGGTCATGACCTTGGGTTAAGGTATTTGGGACAAAATCATCATTTGATGCTTATTGGTTGAGTTATAAGCATCAAGATTCATACTTCATGTGACATTTATCCTTAGGAAGGCCAGATCTATGGATTAGGGGCACAGATCTGACCACAGGAGATCTATAGAGTTTGTGCATGGCATGAACTCGCCGAGTTGTTCTTGGGACTCGGCGAGTAGGGTTAAGGCCCACACAGATTACTCAGTAAGTAGACTTGCCGAGCTGGGAGATAACTCAGTGAGTCAAAAGGGGATTAAAAGACTGGAGTGAAAGGCGGTACTCGCCGAGTTGTTCTTGAGACTCGGCGAGTTGAGTCAGCGTAGCCCCGCGATTCATGCCAGGTGTGACTCGTTGAGCATGGGATAGGACTCGACGTACCAAGCGGGACAAAGGGTTAGTGGACATGTGTGTACTCGCCGAGTCACCGGAGTGCACTCGGCGAGTTGGGTCAAAGTTGACCGTGTACTTTTGTTGACTTTAGGGTTTGGTCAACAATGGGGTCTTTGAGTCATGGGGGGGGGGGGGGGGGATAAAATAGCCTTTTACCCTTCTAAGGGTGACAATAGAGGGTCGAGTCTAGCCTCGAGTGTTATGTTTATGAGGATATTTACTTTGTGTGAATAGGCGGAGGCTAGGCAATACTTCTACCAAGTCAGAGATTTACGAGATGTATGAGGTGAGTCTTCTCACTATGCCTTACCCGATGGGGTAATGGTATGTGACCGAAGGGTCTTATGTGTATGATGTATATTCGATGTAAGTCATATGTGTTATGTTAAGTGATATGAGCATGATGTGGGCCGGAAGGTCAAGATGATACGGACCGGAAGGTCAAGCGAGTTTGGGATGGAAATCCCCTGAGACACTTGGATCGGAAGGTCTTATGGCCTGGAAAGGCGTATGTGATATATGTGGTATTTTGGGGAACTCACTAAGCATTTATGATTACAGTTTTATTTATGAATGCAAACTATATTTCCTGGTTTTTCAAAAGTGAAAAATTGTTCAAATTTTTGGATGCCTGCCTTTCAAGTTATAAACCTTTTGTCCCAAAACCTTGGTTTCTTGTGTATTGTGTACTCCAGAACATTTGATTTTCCCTTTCAATCCTTTCGAGTGTTTAGAGTCATAAAAATGCATGTTTGGTCCTTGATATTCATCCATGCCATAGTTATAGAGTTTTAAAAGGTTATATAAGTTAGGGTTTTGGTTTTGGGCTCCTTGTAGCCATGCTAAGGAATAAAGGTTGCTAATTTTTGATTGTAGACTTTTATTTGGGTTAGATCTGAAGATTAGAAATTAAGTCTTAAAGCATTAAGATATTAAAAGAGAGCTCCGAATTCAGGGGAGTACGTAGGGGGAACTCCTGAGTATGTCGAGTATAATGGGTTGTGGCCCCATAACCCTTTCGAGGTCGAGTTGTACGTTGGGTGTAGTAATGGGTACGCCGGTCATACTCTCAAAAAACCTTTTGTGCCATCTTTGATCCTTGGGAAATTATGGGTTTTGGGTAATGTCTAGTTGGGTCATGTATGTGAAGGGGAAAATGGTCTTTTTGCCCTTAGTAAGTTAAAGGATGAATTGGAACCTTCGTTTATGGGGTTAAAATCTTGATTATCAATTAGAATTGATTTTGGATTATGATCAGTGTGAGGATCCATAGTTGCAGAAGCTTGAGTGTGTGTTTCAGATATCTTTAGTGGAGTTGAGTCTTCTCACCACACTAGTGTGTCGAAGGCACCAATTCTAGACCACTGATTTTTATGTGCAGGATATATGTGTTTATGTTATTATTATTGATATGATTTTATGAATTATGCATGGAGCCAATTTGGGCTCAAAGTTATTATGGACTTGAGGTCGATACGAAACCGGGGGTTGATACGGACCTGATACAGCTACTTACTATTATATGGGGTTGATAAGGACCCAACACAACCACATGCTGTTATATTTATGTGTTTGTTGTGTGTTAATTTGG
Source organism: Lactuca saligna (assembly GCF_052625555.1). Taxonomy (NCBI): domain Eukaryota; kingdom Viridiplantae; phylum Streptophyta; class Magnoliopsida; order Asterales; family Asteraceae; genus Lactuca; species Lactuca saligna. The sequence continues at coordinate 174,655,344 of NC_136419.1, forward strand.
GGAACACACTAAGCTCTGTGCTTACATTTTAAGTTTATATTTCAGGTACTTTCGAATCAAAAGGGAAGGGCTCAGCGTGATGCCGCAACATTCTCCTCTCATGATTTTCGCATTTATGATTTCGTTTACTCTGATATTTTGTGATAGCTTGTATTTTGGATGATTTTGAGACATGTGATGTTTCGGATTGATGAACTTAAAAAGGAATTTTTTTTACTTTTGAATTTTAGGGATGTTACATATAATATATTAAACTTTTAATCATATATAGTATAAGGTGAATTTTAAAACTTTTCAAAATACTAGGATTTAAAATTAATTTTTGAATTAAACTTTTAATAATTAATTAATTTTAAATACTTAATGATTTACCAACTATCATTTAATTTAAATCATTAACTATTTAAATAATTATCTTCAATTAAACAATTAATAAAATAAATAAAATTTAAATAATTAGGGATTAAATAATTATCTTCGATTAAACACTTAATAAATAATTAAAATTTAATCTTTATCCCAATAGCCCTTAAATTTTAGAAAATAAAGGATAAGCGCTACTATGTTTTTAATTATTCAAATTTTAAGGCATTTAAAATTATAATAAAGGAAACTAGAAACCCTAAGGGATCCTATCAATTTTTGAAAGTAAGGGTGAATGTTAGGGTTTAAAGAACCATATCCATCATTGAAAATTTTAAGGCCATTATGGTTTAATTTCCACAAACCCTAATTTTGATCAATTCACTATTATGCATAGTCAATTAGAAAACCAAGGCTTTGGTACCACTGATGGGTTTTCTAGTGTGACATCCCCATTTTCACGGCCAGAAAAGACCGATTTTGTTTATGCTTTATAAAAATCGGAGTACCTCTTTTTATGAAGATGTTGCGGAATTTGTTCTCAGTAAAACATGATAAATACGTTATCAAAGAATTTCCGAAGAAAAGTATTTTTATTCATTTTAAAACATTTGGGATGTCATCGTCAATACATAAACATAAGCATAAACAGAACTTACATTCATTATTACTAGTGATTTATATCTCCTTAATCTCTCAGTGTAATGTGACTTCATATCAACACCTGTGATATAAATAAACTGAGTGGGTCAGGTTAGGAAACCTGGTGAGTACATAGGGTTTTCAACCCACAATAATATAATTATTATATTTAAACATCAAACAATCGGCCCGATTACCCATCCCCATCATCTTCTTTAATATTCCTTCTTAAGGGTCATCTCCTATATCATATTTACCTCTCATCTTTTTACCTCACATTTCCTTATATGCTCGTTCCTAAGGCATGAATACGTGTCGCCTTAATTCGTAATTCATAGTAAGAGTTAGAGTATCATCACATGAATATACAATCACAACATCACCTGGACTCGTAATTCATCACCTATAGGTTATAAGTCTGTTAGTGTTTCCACGGGTTGTCTAGAATAGTCCGTGGTCGCCATCTATACTCTAGTAGATGACTACACCTCCAAATTATCGGACAAGGTTATAGTATCTTTCATCCTACATCACCGATTCATCATCACCTATCCATCACCTAATTATCATCACCTTCCTATCATCACCTATCTCTCATCATTTTATTTCATCACACACCAACTATTTCATTTACCCATGTTTTATCCCAACATATTTATAGATATAAAATAAATATATATTTAAATCATTTAAAACATGTATAAAATCATTCATCCATCATAGAAAACAAGTATTCAGATAATATGCACACATAACACGTAATTTATATAAAATACTTTATATTAATGTGTAAGATGAAAGGGACCATGAACTCACTTGAAAAGGTGGTGATTCCGAACTCAGACAACGCTTCGCTTCTTAAAAATAATTTCCTTCGACGAAACCTAGTATTATTACCACTAGAGTTTAGTCTATTATTCGTCGAGACTAATTAATAGTATTGCTATTATTAATATTATATAAGCGTTATACAATACTTATATATCCCATAATAATAGCCCAAGTACTTTTTATAAGTTCCTAATAACGTTGCTATAATTAAATAAAAGCTATATTAAAAATAGCATGGGTGTAGCTCACTCACAACGGGTTTTATAGAAAACCAGGCTTTGCTTGGAGGAGCGTTCCTGAGCCAAAAAGCTCTTCTTCTTGAAGTCATCGAGCACTCCGGGACTTCCTCGTCGTGCTAGGGAGGTTCCCTAGGCTTTTCGGTGGATTTTGGGGCTAGAGAGAGGTTCTAGAGAGAGAGTAAAGAGAAGAAAGAATGGGAAATGTGTGAAAAAAATGAGGGTGGGAAAGGTTCTATTTATAGGGTGAAAAATGGCTGAACTTGGTGCCACATGTCACCATCTAGTGGCAAGACTTAGGGAGAAAGCAAACCGGGCTTTGCTTGAAGGAGCGTTCCCGAGCCGAAAAGCTCTTCTTCTCGAAGCTGTCGAGCACTCTGGGGCTTCCGCCTTGTGCTAGGGAGGTTCCCTAGGCGTTTCGGGGGGTTTCGGGGCTAGAGAGAGGTTCTAGAGAGAGAGAGAGAGAGTACAAAGAAGATAGAATGGGAAAGGTGTGAAAAAATGAGGGTGGGAGAGGTGGTGCTCGAACAGTAATAACCGTAACTTTGATGTTTCTTCGAACAAGTATCTAACTCTAAGACTTCCTAATTGTAGGCGGTGCTCGATCTTGCACTTGCTTCCTATCTCACGTTAGACTCCAAATCATGACCTTCGAGTCACAATTTCGATCCTTAGTAGAGACTACTTCTTCTTCTTAACAAACTTAAGATAAGTTACTTTATTACTACAATGGACCGATGTGTCATATTCTAATGACTTATTATCGTATGTTCCAACACTTAGACTCAGGTCTCTTTGAGTCTTCCAGAACAGACTATACATTTATTCATGTTCTAATCACATCTTAAAAGGTAGCATTTCTAGTTACAAGCAACTATCGCGATACCTCTACCGATCGCTTTGCTTATCTTTTATTTCAACATCCCAGCTAAAGTCAGATGCTACATCAAACTTGGTTCTCTGAACCACATAACATACTCATCGTAGTCAGACTCAATTCGATATGACCACTAGGGTCAGAATAACAATCATCCTCTTAGTCATTACCGAAACGATGGTAACGACATATTTGAATTAAACGGTATCAATTACTAGCTTCTTGGTAACCTTGTGACTTTCCCTGACCCAAGCGTGAGTCCTGTGCTTCGGGTAGTATAGGCCTCTACTACCATTCACACCTATTCATACTCGTCCCAAGTATTATCTCACAGTTTTTCCAAATCACCATACAAGAAAACCACACAACAACTTAACACATCAGATAACAAAACAAAGGTTTTATATTATTTTTTGAAACGATTGCATAGGTGTTCAAGTTCACCCTAGACTATGCCTCTACTAGGATACATCATACGAAACTATGGCTACTGCATAATCTAATCTTCGAGTAAGAAGTCCTCATTCTTGATTCCTCGTGTTGTTGTCTGCTTCATCGAGGATCATGTGGAATGCCCTTGGTTTCGGAGGTGCATTTGGTCTTGCAGCTTCGTTTTTCTTTGGATAGTTCTTTGAAATATGCCCATCATTTCCACATTCGTAGCACTTCTTGTTGTCAAATGTACAATCTCTGGAATAGTGATTGGTCCTACCACACTTATAGCACGTCACTTCTCCATCGCATCTTCTGAAGTGCTTCTTCTTGCACTTCTCACACCATTTGGCTCCATTCCTTCGGTCGTCCAGGTTAGACTTCGAGAAATTTCTCTTATTATTAGGTCTTGAGGATCCTTCCAGCTTCCTCTTCTCGCCAACTTCAACTTTATCCAGAACCTTTTCTCTTATTTGTGTCTTAACATTCTTGGCTGCCCAGATGGCGGCTTTCAAAGTGGTTGCTTGTTTGACCATTAGACCAAAGTATGATGGTAATCCATTGGAAAACCTGTTGACCTTGGAAAGTTCCGTTGGAACTAGGTAAGGAACAAGCTTCATCTTCTCCGTAAAACTTGCAGCGTACTCGGTGACTCTCATTTTTCCTTTCTTTAGGTTTTGAAACTCGTTGTTAATCTCTAGTAGATCCTGCTTAGAGCAGTACTGCATTTTAAGTTGCACCAGGAAATCTTCCCAAGACATCTTACTTGCTTCTCCCTTGGGCATCGTATCTGCCAATATCTTCCACCAGCTCCAGACTCCGCTCTTCAGTTTCCTGATCGCAAAGACGATTTTCTGCTTGTTGCTACAGTCGTAACTCTCAAACACCATCTCCATCTCGGAGATCTAGTCCATAATCTCAACCGGCTTCGGGATTCTAGAAAGCCTTGGTGGTTTTTCACTCAAGAAGTTCTTATACCCTCGCCCATCCTTTTCGTTTCCCCTCTCCGGGCCATCCCTTCGTTCACCTTGAGTCCCTATTTGACTCACTTGGCGGCTATAGTTCCCTTCCTCCGACTGCTCGGGAATTAGCTTGGTTTGCTCGATGGGCATGGTAGGTTTGTCCCTATTTTCATGCAACATCTGTCTCATTTCCTCCCGTTGTTCAGCTAACATAGCCCGAATCATGGCCTGTACTCCAGCCATGGTGACGGGCTCAGGTACAGCTCCCATTACAACAGGTATTTGCTCAATCACCGGGGGCTGTTGATTCCCATTTCTATTTGCGTTCCCGACTCCGCTTCGGTTTCTAGCCATTCGATCTATAGACGTTTCGTGTATAATGACGAGAATTAAGATAGGAAATGTTTTATTTACGATCGACGTGTAAATCTTCCTATTATTCTGAAAAGTTACATGCCAGTTCTAATACCGTACCTAAATGTTTAGAAATCTGAACACATAAAATTTCTAGATTCGGTCGGCAACAGACAATAGACATGTTCAGACATTTAGTATCATAAATCATTTAGCACATAAAATCATGTTAGGCATTTTCACTAAATAAGCTAGCGCTTGTGTCTATTCAGGTGTATTACCTAAGACACACTCCTCATAATCATTGCGTAGCATTCTAAGTTTAAGTCTAGAAATAAATCCATATTCCTACTTCTCTTAAACTAATGCTCTGATACCAACTGTGGCATCCCCATTTTCACGGCCAGAAATGACCAATTTTGTTTATGCTTTATAAAAATCAGAGTACCTCTTTTAATAAAAATGTTGCGGAATTTGTTCCCAGTAAAACATGATAAATATGTTATCAAAGAATTTCCGAAGAAAAGTATTTTTATTCATTTTAAAACATTTGGGATGTCATCGTCAATACATAAACATAAGCATAAACAGAACTTACATTCATTATTACTAGTGATTTATATCTCCTTAATCTCTCAGTGTAATGTGACTTCATATCAACACCTGTGATATAAATAAACTGAGTGGGTCAGGTTAGGAAACCTGGTGAGTACATAGGGTTTTCAACCCACAATAATATAATTATTATATTTAAACATCAAACAATCGGCCCGATTACCCATCCCTATCATCTTCTTTAATATTCCTTCTTAAGGGTCATCTCCTATATCATATTTACCTCTCATCTTTTTACCTCACATTTCCTTATATGCTCGTTCCTAAGGCATGAATACGTGTCGCCTTAATTCGTAATTCATAGTAAGGGTTAGAGTATCATCACATGAATATACAATCACAACATCACCTGGACTCGTAATTCATCACCTACAGGTTATAAGTCTGTTGGTGTTTCCACGGGTTGTCTAGAATAGTCCGTGGTCGCCATCTATACTCTAGTAGATGACTACACCTCCAAATTATCAGACAAGGTTATAGTATCTTTCATCCTACATCACCGATTCATCATCACCTATCCATCACCTAATTATCATCACCTTCCTATCATCACCTATCTCTCATCATTTTATTTCATCACACACCAATTATTTCATCTACCCATGTTTTATCCCAACATATTTATAGATATAAAATAAATATATATTTAAATCATTTAAAACATGTATAAAATCATTCATCCATCATAGAAAACAAGTATTCAGATAATATGCACACATAACACGTAATTTATATAAAATACTTTATATCTATGTGTAAGATGAAAGGGACCATGAACTCACTTGAAAAGGTGGTGATTCCGAACTCAGACAACGCTTCGCTTCTTAAAAATAATTTCCTTTGACGAAACCTAGTATTATTACCACTAGAGTTTAGTCTATTATTCGCTGAGACTAATTAATAGTATAGGTATTATTAATATTATATAAGCATTATACAATACTTATATAACCCATAATAATAGCACAAGTACTTATTATAAGTTCCTGATAACGTTACTATAATTAAATAAAAGCTATATTAAAAATAGCCTAGGCGTAGCTCACTTACAACGGGTTTTATAGAAAACCGGGCTTTGCTTGGAGGAGCATTCCCGAGCCGAAAATCTCTTCTTCTCAGAGCCGTCGAGCACTCCGGGGCTTCCGCCTCGTGCTAGGGAGGTTCCTTAGGCTTTTCGAGGGGTTTCGGGGCTAGAGAGAGGTTCTAGAGAGAGAGAGAGAGAGAGTAAAGAGAAGAAAAAATAGGAAAGGTATGGAAAAAATGAGGGTGAGAGAGGTTCTATTTATAGGGTGAAAAATGGCCGAACTTGGTGCCACATGTCACTATCTAGTGGCAAGACTTGGGGAGAAAGCAATAACCAAGATTGTGTCACATCACCCATTTTCGGACAACACACTTCCGACTTCTAAAATCCGTAACTTTTACATACGACCTTCGTTTTGACGCTATTTATATCCACGCGTAGGTAAAAATAAGATCTTCAACCTTCATTTTGACTCAGCTGGCTAATTCTCGATCGATCTTAAATTTAATAGTACGAGGAGATTATACTGTTAAATGTCCACCCAAAATTCATAACTTCTACATACAGACTCTGTTTTCATCTATCTTTTACCATTGAGTTCCTATTAATGAGATCTTCAATTCTCATTTAGGTCACGTAGGCCAAAAACCGCTCGATCTAAAATTCGAGTTCCAGGTTGTGCACTGCTAAGCCAAATCTTAGAATATTCATAACTTCCTCATACGAAGTCAGATTTGGGCGTTCTTTTTTTGTATGTTCTCGGTTTAACGTATATTACAACTTTTTTGTTAGATTTCTAAGACTAAAAAGTCATCCATCGTAAATTCACTATTTACATCTCCCGGTGTCGTGCTGGTTTTGCCGTAAAACTTCGACGAACCATAATTTCTTTATTATAACTCGGATTTCAGCGTTCTTTATATGTACGGAACCCTTGTGATATATACTACAACTTGGTCAAGATTATTTATTCTAAGTTATATTATATCAAAAATGTCATTTTTGATGCTCATTGTCTTTAAATTGACTAGCCCGAATCTGTGGGCGTTACATCTAGGTTATAAAAACTTCATGTGTCAAAAAAACACTTTAACGCTTAAGTTCACATGAAAACTAGAAATGGTCTATGTTTTCTTTATTGATAGCAATAACCTATGAACATCTAGAAACCCTAGAGGGAGAGAGTATGGAATCGAAATTAACATAAAGATTAGGGTTACATAATTTTTGATTATTATAGCAAATAATCAAATCAAATACTCTTTAAGTTCCTTGGAAAGCAATCACCAAAAGGATGATGCCTCTAATGGATCACACCCAAAACAAGGAACTTTAGAATGGGGAGGAGAGAGGAGATCTGAAGGGAATTTTATTCCTATGCCTTTTGGTAATATGGTAAACGAAAAGTGTAAGCCAAGGTGTCCTATTTATAGTTTAAATAACTTGCAGGCAAAAGAAGATTGGAATTAATTAAATAACAGATTTAATCCTAATTTAAATATTTTCTTTTTATGCTAGAGGGTTTCCAGAAACCCTAAGAAACCCTCTAAAACCATCCATACCTTGGAGGGTTCTAGAATTGCTTCTTTTGTTCAACTATTGAACAATTATAATTCAACCACTGTACCTTTAATTAATTCCAAATTAAATATGATTAATAATTAATCAATTCTAATTGATTTCACATTGATTTATTAATCATATAAATTAACAAATCAATTATTTAACAATTGATTTCATATTAATTTATTAATCACATAATAAATCAACAAATCAACTATCTATTTCTAACTGATATATTAGTCACATAATATATTAACAAATTATTTTTCCCATAATTTCTAATTGGTTTATTAACTATATAATAATCTAATAAATTATACTTATCTTTCCTATTATCATTTCTAGCTATTTATGGTCATGAGGGCTGCCCACAAAGGACTTTGCTTCTAATTACAATAATATACCAATTTAGTTACCAACTTAGACACCTTAATCCAACAAATATATATTGTAAAACTAACAGTGAAATCTTAAAATCTATAAAATGTTATGATTATATCATCTTAAATATGTTTTAAATAATACTACAATGTTCATGTAACACTCGGTTCGTGGTACGTATTTAAATTCAAGTAATTTTATGTTTTGCTCTGGGACTCGGCGAGTTGGAGGCTCAACTCATCGAGTAGATTCGGTTTTGACCGGGAGCTTTAAAGACCTACTTGACGAGTCTGGAGATCGACACAACGAGTAGGACTATCTGGATGAAACCTTAATATTTAGGGTTTTCACCCTATTTAAACAACTTAACCTATCTCAACCCAACCCACATCGTCCCTCCCAACTCAGAGAAACCCTAAATCAAAACTGTAACCTTGTTTGAGTGTTCTTGAGCCATTTTTGTGTGCTTGTGGTGATTGTGAAGCTTGAGAAGGAAGAATGAGCTTGGAAGTTTGAGTGGAAGCTAGTAGATCCAGAGGTTGTGCCCCATTTCTAGCTCATTTGAGGTTTAAAGTTGAAACATTGACCATCTATCTCTTAGATCTCTAGTTAGGGTCCATTTCTACATTTTCTAAGCCTTAGAGGTGCTATACTTGGAATTATGTGGTTCATTGAGGGTATAGCTTTAGATCTAGAACCACTAGTGGTTCTTATGGCGTAAAGGTGCCAACTTTATTGCCATAAGCACCGCGTGCATCTTGTAGACTTCATTCTAGAGCCATTTGGGCCAAATACCTCATGCATGGACGTCGATATTGGAACTTTACGTATAATATGGACCCTAAGAGGTCAGATCTATGATTTGGATGCATTAAGACCAATTAAAATTGATTGTATAGTTTTGGACAAAGAGGGACTCAGCGAGTTGCTTAGGTGACTCGGCGAGTCGGGTCGCAATTTCCCCCAAACATCTTCTAGAAATAGTCTTTGGTTGAGTTGAAGGAAAACTCAGCCTGTTGGGGTTTGTCATGGAATTGAAGATCGAAGGACTCGATGAGTTCAAGGAGGAACTCGGCGAGTTCAAGGTAATGTCCCAACCACATGAAGACAGAGTCGACAAGTTCAAGGAGAACTCGACGAGTTATAGACTAAACACCTTCATACGGATGAAGATGAACTTGACAAGTTCAAGGATGAACTTGGTGAGTCAGTTGAAGAAGGTTCCGATGTTTTGTTGAAGGCAAACTTGTCGAGCTCTTGTTAGAATCGATGAGTAGGGATGGGGTTGTAGCATTATGAGGACTTGGGGACTCGACGAGTTGGTGGACCAACTCGGTGAATCTAGTCAACTAAATGTTGACTTTAACCAGGGTTTTGACCTTGACTTTGACTTGAACTTGAGTTAAACCTTGTGAGGGTTATGAGTATGAAATGGTAATTTATAAAGGTTGTTATGTATGGATTAAGGAGTTGAGAAGAGTTGATTTCCATACCGAGGACAATGCAGACACTACACGATATCGAGGTGAGTTACCCTCTAGGTCAGCACCCCAGAATGGCTTGACATGGGTATGTTAGCACCCCATAATAGCTTGACATGGGTAGGTCGGGCACCCCAGAATTGCCCGAAAATATGTATGATTGTATGGTATGTGGTATGATGAGGGAACTCACTAAGCTTTGTACTTAAGGTTTTCAGTTTTGGTTTCAAGTACCTCCTTGTCGAAGGGGAAGGAGCCGTCAGGGTAGCAACGCATCACACACACATGATTTTGCATTTGAGTTTTTTGGGATTGTACTATGACATGATTACTAATTGATGATATGGTTTTTGAGACATGTAATTATGGTCTATGAATTAATATCATATCAGTAATGTTTTCCTCAAACAAATTTTATAAGCAATATAATTAAAAACAATTTTTTTGTCTCGATTTTTGGGATGTTACAGTTCAAATGTTGAAATGACATAACCTTTAACAAATCCTTTCAGCACAAAAAATTTCTACAATCATTTGTGATATGACATGGACCATGAATCGGGTTCACCCTCTATCAAATACGATTTCCCTAAGATCAACATCTATATGAACCAACATAAAAACACCCCACAATCCCCTTTACTGCCAACTTGTTGTGTTACGTCAGTGACCTTTTCATGGTCATTTTGAAACTCTCAACGAGGGTTGAATTAATTGGTTTGGTACCCCAGTTGTCGATACCCAGTTGGAGTTTGTGGATGCAGGCTCGCAAAGCTGTAAACCAAGACTTATCTTCTGAATAATAATCGTCAACCAAGTAACTATCATATATAATTATTTTGAATATCTTTAAATCCAAGACACCCAAAAACCAATGAGCATTTGTTATATTGATAGGGATTTAAAGCTTCACAAAGTGTTGGACTTAAGTAATTATCAAATAATATTATATTATAAATGAATATTACGTAGGTATTGTAATCAAAACACAATTATAATGTATCACACTTAGAACATGGTGGGTAATGGATCCATTAGTCATATTACTCCAGTCATATACATATATTCTAAAAGTTTACAACACAAATGTCCACCAAGCATCATCTGGTGTATGCTCTATCAAGAGTGAGATCCACATCATGATGTCCTACCAATCAATAAATGTATATAACAAAGTAAGTATTGTTATTAAAAGTGTAATACGTAATGATCGCATAATTATATAACTTACATCACATTCCAACCGGCATGCATGAGTGTCTTCGTATAAGCACGTCCAAAACTTAATCGTCGGTATACCAATGATAAAATGTTGGGTAAAAATAGTGCAGTGTTCCCTTCATTAATGTCATACCCACAAACCAACGATGGCGGAAACGTCTGGGGGTGAAGGACTTCATGTACAGTATCATAACAATGAGTATAATAGTGACCATAGCAAACACAACCAACATAAATATAATTGAAAAAGTTACACCATAGTATAAGTTTACATGTCTCTAAATTAATTGCATTATGTTGAAAAAAATGAAATGTTTGATGCCTTAGCGCCCCATCCTCAAAAGCAGCTAATTACCTGTTTTATTGATTCCCTGAGAATACAAGTAGTTTTGAAAAAGTGTCAACAATTAAGTTGGTGAGTTCATAAGATTTTGAATGAAATGTTGAAACCCTTTCATTGTAGAAGTAATGTTTGTTTCAGAAAATCCAATGTTTTCCTTTTAAAAATGTATTGTAGCGTTAAATGTCAAGAATAATAATGTACTTGTACTTTCCATATAAGTTGTAAATTATGCAAGTTTAAATCGACATAAACTTGTTTAATTGAAGGAGAATCCCGTGAATTGTATGTTTTGTTAATACCCCATGTGAGTTATTATAACCATGCTAGGACTCAGTCGGCCTTGTATACGACGTTTTTCAGGCATCATGTTAATGACATTTGTCACCCCAGACCTACTGGTCTAGCTGTTGCATGCAACTAAGGTGTGGATTTGTCAGACCCAATATAGATCTATATACAACTATCACGCTCTCCCTAGAATAGACTCTGGTTACAATTACAGGACTTTTGATTTCATTACTTTGGAAGTAACATGAAGCGGATGTCTGAAAAATTTATTCATTAACAAATTTACGTAAAGTGAACTGAAAACCCCTTTTTTCGAGATGTACTCTCTCGTGGTGTGATGTAAACGAAACATAAACTATGACTTGTTATAGTTTATCCTAAATGTTTGTATTGTATATGAAACATAAACAATACCTATTATAGTTTATCAGAATGTTGGTAATCTGTAAAAACTTTAACTGTGTAAGTAGAATGTATAGCAAAAACATACTATCTTTATTATGACAGAAAACACATGAAAAATATGAAGTCATCAAGAATTAACACTTTGCTCAACATGTTACAAAGTGTTATGAAAGTTGTAAACTGTAAATTCATTTTTACCATTTCTGCACTGATTTAGAAAAATCACAGAAAAATCATACAAAATCGGAAACTAGATTCGTAAACTTGAGAGTTTAGAAAATGTGTCTAGATTGTTCATGATTTTTATTATGTTTTTTAGAAGCCTCTAACTGGTGTGAAAATGTTCATATTCACGGACTGGTCCGAATTCGTAGCTACAGTGATAGGCAATTTTGTAAAAATCACCATAAATTGTAGAAAAATCGTATGGAGATGTGCAAGTAGTCATTTTAAAGGTATAAACTTGAACTATTTGAATCTATTTGAAAAAAAAAAGTTTAAGATGCTCAAAATAGTATGTGAATGGAGCAAAAATTTCCTGTTGAAAGCTGATGATTGAGTTTAGTTAAGTTTTTGGTGTTTTAACTTGTATTCTCCCCCTAAAACTTGAAGAAAACATGAAAATGTGGGGGTATGAAATCAAGTAGATGGATGATGAATAAAATGGAGTTTCCAATCCAAGAACACTTGGGAGATACTTGAGGATTTGAAGATCTTGTAACAGATATGATAATAATTGTGTAAGGAATCCATGATTTAAGTAACAGGATGCAAGATAATCAAGTGTAGGATGAAGTTACTTACCAAAATTGGAAGGGAATTCTTAATAACATCTTTCAAATTCAAGTTTAGAGAGAGAAAGTGAGAGAGAGAGAAATGGGTTTGCTTTCTTGGTGAAACTGTGAAGAATGTGGGAGGAATCTCTTTTACATTCAAACAATGAATTCATGGAGACAGCTACTTAAGGCTGCCATTTGGCAACTCTTCATGTGTAACTAACCCATAATCATGCTCTCAATAGTCATTGTAGTCTGTGGTACCAACATTATCCATGATAAATACATGTAGATTACAATAATGTTTAATCATAAAGGATGCAATAACGGGTATATCATAAAGTTAAATACAAAATGTATGGGAGTGAAATAATTAACGAACTAATTGTACCCCCTTTATGGTAGTAGCATCATCTCCAACAACGTTATTATTATGTTTTAGAAGCATGGCTACCATATCTTCAAGTTCTACAAAACACATCCCATGTGCCCGCAACTACTCGTGACATTCACGAACCTCATTTTGCAACTCAGTAATCATTCGGTGATGGTATAATGGGTGGTGGTGGTAGTAGGCCAGATGCATTTGGACCTTTGCAACATCAGTTCATTCCTTCTTTTTTCGAGGCTTACGGGTAGGTGACTGTTGGGGTGATTGTGCTAGGGAAGGTGCCATGTAAACACCTGTGGTAGGAAAATCAGGGCGATCAATCAACACCGAGCTAACAATCCACTATTTAGCACGACTCTCATCTATTGTCAACTACAACTTCTTTATAAGTTTATTATCCTACTAAAAATTATAAAATCATAAATAAACTTAAATTATACATATAGATGAAAATGATATAATATATAAGCAATCATACGTCATTGACGATTAGAAACTGGTTGCAATGCTCTGCACGTAAAATCTTAAGTTTTGACCATACAACAACGAGATGGTTCATATTCGGTTTTTGGTTACTGATGTGTTTATTTTTATACCACTACTAGTTTTAATATTTACAAAAGCTATCTAATTTAACCAGCTAAAATACAAATAGACAGTGTACTTAGTCGTGTAATAGTATAGTAAAAGTAAGTAGGGCGTCGAACTTAGGGAACGGGTAATTTTTAATAAGAAAATAAATGTTACTAATTAAACTAAAGAAAATAATTATAAATTGTAGTTTTTTTTACTAATTTTGCAAGATCAACAACTTAAATCAAACAACTATCTGACAATTAACTATGGATACTTTAAACTAAAGAGATCAAGCAAAAACGATTCTAAACCAAAATTAAAAAGCATTTTCATTTAGCTTCGAATCACTTTGACCTTATGGTTGAATTATAATAGAATGGATTAATTATGTTGGTTACCAAATATGAAGTTACTAATTATTTTGTTTCAGATTTCCTAGAATTTTATCAATTCATGAACTATTATTACAATCTTCATGCAACTAGTGAACCCTAAATTGATTTTAAGGTTATTTGGACTATGAAAGACAACATCTAATGAATACCTATTTATGATCAAGACAAGTAATTCAAGCACATAAAACGGATAATTAATGCTCTCTAACACAGTTAAAATAGCTAACTATTACCACCTAACATAGGATATGTTCTATCTTTAGATCTAGCAATTTAATGATCATAAATAACTAGATATCAAGTTTATGCAATAAGGGTGATCATCTAACTAAACAAAAATTGCAGAATATGCAATAAAAATTAGAAATTTAACATGCTAGAATACTGGCCTATCAAATACAAGTAAAAACCAACATAAATTATCCCATAAAAATCGAAATCAATGCATAGTATTAAGGTTTATCTATGCTAAACGAAAGTTAGGGTATTTAGCCCATAACTAAGTTAGAAACACAAAATAAAACGAAGTAGACTACACTAAGCATGTTTTAATCTAGGAAACCTGAATGTTTTCTATAACACATGTAATTTAGGGCTAGATAATTTGAGATATTACAATAAAGGTTATTTATTTTATTGAATAATTTAATCCGTATAAGATAATTTTTAGCCATGTGCATTACAAGACTATAAAGATCATTTTCGATAAAATATTATTTAGGATAAATAATCTCAATAAAGTTGTAGTAGCCATGATGATGAATCCATAGATATAAGGAAGGCACAAATCTGATTTCATATGAAGAAGTTATGACAGTTTGAAATAATGCATTCAATCCTATATGGTAAAGTGTGTCATAAAATACGAATCAAGGATAGGTTGCTTATTAGTCTAAGTAATCTAAGTGAAAGTCGTTGTAATCGTAAAAATAAGAGTGTTCATATAGAGAACGTATAAATTTGACTTCATATGAGGAAGTTATGGTTTTTGAAAGTTTCGGCACAACAGAGTCATGTCTGGTAACATGGATTAATGAATCGACTCCACGAGTCTGTGAGGCGACTCGCTGAGTTATGGTTTATGGAGTGACTCGACGAGTTGGTGCCTCAACTCATCGAGTAGAGTCATGTATGGTAACATGGATTAATGAATCGACTCCACGAGTCTGTGAGGCGATTCGCTGAGTCAGCGCTGCTAAAGGAAACCCTAATTTCTCAGGCATATGACCTTTTTAAAGGCACTTATAGCCTCCCTTTATGGCCATCTTCCCTAGAGAGAGACCCTATATATATATATATATATATATATATATATATATATATATATATATATATATATATATAGAAAGAGAGAGAGAGAGAGAGAGTGAGCTAACCTTGAGCATTTTGGTGTATCTTTGCAAGGAAAGAAGAAGTTTTTGAAGCAATGATCAAAAGAAGGTTGTTAGATCTGTCACAATTCATCCAAGGGCTTCTGTTAGAGGTATCAAGTTTGAACCTTTCTCTCTTGTTTGAGTAGATCTCTCATTTTGAAGATTAGGGCTTCTTTTCTTTATATTTTGGGAATTTAACGATTTGGGGTTCATGAGGAGGCTTGAACTCCAGATTCGAACCTTAGGAGGTCCCTAGCATCTAAAGGTTCCTGCTTTATTCAGCCTTGGGGAAAATTTATGAGTGAAAAACCCATTTAGATCATGTTCTTGGCATTTCATTCCCAAATTGCCATGCATGGACGTAAAGTCTAAGACTTTACGTGATAAATGAGCCCTGAGAGTGTGGATATGGAGTTTAGGAAAGTATAATACCTTAAAAACATTTGAATGCAAGTTGAGTCTGAATGGACTCGCCGAGTTGATGAGCCAACTCGGCGAGTAGATCAGGGTTGTCCTGATTAGCTGGATCACGCGAGAGCTCGACGAGTTAGGGATTAACTTGACGAGTTGGACCTTCATGAGATGGTCGAGAATCGACGGGACTCGACAAGTCGCACAAGTACACTCAGCGAGTCTGGTCAATTTCGAACTATTGACTAGAGTTTGACTTCTGTTTACTTTTAGGTTTGGTCAAAATGAGTAATGGAAGTCACGGAAGGGTAAAATGGTCTTTTACCAATTTCTAGGACCAAGAGTGTAAGAGAGATCAATGAATGGTGTAGTCGAGTGTGAGGAGAGTATTAACTAGATATATTATCCTTGTGATAGGCGGAGGCTAGATCGAGGATTCCAAGCATGATATTTTACTAGCTAGCTTACGAGGTGAGTCTTCTCACTATACTTTACCTAGTGTGGTAATTCTGTGTGACCACAGGGTCTTATGTGTTATTTGAGTTATGTAATTTATGTGTGATATGAACTGTGTGCTATATTATGTAATACTTAGACCGGACCGGAGGGTCCAACGAACTATTAGGCCGGAGGGTCCTCACTTAGACCAGACCAGAGGGTCAAACGAGCTGTGGGACTGGAGGGTCCCAATGAGACACATTGACCAGAGGGTCTTCCAGAGCTATAGCCTCGAGTGACTAATTGTTTGTGCATGGTATTTTGGGGAACTCTCTAAGCTTTATGCTTATCGTGTTATGTGTTTCAGGTACTTCTGAGGATCGCGGGAAGGCACCGACGTGATTGTACACACCTGTTCGAGATTATGTTGAGGATTCTAGGATTTGACTTTTGTTGTGGATTTATGTTGACTTTGAGACACTTATGTTTTTTTTATTAAATATAATACATGGGTTTTATGTGTTTTTAAAAATGAAAAGTTGTTTGAAAAATTACGTGGTTACAAGTTGATATCAGAGCCTTGGTTTGAGGGATTCGGATGCACCTTCAGGTATATCTGGACTCAAACCGAGGATTTGAGATTTTTTTTCACGAGAAATGATTTTTATAAAATGAGTAAGAGTTTCTGAGAGAAAAATGAGAAGGAGCAGTGTGTACAATCAGCCAACTCCCGAACGGTGATTTTCCCAAAATACCCTTACTTTCAGTATTATGAGATATGTTATGCATGCTAGAGAGTAGGCTAGGTACTTCATATTTTAGGACTAGAGTGGCCTGATTTGTGATGCCTTAGCCTAGGAGTTACTGCTACCCGTGTATTGCGTTGAGTATGAGTATGTAGTAGAAATGAGCTTTTGAGAGTAGTTTGTGTTCAACGAGATATAGTGTACTTGCGATCTGGAATCCAAGGAGGAGGACTTGGGGGTGATTACAGATGCGATGTGGAAGGTAGTATTGGGCACGTACTACTGGAAGCACCTGGTCGGTGAGCAGTCCAAGTAAGAATACTTGGGATGATAAGGAACAAGTAAGGGGAGTGATCGACTGTGAGTATACTCGAGAAAGTCTCTGATTATTCTTGTGGTGTGTTTCAGAGACATCATGGTGGGTATATGCCACAACCCTGAGAGCAGTGGAGTTAGCGTTGATGAGATTCACAAGATGATTCACGAGGAGGTGGCTGCAGCTATCCGAGAGGCCATCCCGAAGATGTTTGAGTCTATCAAGACCACCTTAATCGAGACGTTTGATGAGCGTTATGCTGCGGTTACCGAGGCAGATGTTGTTGCAGCAACCGTAGTTGTAACTACTGCCAGACCCAGGGGGTGACTCATTGTTGTACCGGGAGTTCAGCAACACGAAGCCATTAGATTTTGACACAACTCAGGATCCTATTGCCGCAATGAGATGGATATCTGACATCGAGGGGTGTTTCTACACTTGCTACTGTTCGGAACATTTGAGGTTATGGTTCGCACTGAACTAGCTTCGCTTGGGAGCGAAGGATTGGTGGAAGTTTGTGACAGCCAATTTGACTTCTGCAGAGCTCACCGTAGTGTCACGGGAGAGGTTTACTGATATGTTTCAAGATGAGTATGTTCCCCTGGTGGAGAGGGAACAGTTGGCCCAGGAGTTTTTATCCCTCAAGCAGAGGACATATTCAGTGATAGTGATTACAAGGATGTTCCATGAGATGGTGATGTTCTGCCCTGAGCACGTGTCTACCAAGAAGGCACGTATAAGTAAGTATTTGAGCATTCTGAGGAGGGATATTTGAGAGTTTGTGGCGAACTCGACCTATCGAACATTTTATGAGCTTCAGGAAAATGCTCGGAAGAGGGAGATTGAGCTGGAGACTCAAGTCGAAGAGGAGGTAGAGTCTCAGGGGAGGGATCGACGACCGAAATAGTCTCAACCAACAGCCAAGCAGGCAATGCCCACTGATTCAAGATATGGAGGCCAGAAGGGCTGCACTTATGGAAAGTGCGACAAGAGTCACGAGGGGGTATGTCGAGCTGGTGTTTGCTACAAGTGTGGCAAGGAGGGGCATATCATGAGGGATTGCCCCAAGGGGTTTCTAGTGTGTTTCCACTGCAACCAGACCGGCCATCGGAAGGCTGAGTGCCCACAGCTATTACAGGGATCTATCCATGCTGCTACACGAGCTACAGAGAGCCAGCTAGTGAAGGCCGAGGTACCGAGGGTTCGTGGGAGAGCCTTTCAGCTGACAACGAAGTAGGTCCGCACAGCACCAAATGGCATGGCCAGTATGTATTCTTTTACTTATTCTGTCTCGATTTATATTGCACTTACATTGTTATATGCTTAGGTACTTTTCTTGTGAGTTCTATACCTGCTTTGGTGTTATTTGACTTGGGTACAGTTCAGTCCTTCGTATCGTTAGCTTTTAGCCGTCACGTCAGTATCCGACGAGAGGTGTGGAGTCGACCTTTGAGAGTTTCCATAGCCGATGATCATGCGGTGTTTGCGATTGATATGATTGGGGATGTGTGCTCGAGATTTTTGGTGTTGAGTTCCCGATAGATCTGGTCCCGATCGCGATGGGTGATGTTTGTGTCATTGTGGGAATGTACTGGTTGAGTCGATTTGGAGCAGTGATGGACTATACGATACCCTAGTGGGGGAGTGCTTATAGTGCATGGCGAGGGTACCCGATATGGGTCAGCATTCCCCTCGGCTGCCTGAGCGAGACAGAATCTACAACAGAGTTGAAGGGTTTTGTAGCATATGTGATGGATACACAAGTTGCTACTAAGAGACCGAGTTCTATCGTTTAGGTTCCAATTATGGGTGAGTTCTTAGATGTTTTTCTTGAGGACTTACCGAGTGTGCCTCCCGAGAGGCGGGTGGAGTTCCGGATTGATTTGGTTTCGGGAGCAACGCCTATCACCAAGGTACCTTATCGCCTTGCACGGCCTGAGATGCAGGAGTTATCCTTACAGCTCCAGGAGTTGTTGGGAAAGGTCTTTATCCAACTGAGTAGCTCGCCGTGGGGAGCACCAAACCTTTTTGTCAAGAAAAAGGATTGTTCACACCAGATGTGCATTGATTACCGAGAGTTGAACAAGCTGAAAGTCAAGAACCATTATCCACTTCCGAGGATCAATGATCTATTTGATCAGTTGCAGGGTGCGTCTTGGTTTTCCAAGTTCGATTTGAGGTCTGGATATGATCAGATGAGAGTTTGAGAGGAGGATATCCAGAAGATGGCCTTTAGGACTCGTTATGGGTTTTACGAGTTCGTGGTGATGCCTTTTGGACTCACCAACACACCAGCAACGTTCATGGATCTCATGAACTGGGTGTGCAGGCCTATGCTGGATCGATCGGTGATCATGTTCATCAACGATATTTTGGTGTATTCGAGATCCAGAGAGCAGCATAGGGAGAATTTGAGAGAGCTTCTAGGAGTATTGAGATCATAAAGGCTTTATGCCAAATTCTCCAAGTGTGATTTCTGGTTATGAGAGGTCCAGTTCCTAGGACACCTCGTTAATTAGAATGGGATTTTGGTTGATCAAGCCAAGATTGAGGTGCTTATGAGATGGGATGTGCCGAGATCCCCCAGTGATATCAGGAGTTTTTTTGGGATTGGCCGGCTACTATCAGAGATTTATCCGAGATTTCTCCAAGATTGTCGTTCCCTTCACCAGGTTGACCCGGAATGGTGTCACTTTTACTTGGGCTCCTGAGCAGCATACCTCAGTTGAGACTCTTCGCCAGCAGTTATGCGAAGCCCCGATGTTAGCTCTTCCTGAGGGAATGGAGGACTTTGTGGTTTATCGTGACGCATCTATATCTGGGTTGGGTTTGGTGCTAATGCAGAGAGGTCACGTGATAGCATATGCATCGAGGCAGTTGAAGCCTATCTAGAGCTGGGGGCGGTGGTGTTCGCCCTCAAGATCTGGCACCACTTTTTGTATGGAGTTCATTGTACCATATACACGGACCACAAGAGCCTGAGGTATCTCATGGATCAACCCAACCTGAATATGAGTCAGAGGAGATGGTTAAATGTAGTGAAAGACTATAACTATGAGATCCTATTGTTGGGTTATGAGCATTCTAACACTCCTAAGTGTACATGCAACCCTAAATACCTTGGATCTATGTTTTCTCTATTATACATGCAAATATGAATATCCAAGGTATTATCCTAAAATAGCATACAAAACTATCAATATAACAAGATAGAATACATACCTCTTTGATGGTGCTTGTCTTCATGAAGCTTGAGTGCCTAGTGCCTCAAGTGTGACACCTCAAATGGTTCACAATCATCAAAACACTTAGAATAACTTAGAGAGAATTCTACACTTCATGAAAATCGGCTAGCCCTTTCTTACTAATACTAGTGGCCGATTTTCCTCAAGAATAAGATGCTTATATAGTTATACAATTAGGGTAAACCCTAATTGTCATGACTTTCCATTTCCTTGGATCCATGGGTTCAAATACACCATGGAGCATCCATGGAGCATCATATAGGTTTTGGCCCAACTAGATAATCCATGGAGCATTAGCCCACTATACAAGTATGGATGATTTACACAATCAACCCACATATTTAATTAGTCTTCTTTTGATCACTCAATTAATGCTAGATTAATTCTTGATCAATACTAATTAAATAATCTCATTATTCTTATTATTAATGTACTAGAACTTATAATATATTAATAACCATAAGTGTCTTATTTCTCTCGTTTAATCTATCCAAGTGCATGATGGTATGCAACCCAAATGGACCATGTCGGGTCTGGTCAAGTCTTACCAATTATAGTTATGGACTTAGACATTAATCCAACAGTCTCCCACTTGGATAAGTCTAAAACTATTATTGCGTATGACTTCAGGAACCAACTGGCAATCGTAGCTCTCAAAAGCTTCTGTCGAACTCTGACCTTGTCGATAAACTCTGACCTCTGTCAGTGACTTGTCCATTAGATAAGGGATCATATATTCCTCCATTCTAGATATCATATGGACTGAGACATGGATTATAATCATTCTCTCTGTCCATTAGTTGTTTCCTGATTTCCGATTTATGACGACTGACTAATTGAACAAATCAAATCAGTCCTGGCCCGGCCGAGCACTTCCATTTGTCATCATCAAATCATCGAGGGGCCCACAAATATCGCTTGTATCCCGAAGGTAAAAGGAATGGATAAACTTCGACTCATATGGCTTGTTCTACTACTTGTTGAATCATACACAAAGACACGTTTTATAGCACCGAGTTACCAAATGCGGTTTCGTGCAATCAATGTACAACCAACTCATAGTAACAACTCATATCTCTAGGTTTGAAGAATATAAGATATTATCATCTCATGATCACTCGTGATAAAATCCATGAAGTGATTCCAATGAGCGCGGGTTGAATCCAATACACAGAACTTATGAGCACTCATGAGTGTTGTAGCCATTTGTCCAACACCTTATACCTCTACAAGCCAACCCATGACAGTCTTAATTCATATCTACTTCCAACATATGACCGACTGTGGATGGTTTGAATAACTTAGTCATTCCGGAAGAATAACCTAGTTTATTCGGGAAGTCAAAACATGCAAAGTGCAACACAATAATAATTGAATCCAATATGGTCTCAGAACTTATGAATATAAATAAAACACCTTTTATTTATCACCATATGATTACACATTATTCATTGTATACTGTTTCAGCTATCAACATTTATTCTTGAATTTAAAACAATAGTTGTCCCATGCTCCAAGCATGTACACTATGTTTTTCTAAACACTAGTCATGCCATACACCAAGTATGCATACTATGTTTGTCTATGATCTTTACTTTGTGAACTAGATCGATTGAACATAACTTCAATGATTCTCTTTTCACACTCCCAAATCCTTACTGCAAATGCAAGAATTCCAAATTCATGTCATTTACTGAAATCTGTTAGATTCTAAACTTATATGCATTGATCCTCTTGTAATGATTATGCACAAAGTCAGAAAGACTTGGCAACAATCATTACAGAGTATTCCAAAGGAGATCAGCTCCTTAGAAACATCCTTCTTGCATTAAGTTTCCTAATCTTACACAGATTGGAAAAATTCTAACTTTGAAACATTTCCAGATTCCATTTTGACTATCACTTCTGAACAAGAGTTGCCTCCTTACAGATTATGTCAATATGGTTATTCCAGAATTATCACTACACTTCCAACTGTCCTTGAGCAACCAATCTTTGGTAAACCTTAGATTGTCCTCGACAATTGTTTAATCCTTTTAGTCATATCCAGTTCTAAACCTTTTCCCTTCTTAATGTCCTAGGCATTTGGAAAATTTTAGAAAGGATGAATATAGCACATGTAATCGATCCTATATCCGAAGCATATGGGACACGATTCATGATGTCTCACATAAAGACTAAACCAGTCTTTTGCTATAACATTTCCATTTCTATTTGCCAAGTTCTCATAATTCAGATTATAAAAAGGGATGTCGTAATCATAATCGAATTTTAGAACGCAAATAATGGACCCATATACAGAATTTCCTTATGTTGAGCCATTCCAACATGAATTCATATATATCCTTGACTAAATGATTAAAACCTCACGATCTAAGCTTATAGATTTGAGATGAAGTATAATTTCCTCTCCCTTAATTATAGCAAAACAACTTTTTCTTAATTGAAACCTTTTGTTTTCTATAATTAACATTGCTAACTTGCAATCTTTATCATAATTATCATGCTCCCACTAACATGATGATTATTAGCATAACACTTATGCTCCCACTAGCTTGGACATGTACTCAGAAATCAGCTGGACTTCTAGAAATCAATACTTTATTGACTTTCTTACCAAAGTTCAGATTTCTGATACTGGATTGTTTTGATAGAACTTTATCAAAATCATACACCTTCCCTTAGATAGCACACTTGTGTGTCTAAACAATTATGAAGAGGGATGTCGTAATCATAATGGTTAGACCTTTTTGCCACTTCTCACAAGTCCAGGTTAGTGTGCCGGTAAACCACACACGCTCCACTAACGACTTTGAGAATGCAAATATCACAATTGCTATCTAGCTAAAATCTACTTAGTGAAAGTGTTTCCTCACCATCATTTTCATGAATCGGAGAGAAACCTTATGACACTTAGATTTAATGGTGTATGAGTTCTTATCCATGTGAATTGTCAAAACCATAGTCACAAGACAAGGATAATGACAAATCCAAACCTTATGGATTGAACTGAATCTTAATTTCTTGCCACCTGGCAGCTTAAGGGCCTGCCATTGCTTCCAAGTTGTTGTGCAACCAATTGAGAATTCTAAGAACTCATATGAAAAGCCAACTTTGATTGAAATGGGCACATAATATGTCAACACGATAGGTTATAAACCTCAAGTCGTGTGCTAGTGAAGAACTTCAGGTTTTATTCTTGATTAGTTCTTGAGACTTTCAAGACCTTTAAGACTCCCACTATCCTCTTGACCTATAAGACTCCCTTGTCAAACATCCAAGAGATAGTGTGGATTCTAACCAAGACAAACACTTCACACAATTGGCCTAAGTTGGTCTTTGTTTTATCTAAAACATCACAACTTACCAATTTCAAATGTACAAGAGTAGAAAACTTTTACTCTTACATTTGATAAGTGTTCTTAAACCTTCTTTAAGACATTTCACTCATATTACAATCTTGGAGTATGACTCTAAGACTTGTATTGGAACGAAGTATGACTCATCTTCTTGATTTAACCATTTCAACAATTTCAAGATCCCTTCTTCTTAGTCATAAGAATGCACTAAGACTTCCTTAGAGAACAAATTTTGATATGGTTTCTTAATCATTAAGATGATAACAAAGCTGATACTAAAGTACTCTCCCATCTTTTCAGATTTGAGAAACTTTTATCCTTCTGCCTAATTTGATTCTTCTTATCCGCTCTGCTATGCATTGAAACCTTTTCCAATGTCTCAGAGTTACACTTAAGCTTGTAAGTATAATCATATTTACTGAGCTTTAGTAAACTATGACGAATAGCCTTACATCTTTTGTGATGGACTTAATCAGTGCACATGACTATGTACTCGATCCCTTAGTCCATTACTTGACTCACACATCCATGTGAACAAGTAATTAGTCTTAATTTTCCAAAACTTGAAAGTTCTCATTCATCATGCTATACAACTTGCATGATTCCAAGTTTCGGTCCAATTGTAACTTGGGTGATGAGAATCTTTCCTTATTTGGTAAATTTTGACATTACCACAAATGAAAGAATCAATTTCATATTTCCACTCTTGATATTAATGGAATCACATAGGCAACAATTTTTCCTCAAATTCCATTGTAAGGATATTTTAAAATAACTAAAATAAAAAATTTTCCTTTTATTTTAAAACTATGCAGAAAAACTTATCCTTACAATCCATATGAAAACTTGTTGTTATCTATTCCTAAGCAATATCTCATAACTCCTAAGAAATAGCTCAAGAATCCGTTTTTCCAACTACGCGATAGAAATCCATCTATGCGATCAGATTCAACATATTCTTTCTTTAAGTTCCTTTACTTTTCTTTGATTCTTAAAACATTACCATGTGACCCAGTCACATCATGTATCAGGAATCTCAGAATAGAAACTTAACAGAGTTAGATTAGTGGACTTTACCTGAAGTAGAGTCAAACTTATTGACTTTAACATCCTTAGGTAAACCTGGCAGCTTCGCAACTAATGACCCTTACTTTGGGAATATAAACATATGGACCCTTTGATAATGTTATACAGGAATATAAACATATGGACCCTTTGATAATGGTACACAGGACTATTACAGACTTAGCCTTTTTTTTTCCGTATTTCCAGTGTCACCATTGTCAATGTCCATAAAGTTTCAGGAAGTTGATCTTAGCAAATAGATAAGATCATTAAGGGTCTTGTCATAGTCTGTTTCATAGGTGTTCCAAAAGAACTCACTATGTGACTTAGAAAGTGATTGAACCACCAACTTTCTCAAGACTTTGACACCCAACTCTCCCGGCTTGTCAATATGTGACTACATCTCCAAGATGTGATCACACCTAGATCTTGCCTTGCCAATAGGGCTTGAGTGACCTTAAACTTTTCAAGAACTTGTGGGTTAGGGAGAATAATTGGAGGAGGTGAAAGAAGTATGATTTCCATGGGACATCATCTTCATTTAGGAAAGCTTGTTTCAAGAGATTTGGGAGGATCATAAATGTCTAAACCAGACATCTTTTTGGGAGATATTCAAGATAGTTGATTTTAAAGTCCTTAATATGACACCCAATATGAAATATTAAGGCTAGGACCCAACAAACTATTTTATAACTTAGAGGAGGTATGCCGTAATCCAAGCTAAAAAACAATTTGAAGGTAGGTGAATGACGATTCACCAATTTCCACCAAGATAAACGAAATGTATTATTAGGTTTTAATTGGATTTGAAACTCCTAGATCTTTTGAGATTCATTGAACTGTTCAATGGCATGTTTCAATCTCGAGTGTGCCCTTCAGGTTTTGTGACTGGGATGCCGAGGATCACAAAACAAGGTGTGAAGTAACCATGCAAATTACTTGGTACCCTTAATAAATTACCCCTCAATCGATGTGCCGGTTAACCACACACGCTCCATCGATACTATGATAAATATTAAGTCACCCTTTACCTACCTTGTTAAGTCCAAGTTAGTGTGCCGGTTAACCACACACGCTCCACTAACGACTTAGACAAAGTGTAAAGTGTAATTTCATGGATTAGCACCTTATTCACATTTTCCTAAGTAACTAAGATTGGGAATTATTAAGAGTTTAGTTACTTAGTATTTATCATTAATACTTTTAATGAAGGGAGAATTATAGTCCTGTCAAACCCGTTCGGCTAACGACCCTCCACCGGTCAAGCAAGCGGTGGGTGAGAGTGAACACCCATTAAGTTGCCATTTTATAGGCAACAACCTTATACCCACCTTATAGACCGGCTTCGTGAATGAGGCGTACTAGTGGTAAGACCGACTTTACTCTTATACATATATATATATATATATATATATATATATATATATATATATATATATATATTATTAACTTATAATATTATAAAGTATAAGGGTTGAATTTTAACTTTTAAAATTCTAAGGGCTAACTTGGAATTAAAGTATTCATAAGAGAAAACTTTACAAATTCCAAAACTTGAGGGCAAGTTTTGAAACTATTCAAAACTAATTAATTCCATAACTTATGTCTTTAAAGTAGTTTTAATCCAAAAACTCTTCAAGTTCTATAACTTATGGAAGACTTTAAACTAATAAAAGAATTAACTTTTCTTTATTTTTATAACTTATTGAATTAATTAAGGTTACACTTTTTTTTATTTAATGAAGAGACTCTTGGTCTTCCATAACTTGAGGACAAATTATGGAGTCATAACTCCAATTAATTAGAACTAGACTCTTCATTTTTGTAACCTTTGCCAATTTTTATGAGTTTTATGAAACTTAAATGTGACTCTTCATGTAACTTGAGGACAAGTTACACAAACACATTAACACCAATTTTTGTAACTCCATAAAAAACTTTGAGTCAATTTTTTTTAAACCTTTTGATATCCATAACTTATGGAGGTTTCAAAAAACTCTTTAGATCAAACTTTTAAAACTAATAAAATAATCATATCATTTTATCTATTACTAAATTTGACCTAATTTAACTCATATAGCAAATGATTCAAATTTTACAAATAATTAGTTTTTCACAAAAACAATTAATTATCTTAAAATTTGACAAACGTCAATTTTTTTTCCATTTTCGTTTTTTTTTCCTTCAACTTGAAAAAAAACATTTGCATCAAATGTAATAGAAAACAACCTATGGCTCTGATACCACTGTTGGGTTATGAGCATTCTAACACTCCTAAGTGTACATGCAACCCTAAATACTTTGGATCTATGTTTTCTCTATTATACATGCAAATATGAATATCCAAGGTATTATCCTAAACTAGCATACAAAACTATCAATATAACAAGATAGAATACATACCTCTTTGATGGTGCTTGTCTTCATGAAGCTTGAGTGCCTAGTGCCCCAAGTGTGACACCTCGAATGGTTCACAATCATCAAAACACTTAGAATAACTTAGAGAGAATTCTACACTTCATGAAAATCGGCTAGCCCTTTCTTACTAATACTAGTGGCCGATTTTCCTCAAGAATAAGATGCTTATATAGTTATACAATTAGGGTAAACCCTAATTGTCATGACTTTCCATTTCCTTGGATCCATGGGTTCAAATACACCATGGAGCATCATATGGGTTTTGGCCCAACTAGATAATCCATGGAGCATTAGCCCACTATACAAGTATGGATGATTTACACAATCAACCCACATATTTAATTAGTCTTCTTTTGATCACTCAATTAATGCTAGATTAATTCTTGATCAATACTAATTAAATAATCTCATTATTCTTGTTATTAATATACTAGAACTTATAATATATTAATAACCATAAGTCTCTTATTTCTCTCGTTTAATCTATCCAAGTGCATGATGGTATGCAGGTCAAATGGACCATGCCGGGTCGGGTCAAGTCTTACCAATTATAGTTATGGACTTAGACATTAATCCAACACCTATATCATCTGGGCAAGCTAACGTGGTAGCCGACGCCCTGAGCCGTAGAGCAGAGAGTGCCCTAATTTGAGTTGTGTGTATGAGGATGATAGTGATGACTCTAGTCTTGGATACCATTTGAGAGGCCCAGGAGGAGGCCGTGAAACCGGAGAACCGCAAGAGGAAGCATGTGATTGGGCAGGTGTCCCAATTTGTGATGGATAGCCGAGGACTTATGACTTTCCGAGGGTAGATTTGGGTGCCCTATATGGGTGGATCCCGACGTATACTGATGGAGGAGGCACATAAATTGAGGTTCTCGATCCATCCCGGGGGCACTAAGATGTATTTAGACCTGAAGAGAGACTATTGGTGACCCTGTATGAAGAGTGATGTTGCTTGGATAGTTGACAGGTGATTGACCTTCCGCCGGGTCAAGGTAGAGCACCAGCGTCTACATGGTCCATTGCAGCCTCTTGAGATTCCCTAGTGGAAGTGGGAACATATCTCAATGGACTTTATCACCAAGTTGCCGAAGACTGCGCGAGGGGTTGACGCGATTTGGGTAATTGTAGAACGTCTAACGAAGAGTGCCCACTTCCTTGCTATTAGTAAGAGCTCTTCAGTGTAGAGATTGGCCGAGATCTATGTGAGAGAAGTGGTAATGCAACATGGAGTACCGGTCTCGATAGTGTCGGATCGAGATGTGCGTTTTACTTCCAAGTTTTGGAAGAAGTTTCATGAGGAGTTGGGCACACGCTTTCATTTTAGTTTTGCGTATTACCCACAGACAGACGGGCAGAGCGAGCGGACGATTCAAATGCTTGAGGACATGTTGCGTGCATGTTTCATGGACTTCAGAGGAAGTTGGGACACCTACATACCACTGGCTGAGTTTTCCTACAACAGCAGCTATCATTCGAGTATTGGTATGCCTCCCTTTGAGCTTCTATATGGGAGAATGTGTCGGACCCCCATTTGCTGGTGGGAAGTGGGACATAGAGTGATGGGTGGCACAAAGATAGTGCTGAAGACATCCGAGCAGATTCATCCGGTCAGATAGAGGTTACTAACGACACAGAGTCAACAAAAGAGTTATGTGGACAGGCAACGATCCGATCTAGAATTTCAGGTCAGAGATTTTGTGCTCCTAAAGGTATCCCCATAGAAAGGGGTGATCCGATTCAGGAAGCAGGGTAAGCTGGGACCTCGATACATCAGTCATTTCAGAGTGACCGCCTGAGTGGGTAGAGTAGCATACCGGTTGGAGCTACCTGTAGAGTTGATTTAGATCCATAACACTTTCCACATGTCCCAGTTGAGGAAGTGTGTAGCCGATGAGACGGTAGTGGTACCACTATAGGACATTTAGGAAGATGCGAGCCTGAGTAATATTTAGAGGCCGATAACGATCTTGGATCGAAAGGTGAAGGTTCTGAGAAACAAGGAAGTGTCCCTGGTTCAGGTTCGGTGGCAGCATCGAAGAATGTCCGATTTGACTTGGGAGCCGGAGTCAGAGATGCGGTAGCAACATCCTGAGGTATTTGTTGAGCATGACTTCGAGGGCGAAGTCTGATTCTAGTGGGGGAGAATTGTAACATCCATATTCCTAGGTATATTATTTCATCATTTAAATTGAGATTTGTGGAGTGACTCAACGAGTTGGTGCCTCAACTCATCGAGTAGACTCGTGTCTGGTGATGTGGATTAATGAATGGACTCCACAAGTCTGTGAGGCAACTCGTTGAGTCAGCGCTGCTGAAGGAAACACTAATTTCTCGGGCATGTGGCCTATTTAAAGGCACTTATAGCCTCCCTTTGCGGCCACCTTCCCCAGAGAGAGACCCTAAACGATCTTTGAGCTTATATATATATATATATATATATATATATATATATATATATATATATATATATATATATATATATATATATATAGAGAGAGAGAGAGAGAGAGAGCTAACCTTGAGCATTTTGGTGTATCTTTGTAAGAAAAGAAGAAGGTTTCAAGCAAGGAGCAAAAGAAGGTTGTTAGATCTGTCATTATTCATCCAAGGGATTCTGTTAGAGGTATCAAGTTCAAACCTTTCTCTCTTGTTTGACTAGATCTCTCATTTTGAAGATTAGGGCTTCTTTTGTTTATATTTTTTGGGACTTTGAGGATTTGGGGTTCATGAGGAGACTTGAACTCTAGATTTGGACCTTAGGAGGTCCCTAGCATCTAAAGGTTCCTGCTTTATTTAGCCTTGGATGAATTTTATGAGTGAAAACCCATTTAGATCATGTTCTTGGCATTTCATGCCCAAATTGCCTTGCATGGACGTAAAGTCTATGACTTTATGTGATAAATGAGCCCTAGAAGTGTGGATATGGAGTTTGGGAAAGTATCCTACCTTTGAAAATGCGTGAATGTAAGTTGAGTCTGAATAGACTCGCTGAGTTGATGAACCGACTCGACGAGTACATTAGGTTTGTCCCGATTATCTGGATCATGCAAGAGCTCGGCAAGTTAGGGGTTAACTCGACGAGCTGGACCTTCATGAGATGGTCGAGAATCGATGGGACACGACAAGGCTGGTCAATTTCAGACTATTAGCTAGAGTTTGACTTCTGTTGACTTTAAGGTTTGGTCAAAATGAGTAATGGAAGTCAGGGAAGGGTAAAATGGTCTTTTACCCATTTCTAGGACCATGAGTGTAAGAGAGATCAATGAATGGTGTAGTCGAGTGTGAGGAGTGTATTAATTATAGATATTATCCTTGTCATAGGAGGAGGCTAGATCAAGGATTCCGAGCATGAGATTTTATTAGCTAGCTTACGAGGTGAGTCTTTTCAGTATACTTTACCTAGTGTGGTAATTATGTGTGACCAAAGGTTCTTATGTGTTACTTGAGTTATGCATGTTATGTATGATATGAATAATGTGCTATATTATGTGATACTTAGACCGGACTGGAGGGTCCTCACTTAGACCGGACCAGAGGGTCCAACGAGTTGTGGGATTGGAGGGTCCAACTGAGACACATTGACCAGAGAGTCTTCCAGAGCTATAGCCTCGAGTGGCTAAATATTTGTGTGTGGTATTTTGGGGAACTCACTAAGCTTTATGCTTACCGTGTTATGTGTCCGAGGATCGCGGGAAGGTACCAGTGCGATTGTACACACTTGTTCGAGATTATGTTGAGGATTCTGGGATTTGACTTTTGTTGTGGATTTACGTTGACTTTGAGACACTTACGGTTTTTATGAAATATAATATATGGGTTTTATGTGTTTTTAAAAATGAAAAATTGTTTGAAAAATTACGTTGTTAGAAACAGGAACCCGTCGATGTAAAGAAAGTCAGATCCGATTTTAACGGTCTAAGCCAATAATAATTATCAAATTAATAAAGTTAGGATTAGCTAACAAAGTTTAAGTAAGAGTTGTAGTACTCGTTGTCACACCCTCAAACCATGGATGGTGGAAATGTCCGAGGGTGGAGGACTTCATGTATAGTATCACAGAAATGAGTATAATAGTGCTCAAGGTAAATACAACCATCATAAATATAATTGAAAAAGTTACACCATAGTATGTGGTTACATGTTCAAATCAATTACACTATGATGACAAAATGAAATGTTTGACGATTTAACGTCCCATCCTCAAAAGTTGTTGATTTCCTGTTTCAATGATTTCCTGAGAATACAAGTAGTTTTGAAAGAGTATCAACAATTAAGTTGGTGAGTTCATAAGAGTTTTATTTGAGAAAGAAGTCATGTTCCTTGTAAAAGCGATACAGTATGATTCCAAAAAAGTCAATATTTTTCTTATAAAAAGTTATGTAGTCTTAAATCCCAAGACCGAGAATATTTGTGTGTTTTGCACTTATAACGTGTTTGTAGTTTTAAATAGATAAAACCCATTTTTCAAATCTTGAAAGATTTTTAACTCCTTATGTGATTCGTTATAACCATACTACAACGAGAATTAACCTGCAACAACGTTTTCCAAACATCAAGATCCTATGAGTCTTGTCACCCGCATACCTGTAGGTCTGGCTGTAGCTAGCAGCGAGGTGTGGGGTGTTAATCCCAATATAGATCTATACAAAATTATCACGCTCTCCTTACAAGAGACTCTGGTTATAACTTACAAGAATTTGAACCCGTACTCTAAGAGTACGATGGAAGGATTGTCTCACAACTTACATTAACTAGTTTACATATCGTTTGAGTATAAAACCACTTCCACAGTGGAAGTGAAATCACCTTTTATGTAATAAATTTGTGATGCAAAATCCATAAACTATTGCTATTATAGTTTATCATGTAGTATATGAAAACCCATTTGTTTTGAGAGTAAAACCTTTTTCATGTAGTATGCTTTTATCGTAAAATCCATAAACTATACTTATTGTAGTTTGTTATATGTGTTCGAAATGAATGAAAAACCTTATCATGAATGACTAATTTCTATTTATGATGATAAACTAGAAAGAAGTACATTCAACATTTAGAAACTTATTGTTATGCACTTTGCTCCACATACTACAAAGTGTTGTTAATATTGTAAACTATGTAAGTAGTCTTTAACTTATCTACACTGTTTTAGAAAAATCATAGAAAAATAATACGAAGTTGAAAACTAAATCCGTAAACCCTAAGAGTTTGGAAAATGTGTCTAGTTTATTTATAATAAAACACCCTTTTTTGTTTATAGAGTATTATTTAACTTATTTATAATATTATTGTAAAGAAATTGAAAAGTCATGGAAGTTTCAAATGAATGTGGTGTTAAAAAAAAGGGGATTTCAAATGCATGAGATTCAAGAAAAAATGCTAGCTTTATAAGTATGTATGATTTTTATTATGATTTGTAGAAGTCCCTAACTTGTGTGAAAATGTTCGTATTCACAGACTGGTCCAAATTCGTTTTTGAAATGATAGGCTGTTTTGTAAAAATCGCCATGAATTGTGGAAAATTCGTATGGAGATGTGCAAGTAGTCGTTCTAAAGGTATGAACCTGAACTATTTTCATATTAAACAGTTTTGAAAGATATTAAGTCTAAGTTGGTCAAAACAGTCCGTGAATAGGGCTCAACTTTTCTGATGAAAGATGTTGTTTGAATTTAGTTAAGTTTTTGGAGTATTAACTTTTATTACCCCCTAGAACTTGAAGAGAACATGAAAATGTAGGGGTATAAACTCACCTTGATTGATTTTCTGAGATGGAAGGTTGAAGAAGAGGAGTTTTCAAGTCAAGAACACTTTTAAGGATGCTTGAAGATTTGAAGATCCGAAGAACATATATGTCGATATTTGAGTAATCATTCATGATTTGTATGAAGAAGTGTAGAATATTTAGGTGCTGAATCAAGGAACATACCTAGAATGGAGAAAACCTCCTAAATACTTCTTGCCAAGAAGATCGTGAGAGAGAGAGAGAGAGAGAGAGAAATGTGTTTTTGGAGAATGCAATTGAGATTTTGAATGTGAGGAATAAGATCTCTTGGGTGGATTTGGTTAAGGTAATCTGATTGAGTGTTGGGATGAGTTGAAAAAGGTCAATGATTTGACTAGGTAAGGTGTGAATAGTGACATAAAGTGGGTGATTACCTTATGAATAAAATGATGACTCTTTCATATTATTCATAAAAATATGTTCTAACTCTTCAAGGTTGACATGAGAATTACGAGTTTGAGGGTGTTCCCGACGTCAAATACTCCTAAAATTGTTAAAAGGTCCGAAATGGTCAAAAATACAGAATGGGTCCGAGTGTCAGGAGCGTCAGGAGTGTCATGATGTCAGGAGCGTTCGTCCAGATTCAGGAGCGTCCGGAGTCAAGAGCATTCGTCTGGAGTCAGGAGTGTCATTATGTCAGGAGCATTCGTTTGGATTCAGGAGCGTCTGGAGTCAGGAGCATTCATCTGGAGTCAGGAGTGTCATGATGTCAGGAGCATTCGTCTTGATTCAGGAGCGTCTAGAGTCAGGAGCATTCGTCAGGAGCGTCAGGAGTGTCATGATGTCAGGAGCGTTCGTCCGGATTCAGGAGCGTTCGGAGTCAGGAGCATTCGTCCGGAGTTAGGAGTGTCATGATGTCATGAGCATCTGAAGTCAGGAGTATTCGCCCGGAGTCAGGAGTGTCACGATGTTAGGAGCGTTCGTCCGGATTCAGGAGCGTCTAGAGTCAGGAGCATTCATCAGGAGTGTCAGGAGTGTCATGATGTCAGGAGCATTCGTCCGGAGTCAGGAGTGTCCCGGACCAATAGGGTCCTTTTGGTTTTTCTCCTTTGGTTTTGGGCTGTTTTGACTGAGGAAGGTACATAGAGAGATTTTAGAGAGATTTCACATACTTGGAGAGATTTCACATACTTGGAGAGATTTGGGAGAGATATAGATACAATGGGAGAGATTGAGAGAGACTTTGTTGGGAGCCTTTATTAATGTTTTTCTTCGTAGTTCAAAGACCGTAGACTTAGTTACATCCCATTTTGAGTGTTATACACCCCGAAGGGTATACAATAATGTTTTATGGAGTTGTTACTTCCCTCAATCTGATTAGGGTTTAGAATTTTGAACATTTGAAACTTTCAAGTGTTACTTTGCATTTAAGATTTAGAATCGTACATTAGTAACCATATAGAAATCCCTAATCATATTAGCACTAGTTGAGTTGACCAGTTTGACTTGTTGACTTTCTTTAACTTTGACCTGACTACAAAGTGATGGTTGTTACACTCGTCGATAACTACGCATGGATATAAAGAACGTATAAAATGGGGCTCATATGAGAAAGATACGAGTTTTCAAAATTTTGAAATTCATACTAATCGACGCGCGCATCGAGTAGGTAGGCACTGCATACCTAGGTTCGAGAAGGATGCCACAAACCATGGAAATTGTGACACGTAGCACCATATGCAAGGATCAACATAGCCTGAAAGATGTGTTTGTCTATATAGGGTGTGGAGCACCTCCCTGTGTTTTCTATAAATAGCAGTGAATCATGCCTCATTTCTCATACCTTCTAGTCTCATTCACTCTTAGACGTTTTCCCTTCTTAAGTCCAACTTTTTCCAGAATTCCGAGCATTTTAATAGACACCTGAGATATCTAGGAGCTTGACGAAGAGAAGCTTGTGGGTTAGAGTTCTGCCTGGACAATTTCCCGATTTTCGCTACAATTCTGTAAGTTAGGCTACACTTGTCATGCTTTAAGTTTAACTTCTGTTTAAGTTCATTATCGTTATTATGAACCTATAACGAATTTATTAGTGATCCTATGTGATAATACTGATTGATATATTTACGAGAGTGTTTTCTAGGCTAGATCTAGTAGGTGTTCAAAGTGGGATTTCCAAATAGTATAATCTGTATTCAAAATAGACCCTACCTCTAATATAATCTTA
The DNA here is from genome assembly GCF_052625555.1 of Lactuca saligna. Classification (NCBI taxonomy): domain Eukaryota; kingdom Viridiplantae; phylum Streptophyta; class Magnoliopsida; order Asterales; family Asteraceae; genus Lactuca; species Lactuca saligna. The sequence continues at coordinate 174,690,826 of NC_136419.1, forward strand.
CCTGGTTATTGCTAGATCCCATTTTTGCATATTATAGGATAGATTTTATTATCATTTAGCATCATATTTTGTACATTTTCATGTCATTTATTTAAATATTGTTCAACTAATGTATTTCGTTAGAATTCCCGTACTACTCATGTTTTATTGTCAATTTCAGATAGTTCAAGGGGAGTAATGCTTTGGGAGTAGTTGGATGTGCGTTTGGAGCTTGAAATGCAGCTTGGAACTTATGGAGTATGTTGAGGAATGATTGGACGATGCTTTGGTCAAGAAACATTCGACCGAATTGATCACACGAAGATAGAATCCGCAATCTAAAGTTAAATGATGTTGCTAGCAGCTTTGACCCTTTGTAAGTATTTTGACCATATCTCATGAACCGTAACTCCGATTGAAGCGATTCAAAATGGTCTGAAAATTAGACGAAATTTTGGACATCTTAGGAAAAACATGCGATCGCAAATCTGGTCCGTGCGATCCCATGGGGCCTTTATGCAATCGTAACTTTGGTCACAACTTGGATTTGAGGTTTTTAAGTGTCGAACATTCATCCAGAAGTAAGAAATGAAAACACGTGTGACATCCCCGAATTCACGGCCAGAAAAGACCGATTTGTCTATGCTTTAATTAAAAATCAGAGTATATTTTTAAAGAAATATAATGTGGAATTTGTTCCCAAAAAATATGAAATAAGAATTTATCAAAGCATTTCCGTAGAAATGTATTATATTAAAAACTTTGGGATATCATTGTTAATACAGATCAAAAGCATAAACACAAATAACATAGGCATTATAATATGTATTTATTCTAGTAGCCTATAATCCATTGATCTCTCATCAGATCATCACTCCTGTGCTCTCTTTCCACTACCTGTATATGAGAAAACTGAGTGGGTCAGGCTTGGGAGCCTGGTGAGCACATAGGATTTTCAACCCGCAATAAATAAGTTTATTAATTTCATCAACCAATAATAACCTGATTATCCATTCCCGTTATCCTCACTTTACGTCCCTAAAACACCTATTGTAAGGGATCTAGCCTAAGGATTATCATCGGGATGGACACTACTGCTAAGGGGGTTCCTTAGCAATAAATGTTCTAAAGGGAACCATGTGGGGGATGGAGTACACTGGTGAACACATCGTTCACAACACCTATAGGTTGCGAGCCTGCCAGCGTTCCACTGGACTGTCTAGAAGAGTCCGTGGTTGTCATCTATACTCCGCTAGATGACTGGATCAACAACAACAACATCGAGGCCTCTCATCATTTTATCACACATCGTCTGATTACATCTACCCATGTTTTACCCCAACATTATTGTAGATATAAAATACATATACAATTTAAATCATTTAAAACTTGTATAAAAATATTCATTCAGCATAGATAGCAAGCATACAGATAATATGCACACATATCACGTAATATATAAAATACTTTATATCTATATGTAAGATGAAAGTAACTATGCACTCACCTTAGTAGCGTGATTTTATGTTATCTAAGCAAAACGGTCAGCGTGCGAGATCATTGGGGCTCGGGATGCAAAATGACCTCAGCAAAGGAGAGAAAGGGAAAAAGTTTTGGTGGAAGAATGGATGAAGTCGGACCTGCTATTTATAGTATGGATTTTAGAAACTTACATCGTGAGTTTCATAAGGCTCATGTCATGAGTCTTGCATGATCACCCCGTAGACTTGCCATTTGCGTCCCTAGCTTTGGAAGGTGGTTATGTGACTCCTCACGTCGTGAAAAACACTTTGTTCACGTCGTGAGTTTGGATCCTATTCCCTCGCAGCCTCGTCACACCTTCTAGATTCCGAAATGTGGCAAAATGACTCGTCACGTCGTGAGTGTCATAAAGCTCACGTCATGAGTTCAGCCAAATTAGGGTTTCTGACAGCTGCATCTTCGAAAGGCCATAACTTTTGCATACGAACTCCGTTTTTGACGTTCTTTATATCCATGCGTAGGCGGAGATGTACTCTACAACTTTCATTTAGACTCCTAAGGAAAAAAGGTAGTTTATCATAAACTAAATTTTTATGTTTCCCAGTGTCGTGTCTGTTTTTACGCGGAACTTCGACAGGTCATATCTTCTTTGTTATAACTCGGATTTCGGCGTTCTTTATATCTCTGAAATCCTTGTCCCGACCACTACAATTTTCTTCATAGATATTGGACCTATTTATTATTTTATTTTTAACGCTTATTTTTATTCTTAACTTATTATATCTTATAATTAAGTATAAGGCACATAAAATCACATAATATCAAATAATTCCTATTTATTATTTCAAAGTAGGTTATAAGTGTTGACCCTAACTATTTCACCATTAAATTAATGCTTAACCTAGAAACATGGGCGTTACAACATGCGATCGCAACTTTCTCTCTATGTGATTACAGGTATCCCAAAAACTGGCAAAAAGAATCCTACCTCATTAAAAAGGCTCGAGATGCGTTTTTTTCAAAACCTGCGATCGCAACTTTGATACATGCGATTACGTGCGCGTCGTTTTTACTGTTGGACGTATAAATAGACCCTCATAACCTTCCAGCAACCTAAGTTGGTGATTCTTAAGGTACTAGACGATGAAAATACTATTTTGGAGGCGTTTCTTTTCCGATTGCAACGCTTTCTGAAGATCTAAACACTGTGGATCATTTCCTTCAAGTAGATTAGTAGGATTAGTTGTTTGATGTCTCTTTTCATTTGTTTTTATCAGATTTTAGCCATGTCTGGCTAAAAACTTAGTTTTCTGTTCTGCAAAGACAAGTATTTTTCATGTGATTGATCATTAGATCGGGTTTTGATTTGTGTTTCTATCTAGAATCTTCAGTTTTGTTCTTAATGAATGTTTGATTTTAATTCTTGTTAGTTTGATCACCTAGCTAGGGTTTATCATTCCAGTTAATCAATTATAGAATACGTACTTGTTCTTATCAACTGGTAATAAATAACAAGTAATAAATCAGTGATTAGGATTTGACTTTATTATAAACTGAAAAATCATATCTTTACGCTTCCGAGCCTATGAGAAGTATTGGATATTGTTGGGAATTTTACATAGTTTATAATGCAACTTTTCTAATCTTAATTAAGAGCTTGTTTGATTAGATAATAAATAGTTAGGGTTAATTGAAGTGCTTGTTTTGGTTAACTGAATAGGGTAAAAGAGATTACATTAGAGCTTGTTAGTTTTTCTCAGTACCAACTTAGATAGAACACATCCCAAATAACCAGGTCAATGTTGATTGCATGATTTGGAAAGTCCCAACAGAACTAAAACCAATCACTTCATTTTAAGTTTTTAGTTTAATCAAAATCCCCCTTAATAATTTCTATCTTGACTAGAATGTGTCTGATGCAAAAAGGCATTGACTTTTAGACTGTGTCCCTGAGGATTCGACCCTGCTTCCCTGTGCTATATTTTTAGTGCAACCAGCAGTGACAAATTTATTTGCTTAATATGCGCGCGACAATGTGTTAACAGTTATTCGTTATTATATTGATATCGATGTATTCATTGGGATTGTTAAGGAATACAGGAAATGGCATAAATATAAATGAATACTAAAGCATAGTAATATTTGTATTTAGGATGTTGGAAGGGATAAGCTGAAGAGATAATAGAGGAGCTAGCTTTTCTGAGGATCTTTCACCAAAGTCACGTGAGTGCATAATTACTTTCATGAACATGATTTTAATACAAGTATTAATTAAAGTATTAAATATATGTTGAAAGTTTGAATGTAAATTATATGCCTAGTTCATGGAATATATGTTAGATGTATATAGGATGTTTGAAACATATATATTTATATATATGTGATATGATGTATATATAACATTATTACCTAATAATTGTAACATCCTGATATTCAGGTACTTTCAAATTCATCCTTATGGTTTTATTCTATGTCATTTTGGTCCCTATAATAAAAGGAAGTAGCCATGAGAATCCCTAACGAAAAAATCATAATTTGGAAGGAAGGAGAGTACGTCATACGTACGTGTGTACGCTTAGCGTACTAGGGCATGCCCTAGTATGCGGGGGTTCTCATCAGACATTAAAAACCCAAGTTTTTAGGGTTGAGCCCTATATAATCCCCCTTATAACCTCATTTCCCTCAACCTTTTAGTCTCCACCCTTTTTATGTCGATTTTGCAAGCCCTAGCCCTTGTGTGTGTTGAGCTTGAGTGTGTGTGTGTATGTTCTTAGTGTTAAAGAAAGAAGAAAGAATTCTTTGAGAAGCTTTGGTGTGGGTTTCAAGCTTGTAGATTTGATATCTTCATCTCTTTGGGAAGCTCCATAAGTATAAAGTCTTGAACTTTACTTGTATTCCTTAGAGATCTAGTCATATGGAGTTTTATGAGTTTTGTCCGCTTTTCTTGAACTTAGACAGTAAATGCTACTCTAAAACCAAAGGAGCTACCTTTTGAGAAGATTTATGTTGTGTTAAGTCATAAAAATGCTTTCTTGACTCATTTAGTGCTTACATGCAAAGTGTAGAGTTCCTTAGTGGTTAAGACCATCTAGGAGGTTGGTTTTGGGTCTTAATGATGCATGTATAACCATAAAGTTGGACCTTATTAGACTTAGATCTAGTGATTGGACATTTGGAAAAAATGGAATAAGCTCTTATTCAAAGTTTTGCATGGCTACCAAGTACATTAGGCGTAGGTGGTCAGCAGTGCGTTCTTGGTCAAGCCGGAGAACGCTAAGTGTATAGCAGGGTACGCCTCACATACTCAATCTATTGGGTTTAGGAGTTTGGGCCACCTTTTAGGCTTAGAATTTGGGCCCTTATTGGACCATGTGAGTATTGGTGTTTTGGGCTAAGTGATTGCTTAGTTTTGGGCCTTTGGATCGAAATTTGGGCATGGGTCTTAGCCCAAATAGGGAAAAGGGTAAAGTGGCCTTTTTCCTGATGATGAAATAGTATCCTTGGTTGTAATCCAATTATTCATGGATGGTTATTTTGTTATGATAGCATGGGGATTTTTGTGACCCACCAGCCGAAGACTTTCAGTGTGATTCAGCAATATGAGGTGAGTTTTCCTCACTATACTTTCGGGGCGAGGGTACCAAGGCTAGCCCATTGGTTTGATAACCTGATATTCGTTGATATGTTGAGTATGGAGTATATGTGTATGCTAGTCTGGTAGATCTGTAGGACTACATATGATACTGTCTGTTTATCAATGTATGTTATTATCGGTTATATGTTGACATATTGTGTGGGTTGGGTTGAGGTTGTACTGCTCCGTGTTGTACCCGAAAATACCCTAGAGTAACCTAGATAAGAGTTGAGGGCCTGGGAGGGCATGTCAAACTCATACTAAGGGCTCATGAGCATTCCATATACAAGCTGAGGGCCAAAAAGGGCATTCCAGACGCGTATTGATTAGGCCCGGGAGCAAGCCAGACATAAGCTGCAAGCTAGACTTATGTTGTGGGATCAGGGGTAATCCAGTCTGTTAACTGTGGAACCATTGCATGTTGTTATTATATATGTGCTATTTTTGTGTATTGGTATTTTAGGGAACTCACTAAGCTTTGGGCTTACAATTTTGGATTATGTTTCAGGTACCTGAGAGGATCGCGGAAAGGCGAAGGCGTGATCGTGCACCTCATCATGTTTGGTTTTGTGATTTTGGGCAAACTCTGATATTAGAAATGTTTTGAAAACTATTTTGTAAACAATGATGATTTATGGGTTGGTTTAAAAGATGTTACAAGTTGGTATCAGAGCCTTGGTTTGAGTGAATTAGAGAAACATTTGTGTGTTAGTACCATAACTATGGATCCAAATCAGTGATCAATTAAGGCAAACAATCAAACAGAGTGTAGAAGGAGTAGAAGAAGAATTAATTCAAGCATGCACACATCTATTATGAATAAATGTCAGGTACAACTTGGGAAAACACACATATACGTCACCGACATCTCTATACAACTGACACACACACACTCTCTATTTATAGGAACACCATCCGCACACGTGTGTATGGCCGCACACAGAGTGTGCAACCGCACACACGTGTATGGCCGCACATAGAGTGTGCAGCCGCACACGCGTGTATGGCCACACACACTCGCTAACATACTACAACCAACATAGAAAACCCCAAGACCCTACCAAGACCTATACAAAATGAATGCCAAGCTCAAACCACAAAATTGTGACCTAACCATCTCCTCTTTGGTTTGAGCTAGCATGGACTCACGTCTTCTTCGATCAGAAGCACGTGAGACTTATACAGATAGATGCCTAGCCCAAACCAACAAATTTTGACCTAACAGTCTCCCCCTTGGTTTGTGGATAGCATAGACTCAGTCTTTCTAATCAGCAACACCAAGGTGTGTATGTATCGCTTCCTGAATGGCAGAAGATCCTTAGAATCAAGCAAGAAGAATAGCGCAATCGCTATCTTGAAACTTGATCACTGCAGTGGCACAAGGCTCTTCGACTGTGGTCTTGAACTTGTCACCAAATTCTGCAATAAGTTTGTTTTTTCAAGTCAGAGAAGCCTGTTGATAGGGCACCAAGATTAAGCTGGAGATCAGAGATCTATTTAGACTTCTGAAAGTTTTCTTCTTCAAACTCGAAAACTCGAATATCGAGGTTTCCGATCAGAACGTCTTTCTCGATGATCTTCTATTTAAGAGTACTGATCTCCTCCTTGAGCTCTGAGATAGATGGGCCTGCTCCCCCTGAACTTCCTTCACCTATTGATATTCATTTTCCACGAGGTAAAGGATATGAATCTTGTTGAGCAAGAAACCTAGCAAGCCTCAAAGAGGCAACATCATGTGTAGGTTGTGGAGGAGAAGAACCCCAAGGAGCAGAAGAACTCCCGACTTCAAACGAAGATCTAACATTACTTGGTCCTTTTAGGGTCGATTGAGTTGGTGTAGCAACTATGGAGGGTTCTTGGACTGGTGGTTCTTGATCTTGAATAAACACTTCATGCCTCAGATCGAGTCGACTTCTTTTTACAGAAGGAAGGGAGATTTGTGTCGGTGTCGAATCACTTGTGGATGGCACAGATGTAGGAATAGCAGAATTAAGGGGAGGAATCCTTGAAGTTGTATCCATATCGGTTGAAAGGTGTCGGCCATCTGATCAAAAGTTGGAGACGTCACTTTGAGAACACCACTAACTCCTTCTGTCAATGATCAAGCAACAAACAATCGCAATAGAATAAGAAGATGAAAAGAAATCGAGCTTGAACACGTTTATATCAGAAAAACGTCAGGTACAACTCGATGGAACACTGTGTAAACACTATTGCATTGAGGTCTTCACTGCTTAACCTTATATCATTATCCGTAGTCTATAAGCTGATATGTGAGACACTCAACAAGCTATACTTTAACTCAGGAGCGTAGATGATGTTCTCAAAACTCAGCACTCCATTTACAACTATTCCTTTTTGAGTGATCTTCCTTCCATCTCCTCCCGTGAATGAAACATAGCCCCTATTAAAAGTCTGAATTACGTGCAGTTGAGAGATGTGTCCTGTCAATGTGCCTAGAACAACCGCTATCGACGTACCAAGGTTTGACGACATTCCTCCGTAGCTATTCCTGCACAATGAGTGGGATTATTTAGATTTGGGGACCCAGGTCATTATAAGCCTAGGTCCCAACTGCACACACCAACTGCACACTCAACCACACACTCAATCCGTACACTCCAACCGCACACTCAACCGCACAGTCAAACCGCACACTCAACCACACACTTAACCGCACAGTCAAACCACACACTCAACCACACACTCTAACCGCACACTCAACCGCACACCTTTAAACTCCAACTGCACGCCTTCAAACTCCAACCGCACACTCTAAAATGCTTCAAATTGATACTGAATTGGCTCTGATACCAATTGTTAGTCCCATAACTATGGTACCAAATTAGTGATCAATTAAGGCAAACAATCAAACAGAGTGTAGAAGGAGTAGAAGAAGAATTTATCCAAGCATGCACACATCTATTACGAATAAATGCCAGGTACATCTTGGGAAAACACACACATACGTCACCGACGTCTCTATACAACTGACATAAACACACTCTATTTATAGGACCACCAGCCACACACATGTGTACAGCCGCACATGTGTGTATGGTCGCACACACAGTGTGCAGCCGCACACGCGTGTATGGCCGCATACACTCGCTAACATACTACAACCAACATAGAAAACCCCAAGACCCTACCAAGACCTATACAAGATGAATGCCTGGCTAAAACCACAAAATTGTGACCTAACAATCTCCCCCTTGGTTTGAGCTAGCATGGACTTAGGTCTTCTTCGATCATAAGCACGTCAGACTTATACAGATAGATTCCTAGCTCAAACCACAAAATTGTGACCTAACACAAATGATTCAAGTAGGTTGCACGTGTATTTTTCTTGTTTTATGAAGATGCTGTAACGACCCAAAATTTAAGACCAAAAATTTCTTTTAATAAAACAATACTTTAATCAAAGTCATCATTCCAAAACATAAAAAGAGTATAAGTTTTCAAAACACATGTTCATGATCAGAGTAAACATTCCCAGGCTATCTATTCAATGGTGTGTGCCATGCAATCACCCCGAGCTCTTCCCTTCGCTACCGGAAGTACCTGAAACCAAAACTGAAAACCGTAAGCACGAAGCTTAGTGAGTTCCCCACCCTACCACATACCATGCATAATCACATACTGCACATACTGGGCCATGCCCGCTATCCTGGGCCTCACCCCCTGCCTCAGGCCTCGCCCGCTATAACGGCCCCGCCGCTCCAGGCCCCGCCTGGCTTCGAGCCCCGCTCGGATACAGATCTGTTTCACTTAGGCCTCGCCTGTCACAGGGCCTCACCCACCAACAAGTAATAACACATAAACATATCACAACACATAAGCTAAAATCATACGACTGATCTTGTCCTAAGGCCTCGCCTATCCTGGGCCTCGCCCCTATCCTGCTAATGATGAGCCATGGAACCCCGTCCATGCTCCTACTTGTAGTGAGATATGGGCCTAGCCCACCCTTACTCCTTCCCTAACTTGGGCCTTACCCCTGTTCTGCTACTAATGAGATATGGAACCCCATCCACACTATGATATTGGTGAGATACAGGACCTCGCCCACACTCACCTCCCTACCAGGCACATACATGTATCACACAGACAACAAGTATAAACTATCATATAAACAAATCATTAGGCACCCACCCGCTATTAATGGACCTCGTCCTGAATCTTATACTAGCATACTATGCCTAGGGCTAACCCCCGGGTCTTCTACTCATAACTACATGGGCCGGCATTGTGGCCTTAGACCCATTCACACAAAAGGAAACTCACCTGCACTGGCTGAACTTGCTGATGAACTCACTAGCTGCTGCCCGGCAACTCTCTGAACTCCTACTCCCCTTACTCCCCGAACTACCAATATCAATGCAACACTAAGTCTAACTGACCCCTGAAAGACAACCAAGTCAACTATAGTCCAAGTAAAAGTCCTGGTCAAGGTCAACCCTACTCGCCGAGTCACCCTACTGACTCGCCGAGTTCATATATTCAGAATCCTTCCTTTCACGTCTCGACTCACCGAGTCAGTCCATGACTCGCCGAGTCTACCGATTTCTGAGTCCTGACCTGTCCAACTCACCGAGTCTCCACCCGACTCACTGATTCGAGTCTCAACTCGAAGGGTTTGGTGTTTCGCAACCTGACTCGTCGAGTCCAAGAACAGACTCGCCGAGCACAAGGTAGTCTTCATCTGACTCGACGAGCTGTTCATCCCACTCGTTGAGTTGCTCCTGATCTTCATGCTACTCGCCGAGTCCACTTCAAAGGACTCGCCGAGTCCATTCAGATCCCCTTACATGCAGAGGGATTTTGAGTCATGCATGGACTCCAAACTGTAGATCTACCCTTCCCAAGCCTATTCCTCACATAAATTTGCAAACTTTACGTGTAGAGAAGGAGATCTAGGCAAAATACACCATAAACTAGGGTTTAAGGAAAAGAGGCTCCATAATCAACTCAAGGGCTGCTACTTTATGCTTCTCAAGGCCATAATATGCTTAGATCTGAAGTAGCAACTTCAGATCTGGCTTCTAACTTGAAAAAATAACATTATGGCTAAAAAGCCCCAACAACCACACATAGATCTAGGTGCAAAAAGGGTTCAAGAACTAGTTTATTACCTCCAAATGCTCAGAAATGAACTCACAATCCCAGATCTATAGTCCTTTCTTGCTCCTCCAAGTTCCTTCTTCCTTCTCCAAGCTTTAATGCACCTTCCAAGGCAACAAATGGCTCAATCAATGGATATGGCGGCTAGGGTTTGATATTCTGGGTGAAAGAGGTAGTAAAGGAGCCTTAGGGGAGAGAATGAGGCGTTTAGATAGGCTCCAAGTCCCGATTTTAGGGTTTTCCTCGCACAGACCAGACTTGCCGAGTCCCCTTTCCCGACTCGTCGAGTCGGTCACTTACTCCTCGACCCGGATCCCGCTTGGACTCGCCGAGTCCCTCCTTGGACTCGCCGAATCGCCCTTTAAAATTAGGGTTTTCTTTCCTTTCTTGGCCTTCCAAACTTTGGGTGTTACAGATGCCTTCCTTGCTTTGACGAATATGTAAACCTAGAAAATTATAATTTTTACGATCACGCTCATTTCGAACTTGCTTTTCATAAGCTCCTCAAATTCCTTCGATAACAAAGGGTGGATTGAACCAAAAATTATATCATTGGCAGAAATTTTAACAAGTGTTAGGTGATTCCCAATTTTCTTTCAAAATAATGTGGGATCAACTGATCCTTTTTTAAATATAGAAACTTTCAAAAAATTGGTTAAGGTTACGTACCAGGCACGAGGTGCCTATTTCAACCCATAAACTGCCTTATCTAAAGCATAACAATAATCAAGATACATATCATTATTGAAACGAGGTGGTTGTTCGATATAGATTGTTTCCTCCAATACACCGTTTAGGAATGCCCAGTTCACGTCCATTTGATATACATCGAAATCCTTATCCGATGCATAAGCAAGAAAAATTCTAATAGCCATGAATCTTGCGAAAGGAGAAAAGGTTTCCTCATAATTTATTCCTTCTTGTTGAGAATAACCTTTAACTATTAATCTTGCCATATTTCGAATCACATTACCTTCTTTATCAATCTTATTCTTAAAAATCCATTTTAACCAAATTAATGAAACATCTTTTGGTTTGGGAATTAACCTCCAAACTTTGTATCATTTAAATTCTGCTAGTTCAGATTGCATTGCAACAACCCAATCAAAGTGTTCTAATGCAACCTTTACTGTTTTGGGTTCAGGTTTCAAAATAAACACGTTAAACATACAGTATTCGTGGTGAACATTAAGTAATTCATTCATAACTCGAGTTTGTGCTCGTGTCATGACTCCACCATGTGGATCACCAATAACATGCTCCTTTGGATGACTACGTGTCCATTTATATATTAGTGGATATGCAGGGTCAAAATCTAAAGGTGCATATTCGAATACATCATCCGCTTATGAACCTTCACTTGTATTCAAAATATTATCAGCAACATCATGAATCTCATTAGCTTGATCATTTAGATCATTAGGAATCATTCCATTTAGTTCTCCCTCAACTAGTGGATTCGAATTGAGATGCTCCCCCTTGACATAATCATTATCCTACACATGCTCCCCCTCAACAACTCAATCATGAGTATTTCCATGTAATATCGAACTCAAGTGCTCCCGCTACACTTGATTACCCCTTGAAACCCACATATGTTCGACATTCACTTATGAAGATGAGGTATAATGAGAGTCATCTTCTTCCCTAGTAATAGTTGAATCATCTGTATGTATCATTTCTTCAGGAATATGATTGTCCTCTGCATATATTTCAGTATCTATTGCTATATTTGGAATACCAAAAATCAAATCAAAGTCATCATCATAAGAGTTCATGATTTCTTACTCATCATTCGTTGTAGATATGATTGGCTTTTGTATGAAGGACTGTTCGACTCGTTTGACATGATAGTCATCGAAAGTAAGATTAAAAGTTTCCTTAATCTTTCTCATTCGTTTATTCAACACCCGATATACAACGAAGTTATGCGAATATCCCAGGATAATTCCTTTATCAGGTTTTGACTGAACTTTAGAAATATTGTCGTTGACATTCATTATAAAGCACCTGCATCCAAAAACATGAAAGAACTTAACATTAGGATTTTGTTTGTTAATGATCTCATAAGGTATAATGTTGAAACAACGATGATCAAAAGAACGATTTTGTGTAAAAAACGTTGTCGAAATAACTTCTGCCCAAAGATATTGAGGTAGATTCACATATGTAAGCATTGTTCTTGCAGCTTCACGTAGAGAGCGATTCATCCTTTCGACTACACCATTTTGTTGCAGTGTTTAAGGAGATGAAAAGTTATGTGAAATTCCCAATTCATTTAAGAATGAATGAAGAATTCGATTTTTGAATTCCGGACCATTGTCACTTTCAATTCATCAAACTTTCTTCCTCAAACTCAACATTATTTTTTTTGATGAAATCACTCATCACTTGAGCTATTTAAGACTTCTGAAAAAGAAAGAAAACCCACGTAAATCTTGAAAAATCATCAACAATGAGCAATATGTACTTCTTTGTATTGAGAGTTTCAATAGTCGAAGGTCAACATAGATTAATGTGAAGAAGTTCAAAGGTTCGATGGTCTTGGAGTCAATGAAAATTTGATGACCTTGTATATGTTGCTTTTCCTGTTCACAAGCAGCACATAACGAATCGTTATCAAAATTTAACATAGGTACATCTCAAACTAGATCATGTATAACCAACTTGTTGAGATTTTTGAAATTTGGATGGGAGAGACGATGATGCCATAACCAGCTAAGGTCTGACGAAGCTTTTGACAATAGACACACAGAGAGAAGACCAACAATAGGTTTCATGTCGAGTGTGAGCATGTCTCCTTTTCTTTTCGACTTAAGAAGAATCTCCTTTGTTTTTTTGTTAGAGATGATGCTTCCTTCTTTATCGAACACAACTTAAGGTCTAACTAAGCCTTCAACACATGCCACTCTATTTAAATTGAACTTTCCATTCGTTACCTTGCCATATCCATTGACTTTTCATTTTTTGTTGTTGCAAAAATTTACTACTCCTACATTATCTAGCTTTTGATAGTCTCGCAAATTCTCCTTTCACCCAGTCATGTAACGAGAGCAACCACTATCAACGTACCAATGCTCATTGTATTACTCTTCATATATCATTGTATTTCTCTTCACATAGTACCTACGATCATTCGGAAGAATTTAGGTCCCCAAGACTTTTTGGGACCTTGGACATTAGTTCAAAATGCATTACGAAAAGATGAGCCTAGTACCCAATTTTCAACCTTTGACTTTAAACTGTCAATTAAGTCAATTTTGATAGATTTGGGCATTGAAATGTAATCATTCAATGGGAAAGGTTCAAGATTGATTTCCCTTTTCCGTCCTTAGTTCGATGTACCTCATCCTTTTTCATAGTAATTTATTTCCACTTTTTCACAGATGGATTTGACTCCTATGACGATGAACTTCCAATCATTGAATCATTTATGTAGCTCTCGTAAGCAAAATTGATTTGTTCTTGAGAGTAATTTCCCGACTGATATAGTTTTTCTTTACCTTCGAGCCAATGATTGATGTTTTTCACATCAGTTATTCCTTTCACAAAAGATTCTTTCACGTTCTGCTTCAACTCAGGATTTGCAAAGTGTGGATTTGTGGGCTTAATAGGTTCATTTTTCTTCCCTTGAACATCTAATTTTTCAAATTTTTGTTTTGGAAAAGACGGTTGTGGTGAATTTTGAAATCAATTTTGGTATTGATTATTATAACCACTGACATTTTGGTTAAAAACCTTTTTGCCCTTGTTGAAAACGTCTTTGTCCATGAGTTGGATTGAAATTTATTTGTTCATTATTTCAAACAAGATTCCTTTGATTTTTGTTTTGAGCAAACCTTCCATTATCACAATTTGGACCAAAATTTCTCGGACGTTGATTTTGAATTTTTTTCCATTTCCTTGTTTTTGAACATTTTAAGATCGAACTTGATTTTGAACATTAGTTTGACTTTTCAAAAACTAATTTTTCTTTTGAGATGGATTGGTTTGAACAGATGTCTTATTTTGAGAAAATGTCTTAACATGTTCAGTTGATTTTTGCATAAATACTTTTTGTTTTTGAAAAGCCTTGACATTTTTCCAACAAACATTGTTTCGAGCTTTTGTAGTTGAAATACCTTCCTCGCAAACAAATTTTTGAACACTTTCATTGAAAACTTTTTTTTTTCTTTTGAGATTTTGAAACAGTTTCTTTGGTTTGATTAACAACACTTGATTTTTGTGTTTTTACTTCCCAAACATGTTTTGGTTTTTGTATTTGAAAAGTTGTTAAGTTTTTGTTTAGACCATTTTCAAATGTTATTTGGTTCAAATAGAAACCATCTATTGTCACTTCTTTATTATCTTCCTCAACCGGTTTGTTTATTTCAGGATTTACCTTGTCACCATTTCCAGAAGTGACAAACACTTGATTTGGAAATACAACTTCATTTGTACATTTAAATGATGGATGGACAACTGAATTAGATTCCAAATAATGTGGACCTTTGTCTTTTAACACCTTTTCGGACTCCTGTGATTCTTCATAGACATGTTCGAAGACGATTCTAGGAATAGGTGTTTCATTCATAACATCATCCTCATTGATTTCATAATGTTCTACTACAACTTGATCAAAAGGATCACAAACTTTCAACGTAGAAGTTTTCTCACTATTAATCTTTCCATTTAATCATGACATATTTCTTTTCCTTTTGTCATCAAATTGACATTAATAACAGATAACTGAGAACAATCAACAATTTACTTTTCCTCGGTTTCACTGATATTATCAAAATCATCTTCGATATCAACGAAAATTTGTTGATAGAGTAATGTCAAATTCTTAGTCATGTTCAAAATTTAAACTTTTTTATTTTTACTTAGAGTTTCATTAACTATATGCACAAGATCATTAGCATTTAAGCATTCATCAATCTTAACTATTCCATACGCATACGATTCACTAGGAACTTTATCTAATCATAAATTTTCTTTTCACAGTCATACGAAGTAGCATCTACTTTTACTCTTTCATAAGCTAAGAATGGTAGTAATTTTTGATGCTGTTCTTTGAAAATATAAGATGAATGATGTAATTCAGTAAGCTTAGCATACAAACGTTTTGCTAAGTTACAGTAGATATTTCTTTGTTTAACTAACAAAATATTATCATTCCTCACCAATTCCCTATCTACTGTAATATTTCGCAATTGAAGCTCTAAGTTCTCTATCTTACTCTTCTTAACCTCCATCTATGTTAAATATCATATAGTAATGATATCGATTGTTCAATTTCTCTACTCATGGAAATCATCATATCACTAAGATAAGAAAGAGTATCATCAAAATCTATTAAAATGACATGAGAAGTACTAGAGGGGATATTAAGAGATTCAAGAAGATTAATTACCTTCATAGTCATTGGAGATGTGTCGGCTCCAATTAAGACAAAGTGTAACACCATAAATTTTCAAGTAAAATTTTCATTTTAAAATCTCATAATTCTCATTAAAACATTTCACAAAAACCCCCCCAAATAAAAATCTAGGATCCTCATAACATAATTCCATCTCGTGTGTACAATCAAGTCGGTACCATCCCGCGATCCCTAAAAGCAACTGAAACACATATCACACAACATGGTAAGCACGAAGCCTAGTGAGTTCCCCAAAATACCACACACACACACCCACCCACACACAAATAGTTAGCCTCTCATGGCTATGTCCTGATAAGGACCCTCTGGTCATGTGTCTCAGTGAAGACCCTCCGGTCCCATAACTCGGGTCGGACCCTCCAGTCCTGGTATCTCAGTAAGGACCCTCCGGTCTCACAACTCTGTTTGGATCCTCCGATCCCAACTATATAGAATCACATAACTACATACCGCATAAATCACAAAGACATAATGCATATAATCACAATACTCAATATAAGAACACAAGACCCTCCGGTCGCACAAATTACCACTCATGGTAAGTATAGTGAAAAGACTCACCTCGTAAGCAAGCAAGGAAACTGAATACCCCTCGAACAGTCTAAACCCGCCTACATGTAATAAGCATCTCTAATTAATACTTAAAGATAAAAACACTAAATAAACTCATGATAACCCCTCTTTAACTCTTTGGATGGCTAAAAAACCATTTTACCCCTCCATGACCTTTATCCCTTAAGTTTGACCAAACCCTAAAGTCAACACCCGAGTCAACAGCCCATGTTGACCCAATTCGTAGAGTGCATTTATGCAACTCCTCGAGTCCCTTTGGTTCCTCACAACCCTCATGAAAGTCTCACTCAACTCGCCGAGTTGACCCATCAACTCGCCAAGTTACTGCGTGTTCAAACTCATCGGGACAAACTCCAAATGACTCGTCGAGTCAGATCATTGACTCGTCAAGTCCCTTAAGTCAAAATCTCATTAAGATGTTTTAAGGTAGATCTACCACTCAAAACTCTAGATCTAGCCTCCCAAAGCTAAAATGTCACATAAAGCTTTGATCTTTACATTCATGCATGGCATATTTGCTCCATAATGCCAATACAAGCTCCAACAAGGGTTTGGTGCTCGTAGGCTTGCCTCTACCTCCATAAACCTTGGGTCTTCGAGCTCACAGGACCTCCTAAAATCCAGATATGAGGTTTCAACCTCAATTTATGCTTAAGGGACTCAATAGAACAAGAAGGATAATGAAAATCCCTAGAACTCCCCAAACGAAGATCTCACAAGAAAAATGATCAAGATAGCATCTTTTTACCTTGAACAGAAGCTATCCACTGAGAACCTCCAGACCCAAACATCTCTCCTTGCTCCAAGCCTTAATGCTATCCTCTTCTTCTCTAATGGTGCACCAAAATGCTCAAGATAGCCTTTCCTTCTCACATAACAAGCTAAAACTCGATTAAGGTTCTTTATAGTGCTCAAGGGTGTAGATGGAGGCAGAAATGAGGGATTAAGGCCCTTTAAATAGGACACATACCCGAAGATTTAGGTTTCCTCACTTAGCGCCAACTCAGTGAGTCGGCTCTCTAACTCGTCGAGTTGGTCATTAAACCCACGTGGCCAAATCGACCCTACTCGATGAGTTGGGCACAGAACTCGTCAAGTTAATTTAGAAAACTCATAAATAATTTCATAAATATTATACCTAGGAGTTGGGAATTTAAAATTATCCCCCACTTGAATTAGATTTTACCCTCGAATTCGCTCCTTACCATTACCCTGATCCCGTCAATTAGCCCAAGAATCGCAACCGATTATTCAGAACATAACCAATCTCACTAAGACAACCAAAATCAAATAGAACCTTCCAACTCGAAGAAGAACGAACCCTTCACTATTGTTGAACCAACTCTGCCTCTCCAAAACTTGGAATCTATATTGGTATGTTTCCCCGACTGACCGCCCATACGGTATATCCCCGTGTCATTCGCTCTTTAAAATAACGGACTTGATAAAACACCTCCTACTCTGGTTACTTTGTCGTGACTGATGGAACAATTCTTGACCATAATTAGCTGTTGAACACTTATGCCCGACAAGCCAGTCAACTCTGACCAAAACCCAAAGAAACGGGGGGTCATCTCGCACCAATAACCAACCTCCGATACTGCTATCAAAACCCATCTGAAGAGTGAACCTTAATAATCAGTCCTCAATCACTAAATGAAGACTTGTCAATACACATGGGAATTGAAACTCTACACTAGGTTCGACCTCCCATCAGACATAATCATTTCACTACCGACCCCAGGATGATTCAGCTCCGACCACAAAATCAACGTCCATGCCTGACCGAACTATCCACTGATAACCGAAATCATAACTCCATCTGTCTCTCAATGCTAGACACCAAATAATGAATACAAGATTGACTCCCAACCCAGCAAATGAATCTTCGAGGCTACCCTATCCCATTCGGCAATAGGACTTCACAGTAGTCCTATCCAACCGAGCTGACTCATCTAATCACACTAAACTCCACAATTACAAAGTTCTCTTTACCCCAAGCGATTTCTACACCCGATTTGAAATTGCACCCCACACATGACCTCGGTCGTCCACCACATGTTACCTCATGCATGTCGTGGCCCTCCTCAAACCACTTAACAGGTTCACTCAAGTCTAAACATTAAATGGGAAACATATCCCTCTCATAATGTAATCCACTCGAAATCCTCACCTGCTCGCCCTCCACACAGATAGAGCCAAACTCACCCACCAGAGTCTGGTTTGACACAGAGTTGGAACCGCTCGTCCCAACCCAATACTCAACTCATGTCCCATTTTCCATGAATATACGCATGCATTACACCTCGATCCTTCCGACTTGCAACGACTACTCTCTAAATCAAAACACAACGGGTTCCGACCATTTTTGAGACCCCAGTGTCACCCCTGCTTTGGCCACCAGGTTCCCACAGACTCATTGGGCAAGGCTACCCAGGCCTAAGAGCTCATCTACATCACACCATGACTAGTAATCTTGTGGTTCCGCATAGTTATACAACACTCTCTCGCTGACTAAATGGCGATGTGAGTCCCCGTAGTCCTATGACACTTTCTCTTTTCCTTGTGAATGTTATGGCTCTCCGTAGTCATACGATACCCTCTCTCTGACTTAGATATGCTACAGCTCCCCGCACTCACACAATACTCTCTCTGACTCACGTATGCTACGGATCCCTGCAGTCACACGATACTCTATCTCTGACTCATGTGTGTTATGGCTCCTTGTAGTCACACGATACTCTCTCTCTCACTCTCTCTCTCCAACTCATGTTGCTACGGCTCCCCGCAATCACACGATAGTCTCTCTCTCTCTCTGACTCACGTATGCTATAGCTCCCCGCAGTCACACAATACTCTCTCTCCCTCTCTGACTCACATATCCTATGGTTCCCCACAATCACACAATACTCTCTCTCTCTCTCTCTCTCTCAGACTCACATATGCTACAGCTCCCCACATTCACACGATACTCTCTCTCTCTCTCTCTGACTCATGTATGCTACGGCTCCCTGTAGTCACACGATACTATCTCTCTGGCTGACATCGTGAATGCTACGGCTCCCTGTAGTATTACGACACCTTCTCTTACTCTCCTTGGGCTCTCTCCATAGTCTCCATGATATTCCTCAGTGATTACTCCCACCCAGAACCGTTCACTCTCTAAGCACCCCATAATCTCATCCTCAAGTCGCCACCACACCGAGTTTTCTTATAGAATACTCCACCGCCCAACATAGATAGGTGCTCACACCTACACAGATTATGCATCACTACTCTTGACTTACGTTCTCATAGACAGGGCACTTCCTACTCTACAGTCACTCTCTTGAACAATTCCCACCTGGCGACCTAACCATCTCGAAACTCATACATTGGTACACCTAAAAAAACGCAGACCACAATCAGATTCCTGTCTACTGGCCACCTGTAGTGAAGTCACTCATTTTCTCCTGAGAATATGCATCATGCATCATCTCGCGTTGTACACTGTCTCGATTGCCACATGACTTGCATCTCATATACTCGCACCACAGATTCTCATAACCGAAACTTTTGTTCCACATCAGAGTGAGGATCCTCCCCCACAAAATACCCAATTATCCCCCACTTAGGGTTCGAACCATCATCCATTGATATACCAAATAGACAATACTACAGATTGGCTTGCCAGATGTACCATTTCCGACTCATGGAATGTACTATGAAACACTCAAAGATCTTCCAAATAGTAACCACGTGACTCTAAGTATCCCATATCTCAAGTGAAACCCTCAGAATTCTCCCAACGTGACTGCCTCTAGTCATACCGACACACCGCCGGATATCCCAATTGTCCCGAATTAGTCAGGACACTCAATCTCGAAATAATGATCTATCACACACTTCGTCTCCGATTCCTCAACCAACATTCCATTATGGAAATTGTCATAGGAGCAGAGACCTCACTCTCATAGTTGATACACAACGTAGGTAATGAGGGCCACCGCCCCAGTGTACTCCTCTTGATTACCTGGAACAACTGCTAAAAGTAAGCCTTACTCAACTAAGGCAGCTCCTTGTCCATATCCATCTCAATCCCCATTGATGACTCTCTCAGGATATAAGAAATACCTCGCATCAATATATTCTGGGGAAGGTATCACAATCATATGTTATCCCTCGGTGTTACCTCCAAACTCTGGAACCGTAAGTTCGTTATCTCTTTCGCTCCACAAAAGAAGCGAAACTAGTGAAATTCTCATCACAGAAGGTGACATTTCAATCATCGGCCGATCACTCAACCCAAACTGCAATCCTCCATAGTGTATCGTCTCCACCTTTCCTCAAGTCCCGTGACTCCAACTGGAAGCTCACCAACCAAACTCATTGAGATCCAAACTCAACTTTCCTCGCAAGGTACACTTTGTCGAAGCTCAACCGACATGACCCTCTGGCTCCATAGTTACCATATCCACTCTTAGTCTGAATACCCATCGTTGGATAACTGGTAAGATGGAAACACACTTCGATATGAATCATGGCACCTGAACCATGTTATCGTCCCTTAACCTGCTATTTAGGACCTCTGGAATTCTCCGTGTTTCGAGTATGGGTCCTCTGCTTTCAGTAGTACGGGCCCATACTACCTGCCACATCTACCAATACTTTCCACACGGATCATCTCGGATTTCCTAAGTAACTGTTAAACCTTCTCGATCAACAGTCCTGTTACACATGTTCGCTCTCTAGTGAATACTCTCCTCTATCAGTGTACTCATCTGAATAAGGTCACTCCCTAGGCTCTTCCTAGGTTTTCACACTTCTCTGCCATCAGCTGCTAAAGAACTCTTCATGATGCCAGCTATCTACCTCCTAAGTATCATCATATTCACTTATTAGCTGTCTCCCATCATCAAGAGTTCCACAAATCACAAATCAAGCAACATTTGGTCATCGAATCACCAACATATAAAACCACTCTAGCACACAACTCCACTCGCTCTATCCGCAACTCTAACAGGCATTACCGAACTCAGGCAAACCTACCTCTTGTGGGTACTTCGGTACTCTCTCATTAGATTCCTCAAATGCATATCTAGGTATCTCTCCGAGATTACTTCTCTACTCAAATCTCTCTATAAAAGATTCTTGCTAGGTACTCTTACTCATCACATACACATAGCAAATAGCAAACAATATTACTCAATAGCATACCCAAGGCTAAGGCATCACAAATCAGGAAACTCTAGCCCTATGATTATGAAATACTTAGCCTATCCTCTAGCATGCACACCTAATATCTCATGAATATCATCATAACATAAATAAGTAAGGGTATTTCGGGATATCACCATTCGGCTCTGGCTCATTGTTCACACTGCTCTAACTCGTTTTTCTCTTAAAACTCTTTCTCATTTTTTTTTATGATTTTTTTTCTCAAAACCTCAGTTTGAGTCCAGACACACTCGAAGATACATCCAAATCCCTGAAACCAACATTTTGATACCAATCTGTAACACCATAAATTTTAAAACAAAATTTTCATTTTAAAATCTCATAATTCTCATTAACACGTTTCACAAAAATCCCAAAGTATCAATTTATCAAAACACATATCCATAATCGTCAAATAAAAATCTAGGATCCTCAAAACATAATTCCATCTCATGTTTACCATCAAGCCGGTGCCTTCCTGCGATCCCTAAAAGTATCTAAAACACATATCACACAACACCGTAAGCACGAAGCTTAATGACTTCCCAAAAATACTACACACACACACAAATAGTTAGCATCTCATGGCTATGTCTTGATAAGGACCCTCTATTAATGTGTCTCAATGAAGACCCTTCGGTGCCATAGCTCGGGTCGGACCCTCTAGTCCTGGTATCTCAGTGAGGACCCTCTAGTCTCACAACTCGGTTTGGACCCTCCGATCCTAACTCTATAGCATCACGTAACAACATACCGCATAAATCACAAAGACATGATGCATATTATCACAATACTCAATATACACAAGACCCTCCAGTCGCACAAATTACCACTCAAGGTAAGTATAGTGTGAAGACTCACCTTGTAAGCAAGCAAGGAAACTGAATACCCCTCGAACAGTCTAAACCCACCTACATGTAATAAGCATCTCTAATTGATAATTAAAGATCACAACTCTAAATAAACTCATGAAAGCCCTTATGTAACTCTTGGGATGGGTAAAAGACCATTTTACCCCTCTTTGACCTCTATCCCTCAAGTTTGACAAAACCCTAAAGTCAACCGAAGTCAACACCTGAGTCAATAGCCCATGTTCGAGTCCCATAATTCGAAATATCATTCACACGTTTTAAGGCAGATCTATCACTCCAAACTCTAGATCTAACCTCCCAAGGTTAAAATGTCATATAAAGCTTTGATATTTATGTTAATGCATGGTATATTTGCTCCATAATGCCAATACAAGCTCCATCAAGGGTTTGGTGCTCATAGGCTTGCCTTTAGCTCCATAAAGCTTGGTTCTTCGGGATCACAAGACCTCCTACAAACCGTATCCGAGGTTTCAACCTCAGGATATGTTCAAGGGACTCAATAGCACAAGAAGGATGGGGAAAAGCCCTAGAACTCCCCAAACTAAGATCTCACATGAAAAATGATAAAAGTAGCATCTTTTTACCTCAAACAGAAGCTACCACTGAGAACTTCTAGATCCAAACATCCTTCCTTGCTCCAAGACTTAATGCATTCCTCTTCTTCTCTCATGGTGCACAAAAATGCTCAAGATAGCCTCTCCTTCTCACATAACATGCTAAAACTCAATTAGGGTTCTTCACAGTGCTCAAGGGTGGCAGAAATAAGTGCTTAAGGTCCTTTAAATCAGACAAAAACCCAAAGATTTAGGGTTTCCTCACTCAGTGACAACTCAGCGATTCGGCTCTCTGCCTCGTCGAGTTGGTCATTAAACCCATGTGGCTAAATTGACCATAAGAGTTGGGCACACAACTCGTCGAGTTAACTCTGAAAACTCATAAATAATTGCATAAATATTATACCTGGGATTCGGGATGTTACACAAAGCATGTTCCAGTGACCTTCTCATCCTTTGAATCATGTTCTTCAAACTGAACGAAGATTGCTCGATGAGTAGGATTCCTCATTTCCTCATCATCGGACCCGGATGACCAGATTCTATATGTCCCATCACTCTCATCTCCCCCTTTCGCCATCAAGGATTGTCCCTTGGTTTGTGACTTCAACTCCTCAATTTTCTCAGCGTAGTACGCTTTATCTTTCACCCTTTCCTTTTTATCTTCCTTCTTTTGCAGCATGCAATCTTTGGCCAAGTTATTCGAACCATTGTAATAGTTGCAATCATAGCGCGAATCCCCTTTCAGCCTTAATGCCTTCTTCCCAATCATAGTTTTTCCTTCCTTCTTCACCTCCTTCGACTCTAGTCTGGTACCTTTACTTGTTGAGCTATGTCCTATGAATTCACTATTGTTCTTGTACTTTGGATTCAATGGATTTTTGAAAAACTTTTAGTTTATTATTCAAGTAATAAGCTACCTCTTAATCCTCAGAATTCATAAAAAAATCCTTCTTCTTCAACATCCTCTTGTTCACTGAATTCGATTTCAGAGTCCTTGGCACTCACTTTCGACATTAAAGCCAATGGTTCTCCTAAGATTAGCTTCCCTTCTTCAGCAATCTCATTAATCTCACTTTCATGATCTTTAAGAACATTGTACAAATCAACCAAAGCATAACCGTCGAAACTCTGTTGAATTTTGATCATCAAGCTTATGTTTCTCCACTCCTTCTACAACCCCATCAAGAAATTCATATTGTATTCTAGAGTCAAACGAGTAACACCATAACGAGTACACCTAAAGATCAACTCTTTCAAGCGATCATAGTATAACTCGATGGTTGTTTTATCTTCCTGCTTGAACTCACCAATTCCAACATGCACTACTTTACTGAACTTTTCTTGGTCTTCTCACTTCCCTGATATTTCTCTTTCAACGTATCCCAAATTTCCTTTGCGGTTTTGCAACTTCAAACATAATTGTAAACTATTGGAGGAAGAGCACCACGTAGTTCTCGAAGGCATTTCTTATCATTTGCTTTCTGTTTATCTATTTGCATAGCAACATCAAAAGAAGAACCAACAGTTCCAACTTGTTCAAGCCTTCTAGGTCGATAGTTTCAACTTGTAATACACCTCCAAAGATCTTCATCTATGTCGTTAAGATAATCTACCATTCGATCGACCCACTAATCATAATATTCAAGAATAAGCATTAGAATCTCCGTAGATGATCCAAGCAAATGAGAAAAACTTGACATCGTGTTCATGCTAAATTTTGTCATTTTTGTACGGACAAAAGTGATTTTTGGTTTCAGAATAGAGATACAACCGAAGAATCAACCAGAAAATGATCAGGAAACACTCGATCTAACAAACTAAATGTAGGATCGGAACAAATCAATCAATTGAGCGATTCAAAAATATTGAAACTAAATGCAGGATCGAAACAAATCAACCAATAATGTGGAAAACTTTAAATCATAAAGATCGATTCAAAAATATTGAAAAAATACGAGAAAATGGAATTGACTTAATGAATCCCATTCTGATACAAATTAAAGAGTGTTTAAATCGAGTTATGAACGCGAAATCAATCACTGAAAGCAATAAGAACACGATACATAAATAATATCTAATTAGATCATTAATAGTATTTATGAGTACACGAGTTAAAGATAGAGGATACAAGAATGAAACATGCAAAAAAAAACTCTATACCCCTATACTTACTCTATTAATAGAGTGTTACAGACACACAAAAAAATATGCAAGGACTAGACATTAGACTTTGACATCAACAGGTTCCTTGCAAAACGCATAAACTTTGAAGTACATGACTTCGCACCCAAACATACTTACACTAATTTTTACTTCTCACCATACATTTCGCACCCTACATCATGAAAACACACATGAACATACTCTATTTTACGTATACTCTGCAATGAAACTCACAATACTTTTTACTAGTTTGATTATTCAATAAAAGATTAAAGCTATCCCCGATATTTCCAAATCTCGAAGTTTTGTGTCAGAAATCTTCGTAAAGATAAAAGGATTTCCTCATAATTCTTGTGTTTTTCACCTCGATATCTTGTGTAAGATTCTTATTAAAACACCACAATCTTTACTAATTTGGTTATATTTACTTAGTACTTTTTTTTACCAAAACACCTATCATAAATAATATTTAAATTAAAAGAGGTAGTATCCAAAATTTGGGGAAAATCTTCAGGGTTCTTTCTTGCAAGACAAGTTAGGAAACTTGTGGAGCAAGTTAGGGTTTTAAGGAGCAAAATTCAGTAGAGGTGTATCGTGCTTGAGATGAGGCATGCCGCAATCATTCGATTCTCTAGGTTTCCTTTTTGACTTTGGTTCTAGGGTTATGGTCAGTTAACCATAGCTTAGCGCACAAGAAAAACATAAAATGACCATATAAAAATGAAATTAAAACTTTCTCACCCTAATACCCTAAACAACAAACAAGATTTAAATCAAATCCATTTTGGATCTAGTAGTGCAAATAATTATGAACTAATGTTATGATACCAATATTAGATTTTCTTCATACTAACACATGATTATGAGTAGTGAAAGCATATAACAAAATCCTATGTGTTTCATGCAACCTGTTTGGATCTAAGTTTCACTTTATTATTACAGCTACTACAATAATATCAAACACATACAGACCAAGATAATATGAAAAATTAATAAACTAATTTCTCCTAAATTCCTTTTGGACACTATTCCAAACACTAACTTCAAAACAGACCAAGATAATTATGAATTATAATCAAGTTGTGACTTCATTATGAATGAAAAAGGAATTTGGTTGGAACAAGATTCAAGAAAAACGTAGTTTTATAACCTACTACATAATTTGAGTACATTTTTGCTTCAAAAATCGCAATTGAATTTGATTGGATGAAAATTTCATTTAAAAGCTACGATCAATCTAGCCATTCAGTTGTCGTCATAAGTCTTTTGTGACAACAAGAGTTCACTTACTCAAGATAAAGACTCTAAGTCTCATAATAACACCAATCATATTCTCCAGAGATTTAACTATACTTAGGATAAAGTTAAATAACTAAAAGATTGTATTTAGAGAATTTACACATATCAAAATTAACTTGGATCCATTCACGAAGCCATTTCATGAGCTAAGCACGAAGGTCATGCTAGAGCAATAAGACTTCACTATTATAGTAATGTGATTTGTTTTGTATTTAGTATTTTGATATTAAAACATTATAGCAACACCTATTTTATTATTATGATACATCAGGATATAATACTTTCACTAATATTTGTTGTGTCCTATATTAGCATGTTTAATCTATAAATAATATAGTTATTTAAAAAGGTACATAGCTAGTAATAATTGTCAGAACAACTATGACGAAAGACTAATATGAATTGGATTCGTTGACTTTCAAAAGATGAAAGTAGGCAACGCGTTAATGCGAAGTTCATTAGTACTTGTTAGGGAACAAATATTGGACATGACCCATTCAAGATCGCTTCATATATTACTATGATGAGTGATACATGATAAACGTATTATCTTTGTGTTATTAGACCTAAGATACATATTTGGGACTAAAGTGTGGGAAATGCTATACAATTATATGGATAAATGATCTTCTTTAACTAGGCAATTATAAAGGTCATTATAAGGTATAGTATGAAGTATACAAGAGGCTCATGTAGTCAAGATGGGATTTGTTCCTATTATATGCCAGGAGTTATACATATAAGGTGTCTTACTAAATGTTGAACTAAATGAGATTGATTGCGATCCATAACTCGTGTTCAACATGATGTTTGGGACAAAGGGATAACTAATAACTTACCTTATACATCAATTGGAGCTTTGATATTTTTGGAAATGGATGTTAAATGACACTTCGTTGTGTGTTATTAGGGGAAGTGAAATTTTTCTGATTGCTCATCATTGTATATATCAATATATAACAAGTAAGAGATTGGAAGATCTACATGCTCAAGAATCATTTTAGAATGATATTTTCTAATAACATATGATCCTAATGGGTCACACTAACAATAAGTTGACACAAATAAATTATTTATAAGAATGACTTTTGATAAATATTTATAACTCTTATAATTAATTGGATATTATCAATATCATGGAAATAATGATTTTCTATATCACGTATCAAAATATGTCATAACGTATGATATATAGTATCATGTACATCCTTTTGGACCAAAAAGGGTTTTGTCGTATATACGTACATAAGTTTATATCTTATAAAAGGTTTAGAAGATTTTCTATAAACTTTTTTTCTCTTTCTTTCTTAAAGTCGGGAGGCTAGTGAGGGGACAACATATAAAGGCTTTAGATTATAATAAGAGGCTATAAATGCTTTAGAAGTATAGGTCTTTAACATCATTAATCATAGAAGTATGGGGTGTCTTAAGAGGTTAAGACACAATGAGTAAAGGGATAAGCATAAAGGGTTTGTACTTGACTTTTCCTCCTTGATTCTGAAAGCCAATCACACTCTCTTTTTTTTATATCTTTTCATCCTTAATTTTTAAGATGAAGTAGAGTAAAAGTAATACTTGCATTCTTTCTCTTAAGACAATTGTTATTTTGTCTTAAAAGTTGAAGAGTTTAGGACAAGCATCCAAGTCGAGTTGATGATTATTGGTGTCAATCTTTAGATGAACTTTCTTTGGGTTCTTGCCACACTTAATTAACTTCCAAAAACCTAAGAGGATTCAAAGTCTTCAAAGGTTGTAACTTCTTAATCCTTTTATGGTTGTTTTAATCTTTCATGTTCATGTAAATTGACCCATTATATGAATAAAATTGTTTTATGTTATTAAAACTTTATAATGCTTCCATTTTCAATTTTATAATTTTAAAACCCAAAATTTTTAATAAAACCTAACAGATAAAGGCTTCAGTTAAAGTGACCATTCGGTTGGGACAATCCCTGAATTTTTACCAAGGTTAGTCTTCATGGTTGATGTCCAAATTTGAGAAGGGTGCACACAATCACAAAATATCTTATGTGTTTTTGAAATGTGTGAGTTTGATTTGGAGATCATGGATTTAGTAGGAAAAATAAGCCATTAGACATAACAAGTCATTTGTTCATAAAGAAGCCCTAAATCGATTTATAAATATAGAATATATCAATTAATGTCATGTCACCAGGAGCTGGTTACCAGTGGTTAACATTTGCAAACGATGTATAGTTTGTTGGTGGTTCTTGTAAGAATAAGTTATTTGGATTATGTTTTTTTAACAGGCCAAATTTAGATGACGTTTTCTGAATGATTTTGAAACATAGTTACTATCGTGGGTCATTTTCTCTTAATTAACTTTTACCGGTAATATATCGCCCCTCACTTACAAATGTCAGTTACCATATGGTAAGAACAAAATGTATAATTTGTTGATGTTTTTGTACAAAAATCTTATTTAAATAATTTATTTTTAACATACCAAACTTAATATGTACTTTGAATGATTTTAAAATATAAGGAAAAAATCGCAAAAATGGTCCTTGTGGTTTGCCGATTTCTTCTGGTAAGTTCCAAAAAATAGTTTCCTAGAAAAATCGCAAGCGCTCCTCCAGACAGACTCGGGTAGTTGGCCTTCTTGCGGCCCCTCTGATTGCAATGGAAACATATCAAATTAGATACCTAGATGGTGAGACAGTCCCTTCTAAAATGACTGATCTTGCCGCACTTGTAGCAGCCAAACCCACCCATCCTACAAACCTCGTCGTGAGCCTTGTTGCACTTTCCATAACAGCTTCGGCCCTGATGGACTCTCGATTGCAAATCAACAACCTTTGCCTGAATCGACTTCTTCTTCCTCATAGATTCGAAAACAATCTCCCACTCACGATCCCGAGTTATCATGTCCTCCAATGTCTTGTAACTAGACATGCTCAAAAACTCTTGTATCTCATCTTAGAACATATCATGATATCGGGCCTTCTTCAACTCCTCGTCTGCCACATACTACATAACTAGTAAGACCCTCTCCATGAACATAGCAGTAATCTCTAACACTATCAAAGTAGTCTGGCGATGGTCTTGAAACTCCCTCGCCAGCTATTGGACCTCAATCACTAGTGCAAACTCCATCCTGAACCTCAAAACAAAATCATCCAAATTCATTGCCACGACATCCTTGCCTCCCAAATCATGGCCTACATCCTCCCACCAGTCACCGAAAGGCGTTCTCGATTCCTAACAACCATCGTCTACTAGCAATGGGATCCTTCATCCCGAAGAAATCAGGAGCCCCACAGGCACGAATGCTCATCCATCAACTCAATATGCAATGCGCTCAAATGTTCATCCATCAACTTCATGAAGCCCTCCTTAATCAAACCAAAGATCATAGGATTCTGGTCCAGAATGTTGTGGGTGATCTCGGATGAAATGAACTCTCGTATCTAATCATCCAAGGATCCTTCTCCAGATCCTAAACCCGATCCCTGACCAGAACCTGAACCACCTTGAGTTACCACCATATTGAAAATAAACAAAGCAAACCATCAGAAAACCATCAAAGGATCTCACTGTTGGATTTTGAGCATTCTAACACTCCTAAGTGTACATGCAACCCTAAATACCTTGGATCTATGTTTTCTCTATTGTACATGCACATATAAATATTCCAAGGTATTATCCTAACTAGCATACAAAACATTGATTCATATGGAATAACATAAGTTAGAAGACATACCTTTTGATGTAGCTTGATTCCATGGAGCTTAAGAGCCTAGTTCCCCAAGTGTGACACCTTAAATCGTTCACACAACACCAAATACACTTAGAATAACTTGAGAGAAATGATACACTTCATGAAATCGGCTAGCCCTCACCATTCCTTCATAGTCCCGATTTTTGGGAAGAATAAGATGCTTATATAGTGTGTCACAATTAGGGTTACACCATGTAAACACTAATTTTCATGGCCTTTCATTTCCATGATCCATGGGTACAAAAACACCATGGAGCATCCATGGAGCATCCTATGGGTTTTAGCCCAACTTGATAATCCATGGAGCATTAACCCACTATACAAGTCTAGATGATTTACACAATCAAACCATATATTTAATTAGTCTCCTTTTGATCGCTTAATTAATTTCAAATTAATTCTTGATCAATACTAATTAAATAATCTTATTAATATATTAGAACTTATAATATATTAATAAACCCTAAGTGTTATTTCTCTCATTTTAGTTTATCCAAATGCATGATGCCATGCAACCCAAATGGATTATGTCAATCAGGTCAAGTACATACCAAATATAGTTATGGACTTAGACACTAATCCAACAGTCTCCCACTTAGATAAGTCGAAAACTATTATTGCGTATGACTACAAAACCCGACTAGCAATCGTAGCTCTTAAAAGCTGTTGCCATCAAACTCTGAAAAAATCAATGATGCATCCATCAGATAAGTGATCATATATTCCTCCATTCTAAATATCATATGGACTGAGACATGGATTGAAATCATTATCTCTGTCCATTTGTTGTTTCCCGATTTCATATCTATGATGACCGACTAATTGAATAAATCAAATCAGTCCTGGCTTTTCCTAGCACTTTGGGGTGTCATCACTAAATCATCGAGAGGCCCACAGATATAGCTTTTATCCCTTTAAGGGTAAAAGGAATGGATAAATTTTGACTCATATGCTTGTTCTACTACTTGTTGAATCATACACAAAAGGCACAATTTATAACACCGAGTTACCAAATGCTTTTTCATGCAATCAATGTATAACCAACTCATAGGCAACAAGTCATATCTCTAGGTTTGAAGAATATAAGATATTACCGCCTCATGATCACTTGTGATAATAATCCATGAAGTGATTCCAATGAGCATGGGTTGAATCCAATACTCAGAACTTATGAGTACTCATGAATATTGTAGCACCACTTGCTATGTCCCACACCTTAGACATCTACAATCTAGCTTCATGATAGTCTTGAATCATATCTACTTCCAACATATGACTGACTGTGGATAGTTTGAATAACTTAGTCATTCAGGAAGAACGACCTAGTTATTCTAGAACTCAAAACATGCAAAGTGAAACACAAGAATAATCGAATCCAATATGGTCTCAGAACTTATGAATATAAATAAAAACACCTTTTATTTATCACCATATTGATTACACATAATTCATTGCATACTGTTTCAAAACTATCAAATTTATACTTTAATTAAAAGAATAGTTGTCCCATGCTCCAATCATGTACACTATTTTTCTAAACACTGGTCATGGAATACACCAAGTATACACACTATGTTTGTCTAAACATTAGTTATTCCATACACCAAGTATGCATACTAAGTTTGCTTATGATCTTTACTTGGTGAAATAGATCGATTTAACCTAATTCCAATGATTCTCATTTCACAGTCCCAAATCCTTACCACAAATGCAAGAATTCCAAATTCATGCCATTTACCAAAACATTGTTGGATTTTAAACTTATATGCATTGATCCTCTTGTAATGATTATGCACAAAGTCACAAAGACTTGTCAACAGACATTACAGAGTATTCCAATGGAGATCAACTCCTTGGAAACATTCTTCTTGCATTAAGTTTTTCTAATCTTACACAAATTGAATAACTTCCACCTATGGAAACATTTCCATATTCCCATTTTGACTATCACTTCTGAACAAGAGTTACCTCTTTTCAGAATATGTCAATATGGTCCTTCCAAAATTAACATTTTACTTCCAAATGTCCCTGAGCAACCAATCTTTGGTAAACTGTAGATTATCCTCGACAATTGCTTAATCATTTTAGTCATATCTAATTGTAGACCTTTTCCCTTCTTAATTCCCCAGGCATTTGGAAAATTTTAGAAAGGATGAATATTATAGCACATGCAATCAATCCTGTATTTGAAGCATATGGGACACGATTCATGATGTCTCACATAAAGACATGATACTAGACCAATCCTTTTGCTACAATATTTCTATTTGTCAACTTCTCACAATTCAAATTATGAAAAGGGATGTCGTAATCATAATCGAATTTTAGAACGCAAATAATGGACCCATATATAGAATTTCCTTATGTTGAGCCATTCCAACACAAAATTCATATATATCCTTGACTAAAGATGATTACAACCTCAATCTAAGCTTTTAAAATTGAAATGAAGTATATTTCCTCTCCCTTAATTATAGCAAAAAAAACTTTTCAACCCCTGCAACTTCACGAATTGAAACTTTTGTTTTCTATAATTAACATTGCTATCTTGCAATACTAATAATAATTATCATGCTCCCACTAACATGATGATTATTATCTTAACACTTATGTTCCCACTAGCTTTAACATGTACTTAGAAATCAGTTGAACTTATAGAAATGAATACTTTATTGACTTTCTTACTAAAGTTTAGATTTCTGATACGAGACGTTTTGATAAGACTTTATCAAAATCACACACCTTTCCTTAGATAGCTCACATGTGTGTCTAAACAATTTTTAGAACTATGAAAAGGGATGTCGTAATCATAGTCTCAATTGTTTAGACCTTTGCCATTTCTCACAAGTCCATGTTAGTGTGTCGGTTACCCACACACGCTCCACTAACGACTTTGAGAATGCAAATATCACAACTGTTATCTTCTTAAAATCTACTTAGTGAAAGTGTTTCCTGACCATCATTTTCATGAATCAGAGAGAAACCTTATGACACTTAGATTTTATGGTGTATGTGTTCCTTTCCATGTGAATTTTTTCAAAACCATAATCACAAGACAAGGTTAGTGACAATTCAAAATTCATATGGACTGAACTTGTGTAATCTTAATTTCTTGCCACTTGGCAGCTCAAGAGCCTACCATTGCTTCCAAGTAGTTATGCAAACAAGGGAGAACTTTTCAGAACTCATATGCAAAAAGAACTTTAACTGGAATGGGCATGAAAATAGAAACACGATAGGTTACAAACCTCAAGTTATGTGCTACTGGTAAACTACAGGTTTTTATTCTTGATTAGATATTGAAATTCTTTCAGGATCTTTAAGACTCTCACTGTCCTCTTGACATATAAGACTGTCTTGCCAAATATTCAAGAGATAGTGCGGATTCTTTATCAAGACAAACACTTCACACAATTAGCCTAAGTCGGTCTCTGTTTTATCCAAAACATCACAACTTGTCAATTTCAAATGTACAAGAGTAGAAACATAATTTACTCTTACATTAGACTAGTGTTAATAAAACTTCTTTAAGATGTTTCACTCAAATTACAATCTTGGAATATGACTCTAAGACTTGTTTTGAAATGAAGTATGACTCATCTTCTTGATTTAACCACTTCAATAATTCATTACTCCTCTTCTTATCCATAATAATGGACTCAGATGTCCTTAGAGGATGAATTCTGATATGGTCTCACAATCATTAAGATGATCATAAGACATGATACTAAAGTACTCTCCCATCTTTTTATATTTGAGAAACTTTTATCTTTCTGCCTAATTTGATTCTTCTCATTCGTTCTGCCATACGTGGTGGGCAGCTGTGCTACCATAAGGCAAGAAATCAAGACTAAAAAAAGGCTCGGTCCATATGAGTTTGAATTTGTCGTAAACCTTGGTTTTAACAAATTCACATGGATAGGAACACATACACCGTTTAAATCTAAGGGTCATAAGATTTCCTCCTTCATGAAAATGATTGTGAGGAAATACTTTCACTAAGAAAGATTTTAAGAAGATAATGATTGTAAAACTGCATTCTTGAATTCGATTATGGTTACGGTATCCCTTTCCATAATTTGAATTGTGAAGTTTGGCAATTAGTATTAATTGTTTAAGACACACATATGAACTATCTAAGGAAAAGGTTATAAGTTCAAGAAGCCTTGATAAAAGATTATCAAAGCACTAAGTATTAGAAACATGGACTTAAGAAATTCAATAGGTATTGTCTTTCTAAAAGTTAAGATGTTTATGAAGACATGTCGAAGCTAGTGAGAGCATAAGTGTTATGTTTTATAGTAATCATCATGATAGTGGGAGCATAAAAGTTATGATTGTATGATTATTATGGAAAGTATTGTAAGTTGGCAATATTAATTATAGAAAAACAAGAGTTATACCTTGCAAAGTCGTAAGGGTTGTAAATTTGTTTTGCTATAATTAAGGGAGAGAATATTATGCTTCATTTCAAATCTAAAGGATTAGGTTGTGAAACGTTAATAGATTTAGTCAAAGGTACATTGTGTGTTCTTAAAAGTTCGATTATGATTACGACATTCCTCTTCACAATTCGAATTTTGAGAACATAGCAAATAAAACATTATGCGTCGTGTCCCATACGCTTCGGGTATAGGATCGGTTGCAAATGCTTTAATGTTTGACCATTCTAAAATTTTCCAAATCTCTAGCGCATTTAGAGGGAAAAGGGACTAGAATTGGTTTTGACTAAAATAATTAAACAACTATCAAAGAACAATCCAAAGTTCGACGAGGATTGGTTGCTTGTGAGTAGTTGGAAGCATGGTATTGGATGGACCATATTGACATTATTATGAATAGATAAGATTCTATTAAGAATAAGTTGTCATATGGAAAATATGGAAGCGTGTCCATATTGGGAAGTAAATATTGAAAATCTATGACTAGATTAGAAACTTTTATGCAAAAAGATGTTCAAAGGAATGTACTTTGAGTGAGAGACATAATATCTAAGGAATTGTCTTGTAACAATCTCCGATAGAAGATTTTGTAACATCATTAGCAATAGTCTTTGTGACTTTGATGCAGTGACATTACGAAAGAATCATTGCATAGAATGTTAGAATCTAGCATATTCTATAAGTAGCAAGAATTTGATATTCTTTCACTTATGAAAAAGGATTTGGAGTTGTGAAATGAGAATGATTGGAAATGTGTTCAATGTGATCTATTTCACAAAGTAAGAACCATAGGTAAACATTGTATGCATGCTAGGAGCATGGGACAAGTGTAATAATTCAAGTAAGAAGTTGTTTACCCGAAATGACAAATAATGAGTAATCGATATGGTGTTAAATAAAAGGTGTTTTATTTATGCTCAAAGGGTTGAGGCCATATGGGATTAGTAATATTCTTGTGTTTCACTTTGCATGTTTTGACTTCCAAAATAATTGAGTTTATTAAGAATAATCAAATTATTCGAACGGGCCACAGTCGTTCATATGTTGGAAGTAGCTATGAATGAAGACTGTCGTGAATTGGTGTGTGGATTGTCTAAAAGAGTATTAGACATAAGCAAATGTTTGCTGCAACGTTCATGAGTGCTTATGAATATGATTTGAGCATTGGATTAAACCCACGCTCACTTGGATCACTCCATGAATTGTATTACGAGTGATTGGTGAGACGATAACATCTTATATTCTTGAAACCGAGATGTGTGAGTTGTATCTTGTGAATCGGTTGCACATTGATAATATGTAAACGCACTAGTAACTTGGTGTTATAAAACATATTGTTGTGTGTGATTCGGTGAGTGAGTGCAAGCAAGCATTGTATCAAAGTTTATCCGTTCCTTTTATTCAAAGAATAAAAGCGATATCTTTGGGCCCCTCGAAGGTTTAGTGATGACAAATGTAAATGCTCGGCCGAGCTAGGGCTAATTTGATTTGATCAATTAGTCTGTCGTCATAAATCGGAAATCGACATATAGTACAAAGAGAATGATTAGAAATCATATCTCATATGATATCTAGAATGGAGGAATATATGATCCCTTATCTAAGGACACACGTATATGATAGGATCAGAGTTGACAGCGGCTTTGGAAAGCTACGATTGCAGATCAGGATCTGAAGTCATACGCATAATAGTTATTATACTTATCCAAGTGGGAGACTGTTGGATTAGTGTCTAAGTCCATAACTATTTTGGTATGTACTTGACCCGATGGTGCATGGTCCTTTTGGGTTGCCTTCACCAAAGCAGCTTGATTGGAGAAATAAATAGAGAGAGAGGTTATTATGATTTATTAATATGTTATAAGAATAATATATTAAAGGAAAAATCATATTTGTTTAATTAATATTGGTCAATAATTAATTAGGAATTAATTTTGTGATCAAGTGTAATTAACTAAACTAGAGGGGCTAATTTGTAATTATGTGATAGTTACAAAATAAGTTAAGGATTATCTTAAATATAGGGTGAACGAATTTGAGGTGATAAGGCCTTAGAATTCGACTATGATAAGGATTCAAGGATTATCTTATGGGTTGCTTTGTGGATAAGCAACTAGATAAGGATAATGACTGAAACCCTATCTCTACACCTATATAAACACCCCTTGGCTCATGAATTCGTGTATCCCTTCCCAAGGAATCCTAAGGACGAATTCTAACCTCTCTCCTCTCTCTTTACCTTCTCCATTTGCTCTTGGTGTTTGTAAGCCATTAGAGGAGTGACACTTGTGACTCTAAGCCTTCCAAAGTCAATACAAGGAGATTTGGGATTGTTATTGCTACATAACAATCAAGGTAACACTATAAACTTATTCTCATGTTAATATGATTATATGTATGCTAGAATTAGGGTTTATAGTCTTGGATTCAAAGCATGTACAATAGAGAAACCTAGATCCAAGCATTAGGGTTTGTATGAGCACATAGGATGTCTTATGACCAAAACCCATCAAATAGGGGCAACTCGGCGAGTCCAGTAACCTACTCGATGAGTCCATTACTTAAAATCCGTGTACAACAAGTCAGCATCAAGAATCGCAAAACTTCTGACCAACTCGTCGAGTCCGTTTAGAATCAACATTTTCTCAAAACACAAAAGGCATCCGAAATTGTGTCTAGTTTTTACAAAATTTTGAATCTCATCAATCGGAGTTACGGTTCATGAGATATGGCCAAAATACTGACGAGGGGTCAAGCTGTCCAACAACATCCTTCTTTCTTCAAAATCCAAGATCTAAACTTCCAATCACTAGTTCTGCTTCCTTTTCCATCCGAGCATGTCATTGTTGCTGAAAAATGAAATTCTAAACTAATTAAGCACCTATTTTTCATTAAATGAGACAAAATAAACATAAAGTATTAAGATAATGCATAAATTATATGACTAAATATGCCTATATCATGTCCCATGTACCATTACTAAAGAGTCCATATGTTTCTGTTGCCAAAAGGAAGTGGCATTGGTTGCGAAGCTGCCAAATTTACTTGAAAGATCATAAGGATAGTAAAGTCAATAAGTTTGACTCTACTTCAGGTAAAGTCCATTGTCTAACTCTATTAAGTTCCTATTTTGAGATCCTTTGAGATTCATTGAACTTTCAATGGTATGTTTAAATCTCGATATGCCCCTCTAGTTTGTGACTGGGATGCCGAGGATCACAAAGCGGGTGTGAATAACCATGCAAACTACTTGGTGCCCTCACGTGTTACAGTCACCTATTCGATGTGCCGGTAAACCACACACGCTCCACCGAACTATGACAAACATTGAGTCACCCTTTGCTACCTTTGCTTAGAACCATTTAGTGTGCCGGTAAACCACACACGCTCCACTAATGTCTTCGCAAGGGCACAAAGTGTAATTTCATGGAATTGCATCAATTTACTTTTGCCTAAGTAACTAAGATTGGGAATTTGCAAAACATTTAGTTAGTTTGTATTTCATTATACTTATAATGGAAGGTTTCGTCCTATCCTATCCGTTCGGCTAACGACCCTCCACTAGTCAGGAGTGCGGTGGGTAAGAGTGGATACCCATTCAATCGTCATATTATAGGCAATTTCCTTAAACACCCCTTATAGACCAGCTTTGTGAATGAGGCCTACTAACGGTAAAATTGACTTTTACTCATACATATATATAATGTTAGACTTTTAATGTTTTATATAGTATAGGGTGCATTTTATACTTTTAAAATACTATGTGGTTAACTTTAACAATTACACTTTTAATTCAATTAAATGGTTAACCTAAACTTTTATGGATTTATTAAATCTCTTTTAATTATACTCCTTAATTAATTAATAAAACCATAAGGGTGTATTTGAACTTTTCAAAAGATTTCTAGGGTTTTAGAATTTAACATTCCTAATTAACTTTTAATCAACTTTTAAATTTCAAAACTTGAGGGCAAGTTTTGAAACATTTCAAAACATTAGGGTTTTAACTATTTAAATTTCAAAACAACAAAACTTTTGGGTTCAAATTTAAATTATAAAACCTAAAGGGTAAAATATGAAACTTTTCATAACAACAAGGATCAAATAACAAATAATCTAAACTAACATTTAATTACATAATTATCCATATTTGATTTGTTTAATGATTTCTTGCAAAACAATTTATCAATTTACTCAAAATAATTAATCAATTATCTTATAAGGAAACAATTATCTTATTAATTGATAAATATCTTCAATTAGATCAAAAATATAGTCAAATATATCATATAATCGGATTAATATTGATCTAACATGATAAGGTAACTATCCATATGCAAAAACAGCAAGAAATCCTGAGATAAACATTATCTGACGAGTTGACTCGTCGAGTCAAGCCTGGACTCGTTGAGTCACCCTGGACTCGGCGAGTTCAGCTATGGACTCGGCGAGTCCAGCCTCTAAAACATCAAAAATCAATTTTTTTAGGTATACAATGCATCAATACAATTGA
The DNA here is from genome assembly GCF_052625555.1 of Lactuca saligna. Classification (NCBI taxonomy): domain Eukaryota; kingdom Viridiplantae; phylum Streptophyta; class Magnoliopsida; order Asterales; family Asteraceae; genus Lactuca; species Lactuca saligna. Next base: position 174,729,824 of record NC_136419.1, read on the forward strand.
AACCAATCTAGGCTCTGATACCACTGATGGGTTTTGGTCATAAGACATCCTATGTGCTCATACAAACCCTAATGCTTGGATCTAGGTTTCTCTATTGTACATGCTTTGAATCCAATACTATAAACCCTAATTCTAGCATACATATAATCATATTAACATGAGAATAAGTTTATAGTGTTACCTTGATTGTTATGTAGCAATAACAATCGCAAATCTCCTTGTATTGACTTTGGAAGGCTTAGAGTCACAAGTGTCACTCCTCTAATGGCTTACAAACACCAAGAGCAAATGGAGAAGGTATAAAGAGAGAGGAGAGAGGTTAGAATTCGTCCTTAGGACTCCTTGGGAAGGGATACACGAATTCATGAGCCAAGGGGTGTTTATATAGGTGTAGAGATAGCGTTTCAGTCATTATCCTTATCTAGTTGCTTATCCACAAAGGAACCCATAAGATAATCCTTGAATCCTTATCATAGTCGAATTCTAAGGCCTTATCACCTCAAATTCGTTCACATTATATTTAAGATAATCCTTACCTTATTTTGTAACTATCACATAATTACAAATCAGCCCCTCTAGTTTAATTAATTACACTTGATCACAAAATTAATTCCTAATTAATTATTGACCAATATTAATTAAACAAATATGATTTTTTCCTTTAATATATTATTCTTATAACATATTAATAAATCATAATAACCTCTCTCTCTATTTATTTCTCCAAGCAAGTTGCTTTGGTGAAGGCAACCCAAAAGGACCATGCACCATCGGGTCAAGTACATACCAAAATAGTTATGGACTTAGACACTAATCCAACACTATTTTCATAAAATAGATATAGAAACGCTTCTCATTCGAAACATAAAGAATGGGGGAAGTTTAGGATGATTTTTGGAGGCTAGAAGGGTTCTAAGAAGCTGTGGTTTTCGAGATTTTAACATAGATATCAATTTGGAAGAAGATCAAAGGCAATATCACATTACTTTTATCTTAATCTTTTGCATGAACCATGTTTGAATCATTAGATTATGTTTTTAATTTGTTATTTGCTGTAGATATGAGCTAAAAACTCTTAACTTCTGTTTAGGATAGATGATTTTATGAATATGGTTTGATTTTATGATTAGATTAATTTAATTTGGTGATTTTGTTTCGTTAAGCTTGTTAAAGAACCTTATGTGTTAATTACAACTATTTTCTGTTAATTAACGAGTAATTAAGTTGCATGAACATCTCTTAGTTGCTAATCTCATATGATTTGTGTGAAAACATTGTTATATGCCTAGGAATATCGAACGTGAAACTAGGGTTAACTAGAAAATAGGTACGTTAATGTGTGAGCTTGTGTGATGAACCATCAACAAGGAATTAATTGAATTAGCATATTTGATTAGCTCATTACAAGTCTTAGTTAACCTGAATCAATAAACTAGGAAATCTATTATTTTAATCACTTGATCACTGCTTGAATTAATTTGTTTTCTAAGGATTAGTAATAGCGAACGTGAACCTAATCACACTAATCGGTAGCTAAAGCCAATTAATCCATTGTACTTTCCATAAAATCAACCATAGGAATAAATGATTCAAACCTAAACAGTTGTCTCCTCCAATATTGAATTTAGTTGTCTTTTGTTTCTCCTTATTTGTTAATTGTCCTTTGTTAAAGAGTTTAAGTAGCTGCTTAAGTTTCTAGTCTTGTAAAACTAGAGAGAAACCCTTATTTTTAGTTGTTTCATTTAGATGATATTGGTAATAATCTTAATCGTGTATCGTTACCTGTGTTTGATAACCTACTTAGCTGAACTAAGCTGCTAATCGATAGGTACACTGCCTTTCGTGTGTTTGTCTTTGTGTTTAAGTTAGTAGGACTAAAACTAGTGCTTTTTACACGCATCAGGACAATCTCAGACTTAGCCTTTCTCTTTACTATTCGGTCAACCTAGTTGACAATGACTGATCCTTTTCCATTGGGAAGAGAAAGCTTTTTCTAGATATCCAATGTTACCATAGTCAATGTACATTGGGAAGTTGATCTCCTAATCAAATTTGCTTTACTAGTCCTCAAATCATTGTTGATTCAGCAACATCAAGCAAATAGATGACATCATTAAAGGTCATGTCATAGTCTGTTTCATAGTAGTCCCAAAGGAACTCACTATGTGACTTAGAAAGTGATCGAACATCCAACTTTCTTAAGACTTTGACACCCAACTCTCTCGGCTTGTCAATATGTGACTTCATCTCCAAGATGTGATCACACATAAACCTTGCTTGCCAATAGGGCTTAAGTGACCTTGAACATGTGGGTTAGGGAGAATAATTGGAGGAGGTGGAGGAAGTGAAGTTCCAAGAGCTTTAGGAAGTCATAGATGTATGAACTAGACATCTTTTGGGAGATATTCAAGATAGTTGATCTAAAGTCCTTAATATAATACCCAATATGAAATATTAAGGCTAGGACCCAACACAATACTTTTATAACTTGAAAGAGTGATGTCGTAATCCAAGCTATAAAATATTTGAAGGTAGGTGAATGACGATTCACCAATTTCCACCATGAAAATGAAATAATTTAATTAGGTTTTACTTGGATTTGAAACTCCTAGATCTTTTGAGATTCATTGAACTGTTCAATGGCATGTTTCAATCTCGATTGTGCCCTTTCAAATATTATGATTGGGATGCCTAGGATCACAAAACAAGGTGTGAATAACCATGCAAATATACTTGGTACCCTTAATATTTACCCCTCAATCGATGTGTCGGTTAAGCAAAAGCGCTCCACCGATACTATGATAAACATTAAGTTACCCTTGCCTACCTTGTTAAATCTAGCTAGTATGCCAGTTAACAACACGCGCTCCACTAACCGACTTAAGCAAAGTGCAAAGTGTAATTTCATGGGTTAGCACCAAATTCACATTTTCCTAAAGTAACTCAGATTGGGAATTGATAAAAGGTTTAGTTACTTTATATTTATCATTAATACTTTTAATGAAGGCAGAATTCTAGTCCTTGTCCTACCTGTTCGGCTAACGATCCTCTACTAGTCAAGGAAGCGGTGGGTGAGAGTGGACACCCATTAAACTGTCATTTTATAGGTAGTAACCTTATACCCCCCCCCCCCCCTCTTATAGATCGTCTTCGTGAATGAGGCCTACTAATGGTAAGACTGACTTGCTCTTATACATACATACATACATACATACATACATACATACATACATACATACATACATACATACATATATATATATATATATATATATATATATATATAATTATTATTATTAACTTATAATACTATAAAGTATAAGGGTTGAATTTTAACTTTTAAAATTCTAAGGGCTTAACTTGGAATTAAAGTATTCGTAAGGGAAAACTTTACAAATTCCAAAACTTGAGGGAAAGTTTTGAAACTATTCAAAACTATTCAATTCCATAACTTATGTATTTAAAGTAGTTTTAATTTAAAAAACTCTTCAAGTTCCATAACTTTAGGACAAGTTATGGAAGACTTTAACTATTAAAAGAATATGACTTTTCTTTATTCATAATCTATGGGAATATTTATGAGTTTTATGAATCTTAAATGTGAATTTTCATATCACTTGAGAACAAGTTACAAAAACACATTTTAGAACCAACTCTTAGATTAATTTGGATTGAAAACAACAATTTCACATAACTTTTCTATTAATCTAAGCACCACATAAGAACAAGATAATTCAATCAAACTTTTTCATGTAATTAACCTAACCATTAAACTAATACAAAACATGAATCTATTGACAATTATCTTTGAAATTGGATTAGCATGAACATTACCACATCAAAAACACGTTTATAAGTTCAAAAAAGCATAGGGTAATGTTCCTAGTCCAATTCTAGCCAAAACAATCGAAGATATGCTGTCTGGGGGTCCAACTTGTCGAGTGCATGAACTAACTCGACGAGTTGGATGAACTTTTCCTTGGACTCATCGAGTCCCTTCATGGACTCGGCGAGTTTGCTGAGCAAACAAGAACAAACTTTGATTTTTCATCCAATTTTGCAAGTATAACAAGAAAACAAGCCTAGGATTTGATAGCACTATTGGATTTTGAGTATTCTAACACTCCTAAGTGTACATGCAACCCTAAATATCTTGGATCTATGTTTTCTCTATTATACATGCAAATATAAATATTCCAAGGTATTATCCTAACTAGCATACAAAACATTGATTCATATGGAATAACATAAGTTAGAAGACATACCTTTTGATGTAGCTTGATTCCATGGAGCTTAAGAGCCTGGTTCCCCAAGTGTGACACCTCAGATGGTTCACACAACACCAAATACACTTAGAATAACTTGAGGGAAATGAGACACTTCATGAAATCAGCTAGCCTTCACGATTCCTTCATAGTCCCGATTTTTGGGAAGAATAAGATGCTTATATAGTGCATCACAATTAGGTTTACACCATGTAAACCCTAATTGTCATGGCCTTCCATTTCCATGATCCATGGGTACAAAAATACCATGGAGCATCCTATGGGTTTTAGCCTAACTTGATAATCCATGGAGCATCAGCCCACTATACAAGTATGGATGATTTACACAATCAGCCCATATATTTAATTAGTCTCCTTTTGATCACTTAATTAATTCCAAATTAATTCTTGATCAATACTAATTAAATAATCTTATTAATATATTAGAACTTATAATATATTAATAGACATTAAGTATTATTTCTCTCATTTTAGTCTATCCAAATGCATGATGCCATGCAACCCAAATGGACCATACCAATCGGGTCAAGTACATACCAAATAGAGTTATGGACTTAGACACTAAGCCAACACTCATAACCACTAGGTCCCTTAGTATCCTCGTGACTCCATTAACTCGAGTACGTATTATGTGCTTCCAGTAGTACATGCCAAATACTACCTTCCACACCTATTTATACTTTCCTCAAGAGTCACAATTATTCCCTAAGTGACCCCAACATTCCATAACCCTGCTAACCTACATATCTGGTAACACTAACATGCTTTCTAGGTTCTCCTAGGATTCCCTTTAAACCACTCTCTGCCATTAGCTATAGAAGAAACTCCTGCAAACACCTGCTAACTACCTTACGAATATAGTTACATGCCATAGACACTAGATAATTCTTCGACTATAAGGTCTCACACTACAACGGTTGGACTCAAACAAGAGCTGTGCAATAGAGTTAAACCTAACCTTATAAAATTATCTAATTTCTACAACACGTAACCTAGAATATTTGTTTGGTAATCAACTACCATTAGGAGTGGCTCCTAAAAGCTCAAAGCAAGTAGCATTCAAGCATCGAGTTCTAACCAAAGCACTACTTAACATGCTATCCTAGCATATCAGAAATATCCCATACTAGCATGCAGTTCTAGGGGATCATACTCTAAGCATACAAGGCATCTCTCCTCTCATACAAATCTTGAGCAAATCCTTAGCCCCAATCTAGCATTCTATTCATACACTGAATCAATAAACATGTATGTGTATTATGGGAACAACATACTTGAGCTCGGCCGATTACATGCATCACACCCATTCTTTCTAGTAGTAACCCTTTTTGAAAATATTTTCTTTATGAAAAAATTATCAAATCCTCAGTTTGAGCTCATACACTCCTGAGATGTGTCCAAATCCCTCAAAGCAAGGCTCTGTTACCAACTTGTAACATCCCAAAAATCATAAGTAAAAATTTTTATTTTTAAATCAATCAAAATTCATCAAATATCTCAAACAACCATTAAAGTATGCTAGTGTAAAAATAGTTATCAGAGTACAAATCCCAAAATCATAAAAATATGGAAATATGGATGGTTGCCATCATGTCGGTCCCTTCCCTTTCAAACTAGAAGTACCTTAAACATAAAATTAAATCGTAAGCATAAAGCTTAGTGAGTTCCAAAAATACCACATACCATACATCATACATACATATCATACATAGTATGCAATAGGTCTATTTCACCCCTGAGTCCCTTCTGACTCTCTAAGTCCCTTCCAACTCCCTAAGTCCCTTCCGACTCGTTGAGTCCCTTCAAACTGCTTCGGTATCTTTCAACCGGTACGGGTCTATTTCACCCATACATCTAAGCATACATTCATACTAGCAAGAGTCACAAATATATATATATATATATATATATATATATATATATATATATATATATATATATATATACACATCAGTAAGTGTCATGAAGATCACTTCCATTCTACAACATAATCCAATGGGTTGACATTGGTGCCTTTGACCCATAAATATAGTGAGGAAACTCACCTCAATCAGAAGATGAACAAATCACACTCTCTGGTCGTTACTATCATGGCTCCTCACACTAAAAATGATCAATCAACCCTAATTACTACTTAGGGTAATAAATGAAAGTCCAAAACATAAGTCCTATCACAAAGGGTAAAAGACCCTTTTACCCTTCCTACTCTAAGATTAACAAGCCATGACCCAAGGTCCACTAATGGCCCAAAAGGCTATCTGGTATGTACACCCAATGGACCACCTTGTTATGTGTGACATCTTCGAATTCACAGTCATTTTAAAAATTTTATTTATGCTTATTTGAAAATCAGAGTGTAACATCCATAAAAATCATGACAATTTAAAACTTTTTAAGAGATTCAAAAATAAATAATTATTAGAAATATGTTTTCAAAATGGTTTAATATCAGAGTTTCCCAGAATCAATAGTAAAACATAAGGAGGTGCACGATCACGCCTTCGCCTTCCCGCGATCATCAGAAGTACTTAAAACAATAATCAATAAATGTAAGCTCGAAGGCTTAGTAAGTTACTCCTAAAATACCAATGCCATACAGATGTAATCATATCATATAACATATAAGCAAACAGCATACATAATGCATCACCGTCCTGACTCAACTGCCTCGCAGGCCTTCATCCTATCTGGACCGCTCTCCGAGCCTTCGGCACGTCTGGACCGCCTTGTAGGGCCTACAGCCTATCCGGACCACTCTCCGAGCCTTCGGCACGTCTGGATCGCCTCACAGGGCCTACATCCTATCTAGACTGTTCGTCGGGCCTTTGGTCTGGCTGGCATACCCTCCTGGGTCTGTAGTCTATCCGGACCAACCAAGATATAGACCTAACCGATCACTAACATAGCATCATCCTATAGACCAGGATACCAACCTAACCAAGTCACTAACCATAACACCATCCTAATTACCAAGATGTAAATCAATAATCATATCCTGCAATAACCCGGATACAAATTTGATAAGGGCTGACATTGGTGCCTTAGACCCAGTTGATATAGTGAAGATAACTCACCTGATACTAATGAAGTCCTGCAGATAAAACTTCAGCTGCTGGTTAACAGATTCCCAAACTATCAACATCAAACAATACCGAATTAATAATTGGGTTCCAAGACCAAGGTCCAACTCACACTCCAAAGACCCAAAAGTCAAGTAATGGGCTAAAGCCCAACATATGGACCAACCTTCCAAATTAGCCCCAGACCCCTACATGGTCTTACCTTAAGGCCCATCCATCAATTCTAGTTCAATCTCTTGGTATTCTAATTGCCCAATATCTCATAATCATCAAGGCCTATTTATGGCACATTTTTCCAAATTGGGCCCGGACCTTTCTATTGGCCTTTTCCTTAAGACCAATAAATTTCCTTAGTCCAAAAACTTGTTTCCAAATGACCCATGAAGGCCCACAACAACCTAGACCAAGAAATGGCCCAATCTCGAAGCCTAAAATACGAAGTCCAACCTGACCAAGTACGTAGGGCGTACTCAGCAGTACGATGTGCGCACTCGCTTAATGGCTTGTACGCTATGCATACTGGCTTGTACGCACAGTGTACTTCCCTCTTAATCCCATTTTGTCACTAAGCACTTGATGCTTTAAGCCATAAGTCCAAGCCATAGATCTGAGTCCCAAACGCCGTCTAAACCCATAAAGTCAATAACTCGCTGACTTTGTATGCCCCAAAAAGACCAAATCTCAAAGTATAACATTCTACTTCCATGGAAATGACTCAAACTTCAACATAAATGGTCTTAAACTATAAACGTAGCAAATTTATGGACCTTGAACCTCAAAAACACTAAGAGGGGCAACTCAAAGCTCCTGTAATGAAATCAAGACCACTAGATCTCATCTTTGGGACCAAAATGAACTAAAACTCACTAGTAAGATATCTAAGATATCAATGATCAAGTTCAAAGCTTTATACCTCCATCAAGCTAAAAATGATTCCTAAAATCCAGATCCATAAACTTCCCCTTGATCCCCATCTTTGCATCAAGCTCCACCTTCTTGAAAATGGACCAAACACTCCAAAAATGCAATCCATAAGCTCAAAATGCCACCATGAGTGATTGAGGATGATTTCTAGGGTTTAGAGGGATGGAGTCTGAAGATATTATGGTTGGGTTATGAGATAAGGAGCTTAAATATGGTCCAGGACCCTAAAATAGGGTTAAGATCTGAATGGAGTACACCCAACGTACTCTTGGGAACCTTTGCGACCATACTAGTCAGTATGCCCCGTGTACTACCTTTTTCACTAGTATGCCCCACGTACTCTTTTTGTACGCCCCGCATACTCGGCTAAGCCTGAAAACCACAAAACTTTCGAAGGCCATAACTTCTTCATTATAAACCTGTTTCCGACGATCCTTATATCCATGGAAAGGTAACGAGAAGCCCTACACTTCTATCAACTCATACCTTTGTTAAAACCTTATGAAAAAAAATCCATTTTCACAAAGCCCAACTGACACTTTACCAAAATACCCCTAGGCTCCAAAACACGAACCGCACACCCGGATCACTTTCAATACATCACCCACATTCCAATGGGCCTAGATCCTACATTTTCAAAAGCCCTGATCCATATAAGAACTGATATTCAGGAAATAGGCCCAGACTAGGAGTCAATTCAGAACAGGGTGTTACAAAGAGTATTCATTTTAAAGAATAATATTGTTGAATTTGTTCCCAGAAAATAAGATAAATATATTATCAAAGCATTTTCAAAGAAATATATTTTGTTTATATTCAAACTTTGGGATTTCATCGTCAATAAAGAAACATAAGCATAAACATACCTTACATTCATTTACACTAGTGATTTACATCTCCTTTAATCTCTCAGTGTAATGTAGCTTCATATCGACACCAATGATACAAATACACTGAGTGGGTCAGGTTGGGAAGCTTGGTGAGTACATAGGGTTTTCAATCCAAAATAATAAATTTATTATATTTCATCATCAAATAGTTAACCTAATTACCCATCCCCATTATCTTCTTTATTTCTTAAGGATATACCCTAAGATTCATTATCATTCACTCATTCATTCCTAAGAATTGTCATAAGGAATAGGCATGAAGTCTATCGTTGTCTATGGCACAACTGCCAAGGTTATCTATTAGGCACAACTACCAATATTATCATTTAGGTGCAGGTGCCATGATTATGACGTTCTCTATTAGGCACAGTTGTCGATATTATCATTTAGGTGCAATTGCCAAGATTCTGATGTTCTCTATTAGGCGTAGCTGCCAATATTATCCTTTAGGCGCAGCTGCTAAGATGTTTAGAGTACATCGTAGTTCAAAAACATATACAGGTTGCGGTACAGCTGCCAATGTTCATCTATATCATCCTTCATCCATCATCATTCATCTACCCATGTTCTACCCAACATATTCATAGATATAAAATACATATTCAGTTTAAATCATTTAAAATATGTATAAATCATTCATCCAGCATAGATATTAGGAACACAAATAATATGCACACATAGCACGTAATTCATATTAACTACTCCATATATATGTGTAAGATGAAAGTAACTAGGCACTCACTTGTTAAAGTGATGATTCCCAACCCGGGCAGCGCTTTGCTTCTATTAATTTATTTTCCTTCGTTGAAACCTAGTATTATTACCACTAGATTTTAGTCTAATATTTATTGTAACTATTTACGAGCGATTTTGTTTTATAAGTGTTAAAAAATACTTTTCAACCACTATGTACAGACATGGGCCAAACATGAAACACCGGAGGGCACGACCATTTTGGCATTATAGGACTTCTGAAATCCAACAACCTTATGCGGCCCTTCAAACCAGATACCTCGTACCGCAATTAGTTATATATATATATATATATATATATATATATATATATATATATATATATATATATATTGTTTATAAGTTCATAATAACAATATTAAACTTAAACATAAGTTATACTTAAAGTAGGGTAAACATAACTCACTTATTAGGAGGTTTAGCTAGGAACAGGGCTTTGTGGGGGCAGAACTTCTAAGCCAAAAGCTCCTCTTCTTGGAGCCTTCTAGCACTCTAGGGGCTTTCCTCTATCACTTATAAGTTACTAGAGGTTGGGGAGGTTTAAAGAGAAGTTAGAGAGAAAAAGAGAGAGAAAGAGAGAGAGAGAGAGAGAGAGAGAGAGAGAGAGAAGGGTTGATGTGTGAGGAAAATGAGTGAGCCTTGCATGGTATTTATAGGCTGAAAATGGATCAACTCGGTGAGTTTTGAGCCTCCAACTCATCGAGTTGGGTGCCAAGTGTCACCATCTGGTGGCAAGTCAATGGGAGGAAGCAATGGCTTAGATCGCTCCACGTCACCCACTTCGTATCAGCCCATCCCGACTTCTAAATTTTGTAACTTTCACATAAAAGCTCTGTTTTCGACGTTCTTCATATCCACGTGTAGTTATTGACAAGATCTACAACTGTCCTTTTGACTCCATTGGCTAATTCTCAACTAATTTTAAATTTAATTGTATGAGAAGATTACACTGTTTACCAACTGTGTAAAATTCATAACTTCTACATACGGACTCTGTTTTCGACTATCTTTTTATCGTTGAGCTCCTATTAATGAGATCTTCAATTCTCATTTACGTTGTGTCAGCTAAAAATCGATCAATCTAAAATTCGAATTCTTGGCTACATTCTGTTATGCCAAATCTTAAAAAAATCATAGCTTCCTCATACGAAATCAAATTTGGACGTTCTTTTTATGAACACTCTTGGTTTAACATATATTACAACTTTCATTTACATCCCTAAGGCTAAAAATTAAGTTATCAAAGAATCACCTTTTACGTTAAGCGGTGTCGTGTCGGTTTAGCCGTAAAACTTCGACTGGCCTTAACTTCTTCATTATAACTCAGATTTTGGCGTTCTTTATATGTACAGAACCCTTGTGACATATACTATAACTTGGTTCAGATTATTCATTCTAAATAATCTTCCATCAAAAAGTCATTTTTGATGCTTATTGTCTCTAAATTGACTAGCCCGAATCTGCAGGCGTTACATTACACCCAACGTAGATGATCTCAAAGGAAATGGGATAGCAACATGTTATGTTCATCCTACGCCTATGTATGCCCAACAAACACCCCTGATTGTGAAAACTCCATTAAGCAATTAATGCCTTAAGTCCAAAGGTCAAAAACACAAATCTAGTTCCTAGGAAACGTCTTAAATGTTAAAGTCATCAACTTGATGCCTTTTCGTGGATTAAAGAGGCTAAACATGCATTTCTAACACTCTAACCTCATATTAAGACCATCAAATCATGCATGGTTGAGCTTAACCCATCAAGATGTCATTTTTACGATTCTATAACTCCAAAAGTACCAAATGACCAGCACAAGTTCTGGAGCAACTTCTACTCACAAGAACTAAACCAAGGGACCAACAGCATACCAAACATAATCCAAAATCAATATCTAAGTTCAAGAGTCATGAAGTTTAAAGCTTTTTACCTCCAGAAGCTTTCAAAGGTGAAGAGATTTTTGGATCTTCAAGCTCCAAGCAAACTAATCCTCCTCTAAAGAGCTCTTCTTCTTCAAGACGCATCCAACACACACAAGACTCAATATCCTCATAAAACAGGTTAGGGTTTTGTGGAAGCTGCTTTGGGATGAAGGATGTTGGTCATAGAAGAGGTATTGGGGTTATAATAGTGCTTAAATATGGTCTAAACCCTAAAATTTATGGTTTGTCTCAGGCTCAAGTACGCCCATCGTACCAGGAGGGTTAACCCCGTGTCCAAGGCTCATAACATACGCGCATGTATCTTATTTATAAAGGGTTTTAGTATACTACAACATCCTATGGTGCACATACAACCCTAAATGCTTTGGATCTATGTTTTCTCTAATTATACATGCAATATTATTCCAAAGCATTAAGCCTACAAGTAGCATGGAACTGACATAATTAACATAAAAGAGAGCTAAAGAATTACCACTTTGTTGTAGCTTGTATAACTTCTTGAGTTTGGCCTTTAAGAACTTAGTGCCCCAAGTGTTGCACCTCAAATTGAATCACAACACACCTAGAACAAATGAAACTTTTGAGAGTGTATTTCTTGCACCAATCAGCTCATGGAACTCCAAGGATCACTAGTGTGTCATTTTGGATGCTAAGGGGCTTCTTATATAGTGTGGCAAGATTAGGGTTACACCACGTAAACCCTAATGTGTATGACCTTCCATATTCCTTAGGCTCCATGGGTTTAAACCCCCATGGATCACCCATGGGTTGTAACATTGGTTTAGCCCAGCCTAAAGAATCATGGATAATTGGCCCACACCATAAGAATGAATGATTTACCAAATCAATCCCCTTACATTTAATTAGTCTCTATTGATCACAAAATTAATTATTGATCAATACTAATTAAATAATACGATTCATATTAATATATTAAAACTTATAATATATTAACAAATCATAAATAACCTTTTCTCAAAAGTCCATCCTATCAAATTGTCATGGTGATATGCAACCCAAATGGACCATGCTACTCCTGGGTTAAGTACATACCAATTATAGTTATGGGCTTAGACACCTAATCCAACAGTCTCCTACTTGGATAAGTCTAATAACTATTAATGCAAGTACGACACCACAACCCGACTAGAAATCGTAGCTCTTAAAAGTCGTTGTTAAACTCTGACCTAGTCAATGATGCGTCCACTAGATAAGGGATCATATATTCCTCCATTCTAGTTATCATATGGACTAAGACTTGGATTACAATCATTCTCTCTATCCATCTGTTGTTTCCTGATTTCCGATTTATGATGACCGACTAATTGAACAAATCAAATCAGTCCAGGCTTGGCCAAGCACTTAGGGGTGTCATCACTAAATCATCAAGGGGCCCACGGATATCGCTTTTATCCACATGGGGTAAAAGGAATCGATAAACTACGAAACAAATGCTTGCTTATACATACTCATCAAATTACATACAACAATATGTTTTATAACACCAAGTTACTGGTGCATTTACATACATCAATGTGCAACCGACTCGCAACTACAACTCATATGACTTCGTTCAAGAATATAAGATATTATCGTCTCACAATCACTCGTGATAAAATCCATGAAGTGATTCAGATGAGCGTGGGTTGAATCCAATACTCGAATCTTATTCCATGACTACTCATGAGCACTGCAGCTATGTCTAAAACACCTAGACAAACTACAGATGCATTCATAATAGTCTTGCCTCGGTACCTACTTCCAACATATGATCGACTATGGATGATTTGAATAACCTAGTTATTCGGGAAGTCAAAACATGCAAAGTGAAACACAAGAATAATACTAATCCTATATGGCCCAAAAACTTTTAAGTGCCATATTGATTACTCATTATTCATTGTATAATGTTTCGAATAATCAACTTAATACTTGAATTAAAAAAATAGTTGTCCCATGCTCCAATCATGCACACTATATTTATCTATGATCCTTACTTTGTGAAATAAATCAATTGGCAACATTTCAACGATGCTTATTTCACAATTCCAAATCTTTATTGCAAGTGTAAAAATTCCAAATTCTTGTCACGGTTAAACTGTTAGATTCTAAACTAATATGCAATGATCCTCTTGTAATGACTATGCATAAAAGTCACAGAGACTTGGCAACATACATTACAAAGTATTCCAACGGAGAGCAATTCCATGGAAACGATGTCTCAAATTCAAAGTACATTCCTTTGAACATCCTTCTTCCATAAAAGTTTCCTAATCTTACATAGATTTAAAGAATAACTTCCACTTATGGAAATATTTTCATATTCCCATTTTGACTATCACTTTTGAACAAGAGTTGCCTCCTTTTAGAATATGTCAATATTGTAACAACGTGAATTTCCAAAACAATTTTTTCATTTTTAAACATAATTTCATTCATAAGAAATATCAAAATCCAATGTAACACATGTCCTCTAAATAAAACAATCCCAAGATCTCAAATACATAAAACTCCATCAATGTGTACAGATCATGTTGGCGCCTTCCTGCGATCCTGGCTGGTACCTGAAACACATATCACATAGAACGGTAAGCATAAATGCTTAGTGAGCTCCCCAAAATATGACATACGCACATACACCACTCAAGGCTATAGCTCTACAAGACCTTCCGGTCCATGTGTCTCAGGGGACTTCCGTCCCATAGTCCTGGTAGACCTTTCGGTCCCACTTCTCTGACCTTTCGATCCATATCATCTTGACCTTCCGGCCGATACACTATTGACCTTCTGGTCCATATCATAATACTCATAACATAACATAGCAAATACATATCATATAAAAGCATGCATCACATACTCATCATAGCACATAAGACCTTCCGGTCACACATAATTACCACTCTAGGTAAAGTATAGTGAGGAGACTCACCTCGTACGATGTCGGATAACCTCTCGTGCTCGATAACCTGACCTAGCCTCCTCATATCAACATAATAACATCTCTAATCAATACTTTCTCTTGTCCTCATTTCTAAAGAATGGGTAGAAGACCATTCTACCCCTCCCTGACCTCTCTTGAACCAGCTTGACCAAAACCCTAAGGTCAACTGAAGTCAACTCTAGTCAACGGTCAAACTTTGACCAAACTCGTCGAGTATACTCGTGTGACTCGGCGAGTCCATGCGTGTCCTCTTAATCCTCATAAGTCCTCACTCGACTCGAAAGTTAACCTTTCACTCGACGGGTTACCACTGGTCAGGAATCGCGGGGCAACCCAACTCGTCGAGTCCCCTTATGGACTCGGCGAGTTCCCTCCATGGAAACACTTAAAAGACCTTCTGAGGTCAGATCTGCTTCTCTAACCTATAGATCTGACCTCCAATGCACAATAATCATGTAAAGGTCAAACCCTTACACTCATGCAACACTCATAGGGTTTCTTTTGGTGAAATAGCTTCTAAAATGGCAACCTAGGTTCATATCTCCAAAGGAATAGCATAAACCAGGATAGATAGGACTCTCTGGACCTCTTAAGGTCCAGATCTAAGAATAATTCCACCTTGGGACCTCATATGCTTCGAATTGAAGCTAAAGAAGGCATAAGAAAACCCTAGATTCAAGTAGATCACCATATACACGAGAATGAGCATATATTTAGGCCTCTAGCAGCCTCTTCTGATAAAATGGTAGTACATCTGAGCTACTCAATCTGCCTAGCTTGCCCTCCTTCCTTCTTTCTTGCAAGATCACACTAGAAATGATGAAAATGGCTTCTTTTCTCACTCACAGTGTTCTCAGGTTCTCTGGTGCTCTCAAGGGTGAAGGTGGCCGCAAATGAGGGCCATAAGATCCCTTAAATAGGGCACATGCCCGAGGATTTAGGGTTTCCATCCACAGCGCGGACTCGTTGAGTCCATTCAATAAATCCAGTTAGCAATCGCGATCCTACTCGACGAGTCTATGCGTCAACTCATCGAGTCCCCCTTCTTGACACAAACTAAATAATTAAAAATATGATACCTGGAATTCCGGATGTTACAATTCTCCCCCACTAGAATCAGACTTTGCCTTCGAAATCTCGCTCTGCAAACAACTCTGGATGTTGCTCCCACATCTCCAACTCCGACTCCCAAATCAGCTCGGACACTCTCCGATGTTGCCAATGGACCTGAACCAGGGGCACCTCCTTGTTCCTCAGAAACTTGATCCTCCAATCCAAGATCGCGATCGACCTATCAACATAATTCAGGCTCGCATCCACCTGAATGTCCTCTAGTGGCACTACCACCAAGTCATCGATTATACACTTCCTGAACTGAGACACGTGGAAGGTATCATGTATCTGGCTCAACTCCGCATGTAGCTCTAAATAATACGCTACCCTGCCCACCCTCACGGTCACCCTGAAAGGTCGAATGTACCGGGGCCCCAGCTTGCCCCTCTTCCTGAATTGGATCACTCCTTTCCAAGGAGATACCTTCAGGAGTATGAAGTCACCAACCTAAAACTCGAGCTCGGATCGTCGCCTATCCGCATAAATTTTCTGGTGACTCTGAGTTATCAGCAACCTTTGTCTAACCTGTTGTATCTGCTCAGTCGTCTGAAGCACTATCTCAGTGCTTCCCATCACTCGCTACCCTACCTCTCCCCAGCATATGGGAGTCCGACACCTCCTCCCATACAACAACTCGAAGGGAGGCATACCAATACTCAAATGGTGGTTGTTTTTATAGGAAAACTCAGCCATGGTAAGTACGTGTTCCAACTTCCTCCGACGTACAACACACATGATCGATGCATGTCCTCGAGCATCTGAATTGTCCGCTCACGCTGTCTGTCCGTCTGTGGGTGGTAAGCGGTGATGTAATGTAACCTCATACCCAACTCCTCATGAAATTTCTTCCAAAATCTAGATGTGAAATGTACATCTCAATCTGACACAATCGAGATCGGTACTCCATGCCACGATACCATGTCTCTCACATACATCTCTTCCAGTCTCTCTACGGAAGAGCTCTCACTGATAGCAAGGAAGTGAGCGCTCTTCGTCAGCCGGTCAACGATCACCTAGATTGCATTGACACCCCTCACGATCCTTGGCAATTTGGTGATGACATCCATAGAAATATGTTCCCACTTCAATTGGCGAACCTCAAGTGGCTGCAACTTGCCATGCAGACGCTGGTTCTCGGCCTTAACCCTACGACAGGTCAAGCGCCTCTCAACAAACCACGCAACATCCCTCTTCATACAGGGCCACTAATAATCTCTTTTCAAGTCCAAATACATCTTAGTGACCCCAGGATGGATCAAGAACCTTGATAGGTGTGCCTCCTCCATTAGGATGGGACGTGCCCCGCCCGCGAACGACACCCAAATCCGACCCTGAAAGGTCATAAGCCCTCGACTATCGGTAAAAAACTCAGATATCTGCCCAATCACCTACTCTCTCTTGCGGTTCTCCAGTCTCACAGCCTCTACCTGGGCCTCTCGGATGGTATCCAACACCATAGTCATCACCGTCATCCTCATACAAATATCTCGTATTGGGGCACTCTCCGCCCTACGGCTCAGGGCATCGGCTACAATGTTAGCCTTACCCGGGTGGTACAGGATCTTGCAGTCATAATCCTTTACCACATCCAACCATCTCCTCTGGCGCATGTTTACGTTGGGATGATCCATCAGTTACTTCAAACACTTGTGGTACATGTATATGATACACCGAACCCCATACAAATAATGACGCCATATCTTGAGGGCAAACACCACGGCTCCCAACTCCAAATTGTGGGTTGAATACCTCACCTCGTAAGGCTTCAGCTGCCTCAATGCGTAATCTATCACATGCCCTCTCTGCATAAGCACCACACCCAACCATGATATGAATGTGTCACAATATACCACGAAATCCTCCATTCCCTCTGGAAGGGCTAACACTGTGGCTTCGCACAGTCTCTGGCGAAGAGTCTAAAACAAGGTCTACTACTCTGAACCCCACGTAAAAGCAATGCCCTTTCAGTTCAACCTGGTGAGTGGCACGACAATCTTGGAGAAATCCTTGATAAATCTTCGATAGTAGCCGGCCAACCCCAGAAAACTCTTGATCTCGGTAGGGGATCTCGGCACCTTCCAACTCATCACCGCCTTAATCTTGGTCGGATCGACCAATATCCCATTCTGATTAACGAGTTGCCCCAAGAACTGGACCTCTCGTAACCAGAAATCACACTTGGAGAATTTGGCGTAAAGCCTCTTCGATCTCAAAACCCCGAGGATCTCCCTCAAATGCTCCTCATGCTACTCTCGGGATCTCGAATACACCAGAATATCATCGATGAACACGATTATCGATCGATCCAGCATCGGCCTGCACACCCTGTTCATGAGATCCATGAACAATTTTGGTGCATTGGTGAGGCTAAAAGCCATTACCACGAACTCGTAATGCCCATAACGAGTCCTGAACGCCATCTTCTGAATATCCTCATCCCGCACTCTCATCTGATGAGACCTTCCGTTCACACATAATTACCACTCATCATAGCACATACATTTCATATAACATCATGCATCACATACTTATCATAGTGCATAAGACCTTCCGGTCACACATAATTACCACTCTAGGTAAAGTATAGTGAGAAGAATCACCGCGTACGATGTCGGATAACCTCTCGTGCTTGATAACCCGATCTAGCATCCTCCTATCAACATAATAACATCTCTAATAAATACTTTCTCTAATCCTCATTTCTAAAGGATGGTAAGAAGACCATTCTACCCCTCCCTGACCTCTCTTGAACTAGCTTCACCAAAACCCTAAGGTCAACTGAAGTCAACTCTAGTCAACGGTCAAACTTTGACCAAACTCGTCCAGTGTACTCGTGTGAATCGGCGAGTCCATGCGTGTCCTCTTAATCCTCATAAATCCTCACTCTACTCGTTGAGTTAACCTTTCACTCGACGGGTTACCACTGGTCACGAATCGCGGGGCAAGCTGACTGGTCAAGTCCCCTTATGGACTCGACGAGTTCCCTCCATGGAAACACTCAAAAGACCTTCTGAGGTCACATCTACTTCTCTAACCTATAGATCTGACCTCCAATGCACAATAATCATGTAAATGTCAAACCCTTACACTCATGCAACACTCATAGGGTTTCTTTTGGTGAAATAGCTTCTAAAATGGCAACCTAGGTTCATATCTCCAAAGGAATAGCATAACGCAGGATAGATAGGACTCTCTGGACCTCTTAAGGTCCAGATCTAAGAATAATTCCACCTGGGGACCTCATATGCTTCGAATTGAAGCTAAAGAAGGCATAAGAAAACCCTAGATTCAAGTAGATCACCATATACACGAGAATGAGCATATATTTAGGCCTCTAGCAGCCTCTTCTGATCAAATGGTAGTATATCTGAGCTACTCAATCTACCTAGCTTGCCCTCCTTCCTTCTTTCTTGCAAGATCACACTAGAAATGATGAAAATGGCTTCTTTTCTCACTCACAATGTTCTCAGGTTCTCTGGTGCTCTCAAGGGTGAAGGTGGCCGCAAATGAGGGCCATAAGATCCCTTAAATAGGGCACAGGCCCAAGGATTTATGGTTTCTGTCCACAGCGCGAATTGATCGAGTCAACTTGCCGACTCTTCGAGTCTATTCATTAAATCCAGTCAGCAATCGTGATCCTACTCGATGATTCTATGCGTCAACTCGTCGAGGCCCCCTTCTTGACACAAACTAAATAATTAAAAATATGATGCCTGGAATTTCGGATGTTACAAATATGGTCCATCCATTTTATACTTCCAACTACAAGCGACCAATCCTTGGTGAACCTTAGATTGTCCTTAATAGTTGTTAACCACTTTAGTCATATCCAGTTCTAGTCCGTTTTCCCTCTTAATGCCCTAGGCATTTGGAAAATTTAGAACACGAGAATATTATAGCATATGCAATCGATCCTATACTCGAAGCATATGGGACATGATTCATAATGTCTAACATAAATACATGATACTTGATCAATCTTTGCTATAATATTTTTATTTGCCATGTTCTCATAATTCGAATTATGAAGAGGGATGTCGTAATCATAATCAAATTTTGAGAACGCAATTAAAAATTCCATATAGAATTTCCTTATGTCGAATATTTTCAACATAGCATTCATATATGTCCTTGACTAAATTTGATTACACTCAATCTAAGCTTTTAGAATTGAAATGAAGTATAATTTCCTCTACCTTAATTATAGCAAAACAACTTTTCAAATCCACAACTTTGCGAATTGAAACCTTTTGTTTTCTATAATTAACATTGCTAACTTGCAATACTTACCATAATAATTATGCTCCCACTACCACAATAATTATTATCTTACTTGCATAATACTTATCTTCCCACTAGCTTTGATATTTACCTGAAATCAGGTGGACTTCTGGAAATCAATACTTATTGACTTTCATCACTAAAGTTCAGATTTCTTATACGAGTTGCTTCGATGAGACTTTATCTAGGCTTCTTAAACTCAAACACATTTCCTTAGATAGCTACCATGTGTGCCTTAACTATTCATAACTTACGATAATAAGTTCCAAATGTTTAGACCCTTTTTCCATTTCTCACAATTCGAACTATGAAGAGGGATGTCGTAATCAAAATCGAATTTGAGAATGAAAATATCACAATTGTTATCTCCTTAAAATCTACTTAGTGAAAGTGTTTCCTCACAATCATTTTCATGAATTAGAGAGAAATTTTATGAAACTTAGATTTTATGGTATATGTGTTCCTATCCATGTGAATTTTTCATAACCATAACCATAAGACATGGTTAGTGACAAATCCAAATGTAACGACCCAAATTTTCACGTCCAAAAATTTCATTTTTAAAACATTACTTTAGAAAATGTTAATAATTAAAAACATTGCTTGATCAAACCACATCGCAACGTAAACCATGTCTAAAATCCAAATCATACAGCCAATCAAAATATCAGAGTATAAATCCCATAGAAATCTAATAGATGCGGAAACCTGTGTGTGTGCATGATGTGCCACTACCGCGCCAGCTCCTTCCCCTTCGATGAAGAGGTACCTGAAACCAAAACTGTAAACTGTAAGCACAAAGCTTAGTGAGTTCCCCCATTGTACCACATACCATATGGAATAAATTTTCAGGTATATCTGGGTGCCCGACCTACCCCTTTGGTCCTCTCGACCAGATACTGCCTAGCATATCTAGGTGCTGGCCTCCCCTTCGGTCCTCTCGACCGGATACTGCTTAGCATATCTGGGTGTTGGCTCCCCTTTGTTCCTCTCGACCGGATACTGGGGACTATTTCACCCCCTACTACTACCACATAACACATATATCACATAGTCTATCTAGCATGGCTGGGCATGACCGCCCCTTCGGCCCTATCGACCGGTGTTCTCGGGGACTATCTCCCCCTACTATCACTAACATATAAACATAACACAGGTAGTAGCAACCCTACATGAATATCACAAACACAATCATCTAATCACACATCTCCTACCGGTGGGCTGACATTGTGGCCTTATACCCACCGCTACTGGAACGTAACTCACCTCGTAGTAGCTGTTGATCTATGTGGGAATAGTCTGTTTGTCTGCTGCTGCTGCTCCGGAAATCCTCTGGCTGTAATTCCCACCAAAAACTTAGTCAAATACTGCTAACTGTCCTTTGGGTAAAACGACCATTTTACCCCTGATCATGCCTTAAGTCAAAGTCAGAGTCAACTTTCAGTTGACCCAACTCGCCGAGTTGGCTCGCCAACTTGCCGAGTCCCTGTCCAATCTACTGACCTGGATTATGTTTCTACTCGTTGATTTAGGCGTTAACTCGATGAGTTCTCCTTTCAAAAACTGATGTTCAAGTCCTTCATCCTACTAGCCGAGTTGTATGAACAACTCGCCGAGTTCATCTTCATCCGATGAACAATTTATATTGTGACTCGCCGAGTTGTATGAACAACTCGCCGAGTCTGTTCTTGATTCTAAGAAGATTACCTTGAACTCGCCGAGTCTGAGCATTGATTCACTGAGTTCACTTATGGTTGAGTTTTGGCTTCCAACTCACCGAGTCCACCCTGTACTCACTACACAACTCAACACAACAAAAAAGGGGATAACTTGGAGACTCGCAACTAGACTCGCCGAGTCAGATGAGCGACTCACCGAGTCTGCTTCATGCAAGAGCCATAAACGTGATTTTGCACAAATCCAGTCCATGCCATTCATAGATCTTGGTTCCTAGAGCATGAATAACACGTAAAGTTTCCAACTTTACGTGTAAATATCCATCCATGAGGGTTTTAGGGTTCAAATTGCACCAAAAGAGTAGATTTAAGGTCTTCATGCAACATGGGTCCATAAAGGCAGTAGATCTGAGCTCCTGGAGCTCAACCATGCCTAGATCTAGAGGTTACTCAGCTTATTACGAACCCCCAAACATACACAAGCTTGGAAATGGTTCAAGAAAGACTTTAATGGAGCTATAACGGACAATAAGCATGAAAACAAGGGGAAAATCGAGTCATACCTTAGGGAACACATTGAGATAGCTCAAAGATGCTTGACCTCCTCTTTTTCTTCTTGACCTACTCTTTTTCCCACTCCAAAACTTCAAGAGAGCACACCAAATGCTTCAAACACTACAAGAAAAAAGGCCTTTTACGACACGCAAAATACGACGCTCATTGATCTATGTTACGCAAAGGAGAGTGACATTAGAAAAATGTCATCTCTTCAAAAAATTTAAGGATAGAAGACACGCATTATTGCGCACCCTTAAATTAGTGTCTAAAAAAAACACGGAGGGCACCTATAATAAAATGTGCGTCGTCTACGGATGTCGCTTTATATTTATTAATGGAACGCGCGTTCCATCCTTTAATAGTGGGGGAAAGGGGGAAATGAAATTATGAAAAAATTAAAAACCCCGCCATGCTCTCCTCTACCTTCTTTCAATCGTTCTTCTCTCTCTCTCTCTCTCTCCCTCACCATTGTCGGTCCTCACACGTCAGACGACCGCACCGCCACCATTAGACCCACTTACCACTCCAAATCGTCATTGTTGCTCCTCTCTTAAACCACTGCAACCACCCTTCCCTCTCTCTTTCTAAAATGCTCATTTATGACCACCATCACACCAGCCACTACACCATCACCATTAGCAATGCACACCGCACCACCACTACCGTTCCTCTTTCTCCATACGAAAAAACCCTAATTTGTATGTGCTTACAGGTTTTAAAAATTAAAATGAGAGTGCATTGAAATAGGTGACCTAAAAGATGAATGCACATGAAAATCCATCGTTGGAGGTAGGTTTTTCTCACTAATCTTTACTCTTCCTCAATGTTCTTTGAAATTTTACATTATATATTTCTCATCTGTACATGTACCAGAAGTTGTTTTCCATTTAATTTCACCCAACTCGTTTCTTAAATGAGTTTTTTCCTAATCTTGTGGTCAATTTGTTTTCTATTTGGAATCACAGCTGTTCATGTAGTTTTACAGAAGAATGATTTGCATGAGAGGGATGATGGGGAGCTTGAAAGAACAGGTCAACCGTTCCAGCAAAAACCCCTGAACCTTCATTTTTCGAGAAATTCCCTTGATGCCCCTGACTCGAAAACTATTTTTCCCCCCCTGTAGCTTCTTTTGAAAACAAATTTCCATTATTTCCTTTGGTTTTCTTCACCACATCAACAAACCCATCATTTTGTTCCTTAACTTCTTTAGTGCTAGCAAGAAGCACTTGCATAAGATCCACAATAGCTCCTTCTTTTCCTTTCTCTGTTTTACTTCTCTCCTCTTCTTCTTTCATCTGAATAGCAGTAACATCAATCGAGATCAGTGGAAATTGGTTTTTATTTTTTATAGTTGATACTTGAGAAAACCTTATATGTTTTTTTTTATTTTGTGAAAATTAATTCCAGATGATGGTTTATAAAGAAGATATAGTAAACTACACTTCTGGCCCTGAGTGCAGCTAGTTTTTTTTTTAGTTTGGTCCCAAAATGTCCTCTTTCACTTGCTAAAGATTTAGGCTTCCAGCTACTCTCTGATGATATTGATATCAGACATTCAAGGAATGGTAAGGCGTAGATGGCATTTGTATTTTCATTTGGTATAACTTTCTGTTTAGCTCCTTTTACCTGTTTACTTTTTTTCTGTCCACTCATTGGTTTTTATTCTTCTTTTACCCAGTTCCAATGATCTACATGATGGATTGCACAGAAAATGACTGTAGTTCACTACTCAAGTCATCAACTAAGGTACTTGATATCCCTTGATTTTGGCTAGTGTATGTATTTGTAAATTCAATTAAAAGTTTTGATATGTGTATATCATGTTCCATGTTAGAGGCATGGGATATCATGTTTACATCTATGAAATGTTGACTACATGTTCATCTCAATGGTTTACTTAGATTTCATGTCTTGTATCTGTATCAGTTCTTAGTAGAACTTTTTTTTAACAATGGAGAAGGATGGATAAGCCAAAAAGGAATCACGAGTGGCTATGATTCTATTTTCCATCAGATCTATAGTCATATTGTAAAAATCATACCTTGAGCTATAGAACTCAAACGGACCCCAAACCAGTTCCCAAAGTTCACAAATTGAGTTGGCTAACTTTCTTAAGCAGCCCAACTTCACTGGTAAGGACTTTATCTATGTGCAAGAATAGAATCTTTGCTGTTAGGTCTGATCCGGGTCTGTTCTGATATGTCATTTTGTTTTCATCATTTATAAGGCTTGGAAAAGGATCCAGAGTGATTCCAAGTTTATATATGTTCCTGATATTATGAATTTAAGATCTGGAGCAGATGGGGTGTTATTTCCAATTATAAATTGGTTAGAATTGATCCAGACTCCAGATCAGTGGGCAGTCACCAGCTTTTACTAGTGTTGTGATTGTCCACAATGTGAATTTTATATCCGGAGCTTGGGAAATGCTTTTCATTCAATTCCAACTCTGAGACTTTCATTTGTATGTCCTTTACTTCTCTGAATTTTGGTATGGACGAATTCTACTCACAAGTTGGGTAGAATTAGCCAACCTCACTTGACTGTCTTGTTGGAGATAGAAGTGATACACCTTTTTGTAAAATTCATATTTAATTCATCCTTTGGAGTTAGAAGGAGTTCTTTATAGTTCTGGAATCCTGAACAATTATAGTTTTCTATAAAATTTAGTTAAAGCTATGTTTCTGTTTTAGATTTTGGAGTAAATCCATTTTGAACAGCAGGTCTGTTTTAGAGACCTTGCTGTGATTACTCTTTTCTCAACTCATAGCTTCATTACTTCTCCTTTCTAACCTTTAGTCCTTCTAAGATGGGTTTTAAAAGTTTAAAATTTTTGCAAGTGTGCTATTGAAAATGAAGAGCTTGTTCAGGTATCTCAATTTCCAGACATAACCTTTTGGGTTTTTCACTTTCCTGAAATACCCTTTTTGATCTTTTACAATTTCCAAAAATACCCTTCTTGGTGCCTAGGAGTTACAGTGTTACCAGTTGCAGTTGTAATATATATATATATATATATATATATATATATATATATATATATATATATAGGTTGCAAGACAATGGTGAACAGTCAAGATTCGTATGCACAACCAGTTGCAGTTGCAGCCACACATGGTGTGGTGGATGTGTACCATGCATACGGTGGGGCTGCAAGCGGACAAACCCTTCCTGTTCGGGTTACTTATGCTGAAAACTATGGTACCCAGCAAGATCCCTACTCTTCTACACACACATCATATTACACACATCATAATCAAAAAGTTTATAACATCAATTCCGATAATATACTATATTCACTATTGTTATTGTGGCCTTTCAGGTTTTGTTTAAGAATCTGAATGTTGATTTGAAGGAAGTAAGCCCATCATCCCTTCTTATGGACAAAGTGAGAGAAGTTGAAGGAAGCCCTGATTTTTCCAACAAGATGTCGGGTCAACTCAACAACCACCAATGGTTGGAGAAGTTAAAAAAACAAAGTATTATCTTATTGATTAGCGATTACTGGTGTTGAGCTTTAAGCAATTTCAGGCCCTCTATTTATTAATCTTTTATAAGCTAGATTGTTGTTTTCTTTCCTTTTTATAAGTTGAATTGTGGCTAGAAATTATAGTCATCTATTCAAAGAAGGTGTTGGAACGTGAGTTCAAAATGATGACCCTTTTACATATAAATTTGATTAACAGATTGTACAATGAAATGCAAAGAATAATTATGGGAAGGAGGTTAAGTATTAATCTCATGAATGCTGCAAACGTATTTGTTTCTCTCAATTCACCTTTTGAAGGACCTGGCACGTGTCTATATTACAGAACCTGTAAGTTTTTTTTCCTTTCTTTTATGGGTAAACTACAGGAAATAACCTCCTACTTTATTACTCTGTATAGGATGTATATGTAACAATTCTTTACACATGATATCAAACAGGAAAATGAGGTAGCTAACTAAACTAACTACTTCAATTTTCATATACTTCAATAAAAAATTAAAATATATTATGTTTGTTAATGATTTTGTATTGCAGGTACCTTTTCAACACTTTGCTGAGAAAATTGGTGGCTATCTTTTGAATAGGAGGAGTTAGTAGGTATTTAGACATGCATACCAAAGATAACATTTTGTACATAGAGTTCTTGGCACATAGGAAGCTAGATAATGCAATTGTATATAAATGAGTTCATTTTTTTTATAACATTTACTCACTACTGGAATAGTTATTTGTATTTGACATATTAGTGAAATGAATTATCTTTGTTATTTATGGTATTTTATTTTGTATTATGAGATTTTTAATGTATTATTTAATTTGAAAATTAGAAAAATCTATAAATAATATTTTTTTTAAACATTTAAAATTATGATACGCAAAAATGTGTGTCATCTTCATTTATGACATGGCCTTTCTTGATAGTGGCTTTCTTGATACGCATTGCGTGTCATTAACACGCACGTCGTAAGGTTACGACACGTGAATGCGTATCGTCTTCCTTTATGACAGGGCCTTCCTTGATACGCATTGCGTGTTGTAAACGCGCGTCGTAAATGAGCGTCGTAAATGCGCGTCGTCTATAGACGACGCGTAAAAGCGCGTCGTCTTTCTTTATGACAGGGCCTTCCTTGACGCGCATTTGCGCGTCGTCTGAGCCTTTTACGACGCGCAATGAGCGTCGTAAAAGGCCTTTTTTCTTGTAGTGAAACTCACAAAGAAACAACTCTTAAACGAGGTATAGAGCTCTGAGGGTGAATGGGGGCGAGATTGGGGCGGGATGAGAGTTTAAATAGGGTGCAAACCCTGAAACTTAGGGTTTCATCCAACAGCGCCGAGTCCAGGATACGAACTCGCCGAGTCGCCAACATAAAACGTGTCCCAGGTCCCGGCTCGACTCGGCGAGTCGGACCTATGACTCGCCGAGTCCAAGGCTAAAAATGGAAAATACTCAAATAAGATTTACATACCAGGAACCAGGTGCTACAAATCTCCCCCACTTATTTTAGACTTTATCCTCGAAGTCTGTTGCTCGATCCTGAAACAGCTCGGGGTAATGCTCCATCATCTCTTCCACCGGCTCCCAAGTCCATTCCGATCCCTTGCGGTGCTGCCATTGCACCTTCACTAGCTCCACCCTCTGGTTCCTCAAATCCTTTGACTTCCGGTCGAGGATTGCGACTTGGCGCTCAATGTAATTCAGGCTGTCATCAACCTGTATATCCTCTAACGGCACTACTGTTGAATCATCCACTAAGCACTTCCTCAGCTGAGAAACATGGAAAGTGTTGTGGATCTGGTTGAGCTCGACTAGCAGATCTAGCCTATACGCCACCTTGCCCACCCGGGCTACAACCCTGAACGGTCTGATAAATCTTGGGCCCAACTTGCCCCGCTTCCTGAATCAAATGACGCCTTTCCAAGGCGACACCTTCAGGAGAACCATATCCCTGACTTGGAACTCCAAGTTGGATCGACGCTTGTCGGCGTAACTTTTTTGCCGACTCTGAGCAGTCTGAAGCCTGCTCCGAACCTGATGGATCCTCTCTGTCGTCTTGAGCACCACCTCGGTGCTCCCCATGACCCTCTAGCCAACTTCACCCCAGCATATCGGGGTCCTGCACCTCCGTCCCTACAACATCTCGAATGGGGGTCGGTCAATACTCGCGTGGTAGCTGTTATTGTATGAGAACTCGGCCAAGGGAAGATAGGTATCCCAGCTACCACCAAAATCTAACACACATGCCCGCAACATATCCTCCAGAGTCTGGATGGTCCGCTCGCGCTGACCATCCGTCTGCGGGTGGAAGGCGGTGCTAAAATGCAAACAAGTGCCCAACTCCCTGATATAGAATGGGGGTCCACCGAAATCTCTTCCAAAACCTGGAAGTAAAACGCACATCCCTGTCTGAGATAACCGATACTGGCACCCCGTGCCGCGCCATGATCTCCCTGATATAGATGTCGGCCAATTTCTCGGCCGATATACTCTCCTGAATTGGGATAAAGTGAGCACTCTTGGTCAATCGATCCACGATGACCCAAATCGAATCTACTCCACGCGCGGTCCTGGGAAGCTTCGTGATAAAATCCATCGTGATATCTTCCCATTTCCACAACGGGATGTCCAACGGCTGCATCTTCCCATGCGGTCTCTGATGTTCGGCCTTGACCTTCCTGCAGGTCAAGCACCGCTCCACGTACCATGCCACATCCCGCTTCATGCAAGGCCACCAATAAGTTGTACGAAGATCCGTATACATCTTCGTAGCCCTGGGATGAATAGAGAATCGGGACTTGTGCGCCTCCTCCATCAAGATCTAGCGCACACCTCCATGACCCTACGGTGTAGTGTCAATAGTCCGTGGCCATCATAATCGAAGGAGGAAACCTGACCCACCACACGCTCGCTCTTCCGATGTTCCTCCTTGATAGCCTCCTGTTGAGCCTCCTGAATCTGCTCCAACAGGGGAGTCACTACGGTCATACTCATGCAAATATCCCGGATCAGCGTCATCTTGCGGCTAAGCGCATCGGGTAGTTCGCCTCGTGAGGCTTGAGCTGCCTCGAAGCGTAGGCAATGACATGCCCCCTTTGCATCAGTACCGCGCCCAACCCTGAAATGGACGCGTCACAATAAACCACAAAATCCTCTACGCCCTCTGGCAGGGCTAAGATCGGCGCCTCGCACAATCTCTGTCTCAGTGTCTCAAACGCAGCCTACTGCTCGGGTCCCTACCGAAAGACCATGGATTTCTTTGTCAACCATGTCAGGGGTACGACTATCTTGGAGAAATTCTGAACGAACCTCTGATAATAGCCTGCCAATCCTAGGAAACTCCGAATCTCAGATGGAGACTTCGGAACCTCCCATCTCATCACGGCCTCGACCTTGGCCGGATCGACCAGAATCCCGTTCTGGTTGACAAGGTGTCCGAGAAATTGCACCTCACGCAACCAAAACTCACACTTGGAGAACTTGGCATACAAGCTCTCCCTCCTCAGGGTCTCCAATACCTCTCTCAGATGCTCCTCATGCTCTTCTTGCATCTTGGAATAAACCAAGATGTTATCGATAAAGACTATCACAGACCGATCCAGCATCGGTCTGCATACGCGGTTCATGAGGTCCATGAACGCGGCAGGAGCATTGGTGAGCCCAAACGGCATCACCACGAACTCATAATGGCCATAGCACGTCCGAAACGCGGTCTTCTGTGCATCCTCCTCTTTGACCCTCATCTGATGATAACCCAAACGCAAATCGATCTTGGAAAACCAAGACGCTCCCTGAAGCTGGTCAAAGAGATCATCAATCCTCGGGAGTGGGTATTGGTTCTTCACCGTTACCTTGTTCAGCTCCCGGTAATCTATACACATCTGATGCGACCCGTCCTTCTTTTTCACGAACAGAATCAGGGCTCCCCAGGGTGAACTACTCGGACGAATAAATCCCTTGTCTAGCAGCTCCTGCAGCTGCGCAGATAACTCCTGCATCTCGGGAGGAGCCAACCGATACGGTGCCTTGGCTATCGGAGCCGCACCAGGAATGAGGTCAATCCTGAACTCCACCTGTCGCTCTGGAGGTATCCCAGGAAGCTCCTCTGGGAAAACATCTGCGAAATCTCGCACCAGCAGAACCTCGCTCAATGTCGCCTTACCCGCCTCCCGGGTATCCATCACGTACACGACATATCCTGTGCATCCCTGCTGAAGGTAGCGTCTAGCCCTCGCTGTTGAACATACTGCGGGTCCATAGTGTGGCCTCTTGCCATGAATCACTAACTCTCCCCCACCTGGGGTCCTGACTCGCACTAGCTGCTGCGCGCAATCTATCACCGCCCCATTGGGGCTCAACCAATCCATGCCTATAATCACCTTGTTCCCACACAACGGAATGGAAACCAAGTCCTCCAGATAACGCTCCTCAAATAACCTCAAAACACAATCCCTGAACACTGCTGATGCTCGCACCGATCGATCATCGGCAATCTCTACCTCTAAAGGGCAATCCAACATGCCCGAAGACTCCGTGAACTTCTTGTTAAGCGCAAGGGAAACAAACGATCGGGTAGCACCCGAGTCGAACAACACTTGGACTGGTATATCGTTCACATGGAACGATCCTAATACATATATATACATAAACTGAGCACATATCAATATCATAGTATCATATAAATAAATGAGAAGGAAAGAATCATACCCATCACCACATCGGGTGCAGCGCGTGCCTCCTCGGCGATCAGCTGAAATGCCCGGCTCCTCACCACGGGAGCCTCTTCCTTGCCCTGTCGGCCATCTGTGATCCGCAGGGTCACTGGAGCTGGCGCCTTTACCGGTGCTGAAACTGTCAATTGGGGGCAATTGGCCTTCTTGTGGCCCCTCTGGTTGCAGTGGAAACACGGCAACTCAGACGTCTGAATAATTGATGTCGGAGCAGTGCAATCCCTACTAAAGTGCCTAGACTTCCCACACTTGTAGCAGCCTAATGATCCCAACCTGCACGCCCCCTCGTGCGGCTTGCCGCATTTCCTGCAGCGGCCCCGTCCCTGTTCGCCTTTCGGCCCCACATCTAATCCCTTGGGCTTCTTCCCCGAAGCCCCTCCTGGCTGTCCCTCCTCCGCCTTCCGTTTCCGGATGTGCTCCAAATCTATCTCCCTCTCCCTCGCGCTGCCAATCATGGAGTCCAAGGTGGGGCAAGCTGAAAAACTAACGTGCTCCCGGATATCAGCCTGGAGCATGTCATGATAGCGGGTCCTCCTCATGTCCTCATCGCCCGCATATTGGGGCACCAATAGTGCCCTCTCCCAGAACTTGGCGGTGATCTCCGCCATGGTCTCCGTCGTCTGTCTCATGTCCAAAAACTCCCTGGCCAGCTGCTGAAGCTCGACAGCTGGTGCAAACTCTGCCCTGAACCTGGTCACAAAGTCCAACCAGGACATAGCCTCGATAGCTGAGGCTCCCAAAGAGTCACCCACTAACTCCCACCAATCTCGAGCTCGGTCTCGTAAACACCTTGCTGTGTACCTCACCTTCGACCCCTCGGGGCAGAAACTAGTCAACTGTGCAGACTCAATGTCTGCAATCCATCGTCTAGCAGCTATGGGGTCCTTCGCCCCATGAAAGTCTGGTGCACCACTGCCCCAAAATTCCTTGAAGGACAGTGTGCGAGATCCCGACTGGCTAGATGCCATGTCACTCCTGAATGCCTGGAGGCGATCCTCCATCATCTCCAATATCCCCTCCTTGATCGACCCGAAGATAATGGGGGTCGACTCAAGGATACCTCTGGTGATCTCCGACGTGATGAACTTGCGCAACCTCTCATCTACTGGCTTGGAACCTGATCCCGAACCCGATCCCTCTCCTGAACTGCCAACTGTTGGCCTCGGGCGTAGTACCACCATTCTGAAATACAAAGAAATAACAATTGTTAGCGATACTGATACCCCTGGAGGGATCCCACCCACTACAAGTTCCCTGGTCTTATCTTAGCCTTCCTCGGTTCGGGTATGGATCCTCTGCTTTCAGTAGTACGGGCCCATACTACCTTCCACTTCTATCCGTACCTTCCCCAAGGACCGCCTCGACTCAACCAGGTCCTTTCCCCTACCGCTGATCACTACTACTCTTTATCCTAGGCTTACCCTAGGAAACCTCTGACTCCACCCAACCCAGTCCTCAGCTACTGAAGGCCTCTTGGTGATGCCAATTAACTATTACCTGAATACAATCACATGTGATGAGGCTCGGATAATCCTTCGAGAAAGGGACTCATCTCTACAATGGTTAGGACTCAAACAAGGGCTACGCAATAGAGTCAAATCCAACACTCTGAGATTATTCAACCCTAATCACATGTGACTTTAACGTATTCACCTAACAGTTAACTCCCATCACTTCAAAGCCAACATAGCACAAAGCAAACAGCATTTGGACGTAAGGAAAACAATCTCAAGCAACTCTATCCTCGTAGAGAGAACTGAACTAGCACACAATGCTAAACTCATACTATCAGGAATAACCTAAACAGGCTACACTACTGTTGTCTACTCAACTCTAGCATGTAACTCTTTCATATACCGAGGCACATAAAGTAGGAATATAAGGCATCACTCCTAGATCCTTAGTCCTATTCTAGCATGCTGTTCTACAGAAACTGATAAACATAAATAAACTTGTATGGGTACATTGGGGAATACTTACTTGAGCTAGGCTGGTCGCGCACATCACACACATTGTTCATTCTTAAAACCCTTTACTTAACCTTGTAGAAAACATTTTCTCTTTCCAAGAATCTTTTAATCCCTCGATTTGAGTTCAAACACCCCCGAAGGTGTGTCCGAATCCCTCAAACCAGGGATCTGATACCAACTTGTAACGACCCAAATTTTCACGTCCAAAAATTTCGTTTTTAAAACATTACTTTAGAAAACGTTAATAATTAAAAAAATTGTTTGATCAAACCACATCGCAACGTAAACCATGTCTAAAAGCCAAATCAAACAACCAATCAAAATATCAAAGTATAAATCCCAGAGAAATCTAATAGATGCGGAAACCAGTGTGTGTGCATGATGTGCCGCTACCGCGCCAGCTCCTTCCCCTTCGATGAAGAGGTACCTGAAACCAAAACTGTAAACTGTAAGCACAAAGCTTAGTGAGTTCCCCGATTGTACCACATACCATATAATCACATAACATACATAACTTGTCAGGCATATCTGGGTGCCCGACCTACCCCTTCGGTCCTCTCGACCGGATACTGCCTAGCATATCTAGGTGCTGGCCTCCCCTTCGGTCCTCTCGACCGGATACTGCCTAGCATATATGGGTGTTGGCACCCCTTCGGTCCTCTCGACTGGATACTGGGGACGATTTCACCCCCTACTACTACCACATAACACATATATCACATAGTCTATCTAGCATGGCTGGGCATGACCGCCCCTTCGGTCCTATCGACCGGTGTTCTGGGGGACTATCTCCCCCTACTGTCACTAACACATAAACATAACACAGGTAGTAGCAACCCTAGATGAATATCACAAAGACAATCATCTAATCACACATCTCCTACCGGTGGGCCGGCATTGTGGCCTTAGACCCACCGCTACTGGAAGGTAACTCACCTCGTAGTAGCTGCTGATCTATGTGGGAATAGTCTGTCTGCTGCTGCTACTGCTCCGGAACTCCTCCGGCTGTAATTCCCACCAAACACTTAGTCAAATACTACTAACTGTCCTTTGGGTAAACCAACCATTTTACCCCTGATCATACCCTAAGTCAAAGTCAGAGTCAATTTTCAGGTGACCCGACTCGCCAACTCGTCGAGTCCCTGTCCAATCGACTGACCTGGATTCTGTTTCTACTCGTCGAGTTAGGCGTTGACTCGACGAGTTCTCCTTCCAAACTGATGTTCAAGTCCTTCATCCTACTCGCCGAGTTGTATGAACAAATCGCCGAGTTCATCTTCATCCGATGAACAATTTCTACTGTGACTCACCGAGTTTGTTCTTGATTCTAAGAAGATTGCCTTGAACACGCTGAGTCTGGGCATCGACTCGCCGAGTTCCCTTATGGGTGAGTTTTGGCTTCCAACTCACCGAGTCCACCCTGTACTCACTACACAACTCAGCACGATGAAAAAGGGGACAACCCGGAGACTCGCGACTAGACTCGTCGAGTCAGATGAGCGACTCGCCGAGTCTGCTTCATGCAAGAGCCATAAACATGATTTTGCTCGAATCCAGTCCATGCCATTCATAGATCTGGGTTCCTAGAGCATGAATAACACGTAAAGTTTCCAACTTTACGTGTAAATATCCATCCATGAGGGTTTTAGGGTTCAAATTGCACCAAAAGATTAGATCTAAGGTCTTTATGCAACACGGGTCCATAAAGGCAGTAGATCTGAGCTCCTGGAGCTCAACCATGCCTAGATCTAGAGGTTACTTAGCTTATTACGAACCCCCAAACATACACAAGCTTGGAAATTGTTCAAGAAAAACTTTAATGGAGCTATAAGGGACAATAAGCATGAAAACAAGGGGAAAATCGAGTCATGCCTTAGGGAACACACTGAGATAGCTCAAAGATGCTTGACCTCCTCTTCTTCTTCTTGATCTACTCTTTTTCCCACTCCAAAACTTCAAGAGAGCACACCAAATGCTTCAAACTCACAAAGAAACAACTCTTGAACGAGGTATAGAGCTCTGAGGGTGAATGGGGGCAAGATTGGGGCGGAATGAGAGTTTAAATAGGGTGCAAACCCCTGAAACTTAGGGTTTCATCCAACAGCGGTGACTCGCCGAGTCCAGGATACGGACTCGCCGAGTCGCCAACTTAAAACGTGTCCCGGGTCCCGGCTCTACTCGGCAAGTCAGACCTATGACTCGCCGAGTCCAAGGCTAAAAATGGAAAATACTCAAATAAGATTTACATACCAGGAACCAGGTGCTACACCAAACCCATATGGACTGAACTGGTTCAATCCTAACTTCTTGCCACTTAGCAGCACAAGGGCCTACCATTGCTTCCAAGTTGTTATACAAACAACTAAGAACTCACAGAACTCACATGTATAGTCAACTTTAACTGGAATAGGCACAGAAACAAGAATATGTCAACACGATAAGTTACAAACCACAAGTCGTGTTCTAGTGTTTAACAATAGATTTACTCTTGATTAGTTCTTGAAACTTTCAAGATCTTTAAGACTCCTACTGAACTCTTGACATATAAGATTCACTTTGTCAAGGAACATTAATTGAAAAACAAATATTCAAGAGTTAGTGCGGATTCTAATCAAAACTAACACTTCACACAATTAGCCTTAGTTGGTCATTGTTTTATTCAAAACATCACAACTTACCAATTTCAAATGCACAAGAGTAGAAACATTTTACTCTACATTTGACAAGTGTTATAAACCTTTCTTAAGATTAGGTTACTCAAGGTTCAATCTTGGAGTATGTCTCTAGGACTCGATTTGGAACAAAGTATGACTCATCATCTAGATTCAACCATTTCAACAATTCACGATTCCACTTCTTAACCATACAAATGCACTAAGATATCCTTAGAGGGATAATTGTGACATGGTTTTCCTTAATCAGTAAGATGATCATAAAACACGATACTCAAGTACTCTCCCATCTTTTCAGATTTGGGGAAACTTCTATCTTTCTGCCTAATTTGATTCTTTTCATTCATTCTGCCATACATTAAACTTTTCCAATGATTCAGAATTATACTTAAACTTGTAAGCATAACCATATTTACTAAACTTTAGTAAATCATGAATAATAGTCATATCATTCTTTGTAGTGGACATGACCAGTGCACACCCAATGTTCTCGATCCCCTAGTCCTTCACTTGACTCACATATTCATGTGAACACAGAAATAGTCTTAATTTCCCAAAGATGAAGGTTCTATTCTTCACACAATACAAGTTGCATGATTCCA
This sequence comes from Lactuca saligna, assembly GCF_052625555.1. NCBI lineage: Eukaryota > Viridiplantae > Streptophyta > Magnoliopsida > Asterales > Asteraceae > Lactuca > Lactuca saligna. The sequence goes on from NC_136419.1 coordinate 174,765,725, forward strand.
AGTTTCTATCCAACTGAAACTTGGGTGATGAGAATCTTTCCTTATTTGGTAAATTATGACACTAGCATAAACAAAATAATCAAATCCATATTGAACATTGCTACAATATACATAAACATCAATTTTCACAAAAGCCATTGTAAGGAGATATAAAATAAAACAAAATCAAAATTGTATATATTTATAAAATGCGGAAAACTTTTCCTTACAATGCAATTACAAATGAAAACTATGTTTCTAAATATTTCTACGAAGCAGCTCAAGAATTTGATCATCGAACCATGCGATCGAGATCCATTTCTTCGCGATCAAACTCAGCCTACTCTTCTTTTAAGCTTCCTTTGATTCTTAAAAACATCAAAATGTAATTGCATTGCATCATGTATTAAGAATATTCAAATAGGAACTTAATAGAGTTAGACAGTGGATTTTACCTGAAGTATAGTAAAAAAAATTTGACTTTACCATCCTTGCGATCTTTCAGGTAAATCTGGCAGCTTCGCAACCAGTGCCCCTTCTTTTGGCGATAGAAACATACGGACTCTTTGGTACACGGGACTATCTCATACTTAGCTTTTCTCATTAGCATTTGGTCAAATGACTTGACCATGGCTGATCCCTTTCCATTGGAAAGAGGAAGCTTTTCTGGACTTTCAATGTTACCATTTTCACTGTCCATGGAAGTTTGGGGAGTAGATCATCCAATCATTTTTGCTTTACCAGTGCACCAAACCATTTCTGATTCAGCAGCAACAAGCAAATATGTTAGATCAATAAGGGTCATGTCGTGATCTCCCATATAGTAGTCTAAGGGAACCCGCTATATGACTTAGGAAGTGATTGAAGAACCCAGTCAACAGCCAACTTCCTCGAGACTTTGACACCCAACTCTCCCGGCTTGTCAGTATGTAACTTCATCTCCAATACGTGAGCACATAAAGAATTTCCTTCCTGCCAATGGGGCTTTGAGTGACCTAGAACTTGTGGGTTAAGGAGAATTATTGGGGGAGGTGGAGGAAGTGAAGTTCCGCTACAGCACGAAAAAGGGATCAATCTTTTACCTTGATCACCTTGTGGAAAATCATCTTTATAAAGAAAGCTTTTTCCAAATGATTTGGGAAGATCATAGTTGTCTGAACTAGACATCTATAATGGGAGAAATTCAAGTTAGTTGATTTAATTCCTTAATATAACACCCAAATGAAATATTAAGGCTAGGACCCAACACAATATTTTACATTTCGGAAGAGGGATTTTGTAATTCGAATGCAAAATATTTGAAGGTAGGTAAATGACGATTTACCAATTTCCACCATGAAAAACGAAATTGGTTATTAAGTTTTAAATGGATTGAAAGCCCTAGATCCTTTGAGATTCATTGAACTTATCAATGGCATGTTTAAATCTCGATTGTGCCCTTCAAGTTTGTGACTGGGATGCCGATGATCACAAACAAGGTGTGAATAACCATGCAAATTAGCTTAGTACACCCAATGTTACAAACACCTAATCAATGTGCTGGTTAACCAAACACGCTCCATTGATCTATGATTAACATCAAGCTACCCTTTTCCACGCACTGTTAGTCCCAAATTAGCGTGTCGGTTAACCACACATGCTCCACTAACGACTTAACAACGTAAAAAGTGCAATTTCATGGGTTAGCACCAAATTCACATTTTTCCTAAGTAACTAAGTTTGGGAATTTATAAGTGTTTAGTTACTTAGTATTTCATTATACTTTTAACGAGAATTTAAATGTCATGTCAAACCCGTTCGGCTAACGACCCTCCATCAGTCAAGGAAGCGGTAGGTGAGAGTGGACACCCATTAAACTGCCATTTTATAGGTAGTAACCTTATACCCTTCTTATAGACTGGCTTCGTGAATGATGCATACTAATGGTAAGACTGACTTTACTCTTATACATATTTACAAATATTAAACCTATAATATTACAATAGTATAAGGGTTGAATTTTAAACTTTTAAAATTCAATGGTTTGGAACTAAATGTTTCAAAGTGGGAGTTTGCATTTACAAATTCCAAAACTTGAGGGAAAGTTTTGAACTATTCAAAAACTTTTGAAATCCATAACTTATGAGTTTAATATAGGTTTTATGAAAAGACTCTTGACATTCCATAACTTGAGGACAAGTTATGCAGTTTATAAAAATATTTATGTAAAAGAGTCTTCAAGTTCTATAACATGAGGACAAGTTATGGAAGACTTAAAAACATTTAAGATGACATTTAAAAATGACACCTTTCATTTTCCATAACTTAAGTACAAGTTATGGATTTCATCAAAAACATTTAGATCAAAAAATTGTAACTAACAAAACCAAACAATTTGTGTATTATCTAACTAAACTCATAAATTAAGATAATTCATATCAAACAAATTTCAAGAAATTATCCTAATCATATAAACTAATACAAATCATGAAACTTTGACAATTATCTTTTATTTGGATGAGAATCATCATTACCATATCAACAAAATTATATTTTACGAACTAAAACATTTTGTGGTAATGATTCTAATCTAAAATAGGCCAAAAAAAACTCAAAAATCTGCCCACTGGAGCACCAACTCGGCGAGTACATGAATTGGACTCGTCAAGTAGGCCATTTAAAGAGGGTACTCGGCGAGACACACAGTGGAATCGGCGAGTTCACTAGGCAGAAGGCAGAAAAATTGATTTTTTCACTTTGAAAACCAATAAAACATCAAGTATAATAGAAAACAATCCTAGGCTCTGATACCACTGAAGGCTTTTCGTATACTACAACATCCTTCGGTGCACATATAACCCTAAATGCTTTTGATCTATGTTTTCTCTAATTATACATGCAATATTGTTTCCAAAGCATTAAGCCTACAACCAGCATGGAAATGACATAACTAACATAAAAGAGAGTTATAGAATTACCTCTTTGTTGGAACTTCTTGAGTTTGGCCTTTAAGAAGCTAGTGCCCCAAGTGTTGCACCTCAAATGGAATCACAACACACCTAGAACAAAGGATACTTTTGAGAGAGTATTTCTTGCACCAAAATTGGCTCATGAAACTCCAAGGATCAATAGTGTGTAATTTTGGATTTTAAGGGGCTTCTTATATAGTGTGGCAAGATTAGGGTTACACTATGCTAAGGGGCTTCTTATATGTGTATGACCTTCCATATTCCTTAGGCTCCATGGGTTTAAACCCCCATGGATCATCCATGGGTTGTAACATTGGTTTATCCTAACCTAAAGAATCATGGAGCATTGGCCCACACCATAAGAATGAATGATTTACCAAATCAATCCCCTTACATTTAATTAGTCTCTTTTGAACACAAAATTAATTCTTGATAAATATTAATTAAATAATATGATTTCATATTAATCTATTAGAGCTTATAATATATTAACAAATCATAAATAACCTTTTCTCAATATTAATCTATTAACAAATCATATTAATCTATTAGAGCTTATAATTCATTTAATTGGTCGCGTGATTTTTTGGACCACCACGTCGTGTCCAAGGAAGGCCATGACATGACAGTTGTCCGCGCCCAAACTCATGACACTTTTAGGGTTTACTTCATATTTAAACTCCTCTAAGCCATTATTAGGGTTCCTTATCAGCCTCTATCACCCTCAAGATTCAGAAAACCATAACCCTAATCCTTCTTGCAAGTACGAGCTCATTTTGGGAGTCTTTGGTTACTTTTGAAGGAGGAAGAAGCATTGGAAAGGATTGTAGTGCATTTTGGCCAGCTTGAAGACCTCTTTTAGGCATCCATGGACCTTTTTAAGTGTCCAAGTTCATAGCTTTATGGCTTTTGGTGGTTAGATCTGGAATTTTATCTCATGTTCCTCATATTTGAGCAACTTTGGAGGGAAGGAACTCATAAATTTGTCAACTTTATAACTATCATGAGTCCCAAGAGCTTCTTATGTTATGGATCTAGCCTTTGATGGAAGTTATTGTCATTTTCTCAAGTTTTTGGTCTTTAGAGCTCATTTTGACCTAAACTTGATCTTAGACATGTATTGGACATACATGTCTACAAAGCTTTTATCTTTATGATAGATCTGGTATTATACACCCTTCTCGAGTGGTTGGGTCAAGGAATTTTTCAAATTAAGGACATTATGAATTTTGGCCTCATTTGGACCAAGGGTTTGAGACCTTGATCCCTTTGGGTGTCTCAATGGATAAAGTTGGAAACTTTATCCATTTAGACCATAGTATTGACCAAATATGAGCTTTGGAGCTCTTGGAATCGAGGAAAGCATCTTAATACATAAATATGCTCAAAACCCAGTGTACACACGTATGGCCATACGTCTCCACGGCGTGTCGACTGGGAATTTCCCATATGTTTTGCTGGGTGAAGGCCACGACCTGGACAAGGAAGGCCATGACGTGACAGTTGGCTAATGTCAACTTTAACCATTGACTTTTAGCATGAATTGACTTTTGTTCAATCTCTATTTTTAGAAGGTAGACTTAGGGTTTGCCTTGTGTGGATTGTTAGGAGGTGTTTAGTCTCCATCTTTTGGCGGTGAGAGCTGTTGGTTGTGGTTGGTGCAGCGTTGCGTAAGGTTTTAGTTAGCTTTATGATTCAAGTGAGTCTCCTCACTGTACTCGAGGGTTAAAGGCACAAATTTCGGCCCACTATTTTATCTGCTATAGGAAGACCAGGGGTGGCCCATGACATTTGTATGACAGACCTGGAGGTGGCTACCAGCTAATTGTATGCAAGACCAGGGACCGACCCTAACAGTTATATGTACCGGACCTGGCAGTTATATGTAGTATGCTACTTATGTTTGTGATACTTGAATGGAAGACCAAGAGGTGGCTCTTCTCACTTGTCTATAAGACCCAGGGTTTTGGTCCCAAGCTTGGCAAGGAAAGACCATGATACGGCTCATGGCATAATGGCAAGACTATGGATGGAACATAGCAATCTCTATTGTAAGTATGGTATGTGGTATTCTGGGGAGCTCACTAAACTTTGTGCTTACAGTTTTATGCTCATGGTTTCAAGTACTTCCAGTTCGAAAGAGAAGGGTCTGACATGACTGCACATCATCCCCCAGAGTTTTCCGCATTGTCAATTCATTATATTTTCTCTAAATAATATATTCACCGTGGTCAATTTTTGGAATCGTTTGTATGGATTATTGTTTTAAAAATAAAAATTTTACTATGAATTTTTGAGATGTTACATATCTTAAGCCCCAAAGGCATCAACCATAAACCAACATTAACAAAAGGTTAAAATTGTTTCAAACAAAACCCTTCAGTGGAAAAAAGATCAATCTTAAACCTCCTCACCACCTGCAACTGCCTAACCTTCTTCTCCTTTCTCTATCATACCTTCCTCAACATCCTTGCTAGCATCTGTACATGTATTCTCAACCACTTTTGGTGCCTCTCCCATCATTTTCTTCTAATTAACCAGCTTCCATCTTTATCAATAGAAGCACTATCGCCCATCACCACAACAAGGTTCTCTAAAGATTCATGACATGCTTCCATGTCCCATTAACCTTGTTTACCCAATTCAAGATCCTCCACCATTTTAAGGAGATCCTGAAGGATGGACATCACAACAAAAATTGTAGCTCCACAAGTAATCCCCTTCGCCTCCTCCCCAGGATTTTCTAAACAATCTTGGTTGATAACATCATTGGCAATTGTGATTTTGGATGTAACACCCTGTTTCGGGTCGTTCCTTAATTCGGGGCCATGATCTAAGGTTCGATCATGAAAAGGGTTTTGGGGTTTGAGTAAAGGAAGTTTTGGGCCTTACTGAAGTTTAATAATGTGGGTTTTGAGGCTCAAACTATTTGATTTGTGTGTTGGACCAAAGGATAGAAAGGGAAAAGTTATAGATCAGGCTTCTTGCAAGGTCTATGGTGTTTGATCAGTTTATGGTAAGTCAACTATATTGGATTGTGGGTCTTTTCAAGACCTTTCCGTGCAAATAAGGAACGCCGAAAATGGAGTTGGGACGAGGAAGTTATGGTTGTTGGATGTTAAGATGGAAATAAGAATTGGTTTGCACATTATTAATACATGGAATGTACATTGGGCGTACATCATTAAAGTGGATGCGAGCATCCTTAAGTATGCAGGGTGAACTCATGTAGCTCCCAAACCCTAGTCTTTAGGGTTTAGACCCTATTTAAAGACCTTATGTCCTTGAGACATCCCTTATCTTTAACCTCCATTCCCTCATCCTGCCAACTCGAAACCCTAGCCACATTTGTGAGAGTTTAAGGCATTGGTGTGGGCTTTTGGTGTGATCTTGTGAAGAAGGAATCGATTGTAGAAGCCTTGGTGAACATGAAGTTTCAATATCCAAAACCTTCATCACCTTTGTAAGCTACTAGAGATATAAAGCTCTCAACTTTATGGTTCTATGAACAGATCTAGGTTAGAGCCTTGATTTACAAGCTTTTGGAACCATGGTTTTGGTTCTTGTGAGAAAAAGCTACTCCAGAGCTCAATATTGTTACTTTATGTTGTTTTTGAGGACCTTGTGTCAGAAAAATTAAGTCTTTGTTGCTATTTGTTGAATCAAAAAAGTGATCCTCTTGAACTTTGCCACCGCAGCGTCCAAGCCACCGCAGTCAAGCAATGTCTTCAAATAATGATATCCGAAGTCATTACGCACCACAGTCTATATCATTACTTACTTTATTTTGTCTTTTTTGTAATACACTCTATTGTCCAGTATGCCTTGCGTGGCTACTCTTAGAGTTGTAAACTTCTCTACAAATAGAGATCCTTGCTTATGTATTCAGGACCTCAACTGATGTGTGAATCTCTTATCAATTTCTAATACACATCTTCTTGTTCTCATTCTCTCTTACTTAAGCTTCTTCCATAATTATCTCTCCTCGTAGAGCAAGTCACTTGTGACTTAATCACAAAGCTAGATCTCACTTACTAACTTGGTTTGAATGCATTCCATGTTATGAATCTGCTTTTGTGTATACTTGATATAACAATTGTTTTCATTTACATTTCTTTACATTTCCGCATCTAACTCACTAACTTCTAATTCTTAATATTATTGTTGAGCTAACAGATCCTTAGAGATTAACAATTCCGCTATTTACTTGTTCTAATATTTTGTTCAAGTGTGTCTCAAAGTTTCTCTTAACAATTGGTATCAGAGCCATAGTGATTGCCTTTTGAAAATCAGAACTCTGATTTTTCAAAAAGCCTTCTATACCAATGAAGCTCATTTCAACAAAAAAACTCAAAATGGCACAATCGTTATCATTGAATGTCTCCAACAGTGTTGGTGGTTCTAATCGAGCCCCAATACTGGTTGGGAATGAGTATCATCACTGGTCTCAAAGGATGGAAAGATATCTTAGACGACTCGGTAGAGATGTCTGGAGATCCATAGAAGAAGGACCCCACGTTCCAATCCTCACCCCAGTCCAAACAGATGGAGCCACAACAAGGCTAGGTGGAGGTCAACCATCTTTGAACCGTCCTACCAAAGATGATCTGGACAAAATGGAAAATGATGCTATTTCCTTTTATGAAATCTCTTGTGGAGTTGCTCCTGAAAACTTCGACATCATCATAAATTGAAAATCAGAAAAGGAGATTTGGGATGTTCTCAAGAACTTGTACGAAGGCTCAGAACAGGATCAAGACAAGAAGCTCACTACCGCACTCAATGAATTCAACAACTTCAAAGCCCACTCCTGTGAAAGTTTGGAAGACTCTTTTAAAAGGTTCAACATAACTGTCACAAAACTGTCCAATGCGGGCACCATCCGCAATAATCATGAAACAAATATACAATTCCTGAATGGCTTGGGAAGACACTAGACAACGGCCAAAATGATTGTACAAGGTGACAGGAAGATTCATTCGCTATCTCTCTATAAGCTCTATGGAGAGTTGCAAGCTCAAGAGTCCACCGTACTCAAGGAATGCTCAGAATTCGGAGGACCTCTCGCACTAGTAGCACAATCACCTCACACTCAAACCTATCCCACCTCGTATGACTCACCACTATAGTCATATGAAGATGACTCTGAATATGACGATGAAGAGGAGTTTCAGAATGCCATAGCTCTTATCAGCCAAAAATTCAATCACTTACCACCCTCATTTTGCAAAAGTCAACAATACAATCGACCACCTTTCAACTGCAACTTTCAAACCAATCACTTTGGTTCAATGCAACCTCATCAAACACAGTCTAAAGACATACTACCGTAGTCCCAATCAACTGACTCTAGTACTTCTTTAGAAGACAAGAGTGACATTGTTATATGTCACAAGTGCAACAAAGAAAACCATTTTGCCAAGGATTGCAAGGCAAACATAGTGAAAGATAGAGCGTTCTATCTTGGAATGGCTCAAGAACTGGAAGATAAAGAAAAAGGAAAAGCCTATGTTGCTCAAGTGAAAAGGGATCATCATGTGTGGTCATCAGGAGATGAAGATGAAGATAATTTCAATAAGGGAAAAGGCAAGATTTGCATGATAGCAACTGCTGATGAAGACGGCTCAACCAATCTAAAGAAGAACTATTGCTACATGGCGAAAGATGGAACTCTCAGCATTATGGAACAGGTAAAACTTATGATTCAAACTTTATATTACAACATGCATGATTTTCAACCTTTCGTAGACACACTCAATGACACATGTGCTACCGTCCTTACAGACTACAATTAAGCCTTAGATGAGAAGAACATCGCTTCGCAGGAGATGTTCCACGTTAGAGGACGTTTGGACAATAAGAGACTCAAAATGGAAATGTTAGAGAAGGACTTGATGTTAGAAAAAGATGCTAGGATGTTAAGTGAAACACAACTAGAAATAGCCTTGAATCAAAGAGATTTAGCACAGAGTGAAATTGTACGCTTAAATCTTCTAATTGAAAAGCTTTTTAATGAAACTGAGGCCACTGAGAATCTAGTTAATAATGGGAATATTGATAACACTTTTAATTGGGGATGGTCCAATGGTTATCCAACCATAACGGACTCCTCACCCCGGTTTACACCGGAACGTCCCTATGTCCCTCTGGACCGCAACTTTTTGTTTCTAGTCAATGAAAAAACATTTCCTAAGGATATTCAAGCTCATTTTGGTAAATTTCATGATCTAAGTAAAAACTGTGTTATCGAGGAAATTCTCCCTGAATTTTCTAATCATGTTGATAACATAATCCATTCTGATTCTCATTCATCATACGTAGTTGATGAGGAAATTGTTGCAGAAGGCCCTGATGTCACAAGAGATTTTCCATCTCTACAGTATGACCGCAGTATTCCCAAACCCAATCATAAACTGCAATTTGTCTCATTACCTAGTATCAGTTGTCCCACTAATGTGTCCACCAAGACTTACTTTGCGGTTGTTCAAAGCACTACACCGCAGACCATAGTCAAAAGCTCTATGACTATTGAACCAATTAATCATGAATTGCCAATCGAAAATTTTGAATTTGGTCAATGTTCTCAAAGTCCTGACTTCTTAAGCTCGGATGAATCAAGTCCCTATTTTTCAAAATCTCCAAAAGGCTTAAGGAAATCGCAAGTAAACATTGCCGACTGCGGTTCTCCTATGACCGAAGCAAAAAGAGCTTTTAAAGAAGAATTTCGTTCTCGTGGAAAGCAACAGGAAATTGTTTCAAAACAAAAGAAATCTATGAAATACCCAAAGTCAAAAAGTCCAGAAAAACTTGTTTTCTCAAATTATCATTTCAAGAAAACTATTTCCAAGAAAACAAAAAAGGAATTTACTGTTTCTGACACTACTCAAAAATATCCAAATCTAAGGATAAGTATTTTCGATCAAATGGTTTTCAAGTCTATTCATTTGATAATCCAAAATGGAAAGGCATTTTACCTACTCCAACCCTTCCAATGTCACTCTCAAAAACTCAAAAATGGAAAGGAATTTTGCCAACTCCTACACTCAAAAGGTCATCTCAAGAATTTAAGAAATCGCATCACAAAAGGTCTGCACGTGTCTACACACCTACAAAATCTGCAAAAAACACTTTTCAAAACACACAGACAAAAAGGTTAAACCTCACAATCCTCGGACTGGACTAATGCATAATTCTTCCTTAAAATCACTGACCAAGCCAGATGTCAGGCAAAATGATAAAAAAATTCACGTGTCAATATCAGTATCAAAAGATCTTCTCTCATGAAAAATTCACATTGTATGTGACTCCAGGCTCCAAACTCGCTTGGGTGCCCAAATTAACCACTTAACTTTTGTAGGCTTTGTGCAAGGAGGATCAAGAAGAAGAATGGTTGATCGATAGTGCCTGCTCCTTGCACATGACCAAAAGGTTAGAATACCTTCGGGATTTCAGGCCTATATGCAATGGTGGAAATGTTACATTTGGCAATAATGCAAATGGCATTATCCGAGGTTACGGTGTGCTCACTACGTGGAACTTTTCAATACAGAAGGTTGCATATGTAGAAAGCATCAAACACAATCTCATCAGTGTTGGCCAAATATGTAAGGCAGGCCATCGAGTAGAGTTTGATGATCAATTCGGTTACATCATAACGGGTGATAGAAGCACTTGCTTAATCAAGTCTCGATCCGAAGGTACCATGTATCCTCAAGATGTTTCTCTCATCATTGGTAAACTGCAGCTGTGCTTTCTCTCAAAAGCTGTATCTGAAGTTAGCTGGTTATGGCACCGCAAACTCGCTCATCTCAACTTCAAATACATCAACTCCTTAGTCACTGAAGAATTGGTCAGAGGTCTACCCATTCTCAAGTTCAGAAATGACACTCTATGTCCTACTTATGAATGTGGTAAGTAATCAAAAGCAAGTCACCCCATAGTGATTGACTCCTCCATATCTGAACGAATTGAACTTCTCCACATTGATCTTTGCGGTCCTTCAACCATAGCCAACTCCATCATAAAAAATATATACTGGTTATTGTTGATGACTTCACTCGTTTCACTTGGGTATTCTTCCTCAGACTCAAATCTGAAACACCACAGATTCTAATAAACTTCATCAAAGAAACAGAACTCCAGATCAAGCTTCCTGTAAGATGCATCCGCAGTGACAATGGCACTGAATTCACTAATCATCATCTCAACAACTTTCTGGTGTCAAAAGGCATTTTTCATAACTTTTCAGCTCCGTATACACCTCAACAAAATGGTGTAGTAGAGCGAAGGAACTGCACTCTTGTTGAAGCAGTCAGATCTATGCTTAACTTTGCACATCTTCCTCTTTACTTCTGGGCTGAAGTTGTAGCAACCGCATGCTTTGTTCAGAATCGAAGCATTGTCTGCAAACGCCTCAACAAGACACCATATGATGGTCTCAACAACCGCAATCCAAATGTTCTTTTCTTTCACATCTTTGGGTGTAGATGTTTTGTGATCAACAATAGAGATCAACTTAACAAGTTTGCACCAAAGTCTGATGAAGGCATCTTTTTCTAGGTTACTCCACAAATAAGGTTGCTTATCGGGGTCTCATCAGACGTACAAGGTTAATTATTGAAAGTTTTGATGTGAAGTTCGATGACTCTTACGTCCACAACTCCCCTCCATCTACTGAAACGACTACCATCATGGAAAGCGACATTCCTGCTTCCTTAGGTCCTCTAAACCTGGTTGAAGTAAATTATGATGATCTTTTTGATCCTGTTGAAACAGCAAAATTATCTGAAGTTCTTGTATCACCAACTGCTCAACAAAAACATGCTAATGTTTCTGGTCCATCTCTATCCGAAGTAGCATCTCTCAATACTTTCACCTCTCTAGTTGAGGGGGAAAGCTCTACTCCGGGTCATATCGCAACCATCGAGGTTCCAGTACTTGATGAGGCTCAAGCTCCCATTCTCAGACAATCTCTTCCGACAACAGTCCAGGAGGAACCTTCTCAGGATTCAAAAGAACTCCCTTCAGTAATCCAGGGGGACCTCTCCAAACTACTCCAGAAAATGTCATTCCTACTCCAACAAGTCAAAATGATTCCACAGGCTGTTCACAAATCCGGGGGGAACTTCCCTCTCCATCTGAAGCAACCTCTGATATTGAAAACATTCCCTCAACCGTAGCTGCTGATCATTTGTTGCCTCGTCTACATGTATGGACGAAGGATCACCCACCAGGTCAAATTATTGGCAACCCATCCGTAGGTATCCAAACTTGATCTGCCAAATATTTATCTAATCATTGTCACTATGCAGCATTTATGTCCGCAGTTGAACCTCGATCCATCAATGAAGCTTTATTAGAACTAGATTGGATCTCTACAATGCAAGAAGAAGTGGAAGAATTTGAAAGAAACAATTGTGGCAACTTGTTCCCATTCCACAAGGCCATACTATTGTTGGTACAAGATGGGTGTTCAAGAACAAACTAGATGAATCTGATGCGGTCATCACAAACAAGGCAAAACTAGTTGCTAAAGGCTTTAGTCAACTGGAAGGCGTTGACTACGATGAAACATATGCGACGGTGGCTAGAATGGAAGCAATTCGAATCTTCTTAGCATATGCTTCCCACAAAAACATCAAAGTACACCAAATGGACGTTAAGAGCACTTTTCTCAATGGGGAATTGAAAGAAGAGGTTTATCTTCAACAACCTCCCGTCTTTGAAAATATTGAGTTTCCTGATCACTGCTACAAGCTTTAAAAGGCGGTCTATGGTCTGAAGCAAGCCCTTAAAGCTTGGTCTTCAAGTTAAACAAATTTAGCAAGGGGTATTCATTAATCAAGAGAAATACACCACTGAACTTTCGAAGAAATACTCTATGGACAACTGTTCCTCGCCAAAGGTTCCTATGGCCTTCGGATACAAGATCTCTGTTGATCCATCTGGCGAATCAGTGGATCACAAGACTTATAGAGGTATCATTGGCTCCTTAATGTATGTCACTGCAAGCCAACCGAATATTGTCTTTGCAATTGGTGTATGTGCAAGGTATCAGGCTGAACCAAAAGTGTCACACATGACCACAACCAAACAAATTCTTCAATACCTAAAAGGAAGCAAATCTCTTGGTCTATGGTACCCCGCATGCAATGACTTCAGTCTTCAAGCGTTTACTGATGCAGATCATGCCGGATGCAAACTTGATCGAAAAAGTACCTCTGGTGGATGCCAATTTTTAGGAGGTAGACTTGTCAGCCGGTCCTCAAGAAAACAAAGTTGTCTTTCATTATCTACCGTAGAAGCAGAATACATGGTCGCAACTAGCTGCTGTTCCTAAGTCCTTTGGATGACGACACAACTGTTAGACTACGAATACAGAATGTTGTGGATACCAATCTATTGTGACTCTGAGAGTGTCATAGCAATTTCTCATAATCCTATTCAACACTCCAATACTAAACATATTGAACTACGGTATCACTTCATCAAAGACCACATTCTGAAAGGTAATATTGAACTCATCTTTGTCCCTACTCATGAAGAGATTGCTGATGTTTTTACAAAAGCACTTGACTCTACAAAACTCAATGTGTTCCTACAAATGTTGGGAATGATGAATCCGAACCCTAAATTTTTCTCGAATTAACAGGCACCGCAGACCCTCGTGGTCTCCGTTGCGGTTCCAACTGAAAGTCATAGATAATAGATGGTTTTGGAACATTCTGTGTACCGCAGTCAATGAACAGCAACCATATATTGTATCTATCTTTCATTGGCCCTCCTTGTTTGTTATTTCTAACTCTTGTACAAGTGCTCTTCTCAGTTTGTCTCACTATAGTCATCTGCAATATCAAAGAAGCCATCCGCAATGACGTGTTCATCCGCAGTCACGTCAATTACTTTTCAGACGATTTTAAAAAAAAAATAAATTAAAAAAAATTATAAACTAATAAAATAAAAAAATTAGTGTGCTATTTAATGATCCTTCTTTAAATAAAACATTAAATAAAAACATTCCTTGGAGAAACTGTCACTTTCTTCTCCTTAAAACCTGGTGCCAGACCTATTTTAGGTATGATGACAAATAAAAGATTTTCCAAATCAAATCTTCTAAAATGTCTCTTCCGATTACCCAAACTGTTACACCCCGCTAAAGCGGAAACGCAAGATATGACAGCGATAACGGTTTCATTGAAAAAGATAAGGATACATCACCATAGCAGTATTTAAAAGTTTACAACCCATAGCTTCAAAAGAAACAAAATAAAAGTTTTTCCAAAACAACATTGTTCAAAATATAACTTCATAATAGCTTCAACACGATGCAGCATGCTCTATGATGATGAATCTCTACATCCACCTACTAATTATTTCCTGAAAAAGCATGTAAAACGAGCATCAACTATGAAAATAGTTGGTGAGTTCACGAGTTCATAAAATCGAGCGTAAAATAAGGCTTTTCGTAAATACAAGTACATTGCTTCAATGATAAACAAGTTGATTACTATTAATGAATACAAGTTTATTGCTATAACGAGAAACGAGTTTTGTATGTGTATGAGCAAACAATGAGTCTCAACCAAACCTATGACTGAAGCCCTATCGAGATCTATGCTTATCATTCCATATATGAATATGGTATCATGCACTGCAACGATTCGGGCGAGTGAGGAGTTGTCAATTCCTAATAGCGCTATCCATAATGACCATTGGCTCAAAGAGTTAATGGTTAGAGATAAGGAAGGGCCTTAGTACGATAAGTTCTCATGTTCCGTGTTGCATAAACATACATAAAGATACATAGCAATACAATAGCAATCAAGTTTGATAATAAACGATTTAAATACATCATGCAAACAATAGTTTTTCTGGACATGCTTTTCCACCCCAAAACATTTAAAAACCGAAAATAGGGGAGTGCGTGAATACTCACGGTATTTCGTGTAGGCACAAGCGGTACTTCGGGACGCACCAACGTCTTACTACCGGGATCCTACGACATCAAACACACATACTACTGAGTTTCCATGTCGAAATCCAATGCTAATATACTAAACTCTACATATAGGGAAATGCCAATTTATGTTTTAGTATTGGATTTTATATCAATTGACTAAACTTTTGCTGAAATATTGAAATTTTACAAGTCGTGCGATTAATTACAACCTTAGAAGGTTAATTTTTCAAATTTTAAGTCTCTATAACAACATAAATTCACGAAAAATAGCATTCGAGGGATAAAAATTCTCAAACTTTTTATTTAACTGTTATTACACAATACTAAGCTGCGAAAAATATAAAAATGGATTTCCAAGCTGTTTAATTATATTTTATGATTTATGGGCATTTATTCCAATAAAAACTGAAATAAATGGAAAACAGTTTCCAAAATTACCCAAACTTTTTATTTAATTGTTATTATACATAACTAGGCTGGGAAAAATATAAAAGATATTTTTCAGTGGGTATTTCTATTTTTCCTTGTTTTATTCCTTTAAATAGTCATAAATTAAAGAAATAATATTAAACAGTTAAAATAAATCACCATAAATTTTTGTAACATCATCTACAGTATAAATAACCTGGGAAAAATATCAAAAGTGGTTTTCATAATGTATAAACTGGTTTTGGGTATTTATGTGTATTTAAGTGCATTTTAATGCAATTAACTTTAGAAAATAAGATAAAAATAGTTTACAGTATAGAAAAATCCTCAAAATTTTTATGTAACCTCCTACTGTATAATATGATATCCTGGTAAATTTTCATAAAATTTGGATAATCAGAACTACTTTTCCCATTTTTAGACCATTATAGTTACCAAAAATTGGGAAAAATAGTAAGACATGATAAAAAATCTTGAAATTATTTTTTGGAGTCACTATTCACAGGTAAGGTATGCAAAATTGTTAGATACAATTTTCACATTCACTAAAGTGGTTTTGTAATTTATCATGTCCTAAACAAAAGAAAATTAGAAATTGTATTAAACAGTAACAAAAATTGCTTAAATTTGGTGAGGGGTCATTATTCCCCATAAGGATCATCCATGAATTTAGTTGGGATTTATTGACCTCTGGAAGTATTTCATATGATTTATGCCCTTGGTTTTAGCAATAATTCTAATAAATCAAAGGAATAACAAAAGCTCTTGAAATTTTCCAGATTATCTTATGCATGCAAGGGCTTTCAAAAGGAAAATTTTTAAAAATGTATTCGGAAGAGAAATGAGGGTAATGATTCCAAACAATTTAAGAAAAGTTGCATGCAATAATGCATGAAGTGTAGATGTGGCTAAAGTTCATGAATTTGTGTAGCCCATTCAGTGAGGTTTTAAGCCACGAAATTTCAACCATCATTCACTAGATATGTTAAGTTTCTAAGGTATTTTTCCTCATATTTATGGTTGGGTTTAAGGCCATTGATTATGCAAGACAAAAATAATGATCACAGAAAAAGAGTTGTATGCGCAACCATTTTGTAAAAATTGCCAAACATCGGATATTTAATATTTTATAGTAAGACCAGTTGGATTTGAAAGTTAACTCGTGGAACTAACCAATACAAAAAGAATATCATGATTTGGTTAAGAAATGACTGAGTTATGGCTGTTCAAAGTCGAACAAAGTAATCTGGCAGATTGCATGTTTGCTTGTGTGCATTATTAGGGTATTTCAACAAGAACATCATGCATGTCTTTGGTAAGGTCCTATTTTTAACACATGCATGGAATGAATGAGCATCCAAGATGTACTAGAAATGGTTTAAATGCTTTTGGTCATGCATGAACACAAAATAAATGGAGAAGAACATGAAATATTAGGTTTTGATGTCACATGATCATATGTGCATCTTTTTCACTCCTTGCATGGGTTTGATCCCGGATTTTCACCATCTCTAACACATGCATTGTGTTATGGTGAGAATCTACAAACCACAAGGGAAAATATAAAGATTTCTAGCCATGGAATGGCATAGAATCCGAAAAGAAGAGAAAACTAAGAAAGAAAAGAAGTAAAATCATGTAACTATGGAAGAAGATGATGTTGTTTACCTTTGTTATGATCTTGAGGGAAGTAAGAATACTTCAAGGGCTTCACAATCTCGAAATTTTGCAGAGGAATGAGAGGATTTTCGTGAGTTTAGAGAGAGGGAAGAAGAGAGTGAAGTGTGTGAAGAGTGGAGTGTAAGAGAGTGAAGAAAGAAGAGGTGGAGTGAAGGTTTTGACTTAATGATTGTGTTTTGGGAAGAGAGAGTGTATGGGGAGGGGAGATGGCCGGTTCTTACATGCATTTAGGCCTCCTCTCTCCAAAATTTTAAACTTTATAAACTTCACCTCCATCATTTATATAAAAACATTCATTTTTTTATAAAAATGCTTATTAAGCAATTTGATTTATTTAAAAATCTTGTTTTCAACAATTAAATTATGATTAATACTTAGTAATTTAATTTATATTTCATTGACTATAATTCATAATTTGATTAATAACAATTTGATATTAGGAAGTTTATAGCCAAATTTTATAAGGTTTTTAAGCTTTATAATTTATAACTTTGGATTTTTGGCTCTTTAGGGTTTTTGGAATATTGTTTGATATTCAACAACATGTTGAAGTATAATTAGAATGTTTTAATTTATTTTTAGGGTTTTATACCCTATTTCAATTATAACAAAGCTTGAAGCTTTATTCTAATTATAGTATTGGCATTTCCTATTGTAGCTAAGCAACTTACTAGAATTGTAAGTATCAAGTATATTAGTCCTAGACCTTAGTTGGATCCTAGTTTATGCAAGATTTTTGACCTAATTTATACTACTAGGTCATGGCATGTTGTGCATGAATGGTTTTTATAAAGATGCATGAGTTCGAGAATGACCTAAATTGGCAGTTGTCACACAAGCCGTCCCATCCGTTACAACTTCCACTTTATCCAATGGATTTTTCGCACCCTCAACGCACGTACTCATAATGTGATCTAATATTTCATTAAATGCGGTGCTCTTTTTAGATAATCCCAATTCCTAATCTTTACCCTTTTTTGAATATGTGGTCAAGATTAAAGATGCCCCTTTTACAAATAATTCTTTTCCTTTTTACCTAATTTTTACCTAGGTCAAAAAAACTCACCGTTTCCCGCTTCTTCAAATCACTATAAAACCCCCCTTCTTCTCCACAAAGAAACCTTTACGCTCTCAAAAAAACCCTCAATCTTTCTCTGCAAATTAACAACTTCCTCTCTGCATTCGTCAAGCTTTTTCAAACTCAACAATGGTGAAATCCGACACTTCTAAGAAACAATCGAAAGCCAATGGATCAGCGAACCCTCCTAGCTCAGATTCTCCCACGATTGCTTCGAGCAATTTCAAAGCTGTGTTCGATGACCAATCCTCTTACAATGCACCAACCAAACTGATGATCAAATTCTTGAAGAATCATCTACTTTTTGGGCCCTTTGATGCATTTACCGACATTATTCCTCTATCCACTCTCTACAAGTGTGCTTTTTCTGCATATCGCCCAGCCGATAATCTTCAAGAAGTTCATCTCAAGCTTGTTAATGATGCCCTGGTCATCTTGACCAAAGAAAAGTTCCTCTCAACAATTAATCTTCTGATTCATCCATCAGTGAAGTTCTTTAGTCCATCAATGGCGGATGTCACCACCGTATTGTACCAGATGGGATATCAGAAGAAGATCAAAGGTATTGGCAATTTCAAGAAGAACCATTTGCCTGCTGTATGGCAGTTTGTCTGTCACTTTATCATCCGCAGTCTGTCCGGTAGAACCGGAGGCACAGACAACATGGGTTTAAAACTTCTAGAACTGGTTTGTAGCATCTTCATTGGTCGAGATGTGAATTATGGTTAAATTCTGTGGGATGATTTTCTCCATTATATTCCCAAGGAGAACCCAAAGCAGAACCCATCTGAGCTTACTTTTGCTAGAATCTGGTCTTTGTGCATATCAGACTTGCATACGGATGCCAAGATTAACATGGGTGATGACATCAATTTCTTCGTCACCAAAGACTTGAAAAGGTATAACCCTTCCTTACATCAAACTATTTTTGGTCCCATCCTTAGACTCCCAACCCACATTCTCACTTCACTTGGTCTAGAGACTGCTTATGTCTCAGATCATATAAAGGCTACGGAAGGTATTGGCCCATACCTTCCTACCCCGCCTCTTCCATCCACAGCCTTAAACCCTGAAGGTACTGCAGTCCCTTCATCAACCACCCTTTCTAACATCTCTTAGAGACGTAAACATAAGGTTTCATCTCTTCATGGTCCTCGCACTGCAAAGAAATCTAGCACTCCCAAAAAGGATGCTCCCAAACCATCCAAACCACCAAAGAAGAGAAAATCACCACCAGTTCTCATAACAACATAACCGAGTCACCATGACTCCGGTAGTGATTCTGTTGAAGATTACCAACCCATCTCAGTCCTTAAGAAAAGGAAAACTGATTCCTCTAGCCAAATGCATGACCGGACCAATACCTCAGCCTCTCAACAGGCTCCGGTAGTCCTTGGGGTGCCTGCACGCCCACTTGATGACACCATCTTTTTCCTCTCAGACTCAAAAAGTGAGTCTGAATCACAACAAAGAGAAGACTCCCCCCCCCCCACCCCCCCCACCCCAGTAGATTCCCAAAGGGATAATACTGGAGATCGCCCTAAAGTCTCCAGGGCTTCACGACTGCACATTTTTTCATCCGAGGAGTTGATCTCCATCCTTTTGAACGTATCCCATACACTTCAAACACAGTCCCATCCGCAAGGCACTTCTTCTGCTTTTTCCAGAACTAAGCCGAGGCCAAACTTGTCCACGGGTCAAGGAGACCAAGGAAGCTCAGGAAATCCTATTCTACTTACATCACATTCAGGTGGTTTAGGCACGGTGAGCACAAAGGTGTAAGGATCCATGAACCCAAGGGACACCTTGGTGCGTTTTTCAAGAATTGACGGAGATGACTCTAATGATTCTTCGAGCCGATATCAACCCTCTAACGAGGCCAAAACCAAGAAATATGCCGCTTTTCGTAGGGCATTTCAACCTTGCAAGGATCAGCAGATCAAGCAGCAACAGCTCAAAGATTAAGAAATTCAAGTTATGGCTAAGTATTGGGCAGATGCAATCAACAATGCCAATACCGTAGCCACTATCCTTAAGGTTCAAGATTGGATGTCTGCAATGGCAGCCAAAATTCAACAAGCTCAACAAACTACTGCTGATTAGCATGTTCATCAAGATCCCCCCTCTAAAACTGCTACAGGTTCTCAGGATGAAGAACCCGAAATCGAAGTGAGCTCTGCTCCAATTTTTGGCTTTGATGATGATGAACCATAAGAGGTAAACAAACCCTCTCCCTCAGATGATGACATGATGATTTTTGATGAAGAAAAAGAATCTAGTGGATCTCATCACTCCACAACTAAGCCAAAAACAAAGAAGAAGAAGAAGAAGAAGAAGAAGAAGAAGAAGAAGAAGAATAAGAAGAAGAAGAAGAAGAAGAAGAAGAAGAAGAAGAAAAAGCCCGCAGTCACAAGAAAAGAATTCATAAGTCTTCAAGCTAAAGTCGATCAAATTTTAGCTGCAGTCAAACCAAATCAACCGCAACCAAAAGACAACCCAGGACCGTAGTCCTTGATGGAAAGACTTGAAAGATTAGAAGCAAGGGAGAGATTGGCTGCGGAGCGCATCTCTCTAAAGGTTGAAATGGGGATCAGATACTTGACAACAATCGTCAAGCTGATCATAAGGCATTCATGGCTACTGCAGAACACCTCATCTTTGAGGTTACTACAATCAAAACAGACCTCCAAGCCACGGTTGCAAATCAAGCTTCACAGTCTGAGAAGCTGATTGTTGAAACTCATACTGCTTATGAGTCAGCAATCTTCGTTCTCCAAACCACCATCAACAGACTGCAACGTTCTCTCTCCAACAACTTCCATGGTCCAGCGATTCTTTAGCTCACAAAAGAGATTCACAAACTACTTTTCAATTCTTCCATCCCCAAACACCTTCAACTAGAAGAAGAGCTCAAAGCTTAATTTAAAACTATATTTGACAAGGTTGATGGCCTTCGTCAATGGCTTAAGGAGGCTCTGGGTCTGGACCCCTCAAGAGGGGGAAGTGAAGAAGTACACGAAGTCCATCACTCCGAACAATCTCAACAACATCATCAAACTCCTCCAATCTCCACTGGAAAAATTCCCACACCGTAACATCAAACACAACTCTCACCGCATCCATCTCATCACAGCTCCCCTCTCCATATCACTCCTGAAAAGCCAGAAACTCCCCCGCACTTCAAAATTTTTGAGGAGTATATGTCGTCTCCGAGCTCAAACGATTCTCCTGCCTCTGCTAAGACAAAAACGAGACTGGAGGGCAGCCAAGCTAGCCGAAGAAGTATGGAGACTCTGCGGTTTCGACACGGTTATGGATGAATCCTTGATAAATTCCTGTATCAATCCTCACCGAAGACTTCTTGATGATGACTATGTCCCTCATCTTACCTATGTGGAACCCCCTCCAAACGGATACTGGGATGTCCCAATCTCACTGAATGCCAGATACTTCACTGTATTTGAGCAATTCAACTGCAGCCTTCCAGACAAAAAAAGACATCCTATGGAGTTCGAGAGACTTAGCCAATTTTATGTTAAGCATGCCTCTCCAGTAGAACACATATGGTCTAACGATAGACCATCTGTAGTGAAGAGTTACAAGATTAGGAAATTTTTGAAGGCTGAGTTCATCCAGTACACCCTGACCAGAAGGGAACATGACTACATCCGCACCCAGGCTGACTTTCCTTATATGAACCCGGAAGAAGTGTTTCTCATCGCCAGAGTCTTCCTGCACAAATCTGAAAAATATCCAAGGATGAATATCGCTCTTGAAAGGGCTAGTACATATCTTAAGGAAACAGTCTATGACTTCGCTAAAATAGATGCAAACATTCATCCCATCATCTCCAAAATTGTTGAATTGCCACCGCTTGACCCCGCACCCATGCATACCAAAGGCTTTGAAGAAATATCCTTAGGCGCAACCAACTTTCCTGAGCTGGGAGTCATTTTCAAGAGGAAGACTGACAACGTCAAATATTTCATTCCTATGACTGACATGCATCGTCTCACCAGAAAACAACTTGAGATCTGCCAAAACGCAGTTGAAAAATCCAAGCATACAACCGCAAAAGTCAAGTTTGAAATACTGAGAAGAATCAACTGGTTAGAGAACGTCAGGAAATTTTGGTGGATACTGATCAAGTTCCTTAAACTTGCTAACTGATCCAAGTTAAAGAGGTCACTTAGGGGGGAAATTGTTGAATCAAAAAAGTGACCCTCTTGAACTTTGCCATCGCAGCGTCCAAGCCACCGCAGTCAAGCAACATCTTCAAATAATGATATCCGAAGTCATCACGCACCACACTCTATATCATTACTTAGTTTATTTTGTCTTTTCTATAATACACTCTACTATCAAGTATGCCTTGCATGGCTACTCTTAGAGTTGTAAACTTCTCTATAAATAGAGACCCTTGCTTCTGTATTCAGGACCTCAACTGATGTGTGAATCTCTTATCAATTTCTAATACACATCTTCTTTTTCTCATTCTCTCTTACTTAAGCTTCTTCCATAATTATCTCTCCTCGTAGAGCAAGTCACTTGTGACTTAATCACAAAGCTAGATCTCACTTACTAACTTGGTTTGAATGCATTCCATGTTATGAATCTGCTTTTGTGTATACTTGATATAAAAATTGTTGTCATTTACATTTCTTTACAATTTCGCATCTAACTCACTAACTTCTAATTCTTAATATTATTGTTGAGCTAACAGATCCTTAGATATTAACAATTCCGATATTTACTTGCTCTAATAGTTTGTTCAAGTGTGTCTCAAAGTTTCTCTTAACACTATTTCTCACCCATGTAAGAGTTTGAGGTTAATAAAGTGTGTTATGGATCAAGGGTTTATTTTTGGATCCCATTAATCCATTCAAAGTTATAAAGTCATGAACTTTATGACTTAGGATGTCAATAAGATTCAGATTTGGGTGTTATGTGTTTAGTCTCAAGTTATTAAGAGATTAACGCAAAGGTCGGCATCATGCTCGAGTAAGTTGGGTGTAACTCTCTGCTATGCAGTGTGCAACAGGTTTTGACTTGTTTCCTTTTTAGTGATTGATCAATATGTAGATCGTAAGGTTGGAGTATGCATGGCGTACTCCTAGATGTGTACTTGGGCCATTTTTGGGCCTTTAGCCATATTTCGGTGGGTTCGGCTTGGAAAAGGAAAAATGGACTTTTACCCTAGTGAGAGAGAATATGAAAGGGACCTTTGATTATAAATTATTACCTTAATTCTTAATTAGGGTTGAATTTTGATACGTTTAGTGTGAGGAGCTTTTGTAGCATCAACGTGTGTCTAAGTTTTGGCTATCATCGGATTGAGGTGAGTCTCCTCATAGTATTTAAGGGTCGAAGACACCAATATTGGCCCATTGGTGTATGTTTATAGGATTCTAGTTGTTTGTGTGACTCTTGTATGTATTGTATGTTTTTGTATGTATACCAGGTGGGGCCTGATGAATGTGGTTTGTGGGGCCCATTGCATGTTACTGACATATATGTATCGGGTGCGGCCCAATGACTAGTTGGGCCCATTGTATGTATGTATGTGGTATTTTGGGGAACTCACTAAGCTCCGTGCTTATGCTTTTATGTTTTTGGTTTCAGGTACTTTCAATTCTACAGGGAAGGTCCCAACATGACTACACAATATCCCCCTAGAGTTTTTTGTATTTACTATTTGTGAGTTATACTCTGATGTTAGTTTTTAAATTGATATTGGATGGTTTTGGAATCAGTATTTATCACTTTCTAATTTTAAAATGAAAACTTTCTATGATTTTTTGGGACGTTACATTGGAACATATGCTCTTCTTTTCCATTATCATAGAGGAAGAAAACATAAAGGATTAAAAAAAACATACCTAAGAGAAGACATAGGAATTCGGTTGAGACAAAAAAAGGGTTTTCATTTGAAATCGTGCCTCCAATTTATAGCATTCTTGAGAATCTAGAAGGCAAAAGGAAGAAGTTTTGAAAATAAAGGTAAGTGTTGCATCTTATCACTATCCTAATACGCATATTCTTGGAATTTTAAAAATTTTAAAATCTAACTTTATCTTTAAATCCATATTTTAAGGGGAAATTGTTATGGGTATAAATTCTCTATAAAATCTTATATAGGATTTGGGGTAACATGTTGATCAGGATCTTGCCCAAAATTTTGACAAAGATGCTAGAAATTATTTACCTTCATGTATGCTCTTTATCTGTGTATTTCTTTGATTGATGTCCTGAATGTGTCAACACCCGGTCAAATCAGATTTATCATAGGAAATGTGAAGAAAAGACTTGGTCATTAAGAAATTCGAGATAAGGGAAAACTGATCATCAAGAATCTCGGAAGAGAAGATAATGTCGAGATTCTAGGGATATAGCTTATAGCCATTAGGAATTCTCATATATAAATAAGCAATTATACTCACGAAAACACACGGATACACTCTTTTTTTACTTATAGATTCGGGATAAGGGAAAACTGATCATCAAGAATCTCGGAAGAGAAGATAATGTCGTGATTCTAGGGATATAGCTTATAGCCATTAGGAATTCTCATATATAAATAAGCAATTATACTCACGAAAACACACAGATACACTCTTTTTTTACTTATAGTCTACAACGAAAGTCACAACAATTTTTAATGGTTTGATTATTCAATAAAACATCAAAGGTAGCCCCGATACTTCTGGATCCCAAGGTTTTGTGTCAGAAATCGTGGTAAAGATAAATGGATTTCCTCGTAATTCTTGTGTCTTGCACCTTGGGATCTTATGTAAGGTTCTAATCACAAAACCACAACCCTTATTAATTTGGTTGCTATTTATTTAGTACATTTTTCTACCAAAACGCTTATCATAAACAATATTTAAATTAAAAGAGGTATTATTCAAAAAAAAAATTAAAAAAATATTCAAGGTTGCTTCTTGCAAGACAAGTTAGGAAACTTGTGGAACAAGTTAGGGTTTTAAGGAGGTGAATATGGTAGAGGCACGTCGTGCCTGGGAGGAGGCGTGTCGTGCTCAGTCGATTCTCTAAGTTTCTTTTCGACTTTATTTATAAGGTTATGGTCATTAAACCCTAGCTTATAGCACAAGTAAAACATAAAATGACCATATAAACACGAAAATAAATCTTTCTCACCCTAAAACCCTAAACAACAAACAAGATTTAACCCAATAAATTTGGATCTAGCAGTACAAATAATTATGAAATAAGGTTATGATACCACTATTAGATTTTCTATATACTAACACACAATTATGAGAAGCGAAAGCATATAACAAAATTCTATGTTTTGCATGCAACCTATGAGGATCTAAGTTTCACTTTATTATTATAACTGGTAGAATAATAAGAAAAACATATATACCTCTTTATTAGCTAGATATCTCCTTGCCTAAGATTGGTTTCTTGATAGCTTTGCTTGCATGAGAGGACCCAAAGTAGAATTCCTCTAATAGTATCACACCCAAGAACACCGAAAAAAAAAATCAAGCCAACAAAACCATAGGAGAGGATACGCTAGGAAAGAAAACTTTACAAACCCTAGAAAAGTTAGGATTTTCGTCCAATATGGTACAAAGAAAGGGAGAACAAAATTTTGGAGGAGTAAGGTGTAATGCCTGGTTCCTGGTACGCATTTAAACTATAAATTATTCATTTCTGTAGAGCAAATCGATGAGTTGGGAGCCCCAAACTCGTCAAGTAGAGACCAGAAGTGACGTAGGTTTTAAGTAACCTACTCATTGAGTTGAGAGCTCCAACTTGATGAGTAGAGCTGCTAGAATGAAAGCCTAATTTTGTGGTTTTGCACCCTATTTAAGCATCCTAATCCCTACATGCTGGCCTCACTTCCAACCTCCAAGTCTTAAACCCTAGATCTCGAAACCCTAATGCATTGTGTGAGCTTGTAAGTCATTTTTTAGAAAACTCTTGTGTGTGTGAAGCTTGTGGATGAAAGAGAATCTTGAAGACTCAAGAAGGAGATATTGGATCCAACAACTTCATTTCATTCTCAGCATTTTCTGGTAAGCACGTCTCAAACTTGCTTAATGATTTCTTTGATCTCTTCTCTATCACTTTTATTGGGTTTTTGGTCCAAGAAGCTTGATCTTTCGTATATGGACATCCCAAGTGAGTAAACCATCAAATCTGGAATCATGGAGGGCTTTCATGGCATAAAGGTGCAAACTTTATGGCCATTGAAGCCCCGTGCAAGCTATAGGATGTCATTTTGGCCTTTTAAGCTCCAAAACGCCATGCATGGAGAGAAAGGTGGAAGCTTTACGTGTTCATGTAGTGCCTAGGGTCTAGATTTTAGTTTATATGCCTTGGTTTAGAGTATTGATGGCTTTAGGATCAAGATCTAGCTCCTAAAGAGTTAGGGTTTGAGCTAAAATCGTTAAATGAGTGTATTAACGAATAAAGTTGGAAACTTTACCCTTAAAAGGACATTTTCAATGTATATGGGAAGTATGATGCTTAGATATGAAGAATAAGAGCTTAATCCATTAATATGGCTTAACAAACTAAAGAACTCATCGAATCCATAGAGGAACTCAAGAAGTTGGGTCGAAAATGCCCCGATCCCGTAGAAGGAAAAACCTGACGAGTTCAGGACGGACTCGACGAGAGGAACTAGAGAGTCCTGATTCCAATGACAAGGAAAACTTGATGGGTTCGTGAGGAGCATGACGAGTTGGATTGCAATTTTAGGGTTTCTAAGTTATGGAACTCGACGAGTTAATGGATCAACTCAGCAAGTTGAGTCAACCCAGAATGTTGACTTTGACCAGGGGTAAAATGGTCATTTTACCCTAAGAAGGATTATTGGATTTTGACTAAGTGTTATTGTGATAATGATAGTCGGGAAGTCATTGGAGTAGCAGTTAGAGATTATTCACCGCGAGATTTCACAGTCAGCTTTGAGAGGTGAGTTTTCTTCCAGTAGGAACGGGTCGAAGGCACCAATGTCGTCCTGTTTATGTATGTTAGCATATACCAGACTAAGGTCTGATGTTGGGTTGTGCCCGATGTAGGTTTATATGTTTCTGGACTTCGGTCCGATGCCGGGGCAAGCTCGAGGAATGTTTGTATGCTTGATGTCTTTGTGATTCTTGCATGTGTCTGTTTGAATGTTTTTGGACTTCAGTCCAATGTCGGGGAAAGCCCGAGGAATGTTTATATGTTTATGTTATGTGTTTTCGTTGATATACATATGTATACCGAGCTTTGCTCAATGCCAAGCGGGGCCTAATGCCGGATTTCAGTCTCATGCCGAGCTGGGCTTGATGTCGGACTTCGGTTTGATGTCGGGCAGGTCCCGATGTAGTGGGCTAGGCCTAAGTTATGTGTTTATGTGATTATGTGTATGGTATGTGGTAGTTTGGGGAGACCCACTAATCTTCATGCTTACAGTTTTCAGTTTTGGTTTCAGGTACTTCCGCTAGTAAGGGGAAGACCTCGGGATGATTGCATTGCACACACCATAACGTTTAGCCTGGGATAATTTACTCTAATATTTGGACATATGATTTTGATACAGTGTTTTGATATGATGTTTTGAGATATTATCACTTATGTTTTATGAGATTTTTGGGGTTACTATGGTTTTATTAATAAATTAAAATGAAATTTTTGGACCGTAGTTTTGGGATGTTTCATGAGGAGCATCTAGGGTTTGTTCCCTAGCTCCCTATTTATAGGCTTCCATTGTCTAGTCCCAAAGCAACTCCAAAATACTGGATAATCCTTATCAAATTTGTCCACCTTTATCCCTGAAGGATTATAGAATGTTCCAATTAGTTAACTTTTAGTTAACATACAACCTCTCTAATTAATTAATTCTCATTTAATTCTAAGATAGCTTCTAATTAATTTATCAAAACATGACAAATTAATAAACTAACTTCTCCTAAATTCCTTTTGTATTTTAATTGCTCAAATGGGTAATAAGGGACACCCAAAAGGCCTTGCTATTATTAAAAATATTACAAATAGTTAATGACATTCAACACTATTCCAACTCTAACTTCAAAACAGATTAAGATAATTATGAATTATAATCAAGTTATGACTTCATTATGAATGAAGAAGGAATTTGGTTGGAACGAGCTTCAAGAAAAACGTAGTTTCACAATCTAGTACATAATAAGAATACATGGTTGCTTCAGAAACTGCAACTAAATAAGATTGGATGAAAAGTTCATTGAAAAGCTACGATCAATCCCGCTATTTAAGCGCCCTTAGAAATCTTTTGTGACAATGAGAGTTCACTTGCTCAAGCTAAGGACTCTAAGTCACATCAGAACACCAATCATATTCTCCAGAGATTTAACTATATTTAGAATAAAGTCAAATTAGTAGAATGTATTTGTAGAATTCACACATATGAGAATTAAGTTGGATCCATTCACGAAGCCCTTCCATGAGCTATGCACGAAGGTCGCACTTGAGCAATAAGACTTCATTATTATATTAATTTGATTTGATTTGAAGTTAGTATTTGGATATTAGAACATTATAGCAACAACTATTGTATTATTTTGATACATTAAGATATAAACCTTTCATTAATATTTGTTATGTCTTATATTAGCATGTTTAATCCATAAATAATATAACTATTTAAAGAAGGTCCATAGTCAGTCATAATTATGGGAACAACTATGATGAAAGACTAATATAAATTGGATTGGTTGACTTTCATAAGATGAAATTAGGAAAATTGTTAATGCCAAGTTCATAGGTACTTGTTAGAGAACAAATATTGGACATTGCCCATTTCAAGATCACTTCATGGATTGCTATCATGAGTGACACTTTATAAAGGTAATATCTTTGTATTCTTAGACATAAGATACATATTTTGGACTTGAGTGTGGGGAATGCTATACTTTGATATGGTTAAATCATGTTCTTTGAGTAGGAAGTTTTGAAGTCCATTATTAGCTATAGTATGAAGTATGCAAAAGGCGCATGTATTCAAGAGGAGATTTGTTCCTCATATGTATTGGGAGTTATACATATAAGGTGTCTTACTAAATGTTTAACTAAATGGGATTGATTGCGACCCCCATCTCATGTTCAACATGATGTTTCGAAAAAAGGGATAACTGATAACTTACCTTATACATCAATTGGAGGTTTGATCTTCTTGGGAATTGCATGTTGTTAAATGACACTTCGTCATGTGTTATTGAGGGAAGTGAAATGTTGCTAGTTGATCACCAGTATATATATATATATATATATATATATATATATATATATATATATATATATATATATATATATATATAATGAGTCATGTGCAAGTAGAAGATTGGAAGATCTACATGCTCAAGAATCATTTTAGAATGATATTTGCCAATTACATATGATCCTAAAGAGTCACACTAACACAAATAAATTATTTATAAGAATGATTCTTGATAAATATTTATCTCTTATAATTAATTGGAAATTATCTATTTCATGGAAACAATATTTTTCAATCTCAAGTATCAAAATATATCATAATGTATGATATATAATGTCATGTACGTCCTTTTGGACCAAAAAGGGTTTTATCTAATATATATATGTACATAAGTGTGACAACCGTCAAATTCTGGTCAATTCAAAGTCAAATAAAGTCAACAAGTCAAACCGGTCAACTCAACTAACCCTTGTGTACTAAGGCTTACGTTATGTATATACTAAACAACTCGCTATTCTGATGAGAGATCATAAATCGAAAAATACGTACATCTAGACTTCCTTAACCTAAAACCGTGGTAAGTAACAAACCAAACCGATAAAAACAATGTTGCATACTCATCAGGAGTGTGTAAGATCCTTAAACAAGGCTTAACAGGGTTTACGGACCCATCATTGCGAAGCCGGGTACTCAAAAAGGTCACAAATGAAACCTCTCCCAATCGTTTTCACCAAATCTCTCTCTAATATCTCTTTGTATGAAAAATCTCTCCAAGAATGTCAAATCTCTCCCAAATCTCTCCAAGTATGTGAAATCTCTCTCAAATATCTCTTTGTATGAGAAGTTTCTCTGAGAATGTCAAACCTCTCCAAAATCTCTCCAAGTATGTGAAATCTCTCTCTAATATCTCTTTGTATGAGAAATCTCTCCAAGAATGTCAAATCTCTCCCAAATCTCTCCAAGTATGTGAAATCTCTCTCAAATATCTCTTTGTATGAGAAATCTCTCCGAGAATGTCAAATCTCTCCCAAATCTCTCCAAGAATGAGAAATCTCTCCCAAATCTCTCCAAGTATGTGAAATCTCTCTCAAAAGTTCCCGTAACTTTTTGGAATCATTCGGGTCATTCCGACCCTTAACCGGGTCAAAAACGGCTTAAAACGGGGTAAAAACGAGAAAAACGGACTTAAGGAGCCGAAACTCCTCTTAAGGAACCGAAACCTCTCATGGAAACCAAAACCTCTCATGGAGCCGAAACCCTATGGAGCCGAAGCCCTGAGCAGCCGAAACCCCTTGTAGCCGAGACCGAAACCGACACCTGGAAGCCTCTCGGACCGAATCTAGGAAGAGGCGAAGTCTCTCGGGCCAAAACTAGGATGGGGCGAGGTCTCTCGGGCCGAACCTCACTCTCGATTCCGCCTTCTCAGCCACTCTCAGTCCCTTCTCTTCTCTCGGCTCTCGGTCCCTTCTCTTTTCCACCTCTCGGTCTCTCTTCCCGCCTCTCGGTTCCTTGCCCTCTCTCGGTTCTTCCCTTCCCTCTCTCGGTTCTTCTTCTCTCCTCTCGGTTTCTCCCTTCTAGTCTCGGTTCTTGCATCAGAATACCGAAACCTCGGCCAGACTTCCGAAAAATGACATTTTTCGCCCATTTTTGATATTTTTAACACTTTAAGCTCGTTTTTAACTATTTAATGCGGGATTTTCACCCAAAATCATATTTTAACATAATGAACCCTAAATATTCACAATTTAATCATATTTTCATGAACATCTGTATTTAAATAATAAAAGCTAGTGGGTAAAGTACAAAGAGGTGGAGTGTTGACTTTGCTTTACCTTATGACACAAGCAACCACTCCCACACCCACTCTATGACCAGCCACACCTCCACACCTTACCTAGGTCACATCAATGTCCTTTCCACTCAATTATCACTCTTTCCCACGTTTTTGAGAGCTGGACATTCATCCTCTCTCCTCACTTCTCTCATTTTCCCTCCTTTCACCAAAAAGATCAAACTCTTTTCTCTCTCACTTCCTCTCTCTAGAATTCGAGATTAAAGGGCTGATCTTGGGTTTTTCCTCCACATTTGGTAAGCATAATCCATTCTCCTTATGATTATTTCACTTCTCTACTCAAATCATGGATATCTTACACAAACTAAATCATAATTGCATTAGATCTTCGAATCTTCAAGTGATTCTTCAAGTGTTCTTGGGTTGAACACTTCTCTTCTTCAACACTTATCTACTGAAATCACTCAAGGTGAGTTCATACCCCTACATTTTCATGTTTTCTCAAGTTTTTAGGGGGGGAATACAAGTTATAACACCAAGAACATAACTAAATTTTTCTAACAACCTTCATCAGAAAAGTTCAACTCTATTCACGGACTGTTTTGGACAACTTAAACATTTTAGTTTTCAAAACTGTTTTAGGTGCAAGTAGTTCCACTTCTTAGCTTTAAAATGACTACTTGCACATCTCCACACGATGTTTATACAATTTATGGTGATTTTTACAAAACAGCCTGTCTTTTCAAACACAAATCCGGACCAGTCTGTCAATATGAGTATTTTAATACAAGTTAAAAGCTTCCAAAAATCATGATAAAAATTATGAGTAAACTAGACTCATTTTAGGAACTCTCAGAATTTATGGATCTAGTTTTCGACTTCGTATGATTTTTCTAAAACAGTGCAGAAAGATTAAGAATTAGTTAACAGCTTCTAACTATCAAAACACTTTGTAACATGTTGAGCAAAGTGTTAAATCTTTGATAACTTCATATATTACATGTATTTCTTGTTATGATATATTTATATAATAGGAAATTACTTATTGAATTTATAAGAATCCTCCATCCTAATCATTAGTACAAAACAAAGCAGGTTAATCATAGCTATATTGTACAATACATTTGACTTACATGGAAAGGGTTCTTGTACACCACAAATAAACGTACTAAACTATAATGAGTATAGTTAGGTTGCATATACATTTCAAACATTTTAATAAACTATAATAGGTATAGTTTATGATCATTTACATAACACACTCGTACAAAAAGAAAGGGTACAAATACAAAGTGTCGGGTTTATGTACAAAAAGGGGGGGGTACAAATACAAAGTACCGGATTTTTATACAAAAAGTGGTACAAATACAAAGTGTCGGGTTTATATACAAAAAGGGGTATAGATACAAAGTGCCGGTTTTTATACAAAAAGGGGTACAAATACAAAGTGTCGGGTTTATACACAAAAAGGGGTACAAATAAAAAGTGTCGGGTTTTTTATATAAAAAGGGGTACAAATACAAAGTGTCGGGTCTTTATACAAAAAGGGGGTACCGATACAAAGTACCAGGTTCACTTAAAATAGTTATTATGATATTAAAACTATATTTCATCTAGAATTGTTAGACATCAACTATAATCGTTGAGCGTATAAGTTTGAGTCATATAAGAATTTAGTCTCGATTGACTTAGAATTGGTGGGGCCCGCCTCATCTCCAGTTCCTCGTTGGTTTGTGGACCTAGGGCAGACCCACTATATTCAACGTTTTATCTAATTGAAACCTTATATAACTTATATACGTTGGACGATTATAAACGAACTCTACGGCTCATTCTAGGGTTCATTAATGCATCATATAGGAATATTTCTATTCACACTTAACTAAGAAAATATTGGATTTTATGGAAATCAAACTATATCGATTTTACAAGGAAAACGGTCTCTACTTCAAACAAAACTCTTATGAACTCACTGTTGGATTAGTGTCTAAGTCCATAACTATTTTGGTATGTACTTGACCCGATGGTGCATGGTCCTTTTGGGTTGCCTTCACCAAAGCAACTTGATTGGATAAATAAATAGAGAGAGAGAGAGGTTGTTATGATTTATTAATATGTTATGAGAATAATATATTAAAGGAGAAATCATATTTGTTTAATTAATATTGGTCAATAATTAATTAAGGATTAATTTTGTGATCAAATGTAATTAATTAAACTAGAGGGGCTGAATTGTAATTGTGTGATAGTTACAAAATATGGTCATGGTTATCCTAGATATAGGTTGGACGAATTCAAGGGATAAGATATCCTTGAAATCGTCCAAAGGATGAAGGATAAGGGATTTCTAAGACTTATCTTATGGTTACTTGGTAGGCAAGCAACTAGATAAGGATAAGGACTGAAACCCTAATCCCAACCGTATATAAAGACCCCTAAGGCCTTAGAATTCGTGTACTTGTTCCCAAGAAGTCCTAAGGACGAATTCCTACCTCTCTCCCCTCTCTTTATACCTTCTCCATTTGCTCTTGGTGTTTGTAAGCCATTAGAGGAGTGACACTTGTGACTCTAAGCATTCCAAAGTCAATTCAAGGAGGAATTAGGATTGTTATTACTCTATAACAATCAAGGTATGTTCTTAAACCCATTCATATGTTAATATCGATTTCATATACTAGAATTAGGGTTTATAGTCTTGGATTCAAAGCATGTACAATAGAGAAACCTAGATCCAAGCATTAGGGTTTGTATGAGCACATAGGATGTCTTATGACCAAAACCCATCAGTGGTATCAGAGCCTAGCTTGGTTTCAATTGTATTGATGCATTGCATATCTAAAAAATTCGATTTTTGGAGATCAAGAGGTTGGACTCGCCGAGTCCAGGGTGACTCGACGAGTCAACTCGTCAGATAGTGCTTATCTCGGGATTTCTTGTTGTTTTTGCATATGGATAGTTACCTTATCATGTTAGATCAATATAAATCCGATTTTATGATATATATGACTATATTCTTGATCTAATTAAAGATAATTATCAATTAATTAGATAATTGTTTCCTTATAAGATAATTGATTAATTATTTTGAGTAAATTGATAAATTGTTTTGCAAGAAATCATTAAACAAATCAAATATGGATAATTATGTAATTAAATGTTAGTTTAGATTATTTGTTATTTGATCCTTGTTGTTATGAAAAGTTTCATATTTTGCCCTTTAGGTTTTATAGTTTAAATTTGAACCCAAAAGTTTTGAAGTTTTGAAATTTAAATAGTTAAAACCCTAATGTTTTGAAAAAGGGTTTCAAAACTTGCCCTCAAGTTTTGGAATTTAAAAGTTGATTAAAAGTTTAATTAGGAATGTTAAATTCTAAAACCCTAGTAATGTTTTGAAAAGTTAAATTTACACCCTTATGGTTTTATTAATTAATTAAGGTGTATAATTAAAAGAGATTTAATAAATCCATAAAAAGTTTAGGTTAACCATTTAATTGAATTAAAAGTGTAATTGTTAAAGTTAACCTCATAGTATTTTAAAAGTATAAAATGCACCCTATACTATATATAACATTAAAAGTCTAACATTATATATATGTATGAGTAAAAGTCAGTCTTACCGTTAGTAGGCCTCATTCACGAAGCTGGTCTATAAGGGGTGTTTAAGGAAATTGCCTATAAAATGGCGATTGAATGGGTGTCCACTCTTACCCACCGCACTCTTGACTAGTGGAGGGTCGTTAGCCGAACGGGTAGGATAGGATGAAACCTTCCATTATAAGTATAATGAAATACAAAGTAACTAAATGTTTTTCAAATTCCCAATCTTAGTTACTTAGGCAAAAGTGAATTGATGAAATTCCATGAAATTACACTTTGTGCCCTTGCGAAGACGTTACTGGAGCGTGTGTGGTTTACCGGCACACTAAATGGTTCTAAGCAAAGGTAGAAAAGGGTGACTCAATGTTTGTCATTGTTCGGTGGAGCGCGTGTGGTTTACCGGCACATCGAATAGGTGATTGTAACATGTGAGGGCACCTAGTAGTTTGCATGGTTATTCACACCCGCTTTGTGATCCTCGGCATCCCAGTCACAAACTAGAGGGGCATATCGAGATTTAAACATGCCATTGAAAGTTCAATGAATCTCAAAGGATCTAGGAGTTTTCATAGATTTAAAACTTAAATTTCTTTTTCGTTTTTCATAGTGGAAATTAGTGAATCGTCATTCACTTACCTTCAAATATTCTGCAACTAGATTACGGCATCCCTTTTCTAGGTTGTAGCGTATTGTGTTGGGTCCTAACCTTAGTATCTCATTTGGGTGATTTAATAAGGACTCAATCAATCAACTAACTTGAATTCGTTTTCTCCCTTTTGTAGATATCAAAGTTCGACAATCATGGTCTTCCCAAATCCCGTGGAACAAGAATTCCACATGAAGATGGTATTCCACGATTCGATCGAGGAACAAGAAATCATGATTAACTTCCTCCTCCTCCTCCAATTGTTCTCCCTAACCCACAAGATCGAAGAATTGAAAGGTTCAATATCACTAAATCCCTATTGGAAATGAAACATGAAGACGGTAAGCCCGTGTGTGCCCACGTTCTAGGAATGAAATCACACATTGATAGGTTGATAATTTTGGGCGTGTCATTCCCAGATAAGTTGGCTGTGAACTAGGTTCTGCAGTCACTTCCTGAATCATATAATGAGTTCAAAAGAAAGTATTATATGATGGATCATGACGACAACCTCATTGACCTAACTTACATGCTCACTGCTGCTGAATCAGAAATGATTTGGCGAAGCAATGGAGCATATTTGTTCGGAAATTCAACCGACCATGCTTCCGAGGACGTTCTAGGAGAACCGACCTGCGTTTGCTGCCAAGAGAAAGGGCGTTGGATAGAAGTCTGCCCCAAGAGCCTGAAAATTCCAAAGATGGGAGAGTCAAACAGTATGACTGCGCTTCAGGTAAAATCCACTATCTAACTTCGTTAAGTTCCTATTCATTGATTCAAATACATGATGTGATAAGATTGCATTTGAATGTTTTGCAGGATCGGTGAAAAGAAAGGAAGCTTGATAAGAGAGCAAGATGAATCTAATCACAAGAGATGGATCTCGATCACATGGACTGGAAGATTGGATTTTGAGCTTAGATAGTTATGATAGAGTTGTTAGAAAATTTCCTTTTACATAGTTTTCAATAGATTTTGCATTGTAAGGACAAATGTTTTTCCACTGCTTTTATAAATAAAATTAATTTTGAATTATTTATTTATTTGTTTACTTCCTTGCAATGAAATCGGTATGAAAATTGATGTTTGCATATTTCTACAACAAATGGATATGATTCTTATTTATGGTGATTATGGAAATGTCGAGAATTCACCAAATAGGGAGAGTTTCTCATCACCCAAATTTCAATTGGACAGAAATTTGGAATCATGCAACTTGGTTGCATGATGAATGAGAAATTTCATATTTGGAAATTAGACTAATTCGTTGACAAAGTGTCAAGTGAAGGAATAGGAGATCGAGTACACAAAGTTGTGTGTTGATCAAGTTCACCATAAGAGTAACAAAGATATTCGTCATGATTTACTAAAGGCTTAGTAAATATGATTACACTTACAAGATTAAGTGTAATTCTGAATTGATTAAAGGGTTTAGATCAATAGTAGAACGAATAAGAAGAATCAAGTAGGCAGAAAAATAAAAGATTCTCCATTCTAAGAAGAAGGGAGAGTAGCTTTTATGCTTTATGATAGATCTTAATGATTAAGAACCATATCTCAATTGATCCTCTAAGTGAGTCTTAGTACAATTGTATGTTTAAGAAGAGGAATCAAGGATTGAAGAAATGGTTAAATCAAGAAGTCTGTCATACTTCGTTCCAATAACAAGTCTTAAAGTTAAGATTGTGACAATGAGTGAAAAGTATTAAAGGTTTATAACATTCATCAAATGTGGAAAGTTGTGATGTCTTGAATAAGACAAAGACCAACTAGGACCAATTTATGAAGTGTTTTGATAAAAACTACACTAACTCTTGAATATTTGTTTGTCAAGAAATGGTTACTGACAAAAGAAGCTTATATGTCAAGGAGTCAGTGGGAGCCTTAATGGTCTTGAAAGGTTTCAAGAACAAGTCAAACAAACCTTATTGATCATCACTAGCACACGAGTTGAGGTTTACAACCTATCGTGTTAACATTATTTTGTTTTTGTGCTGTTTCCAATTGAGTTAATTATGCATGTGAGTTCTATGAGTTCTCATTTTGAACTCATAAAAGGCAAGGCACCTTGATCAATGAAAGGTACATTGATAGGAAAAAGTGAGATGCTTAACTACTTGGAAGACGTGGTGGGCAGCTGTGCTACCATAAGGCAAGAAATCAAGATTAAGAAAGTTCAGTCCATATGAGTTTGAATTTTTCGTAAACTTTGGTTTTAACAAATTCACATGGATAGGAACACATACACCGTTTAAATCTAAGTGTCATAAGATTTCCTCCTTCATGAAAATGATTGTGAGGAAATGCTTTCACTAAGAAAGATTTTAAGAAGATAGTGATTGTAAAGTTGCATTCTCGAATTCAATTATGGTTACGGTATCCCTTTCCATAATTTGAATTGTGAGGTTTGGCAATTAGTCTTAATTGTTAAGACACACATATGAACTATCTAAGGCAAAGGTGTATAAGTTCAAGAAGCCTTGATAAAAGATTATCAAAGCACTAAGTATTAGAAACATGGACTTAAGAAATTCAATAGGTATTGTCTTTCTGAAAGTTAAGATGTTTATGAATACATGTCGAAGGTAGTGGGAGCATAAGTGTTATGTTTTATAGTAATCATCATGATAGTGGGAGCATAAAAGTTATGATTGTATGATTATTATGGAAAGTATTGCAAGTTGGCAATATTAATTATAGAAAAACAAGAGTCATTCTTTGCAAAGTTGTAAGGATGGAATAGTTGTTTTGCTATAATTAAGGGAGAGAATATTATGCTTCATTTCAAATCTAAAGGCTTAGGTTGTGGAATGTTAATAATATTTAGTCAAAGGTACATAGTGTGTTATTAAAATTTCGATTATGATTACGGCATTCCTTTTCACAATTCGAATTTTGAGAACATAGCAAATAAAACATTATGCATCATGTCCAATACGCGTCGGGTATAGGATCGATTGCAAATGCTTTAATGTTTGACCATTCTAAAATTTTCCAAATGTCTAGCGCATTTAGAGGGAAAAAGGACTAGAATCGGTTTTGACTAAAATAATTAAACAACTATCAAAGGACAATCCAAAGTTCGACGAGGATTGGTTGCTTGTAAGTAGTTGGAAGCATGGTATTGAATGGACCATATCGACATTATTATGAATAGATAAGATTCTATTAAGAAATGAGTTGTCATATGGAAAATATGGAAGCGTGTCCATATTGGGAAGTAAATATTGAAAATCTATGACTAGATTAGAAACTTTTATGCAAGAGGATGTTCAAAGAAATGTACTTTGAGTGAGAGACATCATATCTAAGGAATTGTCTTGTAACAATATCCGATAGAGGACTTTGTAATATCATTGGCAATAGTCTTTGTGACTTTGGTACAATGATATTACGAAAGAATCATTGCATAGAATGTTAGAATCTAGTATATTCTATAAGTAGCAAGAATTTGATATTCTTTCACTTATGAAAAAGGATTTGGAGTTGTGAAATGAGAATGATTGGAAATGTGTTCAATGTGATCTATTTCACAAAGTAAGAACCATAGGTAAACATTGTATGCATGCTAGGAGCATGGGACAAGTGTAATAATTCAAGTAAGAAGTTGATTACCCGAAATGACAAATAATGAGTAATCGATATGGTGATAAATAAAAGGTGTTTTATTTATGCTCAAAGGGTTGAGGCCCTATGGGATTAGTATTATTCTTGTGTTTCACTTTGCATGTTTTGACTTCCAGAATAATTGAGTTTATTAAGAATAATCGAATTATTCAAACGGGCCACAGTCGTTCATATGTTGGAAGTAGATATGAATGAAGACTGTCGTGAATTGGTGTGTGGATTGTCTAGAAGAGTATTAGACATAAGCAAATGTTTGCTGCAACGTTCATGAGTGCTTATGAATATGATTTGAGCATTGGATTAAACCCACACTCACTTGGATCACTCCATGAATTGTATTACGAGTGATTGGTGAGACGATAACATCTTATATTCTTGAAACTAAGATGTGTGAGTTGTATCTTGCGAATCGGTTGCACATTGATAATATGTAAATGCACTAGTAACTTGGTGTTATAAAACATATTGTTGTGTGTAATTCGGTGAGTGAGTGCAAGCAAGCATTGTATCAAAGTTTATCCGTTCCTTTTATTCAAAGCAGGATAAAAGCGATATCTTTGGGCCCCTCGATGGTTTCGTGATGACAAACGTAAATGCTCGGCCGGGCTAGGGCTAATTTGATCCGTTCAATTAGTCGGTTGTCATAAAATTGGAAATCGAGATATAGTACAAAGAGAATGGTTTGAAATCATATCTCATATGATATCTAGAATGGAGGAATATATGATCCCTTATCTAAGGACACGTGTATCTGATAGGATCAGAGTTGACAGCGGCTTTGGAAAGCTACGATTGCAGATCAGGATCTGAAGTCATACGCATAATAGTTATTAGACTGATCCAAGTGAGAGACTGTTGGATTAGTGTCTAAGTCCATAACTATTTTGGTATGTACTTGACCCGATGGTGCATGGTCCTTTTGGGTTGCCTTCACCAAAGCAACTTGATTGGATAAATAAATAGAGAGAGAGAGAGGTTGTTATGATTTATTAATATGTTATGAGAATAATATATTAAAGGAGAAATCATATTTGTTTGATTAATATTGGTCAATAATTAATTAAGGATTAATTTTGTGATCAAATGTAATTAATTAAACTAGAGGGGCTGAATTGTAATTATGTGATAGTTACAAAATATGGTCATGGTTATCCTAGATATAGGTTGGACGAATTCAAGGGATAAGATATCCTTGAAATCGTTCAAAGGATGAAGGATAAGGGATTTCTAAGACTTATCTTATGGTTACTTGGTAGGCAAGCAACTAGATAAGGATAAGGACTGAAACCCTAATCCCAACCCTATATAAAGACCCCTAAGGCCTTAGAATTCGTGTACTTGTTCCCAAGAAGTCCTAAGGATGAATTCCTACCTCTCTCCCCTCTCTTTATACCTTCTCCATTTGCTCTTGGTGTTTGTAAGCCATTAGAGGAGTGACACTTGTGACTCTAAGCATTCCAAAGTCAATTCAAGGAGGAATTAGGATTGTTATTACTCTATAACAATCAAGGTATGTTCTTAAACCCATTCATATGTTAATATCGATTTCATATACTAGAATTAGGGTTTATAGTCTTGGATTCAAAGCATGTACAATAGAGAAACCTAGATCCAAGCATTAGGGTTTGTATGAGCACATAGGATGTCTTATGACCAAAACCCATCACTCACCAACTTAATTGTTGACACTTTTTTAAAACTACTTGTATTCTCAGGAAATCAGTGAAACAGGAAAACTTCAGCGCTTTGAGGATGGGACGTTAAACCGTCAACAATTTATTTTTGTCATCATAATGTAATTGATTTAGAAACATGTAAACATATACTTTGGTGTTACTTTTTCAATTATATTTATGATGGTTGTATTTACTTTGAGCACTATTATACACGTTGTTGTGATATTGTACATGAAGTCCTCCACCCCCGGACGTTTCCGCCATCCTTGGTTTGGGGGTGTGACAATAAGTTTATATCTTATAAATGTTTAGAAGATTTTTTATAAACTTTTATCCCCTTTCTTTCTTAAAATCAGGAAGCTAGTGAGGGGAAAAGATATAAAGGCTTTTGATTATAATACAATGTTTGACATGCTTTAGAAGCATGCGTCTTTAACATCATTAATCATAGAAGTATGGGGTGTCTTAAAAGGTTAATACATAATAGGTAAAGGGATAAGCATAAAGGCTTTACACTTGACTTTTCCTCCTCACTTCATAAAGCCGAACACACTCTCTTTTTTTCTATCTTCTCATCCATCTTAATTGTTAAGACAAAGTAGAAACAAAATGATACTTGCATTCTTTCTTTCAAGACAATTGTTATCTTGTCTTAGAAGCTTAAGAGTTTAGGATAAACATCCAAGTTAAGTTGGTAATTGTTGGTGTCAATCTTTAGATGATCACTCTTTGAATAAATCTCTACAGATAAAACAGTTAAACTTAATTACCATTCGGTTGGGACAAACCCTGAACTTTTTACCATGATTAGTCTTCATGGTTGATGTCCAAATTCGAGAAGGGTACCCATAACCATAAGGTTTGCATCATCAAATATCTTATATGTCTTTTAATTTCATGAGTTTGAGTTGGAGATCATGGATTTACTAGAAAGAAGAATCCATTAGATAGAAGAAGTCATTCGTTCATGAAAAATCCCTAAATTGGTTTATAAATGTGGGATATATCAATTAATGTCATTTCATCAAGAAACAGAGAGTTGGTTACTAGTAGTTAACATTTACACACAATGCATAGTTTGTTGGTGTTTTCTATACTAAGATGTTATTTGGATTATGATTTTTAACATACCAAATTTAGATGATGTTTTATGAACGATTATGAAACATAGTTACCATCACGAGTCATTTTCTCTTAATAAACTTTCACATATAATATCTTGCCCATCACTTACAAATTTCATTTACTATAAAATGACATTTGAACAAAATATATAGTTTATTAGTGTTTTTATACAAAAATCTTATTTGAATGATTTCTTTTAAACATACCAAACTTGAGTATGTATTTTTAATGATTTTAAAATATAATTATCTTCCTAAATTATTCTTCTTTAGATATAACTAAAAACAGACTAAATTTAACCTTACACCATGTTCCCGAGTTACAATTAACGGGGGAAAAGGAAAGAAAAGGAAGGAATCGGAGAGAAAGAAGGAGTCTACAGTGTTCCCAAGTTTATTTTATGGAGTGATTTAGAAAGAAAGAAAAGGAAATTGGAGGTATCTTTTCTCTCCTAATCTTCCTCCAAAATTGGAGAGATTTTGAGAGAAGAGAACCATTGATAAATAGAATATCCTGGTGATAACCAAACAACCCATGAACCCTATATAATCACGTATAAAAACGACATGCAGAAAAAAAAAATCGTTGCTTCTCATCCTTTGTTTCATGCTCTTTTCACAACTCACTGCTTCATCCTCTATTCATGCTTCCATTATCAGGTTTCTTATCCTCTTTGATTTCTATTTTGTCTTTCTTATACATGATGTCATTCTATAATGAATACAAGATAGTCTATTTCATCTCTTCTTAGATTTCTTCTTAATATTTCTTATATGTTTGTAATTTGGTGTTAGTTTTGTATTTAATTGGCATTTATATATTCACATCATATTTGGTGCTAGTTGGGCACTTCAAATAATTTTGATTGCATTCTTATACATAAAGGTCGTATATAACTAATTTGGTACTGTTTCTATTTTGCATTATAAAGCTTTCAGTTTAATAATAAATTGACTAGGTCCAACCAACAGTTTTGGGTTTTCTTTGCGTCTCTGAAAATTTTAACAGTAAACTTTAATTGTTGAATTTTTTAGTTTGACTAATGACTCAAGTTCAGTTATTATTCAATGATTTAAGGCTAATTAAACTATGGTCTTATAGCATCATCCTGCAATATAATCAATAATATATTGTCCTACAAATTTGAAAATTGATTTTTTTTAATTCAATGACTATTTTACCCTGCCGTATACTTCAAAACCATGAAAAATAGAAAATACAATGTTACTATTTATAGCATCATATTTTTTCTTTAAAATATTTATTGTACTTTCATGTAATTTTGAAAATCCAAAATTTTTAATGAAATTACCATTTTATCCCTGCATTAGCTATTCATTTATTTAGAAAAAATTAAAGTACGTTGTCATTTACTGTAGGTTTTTAAACAAAGATATGCATTTGGGTTGAAGTTGATTATAATAAAAAAGTGAAATTTGTTTTTAAATGTTGATATTTTGGTTTTTAAACTAATATTATACAAAACTTTACCAAAAACTTGACCAACAATATTATATTTCTACATGTTTTAAGTAGTTCATAAATTTTTCTCCTTATTCGTATCACTAACTAGAATTAATGGTTTTCACTTTTCATGTTATTTTATAAATAACGAAATGACTATTTTAATAAAATGATGTATCACCTCCTGACTAGAAACTCTTAGACATGTTCTTATAATATGTTTGTTAAATTACATTTTTGATCCTTGGTTATACTTCACTTTAGCAATTTTGGTTTCATAAATTTCTTGAGCTTATCAATTTAATCGTTTATTATAAACATTTTTTTTCTCTTTGACCGAAATTGATAAGAAAATATACCATAGTGACCAAATGAACAAAACTTTCAAGAATCACATTTTGATAACCATAATATACCCTATACATCCAAATACAACACAAGAATCATACTTTAATAATTTCAATAAAATAGGTAACATTTTTTATGGATAGTGAGCTACAAACACCCGCTCAATTTTTGAGAGCTAGGCAAAGGCAAGTAGTTCATCTGCTTTGCTTGTTGATGGCCATTCTGACACATCGTGCCCTTGCCAACACAAACCGTTCCAAATTACCTTCTAGAAAAGTTATTTTAAAACGACGACATATACACAAACAATTGCTACACGACCTTTCAAACGGTGGTCAATGTTGTGAACTTATTCGTATGAGTGAGCAGGCTTTTAAGAAATTGTGCACTATCTTACAACAAGTTGGTGGTCTTCCAGCTACTCAACGCATGTCTGTTGAAGAACATGTTGCAAGATTTTTGCACATTGTCGGAAATGATTTTTGAAATCGATTTGTCTCTTAGTTGTATCGTCGCTCTAAATCCACTACAAGTAGGTGCTTCCATAGAGTTCTTCGGGTAATTATATCACTAGAAAGTCATTATATTCAACAACCAATAG
Organism: Lactuca saligna; assembly: GCF_052625555.1. Taxonomy (NCBI): domain Eukaryota; kingdom Viridiplantae; phylum Streptophyta; class Magnoliopsida; order Asterales; family Asteraceae; genus Lactuca; species Lactuca saligna. The sequence continues at coordinate 174,809,892 of NC_136419.1, forward strand.
GTGATGTTGTACAAAAAGAAATTCAAGAAAAAAAAACGATTTTATCCTTACTTCAAGAATTGTATATGTGCAATTGACGGGACACGTGTTCGTGTCAAAGTACCTAACAAAGATGCCCCTAGATATTGTGGTCGCAAGGGATACCATAAGATAAATGTTTTAGCTGCTTGTACATTTGATTTAAAGTTTACGTACATTTTAAGTGGTTAGGAGGGTACAACATCAGACTCAAGGATACTAAAGAATGTACTCAATAAAGAAGATAAACTAGTAATTCCAAAGGGTAAATTTTTAATACCAAAATTACTCTTATGTGTAATCTAATTTTTAATACATAACAAATTACAACTTATTTGTAGGTCGATATTGTTTGTTAGATGCTGGTTTTCCTCATACAACTACACAAATGGCACCATATCACGGTGTCAGATATCATTTGAAAGAGTATTCTGCTCGGGCCCTTAAGAATGCAAAAGAGTTGTTTAATCTCCGTGATGCTTCATTACGTAACGCTATAGAACAGACATTTGGTGTTCTAAAGAGAAGGTTTCCTATCATTAGAAGTACACAAGAACCTTTTTATTCTTGTGAAACACAATCAAACATTTTCTTGGCATGTTGTATTTTACATAACTTTTTGTTAGAAGAAGATCGAGACAAAATCTTAAAGATGAGGTCCTATAGGAGATGTTAAATGAACGAAGGTAGGAAATGCGCCATAATATAAGAGAGACAAGTGAGGGTAATGCTGCAGCAGAGCAAATAAGGAACTTAATTGCAAATAAAATGTGGACTGATTACTTGCCAAATCGAAACCATGAGATAAATATATTAATGTAGCTACTAGTTTTTATTATAGCATTTCAATTTGATTTTGTATGGATCTTTTGTGTTTGACTTGATCTTGTATGAATGATTAGTTTTTGACTTTATTTGTGTTAGTTATCTTTGGACATGTTATTTACTCATTATTTGTACATCCTCTAAGTATGTATTTTTATGTTATCAATGCATGCTTTGTTTATTTATGATGTTATGCATGTCAAAATGATGAAGGAAGAACAAGTTACTATGAAAGAACAAATAAATAGACAGATTGGATGGATTATTGTTTTATTCAATCTATGATGACACAAGATGAGAAAGGATCAAGGATTAGTGGGAGTTTCATCCCACAAGCGTACAATAACATGGTGGAGGAGCTTAATCAAAAGTTTGGGAAGAGTTTAACAAAAAATCATTTAAAAAATCGTTTGAAAACTTTAAAATCAAGTTTCTCGCAATGGTATGACATTTTCCACGAAACTTCATTGAGTGGGTTCGGTTGGAATTATGAAACACAACTAATTGAAGCGGACGAGGAAGTGTGGGCCAACCTAATTAATGTAAGTTTCTTTTATTACATGTGACTTAGTTTGTATACATTTATGTTATTTTTCTTAACAATAATTGTATTTGGGATTGTGTGTTACAGTCAAAGCCAGGGGCAATTTCATTGTAGTCCAAAAAAATACCAAACTACAATGAAATGATAGCTTTGTTTGCAAAAGATAGGGCTTCAGGGGTGCATACTGAAACCATGAAAGAGAAGAATGCTCGATTGAACAGGACTGGAGATATCAAAGTAGAAACAATTAAAAAAGTGGATCAATTACTAGCAAACAATGACATTACACTTGAGAAACAACAAAAAAATAATGATGATGATGATGATGATGATGATGATCTTGATGATATTTAAGTGTTATTTCCTACATGCTTTTCACCGGGGCAAAATTCAAGTTCTAAGAAGTACAGAAGTACAAAAGTAAAAAAAAAATGAAACATGAAATTGAAGATGAAGATGAACTTGAAGCTGAACCTGAATCGTTTGAAAAGTTTATTATGAGTACAGTTAAAGATGTGGCATCTGCTATGAGGGAGGGTAACAAAATCTTCGAAAACTCTCATCATCGGGTTTATACGGGTGATAAAATTTATAAAGAGTTAGAGTCAATGAATTTGGAACCCAATGAATTAGCAGAAGCTCTCCTGTTTTTGTCGTGAAATTAATCTGATGTGGGGACATTATTTAGAGTTCCATTTAAAATACGAAAAAGTTTGCTGAAAAAAATGATAGGGGCAAGTAAATGACTTACTTAGGATGATAGTTTTTTGAATTTTTTTTATCAATTTGACTTCATATTTTTTGGTTTTTGGTTTGAGTTCATACATTGGAATTTGTTTGATTCACTTTAAATTGGTTTCTTATGAATTTGTTTGATTATTCATACATTTATCTTATTTTTGGTTTGGGTTTATTGACTTCTGTTTCACTTTATATTAGTTTTGTTTGAAAAAAAGTTATACAAATAAAGAACATACTAGAATTGTGATTAATAATGAATTATACATTAGTGATTTTTGTATAAATAATCATGTGAAAAAAATAATTAAAGAAGTTGAGATGTAGGCAATAGTTGGCAAAAAAAATAATAGTTTAAGCATAATTTTGTTTTCAAGAGAATCACGTGGTCTATATTTGAAATTATGGAAAAAAAATGTGACAATGGTATAGTTGTTCACTTTTAATTTTTATTTATTTTCCTTTTAACTCGGAAACAAAAAAAAAATCATTTTCTTTCTCTTAAATTGAGAAATAGAAAAATACATTTTACTTTAGGGAATATGACTTATCAAGGTAATTAACTTTTCGGTATGTTCACATCTGGGTAACTATCTTTTTTTTGTACATATGTAGGTAACAAACTTTTTGGAAGTGTTCACATATGACAATTATGACCTGCTATAACAGGTTAAATCCTAGATGTGAACGCTTTCAACAAGTTTGTTACCTAGATGTGTACAAAAAAATAGTTACCCAAATATGAACAAAACGAAAAGTAAAAATTAAATTACATGAATGGTCCCTGTGGTTTGGGGAATTTGTGGTTTTGGTCGCTAACTTATTTTTTTTAACTTAAATGGCTCCTACTGTTTATTTTTGTTGCGCGTTTGGTCCCCGTCTTACCTAAAAATACTATTGTGCCCTTATGTATTTATTTTTTTAATTAGTATTCTTATCTATGTATTTATCTTTTACATATTCAAAAAAATTAATAGACCACACATATTTGTATCTCCTCCCCATCTTCTATTTCTTTTCCATCTTTAGTAACATCGACATCTTCACCGTCCTTTTTTTTTTGGTACTCCAACTCTGGCGAACCAACACCATAACCTACTGTCTTTTCATCTTTAGTGGGTTGTGGTGCTGATTCGACGGAGTTGAAGGACCGAAAAAAGAAATGATGATGAAGACGTCGATATCACTAAAGATGAAAAATAAATAGAAGTTGAGAATGATGAAAGATGGGATGATGATGAGATACAGATATGTGAGTTCTACTAATTTTTCTTAAACATATAAAGCATAAGTACATAAACAAGAAAATTAATTAAAAAAAATTACCAAGGGCACAATAGTCTTTTTAGGTAAGACAGAGACCAAGTTCGTAACAAAATTAAATAGTAGGGACCATTCGAGTTAAAAAATTAAACTAATTAAAAAATAAATAGTAGGGATCATCCGAGGAGATACAAATATGTGTGGTTTATTAATTTTTTTTAAATATGTAAAAAAATAAATACATAGATAAGAAAATTAATTAAAAAAATAAATTAATAAGGGCACAAAAGTATTTTTAGGTAAGACGGGGACCAAACACACAACAAAAATAAATAGTAGGGACCATTTAAGTTAAAAAAAATAAGTTAGCGATCAAAACCACAAATTCCCCCAAACCACAGGGACCACTCATGTAATTTAATTTTTATTTTTCGTTTGTTTATATTTGGGTAACTATTTTTTTTACACATCTAGGTAACAAACCTGTTGAAAGCGTTCACATCTAGGATTTAACCTGCTATAGCAGGTCATAATGGTCATATGTGAACACTTCCAAAAAATTTGTTACCTACATATGTAAAAAAAAAATAATTACCCAGATGTGAACATATCGAAAAATTAATTACCTTGATAAGTCATATTCCCTTTTACTTTACTTTTCTTTCCATCCTTTTTATCTCCACATTTCTTCTTTTCCTTTTTTCTTTCCTTTAAATGAAACTCATAACAAGGTGTTAGTCTTAAAAAATAAATAAATAAATAAATAAATGGAATTACCTTTGACTTCCACCGCATCATTGTTGACATGACTACTTACCTGGTTTTCGTGGGTACCTGCCGACCTGCGTATCATCGGGGTTACAGCCTTACAGGTTAGGCTTTCAGTCGATTCCCTTCTAAATATGGGCAAATCGGATAGCAAAACCTCAACAACCACTCAATCTGAAGAGGTAGAAGAACGAAAACCGAATCCGTCCCTGATTTTGCTCAGCAGAGACGATGATGCTTATGAGGACCTAAGCCTGAAACCGGTGGAAAAATTAGCTGTAGGAGAATGTAGTAATGTTAATAGCAATGACAATACTTCATTTTCATCCTATTCCGAAGTTATCATCACAGATGTTAGGGAGATAATTAAGAATACGAAGGAGATGACGGGAGCACAAAGCAATGTAAGCACTTTAGATCCAATTGAAAACTCCTCATTTTGTTTTTGTTGTTGTTGTACTACTTATTGAATTCTATAGCTTCGAGTAATTGGAAAAAGTGTCTACAAGTTCGCTCATATTGTGCGCAAATTTGATGGTTGGAGCTTATCTGCTTTTATTTTGTTTCCTTTCGGGGGGATGCTGAATAGAAACTGAAGCTCTTTTAATTCAGTGTTTCAAATATGATTTCTATGACTTCGAACCCCAAACACTACTTCAAAGATTCATAAGAAGTATTTGGTAATCATTTTTTTTTTTTTTTTTTTTGGGTAATTACAAGTTCTGGAGCTAGTATTTGGGGGTTTTTGGATTTGCTTCTCTAAAGTGATTATTCTGATTTCAAGAATTAAATCAGATAATCATTTGATAAAAGTTGGGAGTAATAAGATAATTTACATTTATCCATGATTACCCTACTTTCATTTCTTCCTAAATCCTAATACAACATTACACTTTAAAGAAAAATTGAAACCCATTTATAGCAATTTCATTGAAATTCAAATCAGTTATCAATGCTATAATTGGGTAGATTTTTCAAGGTATAATGTCTTAATATGATTTTTTTTTGAAACACAGTGCCATAATTATGTAGATTTTTCAAAGTACAATGCATTGATAAGAAAAATTGAAAGTACAATGCTATAACTAAAAGAAAAAAAAAACTAGGATGCTATGATACACAAATAAATGGAAGTGCATTGCTATTTCATTTAGCCCTGTATTTTAGTTACTAAATTGGCTGAAAGGTATATTGATGTGACTCATTTGGAAACCATTATTTGATTGCATTAGGTTGAAGACACAGAGAAGAAAGAGGAGAATGTTGAATTAATAGAGAAATCTGATAATGTTGTACTAAGGAAGCTTCTTGTAAGTTGAATAAATCCATTTGAATAGCAACATACTTGCATTGGCTTCTTTATTATATCATCCTACTTTCATTTCTTTCTATTGTAACATTATACTTTAAAGAATGTACCTAATTATAGCAATGTCATCCAAATTTTAACAATTTTCACTGTTAAAATTTGGTAGATATTTCAAAAGTATAATGCCCTAAAAAGAAACAAATTGAAAGTACAATGCTATATTTGTGTACGTCTTACAAAGTATAATGTCTTGAGAAGAAAAAACTTGTAAGCTGAATGCTAGAAAGAAATAAAAGCAGGATCATATAATACACAAATAAAACAAAGTAACTTGATATTTCATGCATTTAGCCCTTAAAATATCAATTCATAGCAATCCAAATGTTAGATTGTTATATCAAGGGTCAAGTACAATAAATAGCAACATACTTCCATTGATTTGTTTTGTGTAGCATCCTACAAAGAACAAATTAGGTAGATTCTTCAAAATACAATGTTTTTTTAAGAAAAAAAAACTTATATGTAAAATACTATGATAAAAAAAAAAATATTAGGATACTACAATACACAATTAAATAAAAGTACATTGCTATTCATGAAATTTAGCCTTTAAAGTATCAACTCATCTTACTAGTTTTATGAAGGGTCAAATCCAAGTAATAGAAAAGTACTTTTATTGACTTGTTTATTACAACATCCTACTTATATTTCTTCCTATTACAACATTATAGATTATACTTTGAAAAATCAACCCAATTATAGCAATGTCATCCAAATACAAATCAATTTTCACTGCTATAATTGTGCTGATTTTACAATGTACAATGTCTTAATATAAGAAACAACTTCAAACTATACTATCTTAATTAGGTAGATTTATCAAATACTTCCAACTACAAATACAATAGAAAGAAGGGTTAATCCCAAAAAAGACCTTATATTTTGTGTTTTTTCCGGATTAAACCTCAAATTTATCTCTTGCCTGAAAAACAATTTTTTTGCCAAAAAAAAATTGTAAAATGTGAGGGTTTTTTCAAGAAAAACTAAGAAAGTTGTGGGTTTTTTTCGGAAAAAATACAAAGTTGAGCACTTTTTCGGAAAAAATACGAGGTCTTTTTCAGACAAAAAATAAATTTCAGTTTTAATCCGGAAAAAACACAAAATATCCCTAAAAAGAAATAAAAGTAGGAAGCTATAATGCACAAATTAATGGAACTACCTTGCCTTTTCTTGCATTTAGCCCTTATAATATGAATTCATTGCAAACCTAATGTTGATGTAATTGTATATGATGAATTTTATTAATGAGTTAATTAATTATGTCTAGAGGGGACCTAGGTATTTTGATCCTCCAGATAATAATTTGAGAAATTGTTATAATTGTGGAGAAACTGGTCATACACTTGTCAATTGTTTAGCAGCTAAACGCAAGAAGCCTTGTTTTGTATGTGGAAGTTTGGAGCACAATGCAAAACAATGCAAACAGGTTTGGATCTTTAATTTTTCTTTAACATTTTTGATAAAAAAAAATCTTTAATATGTCTTTTAACTTTTTTTTTTTATCACTATGTTTTCAGCCCTTCATGTTTAAGGTTCTTTGAGCCCTTAAAAAAAATTGTATAAGGATGTTATACTTCCATAAATGTAGAGAATTATAGGAGTGACAATTGTGTTGTATTTCACTAACATTGCTATAATTGGGTAGATTTTTCAAAGGGCAATTTTGTAATTTGATAAGTTGGAAGTAGGATATGCTATAATAGTAACAAAAAGTTACACCTTTGACCTTCTAATCTACTTTAAACAAAAAAATAAAAAACCTTATCATGTTTGTTTTTTAAATAAATGAAGCAAAACAATAAATCTTATTACAATATGCAACTGCAAAACTTTCACATGTTTGTATATATGTTACATTAATGTTTATTCACAGTTGTTATCAATCATGAATATTTAAAATAAAAAGTTTTTGATATTACAATTAGCAACAATAACTATCCAAAGCATGTTAGATGAACATTATCCATTCAATCCAGTTCTAGACCAAATATATTTTTAACTTTTTATGTCATTGTAACAAAATTTTAATTTTTTGACAGGGAAAAGATTGTTATATATGCAAAAAATCTGGTCATCGTGCAAGAAATTGCCCAGAAAAAACTACAAAAAGCTTTCAAAAAGCTAAATTTTGTTTAAAATGTGGTGATTCTGGACATGAAATATTCACATGCAAGAATGTCTACTCCCCTGATGACCTCAAGGTCAAAATCTCTTTTTACATGAAATAAAAACATACTTACTCCTTTTACCAATAATAGCCCTAAAACAATTTACTTACATTGTTTTTTTTACTGATAATAGCAACAGACTAACATTTCTTTACACATAAAAACAACATTGCTATTGTGGGTAAAAAAAAGGTAGAAGTATGTTGCTATTATGGGTAAAGAATTGTAAATAAAATCCGTTCATATATTTTTTTAGTTATTTTAAAGAAACTGACTCATGACATATTGACTTATTGACATATTGACATGTGTGTTTGCATTTTTCAGGAAGTGAAATGTTACATTTGCAAAAGTTTTGGGCATCTTTGTTGTGTTGACTATGGAAAAGGTGCAAGTGAGGTTTCTTGTTACAGATGTGGTCAATTGGGCCATTCAGGTTTGGTATGTTATGTCCTCTACTTTTATAAATATTTTAGTTCAATTAATTTTGTATATTTTGTAAAAAGCTAGGGTTAGATTCATATTTATATGAACAATGTTTCACCATTTTCCCAATTTATGCAATAAAGTGGTTTTTAGATGAAATTGTATCCTAACATATTTCGTATAATAAACCACTTTGTTGGTTAAATTCACATTTTTATTTTATTTTTTAATGGAGGCATTGTATACAAAAAATTAAATTTTGAAGGAATGAGACAATAATGCGCCTTTTAGTGGCAGATTAAACCATAATAAGTTTCTCGTTTTTCCCAATTGTTTGTATAAATGATTTATTAAAAATATATTTGAAAAAATGACCACCCACGTGGGGAAATGGAAGGAAAATATAAACCAGGGCAAATTTGTAAAATATTAGGACTTAATGGGAAAGCCTCATTTACCTGACCTTCTCTATTAAGTCGTTCTTTATGCTTTAAATTAAAAAAGTAACACTCATACATAGCTTATTGGATTAAGTCTGTGAAAAAAAGACGTAAATGCCCTCCTCATTCTCTGATATTTTTTTACAGGAATGTGTAAATTCTCATGCACATGCAGAAACAAGCAACACAATGTCACCTAGTTCTTGTTACAAATGCGGAGTGGAAGGCCATAAGGCACGTAAATGTCCAACTTCAACTAAGGTAATAATAATACACTCATTTTTTAAACACTAACTTGTAGTCATTAATGCTTAAAAAGATGTAAATGCCCTCCTAACCCTCATCATCGAAAATAGCCCTAGAAAGCTTGTCCAGTCGGTTTACTTTTGTGAATGGGACAAAAATATCATTTTTTTTTTGTCCCACCTAAAAAGTTGGGAAAGACTCGTTTTTAATCTCTTGTTTGTGCAAAAGACGTAAATGCCCTTCTTACTCTAATCATTGAAAATTGGAAGAAAGCTTGACTGGTCCCATCAAGCCTTGTCAATGGGACAAAAATCGCAACCTTTCGTTCCATTGTGGAAAAGACGTAAATGCCCTTTGCACCCTCGTGTCATATTTTATGTCATCCAAACAAATTTTAAACCCTAAATTTTTCTTTTTTATATTAGAAGCGAAAGAGGAAAGCCAAATTTTCACACAAATTACAAGATAACCATGACCAAATAGGGGTTAGGTCCGCACCTCCTACTATAACCGAAGGGCGAAATAGGAATATAACACAAAACGGACACTCAAGTTCATATCAACCAAAGCATAGGGGTGGGTGGATGAATGAAGATCATGATGGGCATTACCATGTTAAAGAATGGGGATCTCCTTCAACACCACAAACTTATCAATCTAACAATAGTTTCCATGGAAATCATGATGCAAATAGTAATGGTTTTAGTTTTCCATATGAAACTTCGAGTGCTTCTAATGGGTATCAATATGGTTTTTCAAGATCAAGATTTGGTGACTCGGGTAATTATGGAATTGGAAGGAGAGATTACAATTTGGATAATTAGAGCTACAAAATAGATTTTAGTGATTTGAAAGTGCTAAAATGTTTTCTTCTTTTTATTCTTCGTTTTAACTTTTCCAATTAGGTAATGTGTAATCCATAGTTTTTACTTTTTATTAGTGTTTTGTCATCATGTCATATACAAATATTGTATCATGTTGTTTTGTTGATACGATAAAGAATGTATTCAACATTTTAAATTTTATAGCATGATTTTTAAGATGTTTCATGGAAATTGCAACTTGTTATACTATCCCTATATGCAATAGCATGTTATTTGGTTTGATGTGTTTTAGACTCGCTTGTGAGAGGATATACACATTTTTATGCGTGTGAGAATATTTTTGGCTCACTTGTTACTAGTATAGACATCCTTAGGTGGCTGAAAGTGATATTTTAATGAACAAAGGGTTAAATGTGTATTTATGGAATAATGTTATACTTTTTTTTCTTGGTTTTTGTAATAAAATGGGTTTTTTAGACAAAATATGCAGCCATATTTCATTTTATGATTAAAAGATGCAACATTTTAATGTAACATGTGACATGAAATATTAGCGAGTGATTGGTTAAAAAGTAAAACATTGTGGGTCATAGACAATATAGTTGGTTCCACCTCGATAGTGTGATTTTTTATTGTAATCATTGTGGGCATTTGGTCCTCATGCTAGCCTCTTAACACATAACACATAAGATATACATGATTCATATATCACATGATGTTTTTAGGGGATAGGCTTAAAGAATAACTAAATAAAAAAAAATGTGTAATGTGTGGTCATTTAAGTCATGTGGGCGGGTCGGGGTCGGGGTGGAGATGTAGGGGTGAGGTGAGGGTGGGTGGGTAGCATGTTGGGGTGAGGATAGATAGAGGTAGGTAAGGGTAAGGGTCGGTGGGGTGTAGGTAGGTGTTACTAGGTAGGTAAGGGCAGGGTGGAGTGGGTGTAGGGTATGAGGTGTGGCTAGGGTGGGATGGGAGCCGATGGGTGGGGTGTTGGTGAGGGTTGGGGTGTGTGTTTAAATATTGTAGAAAAGTTTTGGAAATGAAAAAAGTGTGGAAAACAATAATTATCAGTTTTCTAAGTTCTTTGTAATTTGGAAAATGGAAAATTTTTGTTTTCTAGAAAAATTTTGGAAAAGTAATCAAACCAAACACGTTTTCAAAATTTTCACTTTTCTTTGAAAACTAGTGAATTTTTCACAACCAAACACCACTAAGGTGCGTTAGTTTGTGAAAAATTTGTTTTCATTTTTCTAGAAAGTGTTTCCAAAAAATAAAATTAAGTTTTCATTTTTAGTTTTCAATGAAAATTTTAGAAAACACGTTTTGTTGAAACCTGTTGAATTTTCATTCTCCATTTTATAAATTTACAAAACCTTGAAAAACTGTAAAAATCACTTTTCTAATTTACATACAATTTAGAAAACCAGTGGAGTTCATAACACACGTACCTTGTTCGATATCAGTGTACGGCGTCACCATGTCGCAGTGTCCTTTAAGTACCTTTTAGCAGCCTTGATCTTTGTATCATCATCCACTATGCTTACTCCTTCAAATTATTGCTTCATTTCCCATAAAAAGTCATCGACCACCCTTGCTTCTCCTTTACCCACGAATGTTGATGGTTTTGGGACTTCAACTTTTTGAGCATAGATGTTGGAGCCACCTACTCCGCTAACTATCTGCATGCATATCCTCTACTCGTTGAGTCAAAATAGAGAGCTCACCTTGCACTTACTCACGTAATTTAGCCACCTCACCTAGGAACAACCCTTGTAAGTCACACATTTCTTTCCGTAAATCTCCACCAAGTTGATTGATCGCTCCATTTACATTGTCTTGCATTTCTTCATTGTCTAATGTCATCATGCCCATTTGTTGATGTTGTCACACCCCCAAACCAAGGATGGCGGAAACGTCCGGGGGTGGAGGACTTCATGTAGAGTATCACAACAAAGAGTATAATAGTGCTCAAAGTAAATACAACCAACACAAATATAATTGAAAACGTTACATCAAAGCACGTGTTTACATGATTCCCATCAATTACATTATAATACAAAATGAACTGTTTGACGATTTATCGTCCCATCCTCAAAATGTTGTTGATTTCCTGTTTTCACTGAATTTCTGAGAATACAAGTAGTTTTGAAAAGTGTCAACACAAAGGTTGGTGAGGTCATAAGAAATTTCGTTGGAAAAGTAAATCGTTTTCCTTGTAAAAGCGTTACAATATGCATCCAGAAAATCCGATATTTTCTTTAAAATCTGCGTAATGTAGTCTTATGACTGAAGACCAAAATGTATAAGTAACCTTTCTTATTAATTAGAAAATGTTATGTACTTAAATGGACATGGACGCGTTTGAATTAAATGAAATTTCTGTATGTTCTCATGTTCGTTAATACTTTATATATATGTAGTCCTAAATTAGAGGACCGAGAAATAACAAGTATTGACCATACTTAAAAGTATAAATGTGGTTTCAAATGATGTGTAGTCGTAACTACTAAAACCAAAAGTGTACAGTAATATCTGTACTCATAGAGATAAAAAGTGATTTTAAATCGACATAAAACTCATTTAGGTTTTAAAAATAAAATCCCGTAAACTTATGGATTGTTATATCCCTATGTGAGTCGCTATAATCATACTATGACTATGTGAACCTGCCACGACGTTCTTAGTGTCGCAAAAAAAATAAAATGACATTTGTCACCCGTAGACCTGCAGGTCCAACTGTAGCTAGCAGCAAGGTGTGGGGTGTCAAACCCAATATAGATCTATATACAAGTATCACGTTCTCCCTCAAGGAGATTCTGATTATAACTACCAGGAATTATATCCCGCACTCGGACGTACGGGGAGAGAGAGAGAGAGAGAGAGTCTCACAATATAGGTTAACAAGTTTACGTGAAATGTGTGTGAATATAAATCTTTCTTGTATGAATGTACCCTTTTTGTACGAGTGTGTTGAGTGATGTATCATAAACTATACCTATTATAGTTTATCTAAAATGTATGTAATATGTATGAATTCTTTTATGGAAATGTATTAGTGTTGTGAATTTATCAAACTATAGGTAAACAAGTTTACGTGAAATGTGTGTGAATATAAACCTTTCTTGTATGAATGTACCCTTTTTGTACGAGTGTGTTGAGTGATGTATCATAAACTATACCTATTATAATTTATCTAAAATGTATGTAATATGTATGAATTCTTTTATAGAAATGTATTAGTGTTATGAATTTATCAAACTATACTTTTTATAGTTTAATATACGTGTTCTAAAATGAATGAAATATATTTATTACGAATGACTTAGTTTTAGTTCATGATGATAAACTAACAAAGAAACACATTCAATAATTAGAGCTTATGATTATACACTTTGCTCAACATATTACAAAGTGTTATGATATTTACATGCTGTTGGCTAAATTTAGCAATTCTGCCCTGTTTTGGAAAAATCATAGAAAAATCATACGAAGTCGAAAACTAGATCCATAAATTCTGAGAGTTCACAAAATGTGTCTAGTTTACTCATAATTTTTATCACGATTTTTAATGACCTCCAACTTGGGTGAAAAAGTCCATAATCACAGACTGGTCCGGATTGTTGTTTGAAATGATAGGCAGTTTTGTAAAAATCACCATAAATTGTAGAAAAATCGTATGGAGATGTGCAAGTAGTCATTTTAAAGCTAAAAACTTGAACTATTTGTACCTTGTACAGTTTTGAAAACAAAAATGTTTAAGATGCCCAAAACAGTCCGTGAATGGAGTTGAACTTTTCTGATGAAGGCTGTTAGAAAAATTTAGTTATGTTCTTAGTGTTTTAACTTGTATTCCCCCCCTGAAAACTTGAGAAAACATAAAAATGTAGGGGTATGAACTCACCTTGAGTGATTTCAGTAGATAAGTGTTGAAGAAGAGAAGTGTTCAACCCAAGAACACTTGAAGAATCACTTGAAGATTCGAAGCTCTAACGCTAATATGATGGAGTTTGTGTAAGATATCCATGATTTAAGTGGAAATAAGTGAGATAATCATAAGGAGGATGAATTATACTTACTAAGAGTGGAAGAACACTTGATAATCAGCCTTGAATCTCGAGTTTGGTGGAGAAAAAGTTTGAGAGAAAAGTGGTGTTTGATACTTAGTGAAATGGGAGAAAATGAGAGAAATGAGGAGAGAGGATGTTTGTTCCAGCTCAAAAACGTGGGAATGAGTGTAAATTAGGTGTGAGGGACATTGAAGTGACCTAGGTAAGGTGGGGAGGTGTGGTTAGTCAAAGAGTGGGTGTGGGGTGGTTGCTTGTGACATTGGATAAGGCAAAGTCAACACTCCACCTTTAATAATTCACCCACTTGATTTTTATTATTTAAATAATGATTTTCATCAAAATATGTTTAAATTATGAATATTTAGAGTTTATTATGTTAAAATATAATTTCTGGAGAAAATCCCGTTTTAAAATCATGAAAAACGGGCTTAAAATGTTAAAAATATCAAAAATGGGCTAAAAGTGACAATTTCCCGAAGTCTGGCCGAGGTTCGGCCTTCTGGTGCTGAAACGAGAGAGAGAGGGAGGCAGAACCGAGAGGGAAGAAGAGAGAAGGGAAGGAACCGAGAGGAGGGAGGAGAACAGAGGGGCGCGAAGTAGAGACAGAGAGGAGAGAAGAGACAGAGAGGCGGGCAGAGACCGAGAGTAGGGAAGAGACAGAGAGGCGGGTAGAGACAGAGCGAGAAAAGAAGCAGAACGAGAAGCGACAGAGGCAGAGGCTCGGTCCTCGCGTGCCACAGTCAACAGAGGCTCGGTCCTCGCACGTCTTAGCCAACAGAGGCTCGGTCCTCGCGCGTCTTAGCCAACAGAGGCTCGGTGTTCGGTGTCTTAGCCAACAGAGGCTCGGTCTCCGGTTTCTTAGCCAACAGAGGCTCGGTCTTCGGTGTTTAGTCTCGGCCTTAAGGAGCTTCGGCTCCTTAAGAAGGGTTTCGGTTCTTAAGGTCCCGTTTTCTCGTTTTTACCCCGTTTTAAGCCGTTTTTGACCCGGTTAAGGGTCGGAATGACCCGAATGATTCCAAAAAGTTACGGGAAACTTTTGAGAGAGATTTGGGAGAGATTTCTCACACTTGGAGAGATTTGGGAGAGATTTGACATTCTTGGAGAGATTTCTCATACACAGAGATATTTGCGAGAGTTTTCACATACTTGGAGAGATTTGGGAGAGATTTGACATTCTTGGAGAGATTTCTCATACAGAGAGATATTTGAGAGAGATTTCACATACTTGGAGAGATTTGGGAGAGATTTGACATTCTTGGAGAGATTTCTCATACGGAGAGATATTTGAGAGAGATTTCACATACATAGAGGGATTTGGGAGAGATTCGACATTCTTGGAGAGATTTCTAATACAGAGAGATATTTGAGAGAGATTTCACATACTTGGAGAGATTTGGGAGAGATTTGACATAGAGAGAGAGAGATAGAGTGAAAACGATTGAGAGAGGATCCATGTGTGACAATTGTGAGTGTCCGGCATCGCAATGCATGGTTCGTAAACCCTGTTAAGCCTTGTTTTAGGATCTTACACAATCCCGATGAGTATGCATCATTGTTTTATCGGTTTGGCTCGCCACGTACTACAGTTTTTTTGGTTAAGGAGATCTAGATGTTCGCACTTTTTGTTTTATGATTTCTCATTAGAATAGAAGTTATGTAGAAGTTTCATAGTGTGAATTTTAGTACTCATGGGCAAATTGAGTAAAATGGTTTGACTTGCTGACTTTAGTTGACTTTGACTTGATCGAAATTTGACGGTTGTCACATCATCCCCCCGTTAGAGGGAATTTCGTCCCGAAATTTGAATTTAGGCGAGGAGTAGGCATGAATAATCAAGCCGAGAAGTGAGGATACTTCCTAATCGACTGACTCACACGCTCCCATGTGACTCTAGGTCCTTGGTTAGTATTCCAACAAACTTTCACTAATGGGAAGTGGCGTTGTTTCATCCGCTTGACTTCGATCAATGGTCACCATGGTTCTTCTAAGAAGGTGAGGCTCTTGTGGAACTCGATCTCGTCGAGGGGAATTGCAAGAGTCTCATCGGATAGATTCTTCTTGTAAATTTGGGACGTGTTGGGTAGGGTGTACTTTACCAAGCTCGCGGGAGTAGATTGAAGTAGCGAGTTACAGGGCTGATTCTGACAAGAATCTCGAAAGACACAATTATTTGGGGTATTGGCTTTCCATGATTTCCGAAGCGTACTAAGCCTTCCCAGAGTGAGTGTTTCTAGAGGAATTCGGTCGGTCATACCGGAGTTCTAGAGGTTTCTTCTTCTTGTTTCTCTTCCTGTCAAGGGTTGCTCCCTTTAGGGTCAAAGTTGGGAGGGGGTTCGTATTTTTCGAGAGGTTCCGAAGGAGTTAAGACGGTAGGTTAGCGAGACCCAGAATCTTGGCGTATTTCTGCTAACGCCTTCGGTGCTGACTGTTTCTCAACAGTTTTGATCAATTGAAAGGGTCCTTATGAATTTCCACCTTGGTAACGATGTGTCTTGAGAATTGAACTCCTTAATTCCAAAACTCGTATCTAGAGAACTTCGGGTAATACTTCTCTGATCGTATTTCTTCCGTGGTTTGTTGTAGCTGCTCTCCTTGGTTTCCTTCTTACTACGAGGGTAGATAAGTAAGTCATTTGTAATGACAATGATGAACTGATCCTAGCAAGAAGGGTATATCCTATTTATTACGTTCATGAATCCAACGAGGGGTCTGGTCCTATCCGAGGGTTATCACAACGAACTTTCAACATCTTCATCGAAATTGGAGGATTGTTCTCGGATATCCTTCTTCCATACTCGTGACTGGTGATATTCAGATCTCAGGCCCAATTCCTGAAGGGTACCTCGTTTCTTGAGGTTGGTCGGCCTATTCGTTAATGCGAGGCAGATAGTAAAGGTTTCTATTAGAGATGTTGTCGGGGCCTCTGAAATCGATGGAATTGTGAGCAATTTGTCTTTCTAATTTGAAGAATAAGACGAGAGCTTTTCAGGGTGAGAAACTTGGTTCTTCAATTTCATTGTTGAGTAGTTCGATAGGTTTGACCTGACAGCTCTTGTAGCTCGGTAGGAAGTATGTGGGTTTGGTTTACGCAACTAGGCCTTTTTGAATGGTAGGACATTCACTCATCCTTCTGGGCAACCTTAGCCCGAAGCTCATGGCAGGACTCGTACTCTATCTGTCCCAAGCTTCTATGCTTGAATCTTGTCTGCTACATGCGCGACAATCCCGAAGGTCTCCCGTATATACATGTGATAAGGCTTCGGGAAGTATGACACTCCTCTGGTTCGTGTTTTGGAGTTCCACAGCAAGAGATGACCCAAAGGTCCGTGCTGGGTGTTTATGAGAGATGATAGTTTCGATATTCAGGGGTTAGGCGAAAGGCCCTTTTGTAGTCGTTTAATCAGGAAGATGAGGGCAATATCAATCAAAATTGGAATACGACAACACTATCTTTTTAGATAACATGAGATAAGTTGTATACAAAGGAAGAGATCAATAGAGTGATAAAGTGTCCTGTATTTCTTTTCTGTGTGTTCCGTTTTGTTTGATGTTATGATTATTGTAGATGATTCCTACCACAGTGTCTAGCACTGGTAGTGGGTGTGTTTTCGATAGCCAGTAATGATACTTGATATCATGACTCCTGACAGGTCTCCTTACGATCGAGCGGTATATGATTGTCGTATGTAAATTGACATCGTGAAATTTGTCGAGTGGGTGACCCCACTCAACCCCTAATACTAGACATGGAATTGGAGTCAGGATGGAATTATCTATTTCAAGACTTAAGTATTTTGATTTTAAATTATCCCTGATGTATGGACAAAGTCATTACAACTTACAGGTAATGCTCCTAATGTCACATATGAATGTCTTTGGTTTGATTTGTATGAGAGAGAAAATATTTTAGCTACTTTTTAGAAGGAAGGTTACTTTAGTAAGCGTACCAAATTCATTACAAACATATAGTACTTAAACGTATTGTCGTTGGGAACATTACAAAAGTCCTAACATGGTTCCCTTGCTGCTCCTGTTGGTGTGTTCGTCACATTCCTCCTGTTCCTTCGTCGTTCTCAGTTGGACATTCTCTCTTGAAGTGTCCCGTTTCACCGCATAGGTAGCATACTAGGCCTACCTTGGTGCAGGTGATTGAAGGGAGGTGATGGGCCGAGGCCCTACAGAAACGAACGGTATGCCCTTTCCTGTTGCAGTTTTTACAATGCATCTCCCGGCAAGCCCCATGGTGATGAAAGCCACATTTGTTGCACTTTGGGAGTGATCCCTCATATGGTCTGGCAGACATTTGGGTGGCAGACCCCGAGGCTAGTGTCGAGGCATTTGTCATGACTGCTGTTGTAATGGTAGGGGCGGCCCTAGGTTGTTGTCTTTTAGTGTATCCCTTAGATTGGTGGCGCTCTTTCATGTCCCAAAACTTTCTCTTCTTGTTCGTAGGTTCGTGGCCTGAGGTATTTTTGTTGGTAGGTACCCATTGGTGTCCCTGATTGTTACCACAATTTGTATTGTTAGTATCGCTTCCACCCTTGTTGATGTTGTTAGTATTGAAATGCACCATGACGGCTGCCACGGCTGCCGTCACTGCAGCTTGAAAAGTAGCAGTGTCTATCCGAAGTGTTGGCGCCTTGCTAGTTGGTTTGTTGCCTCTTGGTGAAGACATAGCTCTGTTTCATGAAGAAAACCGACTTCGTTAGTGGAAATGATTGTCTTAAGTGCATCCTTACAATTTATATTTTACGCATATAAATTTTTGCACATTACTGTACTATCCTTAGTGTTTCTACTAACGCTCCCGAGATGGAGTTATGGCAGTAGGTAGGAGTGGGTTTCATACGGACGTTAAGTTTTACTCCTCTTAGAATCATGTTTGTCCGAACAATCTTGGCTGAGGAATCTTGAGGGGATCCGGTGCATTAGTGCTGGTATGATCGCACCCATGGGTCTATGAAGAAGAAACTTCTCAACAAATGCTTAAAGGTGAGACGATAATGAGTTTCTAGGATGGCTATATGTCGCGAGTT
This sequence comes from Lactuca saligna, assembly GCF_052625555.1. Taxonomy (NCBI): domain Eukaryota; kingdom Viridiplantae; phylum Streptophyta; class Magnoliopsida; order Asterales; family Asteraceae; genus Lactuca; species Lactuca saligna. The sequence continues at coordinate 174,828,624 of NC_136419.1, forward strand.
TTCTAACTAAGTTTATCTCATATCGATTTGTATCAAAGTTCGGTTGTTTAGGGTGTTCTGAAAACAATTTATAACGAGATTCTTTGTATAATAAACTCATATATTTTAGTAGCTCTGTATTCAAGTGAAACCTTATACTTGACCCAAGCTAAGTCCTCATCACGACCTGTTGATGTATGTTTAGTTATATAATTAAGGCTAGATAGTCCTTCGAGTCTGTTAGGTACATCCTAAGCCCATCTTGTTAATATGACTTTAGTAATCATGATTTTAGTGAAAATTTTGATCTCGATGCAGGTCTACTTCACATTTGTGCATGGGCGGGTTTTGATAGTAGATAGCTTTCTCGATTAGTATGACCATTTAGTTCGTAGTGTCGTGATTTTTACTTACAATAGAGTAGCACCAACGCATACTTATGAAGCTAATTTACCAGGCCTGGTGAGCGGCATGAACTCTACTTACGATGATCCATCCCTTGTGATGCCTGAGGCAAGGTCGATGCAATTTTGTAGCTTTGCCAATCAACGCTTGGCTACAATCATCCTTTCTTTGAATGATGTGTGTCCTACCCTGTTACTCTCTTTCCACTTCACGAGTGGTGATAAGGTCCTAAAAGAGAGTTGGTCTCGGGAATAGTAGTATAATTCTGAGTCACCGGTACATGAGATGGTGGGGTCTATAGTAGTGCGTAGTTTTCTGAACTCAGATTGTAGTCTTCTTGTTTTAATCCCCGATGATCGCGATCCGCCGGGTCTTTGCCGGGAGGGCTCTGTCCGTCGGTCCCCCGTGGTTTAGGTCATAGCACCCTCGTTGGTCTCCACATGGTGGTTGTTTTCATTGTTGTCGACATTCAACCCTCGATCACGATTGCCCAATGTTTCATGGGTTCGTTATAGTCGAAACGGTTCACGGAACCCTTGCTATGCATGGAGGATTGATTACCTCCGGTCCCGCTTATGATTCTTCTCATAATCGTTCACCATTCCTCGAGTTCGGATTAGGAAAGTAAGGGTCGTCCAGTAAGTAGGATTTTGCTATGCCGTATTTGCGAGAATAGAAGGGGAGGAGATAAGTACTATGCGTCTAACTCTATTATCAATTACTTATAGGGGTGATCCTTATTAGTTACTTCTATAATGACGTAGTGCATACTAATTACATATAACAAGATACGATAGACCTTTGACTAAGTGATCCCACTCTAAGTCCACATCCAAACAAGGAAAAGGAAGTAAAGTAATGACCACAATTCTAAGTCTATAATTTCTAAGTTATATATAACCTTAAGTACCCACTTAGGGACTATAGACCTATTAATAAGGATCTATTTAGTTTTCATATAAGTTATGATATTACAAAATACTCCTATAGTATTTTAAACTCATGTTCTATTCTAATGTTCTCATTGTGGTAGTGTTGGTAAGTTTTAGACTTGTTGCCATATCACAACTATTCTTGGGCATGTGCTAATCACTCCTCGGACCAGCATAGTTGATCAGGCTATGCCACTCCCAAGACTGACCATACATCCCCGAGCTTACTTGTGATATTCAACAATCATTACTTTTCTTTTATTCTAGAGTGGTGCTAACCTTAATATGTATGTATGCATGTATACCTTTAATAAGAAACTATTTATTTCTAAAAGTATAGTTGTTTTGAAACTTTAAATCAGAGACTTAGTCCCATTGCATTTATAGTTTTATATCTTATGTGGTTTGATATATTGAGTTCACTATAAACAATGCTCTGATACCAATCTGTCACACCCCCAAACCAAGGATGGCGGAAACGTCCGGGGGTGGAGGACTTCATGTAGAGTATCACAACAAAGAGTATAATAGTGCTCAAAGTAAATACAACCAACACAAATATAATTGAAAACGTTACATCAAAGCACGTGTTTACATGATTCCCATCAATTACATTATAATACAAAATGAACTGTTTGACGATTTATCGTCCCATCCTCAAAATGTTGTTGATTTCCTGTTTTCACTGAATTTCTGAGAATACAAGTAGTTTTGAAAAGTGTCAACACAAAGGTTGGTGAGGTCATAAGAAATTTCGTTGGAAAAGTAAATCGTTTTCCTTGTAAAAGCGTTACAATATGCATCCAGAAAATCCGATATTTTCTTTAAAATCTGCGTAATGTAGTCTTATGACTGAAGACCAAAATGTATAAGTAACCTTTCTTATTAATTAGAAAATGTTATGTACTTAAATGGACATGGACGCGTTTGAATTAAATGAAATTTCTGTATGTTCTCATGTTCGTTAATACTTTATATATATGTAGTCCTAAATTAGAGGACCGAGAAATAACAAGTATTGACCATACTTAAAAGTATAAATGTGGTTTCAAATGATGTGTAGTCGTAACTACTAAAACCAAAAGTGTACAGTAATATCTGTACTCATAGAGATAAAAAGTGATTTTAAATCGACATAAAACTCATTTAGGTTTTAAAAATAAAATCCCGTAAACTTATGGATTGTTATATCCCTATGTGAGTCGCTATAATCATACTATGACTATGTGAACCTGCCACGACGTTCTCAGTGTCGCAAAAAAAATAAAATGACATTTGTCACCCGTAGACCTGCAGGTCCAACTGTAGCTAGCAGCAAGGTGTGGGGTGTCAAACCCAATATAGATCTATATACAAGTATCACGTTCTCCCTCAAGGAGATTCTGATTATAACTACCAGGAATTATATCCTGCACTCGGACGTACGGGGAGAGAGAGAGAGAGAGAATCTCACAATATAGGTTAACAAGTTTACGTGAAATGTGTGTGAATATAAATCTTTCTTGTATGAATGTACCATTTTTGTACGAGTGTGTTGAGTGATGTATCATAAACTATACCTATTATAGTTTATCTAAAATGTATGTAATATGTATGAATTCTTTTATGGAAATGTATTAGTGTTGTGAATTTATCAAACTATAGGTAAACAAGTTTACGTGAAATGTGTGTGAATATAAACCTTTCTTGTATGAATGTACCCTTTTTGTACGAGTGTGTTGAGTGATGTATCATAAACTATACCTATTATAATTTATCTAAAATGTATGTAATATGTATGAATTCTTTTATAGAAATGTATTAGTGTTATGAATTTATCAAACTATACTTTTTATAGTTTAATATACGTGTTCTAAAATGAATGAAATATATTTATTACGAATGACTTAGTTTCAGTTCATGATGATAAACTAACAAAGAAACACATTCAATAATTAGAGCTTATGATTATACACTTTGCTCAACATATTACAAAGTGTTATGATATTTACATGCTGTTGGCTAAATTTAGCAATTCTGCCTTGTTTTGGAAAAATCATAGAAAAATCATACGAAGTCGAAAACTAGATCCGTAAATTCTGAGAGTTCACAAAATGTGTCTAGTTTACTCATAATTTTTATCACGATTTTTAATGACCTCCAACTTGGGTGAAAAAGTCCATAATCACAGACTGGTCCGGATTGTTGTTTGAAATGATAGGCAGTTTTGTAAAAATCACCATAAATTGTAGAAAAATCGTATGGAGATGTGCAAGTAGTCATTTTAAAGCTAAAAACTTGAACTATTTGTACCTTGTACAGTTTTGAAAACAAAAATGTTTAAGATGCCCAAAACAGTCCGTGAATGGAGTTGAACTTTTCTGATGAAGGCTGTTAGAAAAATTTAGTTATGTTCTTAGTGTTTTAACTTGTATTCCCCCCCTGAAAACTTGAGAAAACATAAAAATGTAGGGGTATGAACTCACCTTGAGTGATTTCAGTAGATAAGTGTTGAAGAAGAGAAGTGTTCAACCCAAGAACACTTGAAGAATCACTTGAAGATTCGAAGCTCTAACGCTAATATGATGGAGTTTGTGTAAGATATCCATGATTTAAGTGGAAATAAGTGAGATAATCATAAGGAGGATGAATTATACTTACTAAGAGTGGAAGAACACTTGATAATCAGCCTTGAATCTCGAGTTTGGTGGAGAAAAAGTTTGAGAGAAAAGTGGTGTTTGATACTTAGTGAAATGGGAGAAAATGAGAGAAATGAGGAGAGAGGATGTTTGTTCCAGCTCAAAAACGTGGGAATGAGTGTAAATTAGGTGTGAGGGACATTGAAGTGACCTAGGTAAGGTGGGGAGGTGTGGTTAGTCAAAGAGTGGGTGTGGGGTGGTTGCTTGTGACATTGGATAAGGCAAAGTCAACACTCCACCTTTAATAATTCACCCACTTGATTTTTATTATTTAAATAATGATTTTCATCAAAATATGTTTAAATTATGAATATTTAGAGTTTATTATGTTAAAATATAATTTCTGGAGAAAATCCCGTTTTAAAATCATGAAAAACGGGCTTAAAATGTTAAAAATATCAAAAATGGGCTAAAAGTGACAATTTCCCGAAGTCTGGCCGAGGTTCGGCCTTCTGGTGCTGAAACGAGAGAGAGAGGGAGGCAGAACCGAGAGGGAAGAAGAGAGAAGGGAAGGAACCGAGAGGAGGGAGGAGAACAGAGGGGCGCGAAGTAGAGACAGAGAGGAGAGAAGAGACAGAGAGGCGGGCAGAGACCGAGAGTAGGGAAGAGACAGAGAGGCGGGTAGAGACAGAGCGAGAAAAGAAGCAGAACGAGAAGCGACAGAGGCAGAGGCTCGGTCCTCGCGTGCCACAGTCAACAGAGGCTCGGTCCTCGCACGTCTTAGCCAACAGAGGCTCGGTCCTCGCACGTCTTAGCCAACAGAGGCTCGGTGTTCGGTGTCTTAGCCAACAGAGGCTCGATCTCCGGTTTCTTAGCCAACAGAGGCTCGGTCTTCGGTGTTTAGTCTCGGCCTTAAGGAGCTTCGGCTCCTTAAGAAGGGTTTCGGTTCTTAAGGTCCCGTTTTCTCGTTTTTACCCCGTTTTAAGCCGTTTTTGACCCGGTTAAGGGTCGGAATGACCCGAATGATTCCAAAAAGTTACGGGAAACTTTTGAGAGAGATTTGGGAGAGATTTCTCTTACTTGGAGAGATTTGGGAGAGATTTGACATTCTTGGAGAGATTTCTCATACACTGAGATATTTGCGAGAGTTTTCACATACTTGGAGAGATTTGGGAGAGATTTGACATTCTTGGAGAGATTTCTCATACAGAGAGATATTTGAGAGAGATTTCACATACTTGGAGAGATTTGGGAGAGATTTGACATTCTTGGAGAGATTTCTCATACAGAGAGATATTTGAGAGAGATTTCACATACTTAGAGGGATTTGGGAGAGATTCGACATTCTTGGAGAGATTTCTAATACAGAGAGATATTTGAGAGAGATTTCACATACTTGGAGAGATTTAGGAGAGATTTGACATAGAGAGAGAGATAGAGTGAAAACGATTGAGAGAGGATCCATGTGTGACAATTGTGAGTGTCCGGCATCGCAATGCATGGTTCGTAAACCCTGTTAAGCCTTGTTTAAGGATCTTACACACTCCCGATGAGTATGCATCATTGTTTTATCGGTTTGGCTCGCCACGTACTACAGTTTTTTTGGTTAAGGAGATCTAGATGTTCGCACTTTTTGTTTTATGATTTCTCATTAGAATAGAAGTTATGTAGAAGTTTCATAGTCTGAATTTTAGTACTCATGGGCAAATTGAGTCAAACGGTTTGACTTGCTGACTTTAGTTGACTTTGACTTGATCGAAATTTGACGGTTGTCACAGATGTGCATCCTCAACTTGAATGAACGTCTCTATAATGGTCCCAACTTCGCCAAGTCTCTTGTCTATGGATCCTTACATATCCTTAGACTTGCCTTGTCCCTTGCTTGCACCTTGACGAGTCTCCTCTCTTCGTTCTCCACAACACCAGTAACATTCTTCTCCATCTCACCCGACATACCTTCCTTTACTTGATGTGCTCTGATACCACTTGTCACAGACTTGACTATTCAAGCTCACCGTACAACACTTAGTTCTCAAACTAAGTCAGCCTAACTCGAACCACCACATAAAATCAAGGAAGAAAGTAACTCAACACTCGAAAGCTCTTTATTGCTCTAGAAAACGTAAACTCAATTACAATGTAGAGAGAAATGAAATGGAAGAGCCCTATATATACATGAGATAAGAATTATTAGGAACTAAGGGGCATCTTTAGAATGTTTCTAGAAGATGACTCTTCATAGGACTTCTATGATGTTTCTAGAGGGTTTCTAGAATCTTTCTAAAAAAACCTATTCTAGAGGCGACTAAAATAATTGGAAAATATATCTAAATAAGGCAGGTCTTTACAATAAGGTCACCACTCAAAATAAGTATTGTAGTTCAAAATCCTACCCATGTAACAACATGTAGCTGTCAAGGCTCAGTTCTTTTAATAAGATTAACATTCAAAAGCTACCAACACGTAAGTTGAACTATTTCCTTGTTGATTACTATGATCCCATAAACAACCGTTTGATCTTGCAAAATGTTTATTTAGATGTTACAAAAATAGAGGATTCATTCTGTTATACGAAAAAAGTGGTTTTAGTCTTTTGCTCATTAGAACCCTGTGATCCGAATGACTATATTCTTAGAATCGAAAGATTAGTTTCTTGATGGGAAGTATAATAGTGATGCTTATTTGGAATTCATTAAAAAATCACCTAACGCTGAGATGATGTTCAAACTAAACTCTCTTACATTGTTTATCAATACATTTTTTTTAGTCAATGATGATGGGTACACGTAACATATGACATTTACCTTAAATCACTTGATCAAATTGCGACATAAAACTGGGTATCTTGTGAGCAAACTTCGTACTTAAACCTGTTCTTGGATACTAATGAAAAGGTTTTAGTTCAAATTTTGCAAATAAAAAAGAATGATAAAGTGCAACTAATTTGACGTCTCACAACGGAATATTGTATTTATTTTATGCAAAGAATTAAATGCATTTTAAAACGAATGTGTAAATGACCCAATATGAATATGAAAATCATCTTGCACACCAAATGCCAATTTTGTTCTGACCCTATGCCTTATGGTTCTAGTAGTTTAAGGAACAAATTATAATCACAACTGTAGACTTTTCATTTCGAGAAACGGTAGATGACACTGAATAAGTATCGGGTAGATATTAAAAAGCTACAAAAATGGTCTGCATATTTTAATGTGAAGCTGAACATTAATGTGACATAAGATGAGAAAAGTAAATAGATAACAATGAAGAACAAGCCATGATAATGGTGAATTTGATATTGGCTAACAAAAATAACTAAACGATAACAAACTTGCAGACCAAAGATCACCAAAACCACACCTTTTAGAAAACCAAGGATGTCATCTACACTGTAAAACAAGGAGCATCCACTCCTTCCTTTGGCACAAGCTTACCAATCAACTTAAGCAAAGAAGCATCTAAAGATCTAGCTTTTTATATGATCAAGTAACATTGCTACAGTTGAAGCATCAAGTGAAAAACATTTTCTTTCCATTTCCTGTAGAAGCATTTCTATGGTATCATGTTGTTGGTTCTTTAGAAATCCTTGGAGAAGAATACGGTAAGTCACATCATTTGGCGAGCAGCCTCTCTTTTCCATTTCAATAAACAAATCTTTTGCTTCCCCCATCACACCTTCCCGGCAAAACCCACCGATCATTGTATTATATGTCCAAATATCAGGTGTTAAACCTTTAACAATTAGTTCATTAAAAAGGTTCCTTGCAATATCAAACTTCCCACTTTTACTTGCACCATCAATAAGTATATTGTACACAATAATATTTGAATTTAGGTTGTTGTCACCTATTAAATAGAATAAAGAAAGTGCTTTCTCCACTTGATTGTTGTTGCTTAGACCCTCCAAAATTATTTTGTAAGTGCATTCATCCGGAATCAGTTTGTTTGCTCGCATCTCATTAAAAACTTCATCTGCATCTTTACAACGTCCAACTCGAAACAATCCCTGTAGCATGGTGATGTAAGTGATGACATTAGGTCTCATACCTTTTTTAGTTATTTCATGAAACAAATGCATGGCCTCTTCTATCTTCAATTTCTTGCAATACCCATTCAACAAACTATTATAAGTCACAATATTAGGAACGAGACCTCGAAACCCCATGGAATCAAAAGTTTCCCTTGCTTTCGTGACTTCACCTCGCAAACAATAACCATCGATAAGTGAGTTGTATGTGACTACATCAGGATCTTTTCCTCTTTGGATCATTATGTTGATAACACAGTTTGCATCCTCCACCTTCCCTTCCTTGCAAAGTGCATCAACTAATATATTAAAGGTGTTAACACTTGGGGAAATCCTATCATCCTCCATCTCTTTGAGCAATTTAGAGACCTCATCCCAACGACATAAGTTACAAAGGTCATGAATCAAAGAGTTGTAAGTCACAACATCAGGTAGGATGCCTTTGTTGAAGACCATTTCTTTGAAGAGGTTTAAAGCATCATCTACCATTTTGTCCTTAAAAAGACTATCAATGATTGTGTTATATGTGACCACGTTAGGTTTACAACCACTCCTATACATTAGTTTAAGCAATGCAATGGCAGTATCATTATTGCCAAATCTGCAAAGCCCTTTAATCATAGTGGTGTACATAATTGTATCAGGTTCACAGAGTTCCTCTTTGATTAGCTTCTTAAATAATCTTTCTGCCTTGAGGACACTATCTTCTAGGATGAGCCCATTTAAGAGTGCGCTAAAGGTGCAGACATCAGGTGATATATCACGTTTGAAGCCATAGCCTAAGACTGCAAATCCTTCACTCGTGCGGTGCATTTGGCAGCAACACTTGATCACAATGTTAATAGTGTAACATCAACAGGAACACGAACAACATTCATTTGTTTAAAAAGCTCAATAGAACAAGAATAATGCTTCATTTTGGCAAGAGCTTGCAACAACTGGTTGCATTTAACAACTGAAGGCAGAGGTTGTCTTTGTGCCATTTCATCAAACAGTTGGAGGGCATCATCGAGGTTAGTAATCTTCTCACTCATAGATCGAGGATGCTTAACCATTGTTTGCCGGTTGGAAGAAGCCGTTGAATGAGAACGAGCTGAAATCGTTTTGGGGGTAAATATTCCGTTGCTTAATTGTGAAAATGATGAAGGATTTCTGAATGAAAGGATGGGGGAATGAGACGAAACCTGAGACGATAAAAGAAGCAAGGTTTTTGGGTTTCGCTCTAAGCATCAAAACCATCTTCAACTGCGAGGTTCAACTACTTGGATTCACCATTAAAAGACCGGAGTGCTTCTATTTCATATAAAAGAGAAACCAAGAAATCAAATCGTATGCTCGACATTCATTTTAGAATAACTTTTATCTTTTTAATTTTTGAAAAAAAAAAATAATAGAAAAGTTTTTCTGAAAATGAATTTTTGTATAGAAGAAAATGATGGATTTAAAAAAGTCATAAAAAATACAAAACTGCAAGATTGATTTTTGTAGTATTCAAAAATTTTTGGTTGGAATCCAAAAACTTTTCAATTTTCATGGAAATATCCAAAATCAAAATTTTTCTTTGATTTTAGTCCAAAAAGATTTGAAAAGATAATTATACCCTTTTAATTTTTTTTCTTTTTTCTATAATTATTTTAATGTTATTTTTATTTAAAAAAAAAAACATAATATAATCCATCACCCACCCCCACCATAGTCTCTCTATCTCTCTCTCTCACACGTATACGCACACTTCATCTTCTTCCCTGTTGAAACACATTGAAGCTTAAACAAACACTTCACAAATACATATACCTACGAATAACCCACATGAATCCCACTAATTTGGTCCCAACCACCATCCCTCATCGTCTCCAATATTCATAATTCAAAACCACCATAGTTTTAGAGAAACCTGATTCGTCATCTCTCTCTCTCTCTCTCTCTCTCTCTCTCTCCACCTGTTTTAGAGAAAAAAAAGTTATGAATTTGATGCTCAGTTGATGTTTGAATCATCTCGCCCCCAAAACTCACAATGAAGAAGACGAAAGTTGATTATTACTATTTGTTTGATTCTAATCAGATTTGCTTTTCTCTTTTATTTCTCAAGTTCAATTCAGATTTTTGAGTTCATTGTTGGAGATGACGAGGGAAAATTTTCCATTGCCACACCATCAAACCGCATCAAAATTGTATAAAAACAGAGTCTAGATTCTGATTACCTCTATTGGCAATGGAGTCCCATCGACTGCAACCTCCCACCATTCGACCCCAACCACATGTAATCATTGCTCTGGATTTTTTCTCAGGTTGAAGAAGCCGATGAAGTGTATCACGATGAAGAATACTGAAGCAAAAAATTGTTCTTCTGCTTATAGTTGACCTAATTTGGTCCTAATTTTGACTAACCAATTTCTTTCCATGGGTCTAATCGAACTTCATCTCAATGAAGTTGACCTAGTTCGAGCTAACCAATTTAATGACTATCGAACTAATTTGGTAATTGATTGAATTTGAAAAGCTTCAGTTTTTCCGATCTGAAGATAGTGATAAGGAACTTCGTCAGAAAGTGTGCTTGGAAATGGTCTTGTTATTGTTGTCAAAAGCTTAATGAAGAAAGGGGAGAACAGAGTTGAAGAGGAAAAGGGGAGCCGACAGTCACAAAAAATGGGTTTTATTTGCAGTAGAAAGTTGTGAGAGAGAGAGGGGGGAGGGGGGGGGGGGGGGAGGAGGAGGAGTGGAGTTATGGGGGTGGACATTTTTTTATTTATATCCACAAAATAGAAAATGAAAAAAAAAGTACAAAAAAGAAATTTAAAGGGCAAAACAGTCAATTCAAGTGCTCCATGGACCAAAACTAAAAAAAAAAAATTCGTAATTTTAGGGCCAAAACTAAAGGAAAACCTTGATTTTTAACTATCCATGCAAGTTGGAAACTTTTTGGACCCTATCCAAAGTTTTTTTGAATACCACAGAGGCTAATTTTGCAGTTTTGTCCATAAAAAACCTAACTTTTGTGACATGTAAAAGTTAGGGAAAATGACTTGTAAGGGTAACAAAGTATTAGACTTATACAAAAAATACCATTAAACTTTTTTTTGTACACATATCACCAATCAACTATAGCTTTTGTGCATATATGACCATTAAACTTCACCTTTATTCAAAAAATACCATTATGTTACCGGTAATAGTAGGTCACCAGCCACGTGGCATGTCATGTGGCTGCTGATATGGATTTTATTGTATATTATGTACACATTATACCATTAAACTATTTTTTGTACACACTATACCATTAAACTTTTTTTGTGTACATTTTACCATTAAACTTTTTGTACACATTTTACCATTAATCTTATATAATTTATTAAAAAAATATCATTTCAAAAAATACATATTTTTACATAAAATGGGTTTTCCATCATATATTGTGACTCCGTGATTTTGTAAGGTTTGGGGGAAAGGTTTGTTTTTTACAATGATACTAAGGACTTTCTTTTACAACTACATTGTGAATTTATGTTGGTCATACATCGATTGAAACCCACAAGGTTTGAACTTGAGACATCTATCTGGAGCAGCGAAGAAATACTCAATTGTTCATTATTTTAGCTAATGTCTAATAAACATATTGTTATAAGTCATTTTCTTAGGAAACTACGTTTGATGCACACTTATAAACTCATGAAACATTGTGTACATGTTACCTTATTAAAAACACCCCTCTTCTTGATTATGGTTGATAATTAAAAAAGTGCATTGAAATTATATCGTTGTTTACCGATAGGAAAATGACTTATAATGATAAGCTAACTAAAATTTAGAAAATCAGTAAAATCCACATCAGGTGATGGGAAACCTACTTTTATGTAATAATTTGTATTTTTTGAAATGATATTTTTTTTCAATAAATTATATAACATTAATGGTAAAATGTGTACAAAAAAAAAAGTTTAATGGTAAAATGTGTATAAAAAAAGTTTAATGGTATAATGTGTGAAAAAAATAGTTTAATGGTATAATATGTACATAATAAACAGTAAAATTCATGTCAGCAACTACATGGCATGCTACGTGGCTGATGACATATTATTATCAGTAAGATAATGATATTTTTTGAACAAATGTGAAGTTTAATGGTCATATATGTACAAAAGTTATAGTTGATTCGTGTTGTGTGTAAAAAAAATTCAATGGTATTTTTTGTACAAGTCTAATACTTTGTTACCCTTACAAGTCATTTTCCCTAAAAGTTACACTAAAAATCATTTTGCTAATCCAAACATATTTTAAATAGATCCTTTTACAAAAATTCATTCTACAAAAAAGACTTTTGATGTTCAAAAACAATTCCGAACACCCCCTCGTTTTCTTTATATGACCGTGCTTGGTCAAAATCTAGGTTCCCCAATCGAAGGTGTATGGGGCGAGGTCATCTATTGATTTGGATGTGTTTTTCAATTTATTTTTATATTTTGCAAGTTGCAACAAGTTGAAAAAAAAATGTGAATATTGAAAGCACAACAACAACTCAAATAAAGTCACATACTTAATACTTCATTTTAAGCAAATAGACATGAATTTTGGAAATTATGATTTACAAATAGACATGAATTTTGGAAATTATGATTTACAAATAAACAAGGTAAAAATTGATATTTTGATTTCACAAAAATGTCTTAAGTGCAAATAATTTAAAGGAACAACTTATGTTCACATTTTGCGACACAAAATAATGTGTGTTTCTTCAATACTTGGCCTTTAAACCATTACTTAAAGTTAAAACGACTTTTTATAAGTTAACACATCAAATATCACTCATATAATGTTAAAGTATTAATCGCAAAATTTATATGACTTTGACGCGTTTATAAATGGCTTAGAAAGAAAATAAAAGTATATTACATAAATAATCTATGTCGGTAGAAGAAGATTGTGGTTTCAATCCAAATTTTTTTTTTGTAATAATTTAGTCCTTGGGTTTTTGTCGTGGTTTTAGTCTATAGTCATGCTAAATTACAATCTTATCATTTGTAATTTCTTTTATTTTTCCTATATTGATTAAAATTTATACAAAAACATCTTTTTAAGTTGTTAATATAATGTTTTTGAGATGTCATAATATTATTGTTTTTAATATATAAATTATACCATAAATAACTATTTTTTAGCCAAAAATAGCTTCTTTTAGCCCCAAACAAAAAGGTTGCCCAAAATTAATTGGGAGCGGCGTAACAGGGGTGGGGGCGTGGACATAGGTGGGGCGTGAACATGGATGGGGAGGTTGGAGATTTATGGGTGAAGGTCGGGGGAATTTCAGGGGAGGGGCGGGGGATGCAACCCTCATCCTATTTGGTCTCGTTGACATCCCTACTTCTTCATTCACACACACATACATACACACTCTCTCTCTCCCTCCCTCCTTCTCTCTCTCTCTTATTTGGTTCTCTCTCTCCAAAACTCTTATTAGCTATCGGAGAATAACAATCCACCGCTACCGCCTTCTCCGCCTCCTCCTTTCACTAAGCCACCACCTTCCTCCTCCATTTTCTTATCCTACAAATACCATTTTGGGTGAGCCTATGACCAACATTAAAACCCTACCAATGCCGCCTCCACGTTTGCCACCAAGCTTATTTTCCACCCTTTCATCCGCCTCCCCCAAATGTCATGTTTGCTGTTTCAAACTTGTTTAAGGTTTGTTTCAGATTTTGGTAAGGCTTGTTTCAGAATGAACTATAAATGGAGGAATAAACGAGAGAATTAGAGATAAAGGTTTTTTGGGAGGGTGAACAAATTAGAGACTGGTTTTATTGTTGTTATAGGTTGTATAGTGGGAAGCTAAAAAGCTAATATACTTATGGTTCCACTGGTGAATGGGTACCGAAAGAAACGAGAAGGAGAAGGTAGTAGATGGGGCTCAGAATCAGTACCATTGAATCATGGGATTCCAATCCTTAATGGCTTTGCACTCTAATTGTTTGTTGTTTGCGTTGAACATATGCACCACTTGAATTCAAATTTAATTATGGATTATGGCATTGTTATTCCATACTAGCATTCATTGTTGTAATCTTGAAGGTTAACTTGATCCAAACAATAAAAAAATTCCAGTCATATTTGTGCCCAGATCTATTTGAACTTTGAGTAATTTCTCTTGAATTTGACAATTGGTTTGTTGTGAAATTAAACGGGAATCAATATTACCACCATAACTTTTTTGATCCATTGGTTGCCCTTATTGTAGAAGTTTTATTGATCAATAGATTCCCCTTTCTCGCAAATGGGGCATGTTTAGATATCTAGGTTATATATTCTTTCTGATAAGACAATGAGGACTATGATATCCTTTTGATTTCTTCACATGAGAGTGGGAGAGAGGAAAATATGGAGGGTGGGTGGAGGAGAACTGATATGTGCATATATTTTACATCGTATCTTAATATTTTTAGCCATTTTTATGCCTATTATAGAACAAAAGGTTCTTAATCTATTATATGTTGTGTTACAGTGGTAAAAGATAGCTTGGAGCAAAAAGGAAGCTAGAAGCTAGAAGCTAGGAACTTGGATCAAGGCTAAAATAAAGAAAAGCCTCATTACCACATCGTGGCATTTTGAAGTTTCCCGTCAAATCTCGATGACTTTTGGATTATGGGATAAACCAAAAGACTACGTCGTGGTGGACTAACTTCGAGAAAACTATAAATAGAAGACATGGAAACTTTGACTGGAAATATTGTCGTCTTTTGAAGGCCAAGAACACACTTTGAAGCTTGGGGTTGAGAAGATTGATTTAAAGTTTGGACTTGAGAAGATTTAAGGCAAAACCAACTTACTAACACTTTTTCTTCTTGAGTTTGATTATGAATTACAAGACGAACCTCATTTTTATGTGTTTACCTGCTGAAATCATGGGCTAAAAACCTATGAATTTCGTTTAGATTAAATTGCTTGACTTTTTATGGTTTGATTTATGGTTATGATTTAGCTTGGTTGGTTATTATTACTTTAGCTTATTAAAGAACCTCTTTATGCTTATGAGAACTACTCTTTTATTTATTGTTGAGTTTAATCAAGTTTGCATGACCATCATTCTTAATTGAACTTGAATCTTATGATCTTTGTGAATTGCAAAATTATAGGATTAGTTTTTTGACCAAAACCTAGGGTTAAATAGAAAAGTGAGTAAGTAATTATAGGAGCTAATATATGACAACCAATCATATATTGAATTGATTTAATGAACCAAATTGATCGATCCATTATAAGTCTAATTTAACTCGATCCGAACACTAGTAAATTTGTTAGTTTATTTGCCTGGTCACCGTATGAATGAACTTATTTGCTAAAGAATTAGGTTAGCGAACATTAACCTGGTCATCTTAGGAATCGTAACCAACGAAACATTAATCCATTGCACTTCCATAAATCAACCATAATAGCAAGTATATCGAAGCTAAGCGAAAGTCTCTCAATTATCTTGGTTAAATCGTATTTTGTGTTTCTTGCGTTTAATTTTAGTGATTTATGGTTTGGATTAAGCTTAGTTGGTTATTTGTTACTTTAGCTTATTAAAGAACCTCCTAATGTTTATGAGAACTACTCTTCTGTTTATTACTGAGTTTAATCAAGTTTGCATGACCATCATTCTTAATTGAACTTGAATCTTATGATCTTTGTGAATTGCAAAATTGTAGGACTTGTTTTTTGACAAAAACCTAGGGTTAAATGGAAAAGTGGGTAAATAATTGTAAGAGCTAATATATGACGACCAATCATATATTTATTTGATTTAATGAACCAAATTGATCAATCAATTATAAGTCTAATTTAACTCGATCTGCACACTAGTAAATTTGTTAGTTTATTCGCATGGTCACCATATGAATGAACTTATTTGCTAAAGGATTATGTTAGTGAACATTAACCCGATCATCTTAGGAATCGGTAACCAACGAAACATTAATCCATTGTACTTCCATAAATCAACCATAATAACAAGTATATCAAAGCTAAAGGAAAGTCTCTCAATTATCTCGGGTTAAATCGTCTTTTGTGTTTCTTGCTTTTAATTTTAGTTTTTGTTTCGTTAGTTGATAATTAGTTGAGAATTTTAATTAAGTTAATATGAACTTGTAAAATCAGATACCCCCCCCCCCCCCCCCCCCCGCCTTTAGTTGTTTTTCTTAGTTTAACTTTTAGTAGTTATTTTTCTAATCAAATATCATTCCCTATGTTTGACACCTGACTTACCTAAGCTATTCTACAATTTGACTAGCTACACTACCTAGGTGTATTTTAGCTAGTTAAGTTTGTTAGGTTATAAATTTAAAACTAGTATGTACTTTTGTGCACATCAAGTTTTTAGCGTCGTTGTCAAGGAATGACTTATTTGATTTTCATTTTAATTGATTTTAGTTATTCGATCCTTTTGTGGGGTAAAAAACGCAAAAATTAATTTTTATGCATTTGTTTTTCTGTTTGATCAGCAACCACGTCATGGGCATCTTGGCCACATCGTGGTTACGTTACAGTCATTTTTTAGTTTAGTTATTTTTTGTTCGTTTTATGCGTTTTTTTTTTGTTTTAGCAAAAAAAATCGGCATATGAGGAACGAAAACAAATGAGGTCTTGATCCACCAAAAATCCCAACCACAACAAAGTTTGAAATTTCAGGGCACATTCTTAATATGCTAAAAGATCTACCTTTTATGGAAACGAGCATGAGGGTGTTTATGAGTACATAGAAGAGGTGGTGGAGGCTTCACATTATTTTAATGCACCAAATGTGAGTAAAGATGCAGTGATGCTTCGACTTTTTCTGGTCACGTTGAAGGGTAAAGCTAAGGAATGGATAAAATCACTTCCCTTTGGAGCATTCACGACATGGGTTGATTTTAGGACTGAGTTCATAAACCAGTTTACCCCTCCTTCAAAAGTGGTGAGGCTAAAGTGAAATATATAGAATTTTCAAAAATTAGAAGGGGAGTCTCCATAAGAAGCTTGGGAGTGTTACAAGAGATTGTTACAACATTGCCCTCAACATGACTTCAATATGCAACAATAAATATCGATATTTTATGATGGAGTCAATGTGTGCACTCGTTAACTTCTAGACTCGCAAGGGCCCATGACAAAGAAGGATATGGCAACAAATAAAGCTTAAATTGAAGAATTCTCTAAGCATTTAAGAGAGTATCACAACTCAAATGAGGATTTCACTAGAGTAATATCAATTATAGATGGAGGTAAACATGTTGTCAGTGCATTTATTGCAAAGCTCAATGCAACGGAAGAAAATATCACAAAAATGGGAGGATCAATTCAAGATAGATGTGGAGCTTGTGGGAGGGGGTGGGCATTTTAGAAGGGATTATGAGTTAGATTACAAGAGAGGTCGAGATACAAAAGAAATTTAACTAAAGCATGATCTTAGAACAAATGCAATCAGAGAAAATACATGCTCTCGAGTCAATGTTATTTAGATTCATGGAAGCTAGCGAAAAAACAAGATGATGCTACAGACACAATACTTAGAGAACAAAAAGATTCTATTTTAAGTATAATTAACAACGCTTGTACAAGAAAAGCTACTAGATTCACATTCACAAAAAATCGAGTCAATTCAAAGCGCTCAAGTCATGGCTGTTTATATAGAGAAAAAAAAAAGACAAATTGGTGCTTATGGAGGACCTTGAAGAGCAGTCTGATCAGTCACTCAAAATAAAAATGAAAGAAGAAGAAGAGTGTCATTATTCTGACCAGTCACCGCGACGTGGAGGCAACAGTGTCACGACATGGAGGCAATAGTGCCATGTCATGGACGATAAATGATTATGATTTTTTCTGTCATTAAGCCATATCTACCACCTCTCCCTTTCCCATCTCGTGCCAATGCAAATTTGGTGAAACAAGAAAACGCGATGTTCCTTAAGCATGATGAATTTGAACGCGTGAAGGAAGAAGAGTGAGAGGAAGGGGAGGAGCCTTTACCCGAAGAGCAATTGGAAAAAGAAGTGAATTATTCGAAACCTCCAGTTTCAACACCTATGATTTTTGAGGTGTTTGCTTTTAAAAGACCGCCACATCAAGTCACAGAACTGATTGAAGAAAAATAAGAAGAGAGTGATGAGTCTAATTTTGATAAGAAAAATTCAGAAAGAAACAAGACAATAGGTAAAGACATGGGAATGAGAAAAGAACCCAAGCAAAAGCACAAAGAAAATGTCAACCCAACAATGCAAGAAAGCTCAAGAAATGCATTCAACAGACGGGTTGCCTACAAATCAACAAGGCTCAAGATGATGGAGAAGGGGAGATTACACTTCCACCTAACGTAACCTATAGTGGGAAGGAGTCTGGCTCACGAATCTTCAAAAAGAAGCGCTTATCGGGAGGCAACCCGATGTTTTAAGAGTTTGCATTTTATTTTATTTTTTAAATTATTTTTAGTTTTTGTATTCATTTTTTTTTTGTAGTTTAACCAAATGATGATGTGTTTCTCTAGTCTTTGATCTTATTTTGTAGTGAAGCAGTGAAGGAGCTTAATTGTGGATCGTCAGGAGATATAAGAAGACTAGAAACTAGAAGCTGCATTTTTGAATAAGTGTGAGGTACAGAACAGGAAGAGTTTTGAAGAAAAGCACTCTGTGAAGACACCATGACGTGGTCATCATTACCACTTCGTGGCAATTTAGATTTTCGCCATCAAACGAGTTCTGACTAATCACCACGACATGGCCCTCAATTACCACGACGTGGCAATTCTTATTTTCGCGATCAGATTTTTCCACCATCGACACCACGACGTGGCGTCACTTTCCCACGTTATGGTCGGGTTGTAGTGAAATATTTTTACGTTTTTTGTATCGTACTTTTTTAAGATGCAAGTCTATGGTTCACATTTTTCCGAGAGATTTATGAGTATTTGCATGGGTCCAGTTTCCAGTTACATTTTCAAGATGTCCAAGCTTTCCCACCAACAATTAGAGATCGACCTCGCAACTTCTATCCCAGGGGAGCCTATTCCTCTTTCTCCATCTTTAGTTTTATGTTTTGCATAGCATGCAATGGGGACATTGCATGCAATAAGTGTGGGGTAAGGGTTTGATTACATTAGAGTACAAGCATTTGATTTTTACAAAAATTGCATTATCATAAAAAAATTACTTGTTTTGACAATATGCATTCACATAAACTTGAAATAATAGTTTAATTTAGAAAATCTAGAAAATTAAATTTTTTTGCTAGTATCGTGTAAGATGATCCGATGCTAACCCAAATGTTTACCTAAGCCAATATATGCAAACCACAAATCGTAAGCACAAAGCTTAGTGAGTTGCCTACAATACCATACACAACACAAAACAAATAAACAACTCTGAGTTATCAACAACCATGGGGACTACCAGTAGTCTTACTGAGCTAACTGGTGGGTTATTAGCAACCCTAGGAACTATCAGCAGTCCCAGTGAGCTAACAACACGTCTGGTGGGCTATCAGCAACCCTGGAAACTATCAGCAGTCTCAGTTACACATAAACAACATAACACAATAATCACAGCTAGACGCAACTGGTCATCATAGATACATCCTATTCTACCACACAAGATCATACAGACATGCAAGAGTCACAAAGACAGCTAGCATCCTACATACACAATTTAGTGAGCCGACATTGGTGCCTTCGACTCACGAGCATCAGGAGAAGACTCACCTCTACTGATGATAACTAAAACAACACTTCATCCACGAAGAACACTGCTCCTCACGCTAAAACAAAACCATAAACAAACCCAATCAATAATTATGGTTTAACCCAAACCCATGGTCTAGTCCATTCCTCATCATGATAAGGGCAAAAGACCATTTTGCCTTTTATATACAAGCCCAACTAAACTAAGCCTAAAACCTTAATGGCCTAAGGCCCAAAATCGATCTATTAGGCTTCTGTTGAGAACACCTGACGTTCCACCCTATGACGTCTGGTGTCTGAATGATGGGTGCTCCCATGTAAACACCTGGTGTTTGCTCATTGATTACCAACTTCTAAACCAATGTCTTAATGGATTAAGATCTCATGCCCAAGATTGCATTTTTATGATTCTAGACTCACTATTATGCTTGAAAGGACAGTCCAAACTTCTGGAGCATTCCAAACTCACAAGGACCAAGTCTTTAGGACCAAAAAGAACATAAACTAGTCCTAAACCAAGATATAACAAATGAGACATCAAGATCGATCTGAACTTTATACCTCAAAATGATGCTCCAAGATGTCAAGAGTCTAGATCCACAAGCTAGAGATCAACCACAATACTCCAAAGATCTTCCTTCTCTTATCAAGAACACCAAATGATGCCAAAAAGATGAATCAAGGCTTCAAACTCTCATACACTCTTAGGGTTTTCGAAATGACAATGGAGGCTGGAGTGGTGAAGGGTTATGAGGCCATGATATTCTTTAAATATGGTGCAAACCCTAAAAATTAGGGTTTAGTCTCTGCGTGCAAGCGTTGGGCATCCATCATATAACGCCTGGAGTTTGGACCAAAGTGCCAAAAATTAAAACAAGGTTAAAAGTGTAAATACCTTGAAACCATGGTGTTACAAATTAATCAATTCTGACTATCCTCAGTTAATTCATATTTAATTATTAACTATTTCTAATTAGTATATTAATCACATAATAAATTAATAAATCATTTATCTCTCTGCTTTGATCAATCCAAGTCATTTCCTGGTTATAAGGGTGACTCAAAAAGGACTTTACTTTTATTCATCAAGATTATGCCAATTTAGTTAGGACGTTAGACACCTTAATCCAATAAGATAAACATTTGTTTTCTTCAGAAACTCTTTCAAATGTTCTTTCAAGGGCTAAGGTATGCAAGATAAACACCACCAACGATGTCAAGTGCGTTTCAGATATGCTGAAGTGGTGGATGACAGTCCACATGGTTCTTAAGGGAATGATTCCAAAAGTTTTTTATGAGCAGTAGTGAAGACTATCTTTTTCAACTTTACGTAAAGGGGGAGATTGTTAGGTTTAATATATTGTGTAGTTGTGTCAAGTCTATATACAAAAGGTTTCGCAAGTCTATCATGTATAAGTCTTTATTGTTTTGTATGTGATTTGACTATTTGTATTTTGTATATTTGTTTATTACTTAGGTTCGTAGTATAGGCTATTAACTTGGGTATCCAGACCTCATTAAGACTCTTCGCTCATGCAATATATATATATATATATATATATATATATATATATATATATATATATGAGGGTTAGTTAGATAGAGAGGGTATCTTTTGGAGTTTAGTTCTTCTATCATTGTTTAGAATTATTCTTTACTCTTTAATGAAATCATTGATCTTATTTACTCTTGTGTGTTCATCTGATTTGATCATATTTTCCATCGCATTGTTTGATTAGAATATATTTGTTTCTATTATTCTAACAATTACGACATCCCTCTTCTTAATTTCGGATTGTATTATCGGGACGTACCCTTGAATATTAGTTTGATTTAAAATATTTAAGGACAACCAACTAACTAAAATCTTACATCTTATTTTTTATGTTTGGAAATGGTAATCTTCCTTCTACTTCCTACCCACGCCTTACGCACGCTCTTTCACCTCTTATTCCTAATGAGAAACCCTCTCCATTCTGTTCTTATGAGTATTGAAAGATTTGATATGAACAAAGCCTTACTTGAATGCAAGTACTATGAAGGAACTTCTATATATGTGCGTTGGTCAATAAAGTGAAAATGTACATTGACAGATTGGGCAACATGGGGGGTGAATTTCCTATGGAGTTTACTATAGGTTTGATTCTTACAAACCAGTTGTAAAAAATGTCCACATGAAGAAATTCAAGGTTACCGTAATGGAACTTTCTAACATGTTGATGGCCGAAGAATTTGTCATCTCTAAAAAGGAAACTCTATCTAAAGTTGTTAAAATTGGAAATGGCTATGAGCAAAAGATGATTAATCTTATCAAAGAAAATGAGAAAATCGTGACTAAGGTGTTCAATCAAAGACTCAATAGAAAGGTGAATCAAAAATTTTCTCCAAACCATGATTCAATTGAAGCGTATTGTCCTTGTTGTCAAGAGAAAGGCTTCTGGAAAAGAAGCTGCCTTGATGAAATCTTGCATCCCACCAAATTTGATTCAGGTATTTACTAAAACAATTCATACTAATAGATTCATTGTTTCTTGATAATGGATGTAATGATCACATATGTTCGGTATTTTAGGAACTAAACAATAGAATCTCAAGATGGAAGAGATCAAACTATTTATGGAACTAGATAAAGGTCATATGTTACATTGGTTAGAGAGATCAAGTTGAAGCTTTAGAGTATAGTTATGATTAGTGTTTTTCGTTTCTACAATATTTTTGTTATTCATCATAAATGACAAGAAACATAATTTCATTTAATTTTTTATTTATACAAGGTTATCGTTATGGTTTTGATAATGACAATGGTGTAATTTAAGTTTATAAAAATGGTGCATTTATTTTCAAAGCTTTTCCTTGTAATGGTGTGTATGAAATTGTTGTGTGCATGAATGGACTTGGCAATTGTGTTTATTATATTTATTCTTCCAATAGTTTGGATAAGGAATGATTATGGCATTATCGTCATGGGCATATAAACAATAAACATATTGCCCAACTCCAAAAGGATGGAGTGTTGGAATCATTTGGAGGCTTCCAGAAACCCTAACATGCTCCTCAAAACCGTCCATATAATGGAAGGTTCTGGAATGCTTCTTTGTTAAACTATTGAACAATTGCATCTCAGCCTTTGCACTCTTAATTAATTCTCATAATTAATTTCCAAATTAATTCTGATTAATTTTTAATCAATTATTACAATTTCTAATTAATATATTAGTCACATAATATATTAATAAATTATTGATTACAATTTCCATTTAATTTATTAATCACATAATCAACTAATAAATTATCCTATATACAAATGTCATTCTAATCAAATCCTAGTTAGGAGGGCAACCTAAAAAGGAATTTGCTTTTAACTAAAAGTATATATCAATTTAGTTATGAGCTTAGACATCTTAATCTAACAGTCTCTCACTTGGATAAGTCTATAACTACAATTACAGGTATAACCTCGAACCAAACAAAAAAGTATTCTTTCCAAAGCCATTGCCAAACTCTGATTCAAATCAAATGTTGGCCCTATGATAAGTGATCAACTATTCCATCGTTCTACAAGATATTGTATGAAAAGAGTCATGGATTAAATGATTAACCTCATGTCATATATTTGTTTTCCAATCTCTTATTTATGATCAAATTCATACTACATAATTTGTTTCTCAGTGTCCGATTTCTAGACCAGGCCTGGCTCTTATAGATCAACTCAAATCACCGACGAGCCTAAAGATATCGTTTTTCCTGTTAGGGAAAAAGGAATGAATAAACTATGACTAAATAATCATAACCTTTACTCATCAAATCGCACATGAGACTACATCTTATAACATCAAGTTAGTGATGCATTTATGCAATACCGATGCACAACTGACTTGCATATTACAACTTATGTATCTTTGTTTGAAGAATAGAATATATTATCGTCTTAGAATTACTTATGATAGAATCCATGAAGTTATCTCTAAGTGTGGGTTTATCTAATACTTAAATTCCCATTTCAAATACGCATGAGTATTACAACAATCACAATGTTATGTCCAATCACTATGGACAATCTACTAACACTCCATGATAGCTTTACGAATTATTCATTGTAGATTGCTTCATATAATCAACTAAACACTTGAATTAAATTAACATCATTCATGTCATGTTATGGACATACATAATACACCTCTCTATGGTCCTTCCTTTGTGAACAGACCGACTGAACATTACTCCAATGATGTTCATTTCACAATTACTAATTCTTATTGTTATCTATGATGTAGTGGAATTCATCTTTACATGTATTGAGTTTTTGTGATGTCGAAGTTCTAAAGTCGTAGAGATTGAGCCTTCAACATTACAGAATGTTCCACTAAAACTTGTTACTCGGAACAATTTCATGGTTATGAAGTCTCAAATTCAAGGTACACTCCTTCGACACTTCTCTTGCATTAAAGTTTCTAACTCACATGTAGACTTTATAACCATCTCCCATTATGGAAACATTTCCATATTCTCATATGACCATCAGTTATGACTAAGAATCATCTTAATCCAAAACATGTCACTATGGTATATCCCAAATGATATCATACTTCTAACTGTCCACAAGCAACCAATCTTCAGTAAAATGTTATAATGTTCTTGACATTTGTTTAACAACTTTAGTCACATAAAATTCTAATCCTTTTCTCACAATGCTCAAGGCAATTGAAAAATCAGAATAAGAGAATATTATAGCCTATATGGTCGATCTTATATCAGAAGCATATGGAACTCGACTCATTATTACCTATACATGGATTTAATATATGTTTAATTTCTTGCTATAATATTTCCATATATAATCTCTTATGTTGAAACATTTTAACATGCTATTCATATATGTTTTTTGACTAAATTCTATTAAACTATACGATCTAAACTTTTAGATTCGGAATGAAGTATAAGTGCCATCTCCCCTAAGTCTATCATAGAGGAACATTTCCTGAATTTTGCAATTTGCAAACTAGAGACGTCGTTTCCTATGAAAATATTGTCCTCGTGCAATTCTAGCAAAACAGTTATGCTCCCAATAGCTTGGGACATGTACTCAGAAATCAACTAGACTTATAGAAATCAATACTATTTGACTTTCTTACGGAAGTGTAGATTCCTATTTCGTGATGCTTTGGTAAGTCTCTAATTAGGCTTCTCAAGCTTATGCACTTTAGTAGGATAGTGTAAATGCTCAAACCCTTCAAGACGTGATAAACAAATCTCTTGAAAGTTTAAACAATTCCTTGCCATTCCTCATAATTCATAATATGAAGAGGGATGCCGTAATCATATTATTAATAAGAGAATGCAATTAATATAATTAATATCCATATTGATCTTTATCGAATCTCTAAAATCTATCAGCGAAATCATTTCTTCATAACCATATTCATGAATTAGAGTGAAACCTTTTGCCACTTAGATTTGAAGGTGCATATGTTCCTATTCATGTGGATCTTACATTTCTAACCTATAGTCATAAGACTAGGTTTAGGACAAACCAACATCAAACTTAGATTTCCCTCAAGGACTGAACTTCACTATTCTTAATTTCTTGCTTTCCGTCAGCTTAAAGGCCTACTAGTGCTTCTGTGCCGTTAGCAGCTCACTCATATTGATCAATGTACCTTCACTGACCAACGCGCTTTGTTTTGCAGTTAAATCAAAACCAGAGAACTCATAAGCATTACTAACTTAACTTGAAGTGCACATAAATAAAGTATGTCAACACAACAGGTTTTCAACCTCAGGTCGCGTGCTAGTGATAACTAAAAGGTTTATGGTCGGTTGACACTTGCAATTCTCAAGATCAACACGATTCCCACATAATTCTTGACATATGAGTTTTTCTATCAAGGAACACTCCTTGATAAGCTAAATCAAATATTCAAAAGTTTGTGATGATTCTTGACAAGAAACACTCTTCATAGAATTGGAATTAGTTTGTCTTTTGTTTCTCGATCAATAAAAACATCAAAACTCCAGCTCCTAAAGTTCTTGAGTGAAGAAATCACTCCTACTCCACATCTTGCGAGGTGGTATCAACCTTCTTAGTTTGGAATGAGTTTTAAAACATGATTTGGAGTTACTAGAGCATCGCTCTAAAACTTGATTGGAACAAATCATAACTCATATATGATCAAACCATTTCCAACACTGCTTGATTCCTCTTGTTATTCATAAGTTTTCACTAAGATGTTCTTGGAGGAGTCAATTGTGATATAATTCCATAATTACTAAGATGATCATAATACATGATACTAAAGTACTATCCTTTTCTTTCATATTGGAGAGTTTTTTACCTTTCTACTTAATAGATTCTTCTATGTCATTTTGTTACTCTTTAAACCTTTTCAAAATTATTAGAATTACACTTAATCTTATAAACAAAATCATATTCACTGAAGCATCAATAAATCATGACGATTAGAGTTATCGTCCCTTCTGGTGGATCTGAAGAATCTATAGCAACATGTACTAGATCCAACGATCCTTCATTTTCCTTACATAAACATGTGAACAATGATTTAGTCATAATTTTCCAATGAACAAGATTCTCATGCATCATGCAATTCGTATTGTATGACTCCAAGTTTCTGTCCAATTGAAACTTGGTGATGAGATTTCTTTTCATTTAGTCAAATTCTAATAGTATCACAAGCTCGATATCATAAGAATCAAATCCACAATTAATATTGCTATTATTAGAAACATAATCGACATGCTTATCAATGTCATTGCAAGGAAATATAAAACAAGACAACTATGTAAACCAAAACTTCACTTTTATTGATATAAAATGAAAATTGGAACATGTCCTTACAATGCATAAAACAAAAACTATGTTTCTAGATATCTCTGAAGAGTAATAGAAAACTATTAAAACTATCCTAACTCTTTAGTAGTAGCTCTGACCATGGAACCATGAGACTAAAGTCCATTTCCCATGATCAGATTCAACTACCTTTACTTAAGCTTCCTTCTTTCTTTTAGATCCTGTAATACCATCAAAAATGTGATCATCATATTATGTTTTAAGAGTCTATGAATAGGAACTTATAAAAATAATGGAGTTAGATAATGGATATACTTAAATTAGGGTCACACGACTTGACTTTACCATCTTTAAGATCCGTTAAGCATTTCGGGCAGCTTTGCTTCCAATGTCCCTTCATTTGGCAGTAGAAACAAATAGAATCATTAGGGTCAACATAGGGAAGGATCTCAGAGCGAGCCTTTCTCTTTACCATACGATTAAACGGTTTGGCCTTGGCTGATCCCTTTCGATTGGGAAGAGAAATCTTTTATTGATGACCAATATTACCATTGTTAATGTCCATGGAACTCTTGGGATTATATTTCTTAAGAATTTCTAGTTTAGTTGTATTCTCAAGAATTTCTATTTCAGTAGTTACCAACATATAGGTAAGATCAGTTAGGGTCACGTTGAGGTCCCTCATATGAAAGTTCTTAATTAACTGACCATATAACTTTAGAAGCGACAGAAGAACCAAATCATCGGTTTTCTCCTTTGGGAATACGAAACCCATTCTTCCCAACTTGTTAATGTACGATTTCATTTTTAGAACATGCACACACACACACAAAGTATCCATCTTCGTGTTTACATGCTAATAGAATTTGAGTAGTTTCATACCCTTAAACTTGAGGAAAACGTGAAGATAGGAGAGTTCACAGGATGAGGATGTGGAAGAGTTGAAGGATGATGATGTCCAATTCCACCGTTTCCCGAAGAAGGGAAGACATTTTCACCTTGACCAGAATATGGAAGACACCATCTCCAAAAGAACGAGGAAAAATGTTTACATGAGAATGAGGAAGGTCATTACCATCTTGACCAGACATCTAAAGATGGGGAAAGAGAGAATTCAATTTAGTTGATTTTAATCCTTAATTATTAACCCAAAATTTAAATTAAGACTAGGATCCATATTTTCATTTTGTAATATGAAGAGAGATGACATAGTCATATCACAAAACTATTTTAGGTAGGTAGAAACTGTTGGATAAGGTGTCTAAGTCCATAACTTATTTGGTATATACTTGACCCGACCCGGCATGGTCCATTTGGGTTGCACTTCACCCGAACAATTTATATGGATAATCTTATGAGAATAGTATGTTTATGATTTATTAATATATTATAAGTTATAATATATTAATATGAAGTCATGTTATTTAATTAGTTTTAGTCTTAAATTAATTATGAATTAACTTAGTGATTAAAAGGAAGACTAATTAAACATGGGCTATTGCATTTTATATAATGTGGGCTTAAACTCATTTGGAATGGGCTAAGCATGCATGGGGGTCCATGGATGATCCATGGAGCTTTAACCCATGGATCCTTGGAAAGGAAAAGACATGGGTTATTAGGGTTTACCCTAATCCTCCACAATATATAAAGATGCACATATTGCAAGAAATGTAACTAGTTGTGTGAGACTTTGTGGTGGCTGATTTCTACATAGCATATTATTCTCTCAAGGTTTTTCCAAGTTTGTGGTGATTTGTGATTCCACTTGAGGCATTCACATTATTGGTTCTAGGCTCTCAAACTCCAAGCGATCAATCACTATCAAAAGGTATGTCATTCTTCTAGTATTTTATGATTCTAGTTCTTCATGCTATGCTAGTTAGGATGTAAACCTTGGAAATTATTATTTTCATGTATTTTTAGATAAAACATATATCCAAGGTTATTAGGGTTGCATGCACACCTTAGGAGTGTTAGAATGCTCAAAACCCAACAGTGGTATTAGAGCCTAGGCTTGTTTTCTTAAATACTTGATGCAAATTGCTGAAAAATGTCGAAAATCTGCATTCTGCACAGCTGACTCGCCGAGTCCTTCATGGAACTCGCCGAGTCCATGCATATATTCAACCAACTCGCTGAGTCATTTCATGCACTCGCCAAGTTGGCAGGTCTGAGTCAGTTCATGCACTCGCTAGCTGACTTTTGGTGCTGGAATTGGTCTAGAATCATTACCTTAAACTGTTTTGAACTTATAAAACTTGTTTTTGATGTGGTAATGATAATGGTGGACCAATTTCAAAGTTATAATCAAATTTTCAAGTTTATATATGCTTATATGATTCTTGAAAGTTATTGATTATGAATGTTCATGAACTTATGAGTTTTGATAGATCATAGGAATTGTTTGCAAATTGTTTGATAGAATAATTCTTGATCTTTATGACATTGAATGAACTCCATAACTTGTCCTCAAGTTATGGAATTCCAAAAGTTTTTCTTTTAAATGTTTTTTAAGAAGACATAAGTTACACTTTTGAAGAGTTTTTTTTCTAATAAATGTTTTTATGGACTCCATAACTTGTCCTCAAGTTATGGATTTCCAAGAGACTCTTCATTAAAAGTTTTAAACACTTAATTAAAAGGGATAATGACTTAAAAAGGTAATGAAGTTTCAAAAATGTACAAAAAATACCATTATTTTATTTTTAGTATTCAAAATACCATTAAAGTATATTTTTTATACACAAAATACCAATGAAGTACACATGTGTTCAAATAATACCTTGTGGGTAACCTACAATAGCCGGTAAAATGGTATTTTGTGTACAAAAAAAAAAAACAATGGTCTTTTTTGTACATTTTGAAACTTCGTTACCTTTTTAAGTCATTTTTCCTTCTTTGAATGTAATGGAAATTTAGCTACTTTTTATAAAGAACCATCCACTTCACTTCGGCCACTACTGTTGTTCATCGCCACCCTCCACCACCATGGCAAAACCCTTTTTCTTATTCTTCCTCCTAATCATCTGCCTACTTTCATCAACGTCGGAATCTCACCGGCCACCTCCGTTTCTCGGCAAATCCCCACGGCTTCTCAAAACCCAAAATTTTTTGTTCAGCCGAAGTACACTTACGAGACACGATATTTTGATCAGACTCTTGATCATTTCAGTTTCAATGATCTTCCCAAGTTCCAACAACATTATCTCATCAACTCCGATCACTGGGTGGGCCCAGGCCCTAGTCGTTTGGGCCCAATCTTCCTTTATTGCGGCAACGAAAGCGACATCGAATGGTTCGCTGCCAACACCGACTTCGTTTGGGAACTCGCCCCTCGTTTTGGTGCCATGGTCATCTTCCCCGAAGTAAAATCCCTAATCACTCTACTCTACATTAATTTGTTCACTTGCAGACCTTTAATAATACAATTTTATCCAAAGTTGTGTGATTTGATCTAGCATCGATATTATGGTGAATCGATGTCATATGGAAGCCAGAAAGAGGCATACAAGAATGCTTCTACTTTAGCCTATCTAACATCCGAACAAACACTTGCTAATTACGCTCTTCTCATCACCGATTTGAGAAAAAATCTATCAGCCGAAGCATCACATGTAATCTTGTTCGGCTGATCATACGGTGGAAGTAAGATCTTTTCCAACAATTTCAACAAAAATTAAACAAGCACTTGCTGATTACGCTCATCTCATCCCATTTACCTGAAGTACCTGGTTACCACAATGTTTTAGTTGAACACATGTGTATTTTGTTGGTATTTTGTGTACAAATAGTAACATTAATGGTAATTTTTGTACTAAAAAAACAACAATGGTATTTTTTGAACATTTGGAAACCGAATAACCTACAATAGCCGGTAAAATGGTATTTTGTGTACAAAAAAAAAACAACAATGGTCTTTTTTGTACACTTTTGAAACTTCGTTACCTTTTTAAGTCATTATCCCTAATTAAAACTCATAAGTTATGAATAACCAAAAGTTTATGAATTGTTCAAAACTTTCCCTCAAGTTTTAAAATTTGTAAAGTCTCACACAAACTTTAATTTCAAACCCTTAGAGTTTTAAAAGTTGAAATTCAACCCTTATACTATTATAAAATTAATGGTTAATATTTATATATATGTATAAGATTAAGTCATTTTACCGTTAGTAGGCCTCATTCACGAAGCCGGTCTATAAGGGGGGTATAAGGTTGTTGCCTATAAAATGGAAGCTTAATGGGTGTCCACTCTCACCCACCGCTTCCTTGATCGGTGGAGGGTCATTAGCCGAACAGGTAGGACACTGACTTTAATTCTCATTAAAAGTATAATGATTATTATAAAGTAACTAAATATTTTAATTCCCAATCTTAGTTACTTTAGGAAAAATGTGAACATGGTGCTAGCCCATGGAATTCGCACTTTGTACCTTACCAAGTCGTTGGTGGAGCGTGTGTGGTTAACCGGCACACTAACTTGGACTAGTAAGGATCACGAAGGGTGACTTAATGTTTGTCATAGATCAATAGAGTGTGTGTGGTTAACCGGCACATTGATTAGGTGATAATATTAAGGGTACCAAGTGAATTAGTATAGTTATTCACACCTTGTTTTGTGATCCTTGACATCCCAGTCACAAAACTTGAAGGGCACACTTGAGACTAAAACATGTCATTGAAAAGTTCAATGAATCTCAAAAGATCTAGGAGTTTCAAATCCAATTAAAAGCTAATAAATTATTTCGTTTTTCATGGTGGAAATTGGTGAATTGTCATTCGCCTACCTTCAAATATTTTATAGCTTGGATTACGGCATCCCTCTTCCAAGTTATAAAATATTGTGTTGGGTCCTAGCCTTAATATTTCATATTGGGTGTTATATTAAGGATTTTGAATCAACTAACTTGATTATCTCCCATTATATATGTGTGGTTCAGACAACTATGATCTTCCCAAATCTCTTGGAACAAGCTTTCCTCTTAAAGATGATGTCCTTCAACATCATGCTTCACTTCCTCCACCTCCTCCATTTATTCTCCCTAACCCAAAAGCTCGAAGACTTGAAAAGTTCAAGATCACTCAAGCCCTACTGGCAATGAAACATAAAGATGGAAACGCTGTGTGTACTCATGTCTTAGAAATGAAATCACACATTGACAAGTTGAGAATGTTAGGTGTCGATATCTCAAGGAAGTTGGCTGCTGACTAGGTTCTTCAGACACTTCCGGAGTCATATAGTGAGTTCATTAAGGACTACTATGTGATAGATCACGACATGACTTTTATTGATCTTTCTTATTTACTCATTGCTGTTAAATTAGAAATGTTTTGGCGCACTAGAAAAAGTAAATATTGGTGAAAGATGAAATTCACAAACTTCCATGGACATGGATAATGATAACATTAGAAGTCCAGAAAAGCTTTCTCTTCCCAATGGAAAGGGATCAACCTTGGTCAACCCAGTTGACCGAAAGGTAGAGGGAAAGGCTAAGTCTATGATTGTATCATGTACCATTCCCAAAGAGTCTGTATGTTTTTATTGTCATAAGAAGGGACATTGGAAGCGAAGTTGCCCTGAATACTTGAAAGATTTGAAAGCAAAAAGTGACAAAATGGTTGACTCTGCTTCAGGTAAGTCCACTATCTAACTTTACTGAAGCTCCTAATTGTTGATTCTTATTACATGATATGACTAGATTGCATCTTGATGTTTAGCATAATCAAGCAAAAGGAAGGAAGCTTAAAAGAAGAGTATGTTGAATCTGATCGCGAAAATGGATTTCTATCGCATGGTTTGAGGATCGGATTTTTGAGCTACTACTTAGAAGTTATGATAGATTGCTAGGGAATATGTAATAGCATAGTTTCCATTTAAAGTTGCATTGTAAGGAATTTTTTCCGCATTTTAATAAAGAAATAAAAGTTTTCTTTATTTTATTTTATATTCTATCCCCTTACAATGACACTTATAGAAAATTGATGTTTGTATGTTTCTAGCAATATTGGAAAAATGAGTTTGATTCTTTCATTTGTGGTAGTGTCTGAATTTAACACATGAGGAAAGTTTCTCATCACCCAAGTTTCAATTGGACAGAAATTTGGAATCATACAAGATGTATTGTATGATGAATGAGAATTTTCATCTTTGTAAAATTAAGACTAATTTATTGATCACATGCATATGTGGGTCAATTGAAGGACTAAGGGATTAGGTACATTGGGTGTGTGCTGGTCAAGGTCCATCACAAAGATCGATTCGTCATGATTTACTAAAGTTTAGTAAATATGGTTATACTTGCAAGTTTAAGTATAATTCAGAAGCATTGGAAACTTTTCAATGTGTGGCATAACAAATGGGAAAGAATCAAATTAACCAGAAAGATAAAAGTTTCTCAAATCTGAAAAGATGGGAGAGTACTATAGTATCTGTGCCATCCCCAAAATCACGGCCAGAAAAGACCGATTTTCATTTATGCTTTTAGAATAATTTCAGAGTAAATCCTTTTGATTTAAAAGAGTTGCAGAATTTGTTCCCAAAAACAAAACGTGATAAAATAATATTTACCAAAGCATTTCATAAAGAAATGTATTTTCATTATATAATCAAAACTCGGGATGTCATGTTCCGATACAGACCATAAAGCATAAACGATAACATTACAAGTCATTCAACAAATATATACATATACAAACTTGTAAAAAAAACAACTTGATGACTCATCCATCTTATGCCCTTGCGCCACTTCCTGTAATACAAATAAACTGAGTGGGTCAGGATTGGGAGCCTAGTGAGCATATAGGGTTTTCAACCCACAATAAATGATTAAATTAATTTTTATCAACCAACAATAACCCAATTATCCATTCCCGTTATTCTCACTTTACGTCCCTAAAACAACTAACACAATGGACCTAGTCTTAGAATATTTCATCGGGGCGACAACACATGCATTCGGGGGTTTCCCGACAATATATGTCAAATAAGGCAACCATGAGGGGGATGGAGTATAGCGAATGAACACCCAAGTTCATTAACACCTACAGGTGGCAAACTTGCTAGCATTCCATAGGACTGTCTAAAAAAGTCTGTGGTCGTCACCTAAACTTCGCTAGATAACTGAATCAAAAACAACATCGAGGCCTCTCATCTGTTTATCACACAACTATCTACCTATGTTCTACCCGACATATTACTAGATAAAAATATATATTTTTATACATAGTTTAAAACTTGTATAACATTCTCATTCAATACATATTCCAAACAATAGATGAGACACATACACATAACATGTATTTCATAGAGAATAAATCATATATATGAGATAGAAGAAAGTGAATATACAGTCACACATATAACACAAAATATACACATAACATGTATTTCATATAAAATACTTCATAATTATGCGTTATAAGAAAGTAACCACACACTCACCTGATCAGAAGATGATCGGACAACACTGTGGCTTATAGAAGTAGTATTCTTCGGCAGATCTGGAAGATCTTCACAAAAACCGGACTCCTCACAGGCAGAGCTTCGGCTCGGGAATTGCGCTTCCCGGGATCTTCAGGGCTTCGGGACTTGCTTCGGGGCTCGGGAATGATACCGGGACTTCGGGATAATTCTTGCACGAAAAACGATGCAAAAACGCGAAAAAATGCAAGAAATGAGCAAAGAACTCGGTTGCCCTCGACATCCTTTTATAGGGGGCTAGAACGTCGATTTACACTGGGCGTAAACTGAAATTACACTGGGCGTAATGAGGATAGGGTCGCTGACTCCCCCCCCCCCCCCCCCCTTCGGATAATATCGGTATTTTATATTTAAATTAAATATCGAAAATATTTAATAAACTTCAAAAATTCATATCTTCCTCATACGAACTCCGTTTTGACGTTCTTTATATTCACGCGTAGCTGAGACAATGCTCTACAACTTTCGTTTAGACTCTGTTGGCTAATTTTGATTTTATTTTTTATTATTTATTTTTAGTAGGCCAGGACAGGAAAACTCCGTTATAAATTCATAACTTCTTCATCCGACGTCCGTTTTCGCCTACCTTTTTATCGTTTTACTAATATTAACAAGACCTTCGATTCTCATTTAGATTGTTTTTGCTAAAAACCGCTCGATCTCAAATCGAGTATTCGGGCTGCATACTGCTAAGTCGAAACTTCGAAAAATCATAACTTCCTCATACAAAGTCAGATTTGGGCGTTCTTTTTATGCATGCTCTCGGTTTAACGAACTCTATGACTTTCGTTTAGATCACTAAGGCTAAATATTTCTCTAACGTAAATTTCACTTTTTACATCATTCAGCGTCGTCGGTTCTATCGCGAAACTTCGACAGGTCATAACTTCTTCGTTATAACTCGGATTTTGGCATTCTTTATATCTTCGGAATCCTTGTTTCGACCACTACATCTTTATGCAAAGATATCGGGATTATCTCATACTTTAATTTTGATGCTTATTTTATTCTTAATTAATGAAATTATAATAATTAAGAAAATAAACACATAATTCACATAATACTCAAATATTTCATCATTAATACTTCAAAAAGAGTTACAAGGGTTAACGTAGACTATTACATCAATGATAATGCCTAGCCTGGAAACACGGGCGTTACAATTCTCTCCCCCTTAGGATGATTTCATCCCTGAAATCACACATCAACAAACAAATGCGGATAGCGACTCAACATGTCACTCTCCGTTTCACATGTAAGATTTGGCCCATTTGAATGTTTCCAGCGGACAAGCACTAATTCGACCATCTTGCGTCAAAGCTTCTTAGTCTTTCGGTCAACAATTGCCTCTGATTCTTCAATTAACCTCTTGTTTTCATCAATTCTCAATTCAGAAATTGGAATTATATCGGGAACTTCTCCCGTGAACTTCCTCAAATAACACACATGAAAAGTGTTGTGAATTCCATTTAGTTATTCGGGTAAGTCGAGCTTGTAAGCTTGGTTCCCAATTCTCTGAAGAACTTTAAACGGTCCAATAAACCTTGGACTCAACTTTCCCCTTTTACCAAATCTTATAAGTCCCTTCCACGGCGAGACTTTAAGCAAAACCGAATCTCCAACCTCAAAAGTCATTGGTCTTCGCTTCTTGTCAGCATAGCTCTTTTGACGATCCTGAGCTGCTAACATTCTTTCTCTAATTATTTTCAACTTTTCAGCGGTTTGATGGACCATCTCGGGACCCATAAACTGCTTTTCCCCAGCCTAAAGTCAACACGAAGGCGTACGACACTTTTGTCCGTACAAAGCTTCATAAGGTGCCATCTTTATGCTCGAGTGGAAACTATTATTGTAGGAAAATTCTACCAAAGGTAAATGTTCATCCCAATTACCTAGGAATTCCAGGGTACATGCTCTTAGCATATCTTTAAGTGTTTGTATTGTTGTTCTTTCACTCTGACCATCAGTCTGTGGATGGTAAGTTGTACTTAAACATAACTTGGTACCCATTTCCTCTTGTAGACTTTTCCAAAATCTTGAGGTGAAACGACTATCACGGTCTGATACAATCATTAACGGAACACCGTGAAGCATCACAATTTCCTTTACGTAAGAATTTGCAAGCTTTTCCATAGACCATTTCTCATTGGCTGCTATGAAATGTGCACTCTTAGTGAATCGATCAACAACCACCCAAATCATGTCGTGACCACTTTTTGTTCTGGGTAGTTTAGTGACAAAATCCATCGCAATGTCTTCCCATTTACCCATAGGCACAGGTAAAGTTTCTAAACCCCCATATGGTTTCTGATGTTGTGTCTTGACTCTCGCACAAGTCACACACTCGGCCACATACTTTGCAACATCAAGATTCATCGTTGGCCACCAGTAGTAGGGTTTCAAGTCCCTATACATTTTAGTGCTACCAGGATGAATCGAGTACATGGTTTTGTGAGCTTCTTCCATCAGAAGATCTCTTATTCCTCCTAACTTAGGTACCCAAATCCGATCTTGGAACACCTTCAGTCCGTGACTGTTTATACCGAACACCAACGCTTTGCCCAAAAGTTCTTCCTTTCGGTCATTCTTCTCAGAAGCTTTCTCTTGAGCTTTCTTTATACTCTCCACAATTTTCGAGACAACTTCTATTCTCAACGCTCTTGGCCTTTTTCTCTCAACATTGACTTTCCGACTAAGAGCATCAGCAACAACATTAGCTTTACTGGGGTGGTAAATTATCTCACAGTCGTAGTCCTTGAGTAACTCTAACCAGCGTCGTTGCCTCATATTCAATTCTTTTTAATTAAAGAGATATTGGAGACTCTTATAATCAGTGAAAATTTTGCACTTTGTGCCATAGAGGTAATGCCTCCATATTTTCAGAGCGAAAACCACCGTTGCCAACTCCAAATCATGAGTAGGGTAATTCTTTTCATGCTCCTTTAGTTGTCGAGACGCATATGCTATCACCTTTTCTCTTTAGGTCAAAACACAACCCAATCCAACCCCAGATGCATCGGTATAAACAGCGAAGTCTTCAACCCCATCGGGTAAAGAAAGTATCGGTGCCTCGCACAGCTTCTTCTTTAGCTTCTCGAATGCTTCTTTATGCTTATCGCTCCAAGCATAAGTAGCTCCTTTGTGGGTCAAAGCTGTTAATGGAGTAGCAATCGAAGAAAAGCCTTGGATAAACCTTCGGTAATATCCGGCTAATCCTAAAAAGCTTCGAATCTCCGTGGGACTTTTCGGTTGTTCCCACTTCATTACAGCTTCAATCTTTGTTGGATCAACCATTATCCATTCTTGGTTGACCACGTGACC
The DNA here is from genome assembly GCF_052625555.1 of Lactuca saligna. Classification (NCBI taxonomy): domain Eukaryota; kingdom Viridiplantae; phylum Streptophyta; class Magnoliopsida; order Asterales; family Asteraceae; genus Lactuca; species Lactuca saligna. The sequence continues at coordinate 174,865,870 of NC_136419.1, forward strand.
CAAGAATTGGACTTCTCGAATCCAAAAATCACATTTGGAGAACTTTGCATACAACTTCTCCTTCTTCAAAACTTCTAACACTTCTTGCAAGTGTCTGCCATGATCCTCTTGGCTTTTCGAGTAAATCAGAATGTCATCTATGAATACTATCACAGATTTATCAAGGAACGGATTACAAACCCTGTTTATTAAATCCTTGAATGCTGATGGAGCATTGGTTAGTCCAAATGACATAACCAAGAACTCGTAGTGTCCATATCTAGTTCTGAATGCAGTCTGCTCGTTATCTTACTCTCTTACTTTTAGCTGATGATATCCTGAACTAAGATCGATCTTTGAGAAATAGCTCAAACCTTGCAATTGATCAAACAGGTCATCAATCCTTAGCAACGGGTATCTATTCTTTATTGTTGCCTTGTTCAGCTCTTTATAATCAATGCACATCCTCATACTTCCATCTTTCTTCTTTACGAATAACACCGGAGCTCCCTAGGGTGATGAACTAGGTCTAATGAAACCTTTGTCCAATAACTCCTGAAGTTGCATCATCAGCTCCTTCATCTCCGTCGGTGCTAATCGATAAGGTGCTTTTGCTATTGGCGTGGTTGGTGGTAACAAGTCTATTCTGAACTCCACTTGTCTATCAGGTGGTAATCCAGGAAGATCTTCGGGAAATACTTCCGGATAATCACACACCACTGGAATACTTTGCATCACCTTCTTTTCCTTCTTAGCCTCGATCACGAATGCTAAATATGATGTACATCCCTTGGTCAAACACTTTCTGGCTTTCATTAGAGAAATGATTCCAGAATTTACTCTATGTTTGTCCCCATACACCATAAACGAATCTTTCCCATGCGGGTTTACTTTTACTATCTTCTTTCTGCACAATATCTCGGCATCATTGGCGCTAAGCCAATCCATTCCCAGAACGATGTCGAAACTATTTAGTTCGATAGGAAATAATTCCTCATGAAACTTATTCCCATTAAGGTCGATTAAGATGTTTTTCATACGATGGCTAACAGGTACAAACTTGCCACTAGCAACTTCGACTAATAAAGCATTATCTAGTCTATCAACAGGCAAAGCTAGTTTTCTACCAAACTCATGCGAAATAAAGGAGTAGTTGGCTCCATAATCAAACAAATTTTGAGCAGGTAATTCGTTTATGAGAAAGGTACCTGAAGCGACATCAGCTTCATCTTTCGCAGCCTCAAGTGTCATCTGGAAGGCTCTCTCCTTCGGCTTTGGTGGAATGTTGGGCTTAGCTGCATCCTTCTTCTTCGGACAGTCTTTCAAAATGTGCCCCTCTTCATTGCAACCAAAACATATCCTTTTGTTGGACGGACACTCATTGGCAAAATGCCCAATTTTTCCACACTTGTAGCAGGTTACATCCTCACTACATTTCCCAAAGTGCTTTTTCTTGCACTTCTCACACCATTTTGCTTCGCCTCCTTTTCCTCCAAACTTTATCGAATCAGACTTCGAAAATTTGCTTTTCTTATTGGAACCTGAAGTTCCTTCAAACTTTCTCTTCTCGCCAACTTCAACCTTGTTGGCAGATCTTCCCTTGATCATGTCGTCAACAGACATGGCAGCCCAAATAGCTACCTCTAGAGTAGGTGCCTGTAACAACCCGAAATTTTCCATCGCTGAAAAACCCGTTCTACCCGTAAATATTTGCCGTTTATCAATTCGTTCCGATTTCGTTTTGGGTTAAATTATTTAAACTTATATGTTTATTATAATTTCATGAATGTTCAAAACCCTTAAAACTCATGAATATGGCCCAAAATAATTAAATTGAAAAATTCTTAATTCTATTCCGCCGGATTACGGAAACTTAATCGGGTGCGACCAAAAGCCCCGTTTAATGCTGGTATCGGGTAGAATTCCACCGTGTCCCCAACTTTCAGCATATATAAAGTTGAGAGAGCCTCATTTGAAGCTTTTTCCACTCTCTCTTTACTTTCTCTCTCTACTCTCTTTCTAGAATCCGATTTTGAGCCAAAACACCCAAATCAAGCTTCAAAACATCAAGGTAATTATCCTAGCTTCTAGTTTAACACATTTGGCCTTCAAATTCGAGATTTTTATGAGGATTAGGACCTTTATCTTGAGTTTACAATCCTCGAACATCCCTAGGCCGTGAACTCATGAAAATGGGGGGTTTTGTGCCATAAAACCCTTCCAAAACACTTCAAGGGCTTAGATTCGACTTAGAAACTTGCATGCATGAACCAAGGACCAAAAAATCATGGGATTTGATGTGTAAACATGAGTTTACGGCGCAATAACCTTCTTGGACCGTATACCTCCATGCAAGGACCTTAAACACCTCTTAAGGTGTTAGTTTGCCCCTAAACACCTTCAATGAACTTCTATGGTAGTGTAGAACGTCATAAGCCTTCAAGTGATGCACCAAAACATCCTCAAATGCATCAAAATTGAGTTTACGGCCCAAGAACATTCTTGGACCGTAAACCCACCTCCTTAGACCGTAAACACCCATTCATGGGGAATAAACTCATCTTCTTAGACCTTAAACCCACTTTTATGTGTTAAGGTGCCACTTAAACACACCAAGAGCCTTAGAAATGAGTCTAGAAGCAACCACAATCAAGTTAAGGACCTTAATTCATGAAAAAACTACACCCATGGATGTTTACGGCCATAAACCTCCCAAGAACATCTTCTTAGGCCGTAAACTCCATTACATGGTCCATATGTGGGTTTAATCCATTGCTAAGCCCTAGATTCCATCCTAGCCAATTTTCCCAAGTGTGTTAAGACCATTTGACACCATAGAACACCCCACCATGAGTTTACAGCTGTAAACTCATGGGGAATGGGTCATTAGGACCGTAAACCCTCTTGTGAGTTTACTCTTGAGGGGTAAACTCCATATCCGAGCCATATACGTCCCTAAATGTCACCCGAGTCACTCCAAACACTTGATTTGAAGTGTTTTCGCGTCTTGGAGTGTATAAACATATCTAATTAGTGATTTAAAGTCTAATTAGATATATTTGCATATCATTTCATATTACATAGGAACCTCACGTGATATCAAGCCCCGAACCGACACTTAGTATCCAATCAGACACGCTTCTCGATCGGTGAGTTCATACCCCTACCCTTTTTTTCAATGATTTTTAAATGATTTCAGGGGGGAATACAAGCAAAAGTACAAGGAAATCTTGTACTCAAACTTATTGTTTTCAATTCAAATGTCTATATTCTGTATGTTTCTAATATCAAAAGTTGTGTTAATCAAATAGTTCGAATTACGAAGTTAGCTTTCAAACTAATCATAGATTTCTTGATAAAGTGTTACAACCTAAATCATATTTCATAATCTACGAATAATTCATGCTAATCATCAATTAGAACTAATACGAATACGAATACGAATAGTATTAGGATTAGGAGTAGGAATACGAATACGAATGCGAATATGAATGCGAATACGAATACAAATAGTATTAGGAATAGGAATAGGAATACGAATACGAATGCGAATACGAATACGAATGCGAATGCGAATACGAATACGAATATGAATAGGAATAGAAATAGGATTAGGAATACGAATACGAATGCGAATAAGAATACGAATACGAAGGCACACATCTAGGTACATTCAAGTGTAACACAATTAGAGTATCAAAATACCTAGCTAATATAACAAGTATGAAAGATAATCAAACATTACATTGGGATTCAATAACTAAACTTACTTTTAGGAAAATATAGGATTTTCCTGGGATAACAATTGAACATAACCAGATTCGTGTAATAAAACAGTTAACCAAACTTCACATATAAGAAAATATGGGATTTTCTTGGATAACAAACTTTTCGGGAAAACCAAAGGGAACTTGTACATTTTCAGAAAAACAAACATCTTATGAACTCACCAGCTTTATGCTGATTTTCAAACTGCTTGTATTCTCAGGTCCATATTAGACAGGTACCCGCGAATCTTTTGGAGAAGACGGAACGTACAGAAGACTCGTCTCTACTTTTGTTCATATATACATATGTATAACACTTGTAATACTTTACTTTTGAACAAATGTAAATTTGAATATGTAATGTAATGGTTGTTTACTTTGCTTACTATGTACATTGGATTTGATACTCAACGTGGAGTCCGCCCCGGGAATGTTTCCGCCTTAGGTTTTTGGGGTGTGATAGTGCCTGACGAACTGGCACTGCGTACTCCCATGAGAGTCCTTTTGCATACCGGTCAACCTTTGTCAGCTTATCTGGAACGATGCGCAAGGCAAACTCCATTTTGTCGGTGAAAGCATTTGTGTATTCATCAACTGACATGCTGCCCTTTGTTAATGTCAGAAACTTGTTCTCCAACTCCAACATATTTTGACCCGAGCAGAACTTGCGTTTGAAATGCACCAAGAACTCTACCCATGATAATTGCAGTGGCTCATTAGGGCTTAAAGTCTTCCCTAGAGTGTTCCACCAACGAATAGATCCACCTCGGAACTGACGCACTGCAAAGGTAGTCTAAAACTTGCCTCTGCAGCCACAAGTCATGAAGGCTAACTCCATTTCGAAGATCCAATCCATCACTCCGATCGGGTCCTCCTTTCCAGTGAAGGTCGATGGTTTGCAAGTCAGAAAGTCCTTATACTTTCATCCATTCCATCATTCCTTCTATCCTGGTTGTTCTGCCTATCTATCGGTGGGTTGGCTTGACCAATAGACACACTAAAGTTTCCACCTTCCGAGTGCCCTTCATTTAATTCGGTCTCTTCCACACGAATTAACAGTTCTTCACGATTCTATTGAAGCAACCGCCTAGTCTCCTCCATTTGACGATCCAACATTGTTTGAATCATCATTTGTACACCAGCCATTGTTATTGGCTCCAGTGCTGCAGCTACAACAGGTATTTGCTTAATCACTGGTGGTTGATTCCTGTTTTCATCAGCATTTCCAATGCCACTTCTTGTTCTCACAATTTTTGATCTATACACCGAATAAGGTGAAATTAGATCCTCATTCACGATAGATATTCAAATCATCCTTATCACTCTGAAATGTTAACATGCTAGTTCTAATATCTTAGACGTACGCTTAGAATCCTACACACATAAGGTTTCAATATCCGGTCGGTAACAGACCATAGATCCGAAAAAATAATATCATATATGGCAACATATAACATTTAGCACATAAAAGAATTTTAGGCAAATTTCCTAAAATAAACTAGTGCTCGTGTCTAAAACATAACAGATAAACATCTCAAAATTTCACTTAGCATTCTAAGTTTAAGTCTAGAAATCCTACAAATTCCTAGTTCGCTTAAACTAATGCTCTGATACCAACTGTGACATCCCCAAAATCACGGCCAAAAAAGACCGATTTTCATTTATGCTTTTAGAATAATTTCAGAGTAAATCCTTTTGATTTAAAAGAGTTGCGGAATTTGTTCCCAAAAACAAAACATGATAAAATAATATTTACCAAAGCATTTCATAAAGAAATGTATTTTCATTATATAATCAAAACTCGGGATGTCATGTTCCGATACAGACCATAAAGCATAAACGATAACATTACAAGTCATTCAACAAATATATACATATACAAACTTGTAAACAAAACAACTTGATGATTCATCTATCTTATGCCCTTGTACCATTTCCTGTAATACAAATAAACTGAGTGGGTCAGGCTTGGCAGCCTTATGAGCATATAGGGTTTTCAACCCACAATAAATGATTAAATTAATTTTCATCAACCAACAATAACCCAATTACCAATTCCTGTTATTCTCACTTTATGTCCCTAAAACAACTAACACAAGGGACCTAGTCTTAGAATACTTCATCGGGGCGACAACACATGCATTCAGGGGTTTCCCGGTAATATATGTCAAATAAGGCAACCATGAGGGGGATGGAGTACAGCGAATGAACACCCAAGTTCATTAACACCTACAGGTGGCAAACCTGCTAGCGTTCCATAGGACTGTCTAGAAAAGTCTGTGGTCGTCACCTAAACTCTGCTAGATGACTTAATCAAAAACAACATCGAGGCCTCTCATCTGTTTATCACACAACTATCTACCCATGTTCTACCCGACATATTAGTAGATAAAAATATATTTTTTTATAGTTTAAAACCTGTATAACATTCTCATTCAATACATATTCCAAACAACAGATGAGACACATACACATAATATGTATTTCATAAAGAATAAATCATATCTATGAAATAGAAGAAAGTGAATATACATTCACACATATAACACAAAATATACACATAACACGTATTTCGTATAAAATACTTCATAATTATGCATTAAAAGAAAGTAACCACACACTCACCTGATCAGAAGATGATCGGACAACATTACGACTTATAGAAGTAGTATTCTTCGGCAGATTTGGAAGATCTTCACAAAAACCGGACTCCTCACGGGCAGAGCTTCGGCTCGGGAATTGCACTTCTCGGGATCTTTGGGGCTTCGGGACTTGCTTCGGGGATCAGGAATGATACCGGGGCTTCGGGATAATTCTTGCACGAAAAACGATGCAAAAACGCGAGAAAAAGGGAAGAAATGAGCAATGAACTCGATTGCCCTCGACATCCTTTTATAGGGGGCTAGAACTTCGATTTACGCTAGGTGTAGATTGAAATTACGCTGGGCGTAATGAGGATAGGTTCGCTGACTCCCCCCCCCCCCCCCCCCCCCCTTCGGATAATATCGGTATTTTATATTTAAATTAAATATCGAAAATATTTAATAAACTTCAAAAATTCATATCTTCCTCATACAAACTCCGTTTTCGACGTTCTTTATATCCACACGTAGCTGAGACTATGCTCTACAACTTTTGTTTAGACTCCATCGGCTGATTTTGACTTTATTTTTTATTATTTATTTTTAGTAGGCTGGGACAGGAAAACCCCGTTATAAATTCATAACTTCTTCATCCGACGTCCGTTTTCGCCTATCTTTTTATCGTTTTACTACTATTAACGAGAGATTTGATTCTATTTTAGATTGTTTCGGCTAAAAACCGCTCGATCTCAAATCGAGTATTCGGGCTGCATACTGCTAAGTCAAAACTTCGAAATCATAACTTCCTCATACAAAGTCAGATTTGGGCGTTCTTTTTATGCACGCTCTTGGTTTAACGAACTCTACGACTTTCGATTAGATCACTAAGGCTAAATATTTCTCTAACGTAAATTTCACTTTTTACGTCATTCAGCATTGTCGGTTCTGTCGCGAAACTTCGACAGATCATAACTTCTTCGTTATAACTCGGATTTCGGCATTCTTTATATCTTCGGAATTCTTGTTTCGAGAACTACATCTTTATGCAAAGATATCGGGCTTTTCTCATACTTTAATTTTGATGCTTATTTTATTCTTAATTCATTAAATTATAATAATTAAGAAAATAAACACATAATTCACATAATACTCAAATATTTCATCATTAATACTTCAAAAAGAGTTACAAAGGTTAACCTAGACTACTACATCAATAATAATACCTAGCCTGAAAACGCGAGCGTTACAGTATCGTGTTTTATGATCATCTTAATGATTAAGATACCATATCACAATTTATACTCTAAGGACATCTTAGTGCATTGTTATGACTAAGAAGAGGGGTCATGAATTGTTGGAATGGTTAAAATCAAGAAGATGAATCATACTTCTTTCCAAAACAATTCTTAGAGTTACACTCTAGGATTGTAACATTGAATGACATAAAGTAAGGTTTAAAACACTTATCGAATGTAGTGTAAAATGTTTTCTACTCTTGTACATTTGAAATTGGTAAGTTGTGATGTCTTGGATGAGACAAAGACCAACTAAGACCAATTGTGTGAAGTGTTAGTCTTGATAAGAGTCCACACTATCCCTTGAATATTTGTTTTGTCAGGGAATGCTCTTTGACTAGGGAAACTTATATGTCAAGAGGACAGTGGGAGCCTTAAAGATCCTGAAAGAGTTTCAAGATTTAATCAAGCATAAAACTTGTGTTTTATCACTAGCACATGACTTAAGGTTTGTAACCTATCATGTTGACACAATTCTTGTGACAATTAAGTTGACTGCATATGATTTCTGTTAGTTCTAAATTGTGAGCATAACAACTTGGAAGCATTGGTGGGCCTTGTGCTACCAGGTGACAAGAAGTTAAGATTTAACAAGTTCAATTTATGTAAGGTTGAATTTGTCACTAACCTTGTCTTGTGATTATGGTTATGACAAATTCACATGGATAGGAACTCATACACCATAAAATCTAAGTGTCATAAGGTTTCTCTTCCAATTCATGAGAATGATGGTGAGGAAACGCTTTCACTAGGTAGATTTTAAGTAGATAGCAATTGTGTTATTTGCATTTTCAAAAGTCATTAGTGGAGTGCGTGTGGTTAACCGGAAAACTAACATGGACTTGTGAGAAATGGCAAAGGTCTAAACAATTGAGACTATGATTACGACATCCCTTTTCATAGTTCTAGAATTTTTTTAGACACACATGTGAACTATCTACGGAAGGGTGTATGAATCTAAATTTTAGAAGTCCAACCGATTTCTGAATACATGTCTAAGCTAGTGGGAGCATAAGTGTTCTGCTAATAATCATCCTGTTAGTGGGAGCATGATAATTACGATTATTATTATTGCAAGCTAGCAATGTTAATTATAGAAAAACAAAAGTTTCAGTTCGTGAAGTTGCAAGGGTTGGAAAAGTTGTTTTGCTATAATTAAGGGAGAGGAAATTATACTTCAATTCAGTTCTAAAAGCTTAGATTGAGATTTTAATCATCTTTCGTCAAGGATATATATATATATATATATATATATATATATATATATATATATATATATATATATATATATATATATATATATACACACTAATAAAAGAGTAACTCTTTTTCCATGTGTCACCATATTAGACCTCTTAATTAATGTATTGCCACTTGTTAATCTATTAGTTCTCCATTTTAAATTTATTAGACCTTCTCATTAATGTGATGCTATTTTTCAATGTATTGATTTCTCTATTTTAAATTTTAGATTTTATATTATTGTTTTCATTAGTTCACAATAAAAAATGTCTAATATATACTGAAAATTAATTTTACATATTTATTTGAATCAGCGATTATAATTTCACATAACAAATAAAAATATCTCTTAATTAGTAATTTATTTAAAATAATTGATTAATAATTTTGAGTTTTTATTATAAAAGTTTAATTAATTTTATAACTGTGGTTTCTATGGGTTGTAAACTAGTATATATATATATATATATATATATATATATATATATATATATATATATATATATATATATAATTAGGTTCAAATGTTCTCAATAAGTATTTTGTGCACATATGGACCAATCAGAATTTAGCACAAATTAAACTTTTAAATAAATCAATAAGGGTAAATTAGTAATATTGCATGTATATTAAATAAATTCCAAAACTAAAATCAATCAAATCCCTATAAAATTGTAATCGGTTTTATACCCTACAAAAACCACTATAACACAAAAATAATCAACGTGTTCTTTCCCCACAGTAGCCGTCGATAAACACCAAATCGGAACCACCGATGTATCTTTCTTCATCGGAGACAATCGCATCCAGTGAGTGTATTATGATCAAGGGTATTTTTGGTACCTGATATGAAGCAAGAGACAATCGTGATTTTCCCCGACCTCCATCTTTTCACTCCAAAAAACCACTACGATCAAGACTCGTCAACAGGTCTGAAACCCAAATTGGTTCCATTAAAGAAATCAAGCAAGTCGCCATTCTTCTTCCCTTTGGCAACTAGCGCCACCGTCGGCCATTGCGCTTTGATACATCGGGTTTGTTTCCTTCTTTGCATCCATCACAGTGTTCTCCGATCGGCACCTGTATGGTATGGACGCCCCCGTTTCCCTCTTTTCATCCATCTTTGTTTCAGTTTTGATTTTTTTTTTTTTTTTTTTTTTGGTTTTTTGATGGTGATTCAGTTCTTTCGGTACATTAATCGTAATTTTAAATTTCAGCTTTTTTTCTATGTCTTACTTATCGATTTTGTGTCAGGAATATGATGTTAATTGGTTTATAATTTTGCAACTTGAGTCGATTGATTGGTTGTGAAATTGATTTCTGATTTTGCACCTTGAATCTAATTGCTTTCTGAAATTGTACATGATGTTTACCTTGTTGTTGAATCTGATGTTGATTTTGACATGTTAATCTGCTATGTGTAATGTGAAAGTGTAACTTCCACCCACCAGGTGTTCGACATAATCCCAACATTGCATCATTCTTCCTTAAACATTCTAGATATTCTTATGTGATAATGATTTCTTTTGATTTGTTCTAGATATTGTAAGTTATGTATACCTTAAATATTTTAAGCATTGTGGTTTACGTTTATTTATTCTTTGTATGTTGGTTGGTAAAATGTTCACTTAAAATTATTCTACTTATTCTAATGTATGTTGTATAATAATTATTCTAACTACTTTTTTACTTATGTTTTATGTTTTGTGTTGAATATTCTATATATTTTAATCAAGCTTCAATTGCTACTGATGATGAACGATACACTATTATTCTACTGATTCGATTGTATGTTGTATTGATTTAATTAAAATATCACTAATCAAGCTTCTAATTGCAGCCAAAGATGGACCAATTGTTGATCGATTGATGAAATACTTTTCAGTTTAAGCTAATTAAGCTAATTTTGTGAGAATGACTTTCTTTCCTCATCATTGGGTGTTTATTCTTATCTTCAATTGTTTCATTCTTTAAGAATAGTTATTTCATTCTTTTAGAATTTTATGTATCTACTGTATTCTTCTATTTGAATAATGTGTAAAGAGTATTATAATCTTGGAGAATCACATAAGAATGATTCTGCCAGAATGCCAATCTCACAATTTTGTAGCTCCTTGTATAAAATCATTCTCATGCAATACAATTCTGACAGAATGTCAATCTCCTTTTTGCAGCTCCTTGTATAAAACCATTCTCATGCAATACAATTCTGACAGAATGCCAATATCACAAAATGTCAATCTCATAGAATGTTAGCATATTTTGAAGTGGCTAAGAGGTCAAACATACACAAGACATCTAGACACGAAACAAGAAAGTGAATGAGGATTCTTTCAAGAATGCCGATATTTTTTTTGCAAGAGAATTCAAGAATAAATGTAATTTATGTTCATAGTTGTATTCTTTAATAATGAATGTAATTACTTATTCTAAACTATTAAACTTTGTCTTATATAGAATTTGTATTCATTAAAAATTATTGGTCTTTATAATATGTTTTTATAATATTATGTTCATAGTTGTATACCATTTTGACAGAATTACAGAATATCATTCTAACAAAATAACATTCTGATAGAATAAAATCGGTTTATGCTTACAAATTACATTTAAAACTGAATTAATTTGAAAAAAAAATCAGATTTTTTCAATCAAAATCATTAATTATCCCACAAATCTCGATTTTTCCTTTTTTAAATTTGTCTCAATTGACTAAAATGTTCTTATGCTGAAATTTATGTGATTATATGATACATGTTACCTTATTGTACTATCATAGACCCTCATATCATGACCTTTGATTATATTCCATCTGATGGTCCAGATCTGTGCATTCTGGCACACAATAGTTACTATAAAAAAATAACCTAACCCTATATATATATATATATATATATATATATATATATATATATATATATATATATATAATGTTGGAATGGTTCAACTTAAAGAAATTCTATATATATTACGTTATCAAAATTCGATTATGATTACGACATCCCTCTTCATAGTTAAATTTTGATAACATGGCAAATAAAAAAAATATTGTAGCAAAAGACTGGTCTAGTATCATGTCTTTATGGGAGACATCATGAATCGTGTCCCATATGCTTTGGATATAAGATCGATTTCATGTGCTATAATATTCATCCTTTCTAAATTTTCCAAATGCTCAGGGCATTTAGAAGAGAAAAGTCTAGAACTGGATATGACTAAAGTGATTAAGCAATTGGCGAGGACAATATGAGGTTTGACAAAGATTGGTTGCTCAGGGACATTTGGAAGTATAGTGTTAATTTTGGCAGGACCATATTGACATTTTTTGAAAAGAGGCAACTCTTGTTCGGAAGTGATAATCAAAATGGGACTATAGAAATGTCTCCATATGTGGAAGTTGTTCAATATGTGTAAGATTAGAAAACCTTAGTGCAAGAAGGATGTTCAAAGCAATGTACTTTGGATATGAGACTTCGTTTCCATAGAGTTGATCTCCTTTAGAATCCTCTGTAATGACGGATGACAAGGTTTTGGTGACCTTGTGCATAATCATTACGAGAGGATAAGTGGATATAAGTTTAAAATCTAACAGATTTTTGGTAAATGGTAGGAATTAGGAATTCTTACATTTACAATAAGGATTTGGGATTGTGAAATGAGCATCATTGGAATCATGTTCAATTGATATATTTCCAAAGTAAAGATCATAGAAAAACATAGTGTGCATACTTGGAGTATGGCATAACTATTGTTTAGAAAAACAAAGTGTACATGCTAGGAGCATGGGACAACTGTTGTTTTTATTCAAGTATTAAGTTGATTATTTGAAACATTATACAATGAATAATGTGTAATCAATATGGTGATAAATAAAAGGTGGTTTTATTTATATTCAAAAAGGTTCTGAGACCATATTGTATTCGATTATTATTGTGTTTCACTTTGCATGTTTTGACTTCCAGAATAGCTAAGTTATTCTTTCCGAATGACTAAGTTATTTAAACACTCCACAGTCGTTCATATGTTGGAAGTAGGTATGAATTAAGACTGTCATGAATGGAGTTTGTAGATGGATAAATGTGTTTAGTCATAGCAATGGTTGCTACAACATTCATGAGTGCTCATAAGTTATAAGTATTGGAATTAACCCATGCTCATTTGTATCACTTCATGGAATTTATCTCGAGTGATCGTGAGACGATAATATCATATAAGTCTTCAAACCTAGAGATATGAGTTGTTACCTATGAGTTGGTTGTGCATTGATTGCACGTAAACGCATCAGTAACTTGATGTTATAAAACGTGCCTTTGTGTAGAATTCAACAAGTAGTAGAACAAGCATATGAGTCGAAGTTTATCTGCTCCTTCTAGAAATAGAAGTGATATCTGGGCCCCTCGAGGATTTTGTGTTGACCCATGTACCAGGCCCGGTCAGAACTAAATTGATGTGTCCAGTTAAGTTCTGTGTCAAACAAATCGGAAATCGAGAAACAACTGCCAGACAATAAGTAAGACATTGTTCCATGTATTTGTCTGGTTGATATCATGAGAACAGAGGACTATATGATCATTTATCTAAAATGGCGCTTCATAGTTCAACAGAGTTTTTGAGAGCTACGATTGCCGGTTGGTTCCTGAAATAATATAAGCAAATATAGTTATTAGACTTATCCAAGTGGGAGTCTGTTGGATAAGGTGTCTAAGTCCATAACTTATTTGGTATATACTTGACCCGACCCGGCATGGTCCATTTGGGTTGCACTTCACCCAAACAATTTATATGGATAATCTTATGAGAATAGTATGTTTATGATTTATTAATATATTATAGGTTATAATATATTAATATGAAGTCATGTTATTTAATTAGTTTTAGTCTTAAATTAATTATGAATTAATTTAGTGATTAAAAGGAAGACTAATTAAACATGGGCTATTGCATTTTATATAATGTAGACTTAAAGTCATTAGGAATGGGCTAAGCATGCATGGGGGTCCATGGATGATCCATGGAGCTTTAACCCATGGATCCTTGGAAAGGAAAAGACATGGGTTATTAGGGTTTACCCTAATCCTCCACACTATATAAAGATGCACATATTGCAAGAAATGGTAACTAGTTGTGTGAGACTTTGTGGTGGCCGATTTTTACATAACATATTATTCTCTCAAGGTTTTTCCAAGTTTGTGGTGATTTGTGATTCCGCTTGAGGCATTCACATTATTGGTGTTAGGCTCTCAAACTCCAAACGATCAATCACTATCAAAAGGTATGTCATTCTTCTAGTATTTTATGATTCTAGTTCTTCATGCTATGCTAGTTAGGATGTAAACCTTGGAAATTATTATTTGCATGTACTTTTAGGGAAAACATAGATCCAAGGTTATTAGGGTTGCATGTACACCTTAGGAGTGTTAGAATGCTCAAAACCTAACAGAAAATCTTACCAATTTCAATCACATGAAACTCCTATAACTCTTGAGATTTCATTGAAACATTAATGACACGTTTAATCTCGGATTATGCTCTTACCAGTTGGACTGGAATGTCAGGGATCACAATTAAGAAGTGAATAACCATGCCAACTCATTTAAACACCCTCGATTGAAATATGATCTCCCATTGATGTGCCGATTAACCACACATGCTCCATCAACAATTATAAACGTGAGTTGTTTCATCATTTCATCTTTGTAGTCCCATATTAGTGTCACACACGCTCCACTAACGACTCATAAAGAAATGATGTGGGTTTTCAAAGATTAGCATAAAATTTCACATTTTCCTAAAGTAACTAGAGTGAGATTTTGAAAAAATGTTCTAGTACTTTATAAAATTATACTTTTAATGTAATTATGTATTATCAAATTCGTTCGGCTAATAACCCTCGACCACACAAAAAAAGTTGTGGGTGAAAAAGACACCCATTAAAAGGTTATTATATTGGTCATTTGTTTATACCTCTCTTTTACTATGGCTTCATGAATGACGCGTACTATAGATTCGACTGATTTTCGTTATATATATAGTATTTAAATATTTTATATATGTATAAGATGTATTTTAAAGCCTTTTTAAAACACAAGGTTTAAATATTAATTATTCGGATTAAACACTTGATTAATTAATCTTTAAACCAATTATAGATTTAATATTGTCTTTTAATCAATCATTTAATAAAATATATTATTAAAATCCATAAAGATAATTCAATTTAGTTATCTTATAATTAAAAATTATACTTTCAAATTTATCTCCTCAAAGTCCAAATTAGGGTTTTAATCATATATTTTAAATAAAAAATCGGATTTAACCATTTCAAAAAGATAATCACTAAAAATTAAGCCTACATTTGGATTAGGTAGATAAGGATACATAAATCAAAAAAACTAGAAAAGGTGTGTTGCGTCTTTTTTCTTTTTGTTGTTTCGATTCATCTAATGCACAATCAATTGTAAGACCAAAGCTCTAATACCACTGATGAAATTTATAGGTTACAAAAATTATGTACTTGTGGAAAAAACTCTTAACAATCAAGGATAAATGCAACCTATAAGGATCTATGTCTTCACATATTAAAAGCAACATACAATGAACTACTAGAACCCTAGATCATAATCAAAATTCATGAGCTTAGGGTTACATACCTTTTGAATTGTTATGGAAAACTATTCTTTAAATCCTTTCCTTTTAGTATCCATAAAGCAAGCACCAAAAGTATGATGTCTATAATGGCTCACAACTAAAGCCTAGAACTAGAAGACAAGAGAGGAGAGATGAGGATCACAAGTGAAATCAGAATTCTCTAGGTACACAAGCCTGCCAAAAATGCTTAGGGGTATGCCCTTATTTATAGCTGTTTAGAAACCCTAGAAACCCAAAATTTAAACATATAATAATAATATTTCAAATCAGGTAATTATCTAGTTTTCTAATTATCATTTGGAGGCTTCCAAAAACCCTATTATGGTCCTCAAAACCGTCAATACAATGGAAGGTTCTGGAATCCTTCTTTGTTTAACTGCTGAATAATTACAGCCCAACCCTTGTACTCTCAATTAATTCTAAGTAACATAGAATTAATTTGAAAATTATTTTTGATTAATTTTTTATTGATTATTACAATTTCTAATTAATATATTAGTCACATAATATATTAACAAATCATCAATTACAATTTCCAATTAACTTATTAATCACATAATAAACTAATAATATCCTTACTCTATAAATGTCATTCTAATCAAATTCTAGTTATGAGGGCAACCCAAAAAGGATTTTGCTTTTAATTACAAGTATATATCAATTTAGTTATGAGCTTAGACACCTTAATTCAACAGGACATTGCATAGGGATAGTTGCAATATTCATGAGTACTTAGAAAATGGGGATACTGAGTATTGGTTAAATCCACGCTTAGAGATTGCTTCATGGATTTTAATCACGAGTAATTCTAAGATGATAATATCTTATATTCTTAAAACAGAGATATATAAGTCATAGTTTGTGAACTTGTTATGCATTAGTTTACTCCAACACATCCGTAACTGGATGTCATAAGGTGCAATTCCATGCATGATATGACAAGTAAAATGAATGATTATATAGTCAAACTTTATTCATTCCATTTGCCTATTTAGCTAAAGCGAAATCTTTGGACCCCTCAGTGATTTGGTGTTCACATTATAAGTTTTGGGTCCAGCCAAGACTACATTCATGTGTTCAATTGGTGGTCTAATAACGTCATCACAAATCGGGAAATCGAGAAACAGAATATTAGACCATGAGTTTGATTCTAATCCATCTCTCATGTCCATACGATATCAGGAAGAACGAGAGGAATAGCTGATCACTTAGAATTAATTAGAATTAATTAATAGGTCTAAGGTTTAGAGTGCAATTGTTCAATAGTTGAACAAGGAAACTTTCTAGAACCTCCCTAGGAGGGGATGATTCTAGGAGCCTCTTTTAGGGCTTTTGGAAACTTTCTTGGTTGATAAGAAAAATGAATTTGAATTGCAATATAATATTATTATTATTTTAATTTCAAATTAGGGTTTCCTACAACTACAAATAGAGACCTCCATAAGACTCATAAATCAGCATAAGCATAAGGAATTTTGAAAATCCTCCTCTTCCCTCTCATATTTCAATCCTAGGGTTTGGTGTGATTCATTAGAGGCTTCCACATTATTAGGACTAGCATTCCAATAAGGGTTCTTCAAAATACATTGCTATTTGTGATAACAACAATAAGGTATGTGTTTAAACCTATAATTTTCGATTATACCTAGATTTATTTAGAAGTTTCAAAGTATGTTTCTATTATGAGAAAAGTCATTGAATTTTCTAGGATTGCATGTGCTTATAAGTTAGTTATGTGAATTTCTACAAGTACATTAAAGTAATCTAGAAAATCCATCGTTATTATACATACACACACACACACACACATATATATATATATATATATAGTGAGGGGATGAGTCGACTATAACATCACATTCTTACATCTTATTGTGAGCACCTTGTAATTTGGTGGAACCACATTTGATCCTATACATAAGGCAATTACATATATAAAAAGGAGTGTGAATTACAATCGTTGAACAACATCAAGGGCCACCTTTTCTACCACACTTTCTCATTATTCATAAAGAGAAATGCCCATGTCGACGAGATATTCCATCAGGGGTATTTTGAGAAAGAAGCATAAATATATATTTTTAAAGTAAAAATATACTTTATAGAAAATAGATAAATATTTTGAATTGAAGTATACATATCTATTTTTATGTTTTTGGAAGTAATAATATTTTTTTTTACATCTTTAGAAGTAAAAGTTATATTTTTTAGAAATATGAATACATATTTAAATGTCTTTAGAAGTATAAGTACTTAGACATATAAATCGTGGATGTTTAGGGCACATAAAAGTTAGAAATATAGGGGTACGCGTTGGTACGCGTTGATACCGGTTCCATTAATGAAATAAAAATGAATATATTAAAATTGAGTTTATTTTGAAAATAAAAAATGTTTTATGTCTAAAATAGAAAAGGGTACACAATATAAGGTCTTTATAATTTATCTGTTTGTAATCTCTAAATAACAATTAAAACTTAAAAATTGGATTTTCTTGAAAAAGAAAAATGTCTTCGATCTAAAAAAAAATCAAAATATAAGTTTTTTCTTTTTGAAGGACTACTTAGTTAATGGTTAGAAATCAAATTTCTCAAGTTAGTTAATTCGACTATCATCGTGTTTGAACACGCCCCGAAAAACAATATAATTTCAATGAATAAAAATACTTTAAAAACTAAATATATTATTTAAGCCAACCCAAAATATTTCCATCACTACCCAACAGGTCGTTCCAAACTTATTTTGGGCCCAGAGCGAAAGGAAAAAACGGGGCCTTAAAATACACAAATCTCATCAAGTCATAAATACTTATAAAGCTAGCATTTTTTCTTGAATCTCATGCACTTGAAACCTCCTTTTTTAACTTTCTCAAACCATATTCATTTGAAACTTCCTTTTTTAACTAATGCAACTCAAAAGTTTTCTTAATTGTGATTTAACACTTAAAAGTTTTATAACTTATATTATGTTTAATTAACATTTAGTGAAAAGTTTACTATAAAAAGGCCAATCTTTTGTGTCTTTTGTGTTATATAAAATATTACATATAAGAAGGATTTGAAGATATTGTGATTCAAAAGTTTTCATATAGTTGAAGCATTCATGATCAAAATATGATGATTTGAAGAAATAGGTTATGTCGCATCGATGATAACTGTAATATGATTTTTTTCTTTTAACCAAAACAAATGAAGTTTTTCTATTATTTCTTTATATTTAGTTTCTCATTTAATCTTTATATGTGATTTGTGTGTATTACTCAATCTTGAATGTGATTCTCCAAACATCAATGTTTTGCTTGGAATATCTTTCTGATTCTTCTTTTTCAAGAAAAACATTTGATTGCAGGTTAGTGAAGAATTATCATCAAGTTTCTATAGTTGAATGGTGTTAAATGAAGTAAGAAGATTCATAAAATGGATATAAGTTTTTTTGTTTGAGCAAAGTTGATGAATGTTAGTTTTTTCTTTTGATTTAAATGTATGTTTTTGTAACATCCTTATTTATATATTCAACCACTCAATGCTCTTATTTATTTGATTGTAGTTTTTCTACGTTGATTATGTTTATTTTATATTATTTTTTTGTTGGGTTATCATACACAACATATTTAAAAGATAACATAATTTTGAACATTTGATATTTAATTATGATAGACTTATCATTATATGTTCTTCATATGAAAGTAATTTATTCATATTACTACAACAAGAATTATATATAACATTTACGAAAATGTATATATATTATATGTGATTTGTTTAACATGTATATGCACCTATGTATGTTATAAATATATAACTAAATATCTTTATGTTTAATAATTGAAGGGATTAAAATGATGCATCAAAACTAATTATTTAGACGAATATAATAATAATAATAATAATAATAATAATAATAAATATACATTTCCAAGTACCGTATTCATTTGAAACTCATACTACAACTCAAGAGTTTTCTAATTTATGTATATTTATTAGTTACAACTCAAGAATTTTTAACTTATGGTTATTAATTAGTAATCACCAATAACTTTTTATTTTCCTTTCTTTTATAAGGTTGTAAAGTTTTGCTCATTAAAAACATTAATGTATTTGAAGAGATTTGTAATTTAAATATGAAGAGTTAATATAAATGTTATAATAGATATTTTAGTGCTTTTATGTTATTAAAAGTTATACTGTTTATTTTTCATATTTGTTTATTATTCGTTGTATATATATATATATATATATATATATATATATATATATATATATATATATATATATATATATATTAATACAAATGTTATAATAGATGTTTTTCTATTTTTATGGTACTAAAAGTTGCAGTTCATATTTTTGTTCATACGTTTTGTTACCCGTTATATTATCATTCATTTGATATATAATTTACACAATTTTAAACGGTTTATAAAATTATCAAATAATTGTATATATCACAACGACTTAAAAATTAAACTATAATATTTAATACAACTAATATGTTAACTATATGCTTGCTTTACTACTAACACTAGCGAATGTCTGCGTGTTGCGCAAAAACACCTATATAGTTGAAGTTTTTACAAATATATGTTTTTTTTTTTTATAAATATAACAGTAACGTTGTTGTTAAATTTGATATAATAATTTTTATACTAAATTGATATAATATATTGATTATTTTGAATTATATGATAATTTATACATATATTATAACTTTTTAATCTCAATCGTTTGAATAACTTGTACCTGCGAGTTACACATGAATAAAATTAAACATAATATACAGTTTAATGTTATTTATAGTTGTTATTATTGTTAATTAATTTTTTAAAATTTATTTGTTTAATGTTTTAATTTCTATCATTATAATTATTTAAAACATCAAACATTGTTTTTTGATTTTATAGGTAACAATATAATCATTTTTATACAATTATTTTTAACTATTGTTATTGTAAATTATTTTAAGCTATTTTTTTGGAAATTTTTAACGATTATAAAAAACATTTAGGAAATATTTTAGTTAAATTGAGATTATAATTTAGGTGTTGTTTGTTTTTTTTTTAGGTAAAATATCTGCAGTCTGCGGACCATATCTTTAGACCTCTGCAGTAAAAGAGGTGGATCAAACGTTTGCAGTCTGAAAAAAGAAGATTGTTTGTTTTTTTTAACATCTGTGGGCTACTAAAATAAACTGAAATCTAAATAAACTGATTTTTTTAAACTTCAAAGTGATTTTTTAATATTTTTATGACTTTGTTATAAATAATTAACGAATCCAGATCAACTTTTATGTATTATTGTATAAAAAATAAAAATAAAAATAAAAATGGTATAAGTTAACATATATATTTGATAAAAACCAACAACTTTGGTTGCAAAATTATAACTGAACATTATAATTAGTGATCAAAGAATTTGATACATAAATGGATGAAAATAAACTTCGATTTTTTCAATTAAATCCATTAAAAACGTACCATAAATATTTTATTGAGAAATTGATGATACTGTATTAAATAATGTTTTACAAAATTTGACAAAAAAAATATAAGAATATATTATGATTTTTTTATATATTTATATAAACAACTTTAACGACTATTATTGTAATAAATCGTTATTCATAAATTTGTCAAAAATATCATGTTTGTATCATCGAACGTTTTCCTTTATATTTTTTATTTTTTTTTTCAAACTGTTTATCATTAATAAAGTTGTAAAAAAATATAAATTAAAAAAAACTTGAAAAAAATAAAGATATATAGCTAGAAGATGTCTGAATACGTTAGAAGACTCTGGTCCATATCTGTGCCAAGAAGAGGGCGCGCATACATTTTTAGGTCTGCAGTCTTCAAAAAAACAAACAGTCTGCAAATGCTAATGTTTGCGCATGGTCTACACGACACAGATAGAAGAGGTCACGCAGATCTATAGAGAAAAAACAAACACTGCCTTAGTTTTTGCATTTATCACTATAATTTATCACTTTTACTTATTTAAAAAATGTTCTTTTCTTTTTCAAGTGGAATTGAAATTTATATTTAAGTTGACATTGTAATATGTAGAAACACCTATATAGTTGAAGTTTTAACAAATATATATATATATATATATATATATATATATATATATATATATATATATATATAAAATATAACAATAACGTTGTTGTTGAATTTGATATAATAATTTTTATACTAAATTGATATAATATATTTATTATTTTGAATTATATGATAATATAAACATGTATTACAACTTCATAATCTCAATCGTTTGAATGACTTCTATTCGCGAGTTGCACATGAATAAAATTAAATATAATATATGGTTTAATGCTATTTATAGTTGTTGTGTTGGTTAACTAATTTTTTAAAATTTATTTGATTAATGTTTTAATTTCTATCAATATAGTTATTTAAAACATCAAAGATTTTTTTTTATTTTAAAGGTAACAATATAATCATTTATATAGAGTTATTTTTAACTACTGTTATTGTAAATTATTTTAAGCTAGTTATTTGAAAACTTTTTCGATTATAAAAATACATTTGGGAAATATTTTAGTTAAATTGATATTACAATTTAGTTTTTGAATTTATCACTACAATTTATCACTTTTAACTATTTACAAAATATTATTTAGTTTTTTAAGTGGAACTGAAATTTATATTTAAGTTGATATTGTAATGTTATATTTAAGCTCACAATTTAAGTATTTTGTCAAAACTGTTCAAAAGTTGTAGCTTTAAACTGATAATGGTTTACATATAATAACATATTAAATCTAATAAATTAATTATCATATGTTAAAATTTAAAGACATAACTTTATAAGTAGAAGTAAAGATATTATTTTAAAATTGAAATTTAGTTTATTATGATTACACTTTAGGTTTGATATTTATTTAACCTTATTAACTAACTTATAATTATTATTAGAAAGACACTATAATTTACCACTTTTAACTATTTACGGAATATTCTTTGCATTGTATAAGTTAAACTAAAATTTATATTTAAGTTGACCCTATAATGTTATATTTAAATTAATAATTTAAGTATTTGATACAAATTATTCCAAAACTATATCTTTAAAATGATAATGGTTTACATCCAACAATATATTAAAACTAATAAATTAAGTATAATATGTTATAAGTTAGAAAAACCTAACTTTATTAGTAGAAGTAAAGATATTATTTTAATATTGAAATTTAGTTTATATATGATTACACTTTAGGTTTGATAATTATTTAACCTAATTAACCAAATTATAAATATTATTAGAAAGAAATTGAAAAGTCATGGGAGTTTCAAATGAATGTGGTGAAAGGAAAAAGTATATGGGGGTTTCAAATGAATGAGATTCAAGAAAAAATGCTAGCTTTATAAGTATGTATGATTTTGTTTCAAAGTAAAAATATTAAATAATAATTTGGTAAAAGTTATTATTTTAACTATCTAATTCTATTCCCGTGCAAACGCGCGAGGATTCACCTAGTTTTTTATAATCCATATTATAACAAAAGAGTAATTTTATTCTCCTTTTGACATGTGTTATCATATTACGTCTAATAATTAATATATATTTTATTTTTCTTTTGTTATGTGTCACTATATTATATCTCTAAATTAATGAATGTCACTTGTCAACTTATTGATCATCCATTTTAAATTTCAAATTTTAAATTTTCCACTCTAATTACATTAAATTAATAACATTAAAATAAAATTAACACAAATTATAAAGTGATATAATTTTACATATTTATTTAAATCAATGATTATAATTTTATATAACTAAAAGAAATCTCTTAAGTAATAATTTATTTAAAATAAGTGATTAATAATTTTGAGTTTACTATTAAAGTTTAATTAATTTTGGAACCATGGTTTTCACATATTATAAACTAATAACTCAATAATTTAAAAAAATTATTTATACTATCTTTTAAATATAACAATTTCATTATACAAAAAAGACAAAATTGCAAAAGTGGTCCCTGTGGTTGGTGAATTTATGCGATTTTGGTCCAAAATGATATCTTGGTGCACCACAGGTCCAAAATTGTATTTTTCTATTGCTTTTGGTCCCTGGCATTAACTTTCATCCATTTGTGCCGTTAGGTGCAATAAAGACAAGGGTATTTTCGTCTTTCCGCCTACAAGGACCATTTTTACAACCTTATTCCTAAAAATCACAATTTCTCCCACCAGCGTTTGGTACTACTGCCTTCATTGCTTGAATCATTTTATCTTCAAATAATGAATTGATTTTATATACTTTCTTCGTTTTTGGACGCGATTTACAGATCAGAAGCAAAATGAGACTCACGATTTGAGTCTTGTGGTCTCTATTTAGTCCCAACGATAAACAAGAATTACCAGCGGGGTGGGTCGTCTGGGTGGTTGCTCCGACTGTCTCGTCGCCCCTATCTACAGGTCAAGGGATTTTCGATCGTCATTTGCTCGAGAATAGGGCGAACATCAGCAGAAATCGAAAAGGTTCCAGAAGCGGTTGACGATTGCGAAGGGATGAGGGCTTCGATTTCCAGCGGGCTCCCTTTGGTGCGTTTGGTTCGTCGTTGGCAGCCTCAAATTGAGGAAGGAGTCTTGTAATAGGAACTGTAATTCTTTCCTTCCGATACTTACTAATCTCTTGAAAAACTTGATGAGTTTCAACCGATGGTAATCCATTGATGACAATATCAGCATCCCAAACAGCTTCCCGTAAATTCGTTACTACTTTCAAAGGACTAAGTGGAGTATGGATCATATTCAAACAAAACCCATGTTTCAAAATCTCATCTACGTACAATACTAGATCGCCTAATCTTGCTTCAACGTATTTCAAATACGCACATCCTCTAATCAATAGTCTTAACACGTCTTCTCGTGTGTTGATTACATCGAATAAATGTTGCGATGTGGCTCAATCGACTGACCTACATGCTCGTCTCCAAATCCTGATTTGAACTTTATCTCAAAGATGACCATAACCATCTTGTAACATTGCTGCAAACACACCGCTCCAAGCACCAGCTCCAACGCTCACGATTCTTAAAGGATCATCGTCTGTTTTACCCAATACGTTACGAAGCTCGTCGAGTTTTTCCTCTAGAGACCCGTTGTTGATTTGGACTAAACCATTCACGTAAGCATTGTTTGTCGAGGTCGATCCCTCGATTTCTGCTCCGACCATCGTTTTCTTGCACAAACCTCGATGAATTTGATTTTTCTGAATTGGGGTTTGGGTTGATTTGTATCGAGTGAGATCTTCAATTACAGATGATGGTGTATAATTTCTATAAGAAAACGACGAAAAGTACAGCGGTGGAGGTGAATATGAGTTTTGTAATAAATGTAACACATTTAACATCTACAAGAAGGTCGGCTGAAGTAAACCCATCAGGGAATTCAGTTTGAAACGATGAAAACTGCAAGACTCCTTCCTCGATCCGTCACTTGGGCACGATCAAGATCGAGCATGAAACTGCAACTGTTCTTCTACTTTTCTCGATTCCCTTGATTATATATATATATATATATATATATATATATATATATATATATATATATATATATATATATATATATATATATATATATATATAGGTTTGGTTCATGATTTTTTTGGAAACAGGTTGCAAAAATGGTCCTTGTAGGTGGAAAGACGAAAATACCCTTGTCTTTATAGCACCTAACGGCACAAATGGATGGAAGTTAATGTCAGGAACCAAAAACAATAGAAAAATCCAATTTTGGACCAATGGTGCACCAAGGTATCGTTTTGGACCAAAATTGCGTAAATTTACCAACCACAGGGACCATTTTTGCAATTTTGTCTAAAAAAAAAAAAAAACATTAGCCCCCTTGGACATTTAACGGTATCGCCCACTGTGGACAGACCTACTATCCAAATAGGAGTCGGTACTCCGGCATCAAAATGTAAGTAACCGACAACAAAAATTAAAATCAGATGATCCAAACACGCTATATCATCATAAACCACCTAACTGTATTTTTGTCCAGACATTACAACTTCTGAGAGACAGATTCCGAGCTTGCATGGAGATTGAATCCTCCCCTTCAACGTCATCGTCGGCATTGCATTCCTCCGATCAACATCACGTTCCTCACAAATGGCTCGAGTAAGTACTCATCCGTTCGGTCATACCCTCATTCGTCTTTCAGCTACGGCTCACATACCCAATTCACCTGAATTCAATTAGGGTTCAGGATTCGCTGAAGAAGAAATTAGTCACCGAAGATGATTACACCTGGAAATTAGCGGAAACAGGAGAGGGTTGCGGAGTAGAATTGTTGAAGTACATCGGCGGAGTTGATATAAGTTTCTCCAAAGATGATCCATCAGTCGCTTGCGGAACCCTCGTTGTTTTGGATTTCAAAACTCTCGATGTTGTTTATGAGGATTCGTCTATCGTAACCATCGATGTTCCATATGTTCCTGGCTTTCTTGGCTTTAGAGAGGTGTGTTTTTAATTCTCCTTCTTTATCGATTTTCAGGTTCCCCAAACTTTTACCGTAATTCGATCAGAAAATGAAAATACCTTTTTTTAAAAATTCGCCTTCACTTTCATGGATTATATAGCAATAGCAACCAAAATGATGTCATCATTCAATTCGAGAAATATATAATATACTATTCCATTCATTATGCAATAAGCCTTATAGCTAATATGTAAAGCTGTGTAATAACTTACGTTTTTATTATAATCAGGCTCCTATATTTCTAAAACTATTGGAGAAAATGCAGAATGGTTCTCATCCTTTCTACCCTCAGGTAGTTTTTGTCTTCGATTATACTTTTTTTTTTTTTTCTGCAACATGGGAGTTAATGATAAAGCTACTTCCCTTAAATTATTTTGTAGACCATGAAATGCAATTTTTTTGTTTTTGTTTTTTTTTTTAATACTCAGTTATTGATGATTGATGGAAATGGCATACTTCATCCTCGAGGCATGTGTTTCTGTTAAGCTTTTCTGTAATCTATTATGGTGAACACTGAACTATGCTTTGGTGAATTTGCTATTAAGTAAACTGCATTTACTGAACTGTTTTTTGAATTTTTGGTGTGTAGGCTTTGGCTCAGCTTGTCATCTTGGGGTTCTGGTTAATCTTCCTACAATTGGTATAGGGAAGAATGTAAGTATTCAGGAAATAGCAATGTACTTTCGTTTATTTGTTTATTATAGTTTATAACATCCTACTTCCATTTATTTTATTATAGCATTCTACTTTTAACTCTTTTATGTTATTTTAAAAAAAAAAAAACATGAAAATTGAGCTACGATTTGATCACTTTTTGTGTGTATTTTCAGTTGCATCATGTGGATGGTCTTACTAACTCAAAAGTAAGGGAGCTGTTTGAAGCTGAAGAGAATTACAACATAGACTTCATTTATTTAATTGGGGACTCAGGGAACACTTTAGGAGCTGTGAGAATTTTAAATCTATAATTTAATTCTTTTTTAACTCTTTAATGTTTATTGAAATTAATGTTTATCATCTTGTTTACAATGTGACTCATTTATAAATTATAATCCCAATTAGTAGCCAATGAAGAATCTCGATGGACGATTTTACCCCTCTTAACTAACTAAATAAAGGGTAGTTATTTCCTACATTTTTACTACACAGAATCAATTATATTTTCATCATTAAAAAGACAAAATTGAAATTGTTCAGCGCAATAACAGTATATAGTTTATAAAACTTATATGATCATAACTACTTTATATAATTTAACAAATTAGGTAATAGATTTCTTATGTACATCGTAAGGTTAAGCCATTTTTTTTATATACAATATGCAAAACAAAAAGTCAAAAACAAAAAACTAGATAACACTAAGTGCTAAATGCAATAAATCGCAACGTCCTTTTATTTATTTGTATATTACACCGTTCTTCTTTAACTCCTTTCTATTACAACAATGTACTTTCACCTTTTCTTATTAAGGCGTTATACTTTTAATCTTTTTATTATTATTATTACGACATTATACTTTGAAAAATCTATCCATTTTGATGACACTAGTGTTATAATTGGTTAGATTTTTCAAAGATTTGAAAGTAGGATGTTGTAATAAACAAATCGATGAAGAAGAATATGTTAAAATATTGAAGTTTATTTATAATTTATCCTCTTTAATTTATTTATTTATTTGTTATGTAGGCATTACATTCAAGTAAAGGATCATTTAAACCAATATTTGTTTCAATAGGCCACCGTGTATCTTTGGCTTCTGCTGTTGAAGTTGTTAGAAGAACATGCAACTACCGTGTCCCCGAGCCCATTCGCCAGGTCAGCAAGCTAACATATATTATTTTTTTTCCTATTATAGCATTGTACTTTTAAAATAGCAATGTACTTTGAAATAACAATGTACTTTCATTTACTTGTTTTTTTATATAACATCCTACTTTCATTTCTTCCTATTAAAGAAAAAACAATGACCAAAATTAATATATGAAGGTAATTAAGTTTATTCTATGATATATAAATATGTAATATGTCATTTTCCTTGTGTCACTCGTACCCATATTTAATATTTATAAATCATCAGTAATAAAATTGTAAAATTAAGACTAGATTTTTTTTAAAAGAAAAATATGTTACTAATAATTTAACTACTTTTGAGAGTAGGCTGACATAAGATCAAGGGAGTATCTTCGGAAGCATCATTGAATCCTGTTGGGATGTTGTTACTTGTAACTGTACTTTACTTACTTGGTAAGCCCTTCATTACTAGATCTCATCACATATAATTTTTTTCCTTTTTGTTTCTTATTTGTGAAATTTTTTATTGTTTTATTTATATTATTGTTTTTCCTTTTTGTTGGCAAAAATTTTGTTCATTTTGTTACAGATGACACAGTGGCATTCAAATACAATGGAGGTTGGTTTAAATTAACTTTTTAACAATAAAAGGTACATATTATATTAATTGTAATTCTTTATTCGACTAAATTGTACAAATTCACGTGTTGTAAACAAGTGATAGAAGATATGGTCTATTTATTATTTAGGGCCTTATCTTTGTAACGATGAGACTTATGTATGTTGTTCGATCATAGTTTGGCAAATGACACAAAATACATTATGGTTTTATTTTTTATTCTTTTGATTTTCATATTGCATTATTTTTTGTTTTAAAACGAATTTTTTTTGTGACCATTTCAATGGTTGGAAATAGTGTTGATGTGGCATGTAAGTTGATACATTAAAAAAATAATAATAAAAAAAAATCAGTGTTTACTCTCCATTTTGTTTTTAAAAGTCACTAGATTATATTTTTTCGATTTCAAGCATCTTGATCCCTAGTGTGTATAAATGTATTGGAAATGGTGTTGATGTGGCATGTAAGTTGATACATTAAAAAAATAATAAAAAAAATCAGTGATTACTCTTCATTGTGTTTTTAAAAGTCACTAGATTATATTTTTTTCGATTTCAAGCACCTTCGTCCCTAGTGTGTATACATGTATTTGGTGATATACTTGTTTGGTATTTATTGATTAAGATAAAGTTTGGATACGATTTTGTGTCCAAACCCTCTCTTAGGCTTGAGGAAGTGGACTCGCCGCCCCTCTTGCTAAACAAGTCACTAACATATCAAACACCACCATTTAGGGTTCGTTAAAGGAGATGTTAAGAATTGACCGCCAAACAAGAAGCAAGAGGAAATAAGAGAAAGAAGATGTATTGGTTCATAGTTATTGTTTTTTTTTTCCTTTCAAAATAAACCTTATTAATTTAACATAACACCACTTCTTACCGGATGCTAAGAGAGAAAAATGATGCAACTATCAAAAAAAGAGGTGGCAATGTGCTAAGAGTAAGAGTGTTATCATTTCCCTTAGCCTTAAGTATTATTCCGTTAAGAATTTCTACGATTCCCACCTGAATTTTGCGATTAATAATATCAAAAAGGTCCTAGAATTCTAAAAAATAAAATTCATCCGGTGTACAAAATATACGTGTATAAATCCCATTTTTTAGTATTTTAAGGTTTATATGACCAGATAAACTTACGCTATTCCATTAGGCTACTGGATGTGGGCAACATGTTATCACATCCAAAAAGTCCACCTCGTAATCTTAGTCATATTTTTGGTGTTATAACACCTAGGAGTGGCAAATCGGGCTATTGTGTCTTGTTTTTGTCTGACACGACACGACACGACAATGTTTTAGGTAACACGAACACGACACGACAATACGGTATGATGTCGTGTTTTTTTTAACTAACATGCAAACGAACCAATTAAAAATGAGAAACACAAACGACACAACAAATATATCATAATATAGCAATTAGTTTATTTAATTAATATTTAATCACACATAACATGAAAAACACAACAAATAAATGCTAAATCATGTCAATTTCGTGTCGAATTTTGAACACGAACACGACATGACATGACATCATGTTTTTTACACTTGACACGAACACGACATAAACACGAATTTGAATTTCAATTTCATCCCAATTTCATTTCATGTTGTGTATTTTTGTCGTGTCGTGTCAACAATTGGTACCCCTAATAAAACCCAATGTGAAAATAAGCAACACCAAATAACATGTGATAACACCTCTTATTTTCTATTACTTTTTTTTCTTTTTTTTGAGGTTTTCCCGTTTGTTTTTTATTTATGTCATAATATTTAAAATTATCATATAAATTAAATCATAGATTAAAAATAACATTTAAAAATTAAAAATAAAATTTTAATAAATCCTAAATTAAAAATAACATTAAAAATTTACAACAAATGACAAAAAAATTTAAACATCTAAAAAACAATAAAAGATGAGAAAATTTACATTTTTCCCTAAACTATTCATCTTCAGGACCATCATAGATATGATCTGCCAAATCTTTTCGAAGTTGTTTGTGTTTTCACTGATCTTGAATGTCAACGACTCTATGTAAGTATTTTGTTATCTTTAGTTGAAATTGAATGTGTCCAGGTTCCATAGGCGAATACTCCGCAACGTTTTGCCTGTTATTTTCAATCACCATGTTATGAATTATGATACATGCATACATAATATCTCATAGAGTGTCCAAGTGATATGGTCGTGTCGTATGTTCAACTGTAACACCCCAAAATTTTCAACAACTTTAAACTTTTTAGAAATCCCCTTTTACTAATAAAAATGTTTACAAGATTAGTGTTCTCAAAACATTATTTAAAAATCAGTGCCTCCCAAGATCATTAACATAATCAGGATGTGTAGGGTCACGCCTTCGCCTCGCCACGGTTCTCTAAAATACTTGAAACCATAAACCAAAAACTATAAGCACAAAGCTTAGTGAGTTCCTCCAAAGTACCAACACACAATAGATAACATATGCTACAAACAGCACACTATGGGTCCAATCAACCATCAGGTTGGAATAACCCAGACCCTTAACCATCAGGTTGGAATGCCAACATACTATAGGTCCAATCAACCATTCAGTTGGAATATCCCAGACCCTCAACCATCCAGTTAGAATGCCAACATACTATGAGTCCAATCAACCATTGGGGTGGAATACCCTCGGGCCCATTCAACCATCGGGTTCGTATGTCCCGACCTGTTGGATCACGCACAAAGTAGTGAAGCCTCAACCACCGACCAAACATATGCATATATAACAAATAATCATATAGCAGTCTACAGCCAGAAAACATATCTACATATCACTAAGCATAGTACCATCCTATATACAAGGATACCAATCTAACATATCACAACAGTACACAATCATATAATAAACCAGGATAACAATCCAAATGGTCTAACTTGGTGTCTTCGACCAGTAAGTACAGTGAGGAAAACTCACTTCGCACTGCCGAATCACACAGATGATCCTTGGTTGCTGGTTGACAGATCCCCAGACTGTTAATATCAAGACAACACCCCATCAATAGCTGATCCCACGGATAATCTCTGATTGCATATCCACTAAAATCTACGTGCTATCAAATACCACAAATGACAACCCATTAACATCTAGCCCCTGACTCACACTATGAGTCCAAATTAGAGTAAAAGACCTTTTTACCCGTCCTCAAGATTGTCCCAAGGCGAAGGCCCAAACTATATAACTAAAGGCCCAAAATCCAAAACAAGCATCTAAGGCCCAAATATGGCCCAATTTTCCAAATTAGGCCCAATTCCTTTTGTGGACCTTCCCCTAAGAAAGTCAAACAAGTCACAACAGCCCAACCATAAAATTCAGATGGCCCAACATGGCCTAAAACAACCAAGCCCAAAACCGCAACCCAAAAGAAGAAGCCCAAGTCTGCTGAGTATGTGGGGCGTACTCAAGCTGTATGCTCAACGTACAACATGAAAGGATTGTACGTACTTCGCACACACTTGTACGCCCAATGTACTCACCAACCATGGCCATCTTTCCAATTTAGCACTTAATCCATTAAGACTTAGATCCAAACTTAGATCTGACTTCCCTAAGGTGGTTAATCACACAAAGTTGCCAACTTTATGTGAATGCATGGCTAAATGGGACTCTAGAGCTCAAAGGAGCTTAATACTTGACTTAGTACATGCATAGAACCAAAACCACCATAAAGTTTGCACCTTTATGCCCAAGGAACCCATAATATATCCACATCTACAAATACAAGCTCCCAAAATGACCATAACTCCCAATTACCAACCAAAAAGGACCAAAAATGAGCTAAGAAGAGGATCCATGAAATGAAATGGCAAGATTTGGACTTTATACCTCCCAAGCCACCAAAAGGAGATGCTAATGTTGGATCTCAAGGCTTTCCTTCAAAGAACAAATCTTCAAGCTTCTTCTTCTTCTTCTTCTTCTTCTTCTTCTAGATCCACAAAAACTCACAAGAGCTCAAGATCACCAAACATGGGCTAGGGGTCGAATCAGAGGTTTTAGGGTATGGAGACTGGCTTAGAAATAATCAAAAGAGGCTAACATAAAGCTTATATAGTGGGCAACAAAAAAAAATAGGGTTTTTCTTACCCACCCTCGTACACTCAACGTACGAGGCCATGCACTCCCGCACTAACCTTCGTCGTACGCCAAGCGTACTGACCTCCGCAGCAATACGCCATGCGTACTAGGGTTCCTTCTTAAACCCTAAAACTTTTCGAAGACCATATCTTCGTCGATCTAAGTTCGTTTTCGACAAACTTTATATCCACGGAAAGGTGACAAGAATCCCTACACTTCTAACAACTTTCCTTAGCCTTAAAAATCCCCTAACCAAACCCAAAATTCATAAAGGATTGAGTTAACATATTATGATTATGCCCTTGGGCTCCGAAACACCATTAAACACTCGGATCAGATAAACTGTAACACCCTCATCCAAAAAGGGACAAATCTTTTCTTCCCCAAGGTCCCAAGCCTTATGATAACTGATGATCTGGCCATAGCCCCAAATAATGAAACGATTCGAAATCGGGTGTTACAACTCTCTCCCACTTAAATTTGATTTTTTCCTTGAAATTATTCCTTACCACCCCGGGTATGCCCAACAACCTAAGGGACACAACCACAACCTTTAACATACAATGACCTTTCCAAGGCAACCGAACTCAATAGAGCTTTCCAACCCAAAGAAGATGAATCCAAAAAACTATGCAGAAACCCAACCTACTTTACCTGAAATCTAAAGTCTCGAATTGGTTCGACTCCCTGACAGACTGACCATACTGAACCAATGCTAAATCCATGACACTTATCCATCAAACTATCTACTTAACTCCTCATGATAACAATTACATGAACAAAATGAGATACAAGATATTGGTTTCCTTAACTGTCGGACCGATACATTGATGTTATAATTCTGAAGCCCCATAACTTACCTGACCTTCACACAGGTAGAACCATTCTAGAGCATACATACATAAGCTAAATCCTGAACCCTCCAGCTGATGCCTTTAACACAAGGATTTCTTAACCCACATCTCTCTAAAATACAAACCTTGCACGGATACACTTGTGATTCCCAATGCAAGTTTCCACCAAAAGCCGACTCGAAAATGGAAACTCATAATATCTTCTCGTAGACCCTTCCCTAAATCTGATACCCCCAGTCCCAGACTGGAGACACTACCAGAACATGCAGAAATGATCCTCCAAATGTATCGATTGAGAAATTTACCCAAAATCCAAATCTATATGATGTACCACAACCTTAAATAACCCTTGATTATCTGCCATGCCATTACCAACCATTGCTCCAACGAGCAGAGACGATCAATCCAAAAATTTTCGCATTGCATCCAACCCTTATGCGCTCAGATGTACCCTCACCTGGAAAACCACTCAAGACTTTCATGAGAAACTTTATGATTCCTGTCTTCAAACTGATTCATAGCCTGATAATCAAACCCCTAAAAACAGCTTGCGAACAAACTAAAATATAATGCATACGTCCTATCGATACTTTATGATACCTAACTGATACTCTTAACAATCTTTAACTATTTCTTTTAAACAAAACACATTAGATTTCTCTCGGCAATACACATACTGACTTACCACAATGCATATCCTTATGGAACCCATAATCTCGTCCCAAAAGGGAAGAAACACCAGATCTCTACTTAGCGAAAAACCTCAAACATTAACATAAAACATTTCCACGAATGATCGGAACAGACCCCAAACCTTGATTGAGACCGAACAGATTCCATCAATACGCACATAGCTCATGAAGGCTTTCTAAATGCTACCAAAAGCTGGAGCCTGTTATAACCAATATTTCACACCCCCAATGAGGGTAAACACACCCTGAAGCCAAAAGAACATAAAC
Source organism: Lactuca saligna (assembly GCF_052625555.1). Classification (NCBI taxonomy): domain Eukaryota; kingdom Viridiplantae; phylum Streptophyta; class Magnoliopsida; order Asterales; family Asteraceae; genus Lactuca; species Lactuca saligna. The sequence continues at coordinate 174,900,215 of NC_136419.1, forward strand.
ACACTAAACATGATGGTAGTTGACACATTCATTGAACTTTAACTATCACCACTTGAATCCTTTAGAGAATTTACGTCGAATGATGAACTCAATGACCAATGGTCTGGGACACATTGATACTTAAACCAGAGAACCACAAACCCACCTGGAGCTAAACATACATGTTTCTGGAAATGTTTCACCGATCAATATCTGCCCAAACTAATCTGAAGACATGAATCCAAACAGCGAACTGACGATCCCTTAATGACTGATACTTCACCCGAGAATTCCAGTTCTCCCCCACTTAGGGCTCAAACTACCACCCACTGGTTTGAAACCAAATCATAACTCTAACCAGCTAAAGCATATACCTCCATTCCTAACACTAGAATGAATAATACACATACGATGACTTTCTAGACAGGGATCAACCAATCCTAAGAGAATCCTGAGTTCAGCAGAAAACCTCTAAAAAAATTCCAATTATAAACATTTAACATTAAGGGTTTCACACAAAGGCATAAGCAACTACCGAATTATGATCCAAACATACACTCCTTGCCTGTAATCCCAAACAACAATTCGACACCTAGCTTTCCTATATCCTAAGAATACGAACTCTTGCTCACATCATATAGTACCCATACTACATCAATCCACTTGCGAACACCGGTGCTAACATACTACCACCCACCACCATGACCAACAGAACCTAAGCTGAGTTTACAACCTAACTTTGGAAGTCACTAGCCTGCTCACTCCTTTCCCAAACTCGAAAAAACTGAAAAGGGGAAAATCCTTGCCACAGATAACGACAATGTAAATCCAAAAATCAACCACTCAACTCCCAACTCAAATCCCTAAGCCAATCATAACCATCTATTCCTTCTTGAATCCCGTAACTCAAAGCACAACCTCGAGCTAAACCCTCAAGGCCTCCAAACCAACATACTCATCTAGGTATTACCCATTCAACCCAACCCGACATCGCCACTGGGCCCAAAAAAATTAGCAAACCTATCCTCATACCTGCACAACCATAACTAAAAGATCAATAGGTACGGAACCACTGCCACGAATCATGGTATCAAACCATGCTATCAACCCGTCCAGTCCTTAGAATCTCCGAGACTCTCCTTGATTTAAATATGAATCTTGTGCTTCTAGTAGTATGGGCCTAATACTACCTTCTACATCTTTCCTTGCCCTTCCTCAAGGATCATCTTGGGTCCTCTAAGACCTATCCAAAAGATACTCCCAACACCTGCTCCATAATGAAACAACCGCACTAAAATACTCCCTAGGCTTTCCTAGGATTCCACCCACACCTCCTCTTCCATCACCTGCTAAAAAACCCTTATCAATGCCAGCTAACCACTTCATGAATACAATTACATGCAACAAAGCTTACATAACCCTTTGACTAAAGGACTCAACCCTACAACGGTTGGACTCAGACAAGAGTTGCGTAATAGGTCCAAGTCCTTCATTCTAAGATTATTTAACCTTCATAGAATGTAACCTAATGTATTCATTTGATGGTTAATTCTCATCAACATGGGTCCCACAAAGCACAAAGCAAGCTGCATTTGAGCAGAGGAGCCGTATGGTACTAAAAACATGATAAAATCAGACAGATTCTCATACGAACTCTTGATCCCAAACTCCCAGCATCTCGAGCGCACCTTCGCCCTGCCCTTACTTTCTCAATAGTGGCTAATCATTCCTCATGCTAACCCACTATGAATTGCACCCATTCTAAAGATACCACTATATCCTCATCCAATAACACAACTGGTCGGCTGACCCAACACGACTCACTATACCACTAATTCCCACACGACTCTCCATTGGTGCCAGATGACTATCGTATGAATACAATCACATGCCCTACAGTTTAAACAATCTTAGGGTAAAATATTTAATCTCATAACGGTTGGAATCAGACAAGACTTGCGCGGCAGGAGCAAACCCCTTAACCTAAGATCATTTAAACAATGTAGCACGTGACTTAACACGTTCACTCAATAGCCAGTTCACATGCGAAAGAGTCATACAACAATCAACCAAGGATTCTATAAAAGATAAGGCATCATATATTCATACAATTCTATCATGCAATTCCTGAAGATCCTTAGCCTATCACTAGCATGATGTTCTATCATATCACAAGATCAAATAATCGTGTGGTAATTTAGGGTCCACTTACTGGCTCCGAATGATCGTATACATCGTATCCCCTTTGATTACTTTGAAAAAAATTTGAAAATCACTTTTAAATTTTTTTCCTTAGTTTGATACTAGATTCGCATGAGTGTTCCTCCAATTCAGTCAAACCAAGGCTCAAATACTAACTTGTAGCACCCCAAAAATTTAAACAACGTTAAACTTTTCAAAACGACCCTTTTACTAAAAAAACAATTTACAAACTTAGTGTTCTTAAAATATTACTTAAAAATCAGTGCATCCCTAGATCATTGACATAAAATCAAGATGTGTACAGTCACACCTTTACCTTGCCACGATTCTTTGAAATTCCTGAAACTATAAACCAAAAACTATAAGCACAAATTTTAGTGAGTTCCCCTAAACTACCAACACGAAACAAATAACATATACCACAAACAACATACTATGGGTCTAACCAACCATCGGGCTGGATTACCTCAGGCCCTCAACTATCGGTTTGTAATGCCAACATATTATGGGTCCAGTCAACCACTGGGTTGGAATACCCTAGGCCCTCAACCATCGGGTTAGAATGCCAACATACTATGGTTCCAATCAATCATCGGGTTGGAATACCCCAGGTCCTCAAGCATTGGGTTGGAATGCCAACATACTATGGTCCAATCAACCATCGGGTTGGAATACCCCAGGCTAGGGATGAAAGTGGGTCCAAACCCGGACTGGATGGACCCGAAACCGGTTAACGGAATTTTGTAGAACCGAAAACCGAACTGGTATATAGGAACCGTTTACGGTACTGGGTAAAGTGGGTCTAGAACAGGAAAACCCGGAAACATCAAAGTGGGTAGGTTGGAACCGGATAAAATGGGTTTAGAACCGGAAAAACCCAGAAAAACCGGAATTTTTTTGGTAATTACATACTACTTAGTGAGTTGAACTTTGAAAATTTTCATATTAATATCCCGACTTTGGGGGCCTGTAAATCGTAGAATATGAAACCAAAATTAACAAAATTTGTAACACCCAAAATTTTCAAACAATTTTTACATTTTTCGAAAACATACTTTCATTCATAAATATTATAAAAATGTCATTGTATCACATAACAACCATAGAAACACAACCCAAGATCATAATGCATAAAACTACTCGTGTGTGTACTGATCATGTTGGCGCCTTACCACGATCCTCACTGGTACCTAAAACACATAACACAACATTGTAAGCATAAATGCTTAGTCAGTTCCCCAAAATACCACATATAACACATATTAGCCACTTGAGGCTATAACTCTGTGGGCCCTCTGGTCCTAATTCTGTGAACCTTCCGGTTCTAACTCTGTAAACTCTGAACATACACAACAGAAATCACATAGAAATAATGCAGTGCGTCACAATCACATAAATAACATACAAGATACTCTGTCATATAACTCTAATTACCACTCTAGGTATAGTATAGTGAGAAGACTCACCTCGGGTAACTCGGTAATCTCGAACTCTGTAAAAATCTGATCTAGCTTCTGCCTAATCATACGAAATAAACACTCTTAATCAATACATCTCTCAAAGCAAGACTATTCCCTTTCTTAGTACTCTTAGAAGGGTAAAAGACCATTTTACCCCTCTCGTGGCCCAAAGACCCTAAAGTTGACCAAACCCTAAAAGTCAACAAAAGTCTCCGGGTTACGTTGTGCGTACCAAACATGTACGATGGGCGTACCCGACGTCCTCACAGAAACGGGGTGCGCGACCCCTGACGCCGCGCGTACTGGGATTACGCCTCGCGTAACTCCTAGTTTCAAACTCCTTAGATTTTGGGGTCTTAAACAGTGAAGACACACGTCCAACTTTTAGATCTGACCATCCCTAAGCCTCTTAATCCATAAAGTTGGTGGCTTCAAGCCTTTGCATGGTTGGACAAGTCACTAACACCCATAACATTCCATCTCCAACCCTAGAAAGTGATGGGTTTTGGTCATAAGACATCCTATGTGCTCATACAAACCCTAATGCTTGGATCTAGGTTTCTCTATTGTACATGCTTTGAATCCAAGACTATAAACCCTAATTCTAGCATGCAAGTAATCATATTAACATAAGAATTAGTTTATAATGTTACCTTGATTGTTATGTAGCAATAACAATCTCAAATCTCCTTGTATTGACTTTGGAATGCTTAGAGTCACAAGTGTCACTCCTCTAATGGCTTACAAACACCAAGAGCAAATGGAGAAGGTATAAAGAGAGAGGAGAGAGGTTAGAATTCGTCCTTAGGACTCCTTGGGAAGGGATACACGAATTCATGAGCCAAGGGGTGTTTATATAGGTGTAGAGATAGGGTTTCAGTCATTATCCTTATCTAGTTGCTTATCCACAAAGCAACCCATAAGATAATCCTTGAATCCTTATCATAGTCGAATTCTAAGGCCTTATCACCTCAAATTCGTTCACCATATATTTAAGATAATCCTTACCTTATCTTGTAACTATCACATAATTACAAATCAGCCCCTCTAGTTTAATTAATTACACTTGATCACAAAATTAATTCCTAATTAATTATTGACCAATATTAATTAAACAAATATGATTTCTCCTTTAGTATATTATTCTTATAACATATTAATAAATCATAATATCCTCTCTCTCTTTATTTATTTCTCCAATCAAGTTGCTTTGGTGAAGGCAACCCAAAAGGACCATGCACCATCGGGTCAAGTACATACCAAAATAGTTATGGACTTAGACACTAATCCAACAGAAAGCTCATAACTCAAGCATGACCCCATAACAGCGACCAAGTTGGGATTTTTATGGATCTATAACACAAATATCATTGAAATGGGATAGATCTAGGTCCATGGAGTCTATTACACTCATAAAGTCTCCACCTTTGGGACTTTTAACCCTAGAAATGGTCCATGTAACATCAAACTAAATAAAGAGGAATGTTTTGAGCTTTATACCTCTAGATGAAGCTCCTTCTTCTAAAGATCCCAGATCCAAACTTGCACTTTAAGCCCTAGCCTCCACAAGATCCTCTCCTTCTTCTTCACTAACACACCAAGGCACTTTTAGCTGAAAAACACTCACACTCAAGCTAAGGACGATGGAAGGCTCTCTTAGGGTTTCACTCTCTGATATGGAGGCTGAGAAATGAGCCTTAGCATCCTTTATATAGTGCACAAGCCAAATATTAGGGTTTGAATGTGGGCCCGCTACGCCCAGCGTAACCCTAGGTACGCCCAGCGTACCCAAGGGAGTCCGCATCCAACTTAAGTGCATGAGTACGCGCAGCGTACGCCCCAGTACGCCCAATGTACTCGTTTGCTACAAAACTCATTCTAGGGACTAATCTTGACAACTTAACAAAAAAAGAAGGGTTAAATAGCTTTACCTGAGTTTCGGGATGTTACAATTCTCCCCCACTAGAACCAGACTTCTCCCTCGAAGTCTCATGCCGAAACCAACTGCGGATATTGCTCTCGCATCTCTGACTTTGGCTCCCAAGTCAGCTCGGACCCCTTCCGATGCTGCCACTGGACCTGAACCAGAGGCACTTCCTTGTTTCTCAGAACCTTGACCTTCCGGTCCAAAATCGCGATCGGTCTCTCAACATAATTCAGGCTTGCGTCCACCTGGATGTCCCCCAATGGTACCACTGCCAACTCATCGGCTATACACTTCCTTAGCTGAGATACATGGAAGGTATCATGCATCTGGCTCAGCTCTGCAGGTAGCTCCAAACGATATGCTACCCTGCCCACCCTCGCGATCACCCTAAATGGTCCAATGTACCGGGGCCCCAACTTGCCCCTTTTCCTGAATCGAATCACTCATTTCCAAGGAGACACTTTCAAAAGTACAAAATCTCCAACCTGAAACTCGATCTCGGATCGCCGCCTATCCGCGTAACTCTTCTGGCGACTCTGTGCCGTTAGCAACCTAAAACCCAAAATTTTCTTTCGGTCAAACCCTAAAGTCAATCCCTTCAAATTATAAGTCAATTTCATTTTTATTTATTTTTAGCAATTTAAAGTTCATTTGATTATTATAATAATTATTCTTTAAATGAATGGGTGAAAGGAAGTGCCGTCTCAAGTCTTGAAATTTCAAAACCGCAAATACCACGTAGTTAAGAAATTCACGGCCAAACTTTTATGTTTGGTCTGTAAAACCCTCCAAAAACTGTAAACTCATGCCTTAAGCATGATTTTACTCCCCAAACACCTCACGTCTTACTTTCATTCTCAAGAGCAAACTCCAAACTCTCTCAACTATCATCCTGTCTTTCACCCGATTTCCCGAGAATGTAAGTACTTCTTGACTTGAATTGTTGTTATATCATAACAACTAGTGATTATACATCCTTTCATCCATCCATTTTCGTGTTTTGTTTAGATTTTCAAAACACCAAGAACACACACTAGTGTTCTTGGACTTTTAGCTCATTTCAAGCTTCAATATAGTAAGTACCTCTATCCTAGAGTCTTTTAAAGCTTGTTATACATCTTTACATCAAGAAATAGTCCCAATAACACCAAGAACAAGGTGTTCACGGTTCAAGAAGTTCTTGAACCGTAAACACCAAGTAAAGGTGCCAAAGTGTGCCTAATCCCTTCCTATGCCTTAGTAACTAACATGGATCCATTCCTTGATGAGCTAAGGACTTGAAAACCCCCCAAAATATGATAAACCTTATGAGTTTACAGTAGTAAACTCAAAGTAAAGTGGTTTAGGAACCGTAAACTCCAAATAGGAGTGAAATGGTGCCCTAGTTCCTTCCATAGACACATACTTCATGTAGAAAAGCTTCTAGGGACTTTCAAGGCTTCAAACCAAAAAATGGTCAAAAGTGTATGAGCTTATGGCCGCAAACTCAAGGGTTTACGACCGTAAACTCTTTTGTTAGTGACCACAAAACCGTAAACTCCATGATGGAATTTTCCTTGAACCCCAAGCACACTAGCCTTTCCCTACAACACTTAAATGCAATCATTGGGACTTATAACACTTAAATAAGGTGTTTAGCATGTCCTAGGGTATCTTAACTTTGTTTATTAGTTTTTTAGAGACTAATTGGATACATATATGTGATATTATATGACAACTAGGATCCTTGTGTATGTTCAAGACTTCACTTGACACCTAACAATCTTGTTTCATCAGTTCATCCATACCACTCACTACAGGTGAGTTCATACCCCTTAATTTACCTTTTAAATGTTTTTAAATGCTTTTATAGGGGGAATACAAGTAAAGTTACTATAGTTATTATCTCAATCACATGTGATTAATAACTATCAGCAAGTGAATCTCTTACTTTCAAACTGTTTTACTAAATTGTTTTACTTCAAGCTGTCTTAAAAACTCTTTTACATATCAAATGCTTTTACGAAACTTCTTTTATACTTTAAATATTGTCAAAGGCATGCCTATGTATGTATAGTTATATAAGTAGTGTTTAAAGGACCAAGGAAGGCTAGCTCGCTTTATCTCCTTTTCCTCGTTGGGATGTGGCTTTAGGGCATAAGTTATCCGTTCGAAGGTAATCTAAATATTAGTTATATATTATGTATAAATATATAGACATAAAATTTCTATCAGTCAATTCAATACCCTTGGGTAGCAATGGCATACGCTCATATTCATAAGTACAAGTCATATTACTAGTAAGCTACTATAAGGGTAGTTTAGGAAGTTACTAATACTATTACCAGAACAATAAATCATACAATGAGTCTGTTCATACATGAGTCAGTACATTACTATACATGTTAGATAGAGAGAGAACACATAATACAACTAGTAAACACAATACATTACTATACAGGCTAGATAAAGAAAGAACACACAATACAACTAACACATACATTACATATACATTAATACAGTTATGTGAGCCACTAAGCGGGGCATGTCACTACCTGCCATGACCGTTTTTGTATCCAGAATCTCTTTAATTGGGGAGCGTATGAGTTTGCGTATAGATCTATACTGGATTGACTATCCTACACCTTGCTGCTCGCTACAGTGGGACTTGCAAGTCTACGGGTGCCAAATGTCATTTCTTACGACGTCTTACATCGTCGTTTTACTATTGAGTCGGTAGCATGGTACCGGCCGATCACACGGTACTTTAAATAACAATTGGTTTAAGGTAGTTAGTACAGAAGTAGTTGCTTAATACAATACTACAATACTATAATATTTCTCCCATTACATTCACTTCGTGAACATTCGCACAATGCATGGTAATGTAAAAACTATATTTTTGGTTAATGATAATCGGATTTGGGAAAATACACACTCTTTCAAGAGACACACACATAGTTACTAGATGCCTTGGTAGAAGGCTACTTTTAGTAGGAAACATAGGGCTTTCTAGGATTGCTCAAACAAATAGAAACTTTACAAAACTTATACATTACAAACATCTTACAAATGCTTTCATACAAACTCAGACACTAATATACTTATGATCTCACCAGCTTTAAAGCTGATACTCGCTTTCAAAATAACTTGTATTCTCAGGTCACCAGTTGACAGGTACCGGTGCTAGGTTTTTGAGAAGATGGAGCTTGTTCAAGACTCCTCTTTTATTTTGATGTACTTTTTGGTGTCTATATAACTTGACAGAACACATTTGTATGAAATTATATTATTAATGCAATGGATGATTTTGTTGCTTCGTTACTACTTTTCATTATTGTGATACTATACATGACGTCCTCCACCCCTGAACGATTCTGCCGTTCAGGTTTTGGGGTGTGACAGATTGGTATCAGAGCTTTGTTTATAGTGAATTGAGTGTATCAACTTTAAAAGATATACGAACTATAAACACAAGCGGGATTAAATTACTCTGATAAAGAGTTTATACTTTTAAATAATAAAATATTTAACTAAGTATACATACGTGCATTCATACTAAAATCAGTGTCATTAGGATAGAACAAAAGTATTACGATTGTTGGACTGCACAAGTAGACTTAGAGACATATGGTCAACCCTGGGAAGATGTAGCCTGATCAACTACATTATCCGAGGAGTGACTAGCATGTGCCTAAGGATGGTTGTGAGGTTGCAACAAGTCTAAAAAATTACCAACACTACCACAATAAGAACAGTAGAACATAACATTAAACTTAAAATACTATAGGAGTATTTTGTGCTACTATAATTACTTATCTGAGAACTAAAGGTCTTTATTAGTATGTCAATGGTTGTCCAGTGGATACACTAAGGTTATATGTACCTAGGATGTCATAGACTAAGAATCTGTGAATCTTTGCTTTATTTCCTGTCCTCATTTGGTTGTGGGCTTAGAGTTAGGATCACTTATTCGAAGGTCTATCATGTTCCGGAATACATATAACTGGTATGCCCTAGACAAGTATTGGAGTAACTAATAAGGATCACCTTAAAATTATCTATTTAGTTCGTCTATTAATTAATTCCTTACCCCTTTTCTCGCATAGATATCATGGCTGGATTCCATCATCATGACGACCCGTACTTTCCACCCAACGGCAATGCTGGATGGCTTGAAGCAGAGTCTGATGATGAGCATCAAATTCCTTTGGATGATCATCAAGCAGAAGGCTTCTCGGATGGATCTGACTCCGAACCCGAAGTCAACAACCTACCGCAAGCAGGTCAAGCCCCGAATAACAACCCCCGACCCGTGTTTCATGGTCCCACACCCTTGTGGGCAACAAACATGAATCGCTGGAGCGATGAACAAGGTCAACCATTACCCTACAATGGGGACCGAATCTTTTTCAACATAAGTGAGGGTGGCTCTGCTGATCGAGCCCTACCAATCATGGTCCGTAGGATTGCTCGGAATGTTGAACAAGGCCAAGCAGCCATCGGCTGAGTAGTGGAGATTGATGCCAACACTGGTGTCAATATGGTCCTCATTAGCCATCTCGAAGAGGCGATGGAAAGGACCAGGAGAACCAATGAGACTCTGCAACAACAACTGGCTGCCTCCCGAGCTGAAGTCATAGAACTTCGAGTTCGCTAGAGGGGACATGAACGACACCTCCAAGAAATGGTCCGTCAGATGGAAGACCTTAGGTTTCGCCCTAGAAATTCCCATCGTCGTTAGAAGATGTCTAGCACATCTTTCTTTTGATTAAGGAATAGCCTTTCTTATCCGTGCTCTATGAAGCATTTGTCTGTAAAATATTCCTGTCTTTCAAGTACTTTATTAGACTACTAAACTGCTAATATTTTCCCCTATGGTATGATGTAAGACCTTCAGTTAGGTCATTTTTCCCAAACTTATATACATCGTTAATACTAGTAATTTTGGCATCTTATCTAATTTATTCAGAAAACTCATACTATCCCCTGTTGTTGAACGATGGCGATTTAGTTCATGAGACACATTCATTCTCTATACTATTGAATTCTTAACATTGTTTTTATTTTTCAACTTATAGTTGAAACATGTCGCCTCGCATCTCTGGAGGTGCAAGGCGATAGGGCGGCTTGGCGATAGGCGTTGCCCCCGGAACCAAATCGATACGGAACTCCACCTGCCTCTCGGGAGGCACACCCGACAACTCCTCGGGGAAAACATCCGGGAACTCACACACTATCGGGACCTCATCACCCGACCTCGGTCTCTCTGCACCTACTCTCGTATCCACCACATAAGCCAAAAACCCACTACAACACTACTGTAGACTCTGCCTCGCTCTTGCGGCTGAACAAAATGCTGACCCATAATGGGTACCCTCACCATAAACTGTAAGAACTCCCCCACTAGGGTCTCGTATGGTCACCAGCTGTCGCTCGCAGTAGATAACCGCTTCAAATCTACTCAACCAGTCCATGCCCACAATGACACAGACATCTCCCATAGCAATCGGGACCAAATCAATCGGAAACTCAACGCTGAAGATCTTGAGTACACATCCTCGAATCACATCCGTGGCATACACTACTCTCTCGTCAGTTATGGAGACTCGCAAAGGTCGACTCAACGCCTCTCGAAGAATACTGATGTGCTGACTAAAGGCTAACGATACAAAAAGACCGACTTGCAATCGAGTCAAATAACACCAAAGCAGGCACATAACACACAAGGAAAGTACCTACACATAACATAATATAAACACCATATCTCAAACATCATAGTAAATACGTGAAAGAATACATACCAGCCACAACATCGGGCGCCGCACGGACCTCGTCCGCGGTTAACTAAAAAGCTCTCCCTCGTGCCTTCAGTGCCTCGGCCTTCACCGGTCGGCTCTCGGTAGCTCGAACAGCAGTAGGGGCAGATCCCTGCAGCTTCAGACACTCGGCCTTCCGGTGTCCGGTCTGGTTGCAGTGAAAACAGACTGCAAATCCCTTGGGGCAATCCTTGGCCATATGCCCCTCCTTGCCACACTTGTAGCATGACCCTGCTCTACACACTCCTTCATAACCCTTGTCGCACTTTCCACAATTACGAACCTTCTGGTTCCCTGATCTCAAATCAGCGGGCTTGGCCCACTTGGCTACCGGTTAGGACTGAGCCGGCTGCCGATCCCTCCCCTGAGACTCCGCCTCCTCCCTAACCTGAGTCTCCAGCTCTATCTCCCTCTTCCGAGCATTTTCCTGAAGCTTGGAAAATGTTCTATATGACAATTTCGCTACGAACTCTCGTATGTCCTTCCTTAGAATACTCAAATACCAACTCATACGTGCCTGCTCGGTGGACACGTGCTCAGGGCAGAACATTGCCCTCTCATGGAACATCCTGGTGATCACAGTAATAGACTTAGTACCCTGCTTGAGGGTCGATAACTCCTGGGCCAAATGTACCCTCTCCACTGGGGGAATGTACTCATCACGAAACATAGTGGTGAACCTCTCCCAGGTCATCGCGCCAAGCTCAACAGACGAAAAGTGCACCGTCACAAACTTCCACCAGTCCTTTGCTCCCAAGCGAAGTTGGTTCAGCACGAACCGGACCCTCAGATGCTCTAGACATGAACACGTATAGAAGCATCCCTCAATATCAGAAACCCATCTCATCGCAGCAATCGGATCCTGTGTCCCATCAAACTCTGGTGGCTTCGTGTTGCTGAACTCCCGGAACAGCAACGAATCGCCACCCTGAGGTCTGGCAGTAGCAACAGCTACGGTAGCTGCAATGGCTACAGCCTCAGTAACCTCCGCATATATCTCATCGAAAGTCTCAATCAGAGTGGTTTTGATAGACCCAAACATCTTTGGAATCTTTGCACGGATGGTCGTAGCCACCTCCTCATGGATCATCTGGCGGAGCTCCTCATCGCTCACCCTGCTGGTCCTTGGTCTGTGGTGTGTCCCAACCATGATGTCTTTGAAATACAACATAAAACATATCAGAGACTCGCTCGAACATAATCGCACTCGATAACTTGACCCTACTCGTTCCCTGGTACCCCAAGGATTCTTACTTGGGCTGCGCACTGCTCCGGTGTCTTCAGTAGTACGAGCCCAATACTACCGTCCACACCGCAGTTTTATCGTACAAACTGCTCTGCTCTTTCAAAAACTTTTTACTCTTGAGAAAATTTTGTGAATTTTATTTTGAAAATCTCTCAAATCCTCAGTTTGAGTTCAGATTCGCCCGAAGGTGCACCCAAATCCCTCAAACCAAGGCTCTGATACCAACTTGTAACACCCAAAATTTTCAAACAATTTTTACATTTTCCAAAAACATACTTTCATTCATAAATATTATAAAAATGTCATTGTATCACATAACAACCATAGAAACACAACCCAAGATCATAATGCTTAAAACTCCTCGTGTGTGTACTAATCATGTTGGCGCCTTCCCGCGATCCTCACTGGTACCTGAAACACATAACACAACACTGTAAGCATAAATGCTTAGTAAGTTCCGCAAAATACCACATATAACACATATTTGCCACTCGAGGCTATAACTCTGTAGACCCTCTGGTCCTAACTCTGTGAACCTTTCGGTTTTAACTCTGTAAACTCTGGAACATACACAGCATAAATCACATAGAAATTATGCAGTGCATCACAATCACATAAATAGCATACAAGATACTCTGTTATATAACTCTAACTCTGTGAACCTTCGGGTAACTCGGTAATCTCGAACTCTGTAAAAATCTTATCTAGCTTCCGCCTAATCAAACGAAATAAACACTCTTAATCAATACGTCTCTCAAAGCAAGACTATTCCCTCTCTTAGTACTCTCAGAAGGGTAAAAGACCATTTTACCCCTCTCGTGGCCCAAAGACCCTAAAGTTGACCAAACCCTAAAAGTCAACAAAAGTCTTTGGGTTACGCTGCGCGTACCAAACATGTACGCTGGGCGTACCCAACGTCCTCACAGAAACGGGGTGCGCGACCCCTGACACCGCGCGTACTGGGATTATGCCTCGCGTAACTCCTAGTTTCAGACTCTTTAGCTTTTGGGGTCTTAAACAATAAAGACACACGTCCAACTTTTAGATCTGACCATCCTTAAGCCTCTTAATCCATAAAGTTGGTGACTTCAAGCCTTTGCACGGCTGGACAAGTCACTAACACCCATAACATTCCATTTCCAACCCTAGAAATCTCATAACTCAAGCATGACCCCATAACAGCGACCAAGTTGGGATTTTTATGGATCTATAACACAAATATCATTGAATTGGGACAGATCTAGATCCATGGAGTCTATTACACTCATAAAGTCTCCACCTTTGGGACTTTTAACCCTAGAAATGGTCCATGCAACATCAAACCAAATAAAGAGGAATTTTTTGAGCTTTACACCTCTAGATGAAGCTCCTTCTTCTGAAGATCCCAGATCCAAACTTGCACTTCAAGCCCTAGCCTCCACAAGATCCTCTCCTTCTTCTTCACTAACACACCAAGGCACTTTTAGCTAAAAAACATTGACACTCAAGCTAAGGACGATGGAAGGCTCTCTTAAGGTTTCACTCTCTGATATGGAGGTTGAGAAATGAGCCTTAGCATCCTTTATATAGTGCACACGCGAAATATTAGGGTTTGCATATGGGCCCGCTACGCCCAGCGTAACCCTGGGTACGCCCAGCGTACCCAAGCGAGTCCGCATCCAACTTAAGCGCATGAGTACGCGCAACATACGCCCCAGTACGCCTACCATACTCGTTTGTTACAAAAACTCATTCCAGGGACTAATCTTGACAACTTAACAAAAGGGAAGGGTTAAATAGCTTTACCTGAGTTTCGGGATGTTACAAAATTATAGTCTAAAATCATCTACAAACTCTAAAATACACTCTAGAAATAACTTGATGTCAATCCGACTTTAAACGAATGAGATATGCATGTGTTAACATTTTCACAGAATACAAAGTACAAAAACAAATAGCTGAAAAGTTGAAATTTTTCAGTTTTAATATCCCGACTTTGGAGGACTATAAATCATTGAATATTAAACCAAAAATGACAAACTTATAGTCTAAACTCATGTACAAACTATAAACTACAAATTGGAAAAAAAAACTACATGTCAATCCGACTTCAAACGAATTAGATATGCATATTTAAAACTTTCACTGAATATAAAAAAACTGAAAAACTAAAAACTTCCAACTTTGATATCTCGACTTTGGGGGATTGTAAGTCCATGAATATAAAACTAACAATGGCAAATTTATTGTCTAAAATCATGTATAAACTCTAAATTAAATTTTGGAAAAACCTGCATGTCAATCGGAGTTGAAACGAATGAGATATGCATCTTTTAAATGTTTCAAAAAAAACCGGTTCCGGTTCCAAACATCGGTTCCAGTTTTTAGACCCGGTTTACCCGGACCTAATGAACCCAAACCCGGATTACCCGCAACCCGGAATAAAGCCAATCTTTAAAACCAGAACCAGAACTGTTAGAGCCGGTTTCTGGTTCTAAAGGTTTCGGTCCGGTTTTCCGGTTCTAAATCTCATCCCTACCCCAATCCCTCAACCATCGAGTGGGAATGCCAACATATTATGGGTCCCATCAACCATTGGGTTGGAATACCCCAGGCCCTCAACCATCAGGTTAGATTGACAACATACTATGGGTCCAATCAACCATGGGGTAGGAATACCCCAAACACTTAATCATCGAGTTGGAATGCCAACATACTATAGATCCAATCAACCATCGAGTTAGAATACCCTCAGGCTCATTCAAACATTGGATTGGTATGCCCTGGCATGTTGGCTCACTCACAAAGTAGTGAAGCCTTAGCTACGGACCAAACATATGTATATATAACAAATAATCATATAGCAGTCTACAGGCAGAGAACAGATTTATAGACCACCAAGCATAGCATCATCCTATATACTAGGATACCGATCTAACAGATCACAACAGTACACAGTCATATGATAAACCAGAATAACAATCCAAAGGGTCGGCCTTGGTGCCTTGACCTATAAGTATAGTGAGGAAAAACTCACCTCATACTATCGAATCACACAAACGATCCATGGCTGTTGGCTGATAGATCCCCAGACTGTCAATATCAAGACATCACCCCATCAATAGCTGGTCCTACAAATAATCTTTGATTGCAATCCACTAAAATCTGTGCACTATTAAATAGCACAAATGATAACCCATTCACGTCTAGCCCCTGATTCACATTATGAGTCAAAATTAGGTAAAAGACCTTTTTATCCTTCCTCTTGTGGTCCGTATAAATGGTACAATGAACCCCACGGAGGTAATGACGCCAAATCTTGAAGGGAAAAAAAACAGCCCCCAGCTCCAAATCATGTGTCAGATAGTTCGCCTCATTAGGCTTCAACTGCCTCGAAGCATAAGTGATAACATGCCCTTTATGCATTAATACTGCGCCTAAACCCAAGATGGACGCATCACAATATACTACAAAATCATCCATTCCCTCTGGTAGGGCTAAGATTAGCACCTCGCACAATCTTTGTCTCAACGTCTAAAATGCAGCATGCTGCTCAGTCCCCTAGCAAAAGACCATGGCTTTCCTCGGCAGCCGGGTCAGGGGCACGACTATATTGGAGAAGTCTTGAATGAATCTCCAATAATAGCCAACCAGTCCCAGAAAGCTCTGAATCTCAGATGGAGACCTCGAAACCTCCCACCTCATCATGGTCTCTACCTTGGCCAGGTCAACCAAAATCCTGTTCTGGTTGACAAGGTGCCCAAGAAACTGCACCTCACGTAACCAGAACTCGCACTTGGATAACTTAGTATACAAGCTCTCCCTCCTCAAAGTATCCAAAACCTCCTACAAGTGCTCCTCATGCTACTCTTACGTCTTGGAATAAACCAAGATGTCGTCAATGAAAACAATCACAGACTTATCCAACATCAGTCTACACACGCGGTTCATGAGATCCATGAACGCAGGAGGAGCATTGTTGAACCCAAAAGGCATCACCACGAACTCATAGTGACCATATCACGTCCGAAAAGCAGTCTTCTGCACATCCTCCTCTCTGACTCTCATCTGATGATAACCAGAACGCAAATCAATCTTGGAGAACCAAAATGGTCCCTGAAGCTGGTTAAAGAGATCATAAATCCTTGGGAGTGGGTAATGGTTCTTCACCATTACCTTATTCAACTCTCAGTAATCTAAACACATCTGATGCCACCCGTCCTTCTTTTTCTCAAATAAAATCGGGGCTCCCTAGGGTGAACTGCTCGGTCTAATGAACAGTTCCTGCAACTGTGTACACAACTCCTGCATCTCTGGAGGAGCCAACCGATACGGTGCCTTGGCTATCGGAGCCGCACCCGGGACTAGGTCGATCCTGAACTCTACCTGCCTCTCCGGAGGTATTCTAGGCAACTCCTCTGGAAATACATCCGCGAACTCTTGTACCACTAGCACATCACTCACTGTCGCCTTACTTGTCTCGCGGGTATCCAAGACATAGGCGACATACCCTGCGCACCCCTGCTGGAGGTAGCGCCTAACTCTCGTTGGTGAAGATAAAGTTGGTCCTTGTTGTGGGCTCTCACCCTGAATTACCAGCTCTCCCTCACTTGGGGTCCTGATCCACACCAACTGTTGCGTAGTCAACCCCCGCTCCATTGGGGCTCAACCAATCCATCCCTATGATAACCTTGTTCCCCCGCAATGGTATGGGAACCAAATCTACCAAGTAGCACTCTTTGTACAACCTCAGAAAACAATCTCTGAAAGCCTCTAATGCTCGCACTGATCGGTCGTCCACAATCTCAACCTCTAGGGGGCAATCTAACATGCTAGAAGACTCAAGAAACCTCTTGCTGAGCGCAAGAGAAATAAACGATTGGGTAGCACCCGAATCAAGCAACACTTGGAATGGAATACCGTTTACATGGAACGATCCTAAACAAAATGTATAGCATAACACATCAATCATACAAGCGAAATATAATAAAATCTAGAGAGAAGAAATTGTTGGATTAGTGTCTAAGTCCATAACTATTTTGGTATGTACTTGACCCGATGGTGCATGGTCCTTTTGGGTTGCCTTCACCAAAGCAACTTGATAGGATGAATTATGGAGAGTAAGGATTAAATATGATTTATTAATATATTATGGGAATAATATATTAAAGGAGAAATCATATTGTTTAATTAATATTAGTCAATAATTAATTGGTAATTAGTTTTGTGACTAAAAGAGATTAATTAAACTTAAGGGACTGGAATTGTAATTATAAGATAATTGAAATTTGGGCCATGGATTGCCTTGTATTAAGGGATGGACGAATTCTAATGGGAAACCCATAAGGAAATCGTCCATGGGCTTGATAAAAGGAGTCTATGGGTTGCTTAGGGCTTAAGCATCCAAATTAGGGTTTCCTTGTTAGATAACCCTAATAGCCCAACTATATAAAGACCCCTTAAGGCTCAAAAACGTGGCTAAGCTTCTTGTAAGGGTTTACACATGTTTTTGGCAGCCTCCAACCTCTCTCCTCTTCATCCTCTTGCTTATGGTGTTTGTGAACCATTAGAGGAGTGACACTTGTGACTCTAAGCCTTCCAAAGTCAATTCAAGGAGGAATTAGGATTGTTATTGCTACATAACAATCAAGGTATGATCTTAAACCTAATTACATGTTAATATGATTACTTGTATGCTAGAATTAGGGTTTATAGTCTTGGATTCAAAGCATGTACAATAGAGAAACCTAGATCCAAGCATTAGGGTTTGTATGAGCACATAGGATGTCTTATGACCAAAACCCATCAGTGGTATCAGAGCCTAGCTTGGTTTCAATTGTATTGATGCATTGTATAACTGAAAATTTCGATTTTTTGGATTGTGGTGGCCGGACTCGCCGAGTCCATGGCTGAACTCGCCGAGTCCATGCAGACTCGATGAGTCCATGCCTGACTCGACGAGTCAACTCGTCAGATAATGCTTGTCTCGGGATTTCTTGCTATTTTTGCATATGGATAGTTACCTTATCATGTTAGACCAATATAAATCCGATTTTATGATATATATGACTATATTCTTGATCTAATTAAAGATAATTATCAATTTATAAGATAATTGTTTCCTTATAAGATAATTGATTAATTATTTTGAGTAAATTGATAAATTGTTTTGCAAGAAATCATTAAATAAATCAAATATGGATAATTATGTGATTAAATGTTAATTTAAAATTATTTGGTATTTGATCCTTGTTGTTATGAAAGGTTTCATATTTTCCCCTTTAGGTTTTATAGTTTAAATTTGAACCCAAAAGTTTTGGAGTTTTGAAATTTAAATAGTTAAAACCCTAATGTTTTGAAAAAGGTTTCAAAACTTGCCCTCAAGTTTTGGAATTTAAAAGTTGATTAAAAGTTTAATTAGAAATGTTAAATTCTAAAACCCTAGTAATGTTTTGAAAAGTTCAAATCACACCCTTATGGTTTTATTAATTAATTAAGGAGTATAATTAAAAGAGATTTAATAAATCCATAAAGGTTTAGGTTAACCTTTTAATTGAATTAAAAGTGTAATTGTTAAAGTTAACCATATAGTATTGTAAAAGTATAAAATACACCCTATACTATATATAACATTAAAAGTCTAACATTATATATATGTATGAGTAAAAGTCAGTCTTACCGTTAGTAGGCCTCATTCACGAAGCTGGTCTATAAGGGGTGTTTAAGGAAATTGCCTATAAAATGGCGATTGAATGGGTATCCACTCTTACCCACCGCACTCTTGACTAGTGGAGGGTCGTTAGCCGAACGGGTAGGATAGGACGAAACCTTCCATTATAAGTATAATGAAATACAAAGTAACTAAATGTTTATCAAATTCCCAATCTTAGTTACTTAGGCAAAAGTGAATTGATGCAATTCCATGAAATTACACTTTGTGCCCTTGCGAAGATGTTAGTGGAGCGTGTGTGGTTTACCGGCACACTAAATGGTTCTAAGCAAAGGTAGCAAAGGGTGACTCAATGTTTGTCATAGTTCAGTGGAGCGTGTGTGGTTTATCGGCACATCGAGTAGGTGATTGTAACATGTGAGGGCACCATGTAGTTTGCATGGTTATTCACACCCGCTTTGTGATCCTCGGCATCCCAGTCACAAACAAGAGGGGCATATCGAGATTTAAACATGCCATTGAAATGTTCAATGAATCTCAAAGGATCTAGGAGTTTTCATAGATTTAAAACTTAAATTTCTTTTTCGTTTTTCATGGTGGAAATTAGTGAATCGTCATTCACTTACCTTCAAATATTCTGCAATTTGGGTTACGGCATCCCTCTCCCGAGTTGTAGGATATTGTGTTGGGTCCTAGCCTTGGAATTTCATTTGGGTGATTTACCAAGGACTCAATCAATCAACTAACTTGAATTCGTTTTTCTCCCGATGTCAAAGTTCGACAACTATGGTCTTCTCAAATCCCATGGAACAAGCATTCCACATGAAGATGATATTCCATGATTCGATCGAGGAACAAGAAATCATGCTTCACTTCCTCCTCCTCCTCCAATTATTCTCCCTAACCCACAAGATTGTAAAATTGAAAGGTTCAATATCACTCAAGCCCTTTTGGCAAGTAAACATAAAGAGGGCAAGTCGGTGTGTGCACACGTCTTAGGGATGAAGTCACACATTGATAGATTAAGAATGATGGGATCCGTTGTCGGTAAAGCGATTGCTGTTGATTGGGTTCTTCACTCACTTCCTAACTCGTATAGTGAGTTCGTAAGAGACTACTATATGATGAACCACGACATGACACTTATAGATCTCACCTACATGCTTATTGCTGCTGAATCAACAATGGTTTGGCGCAATAGAAAAGCAAAGTTGATTGGTGAATCTGCCTTCAAGACCTCTATGGATATAGACAATGGCAATGAAAGACATGCAATGATCGAAAAGTTTGATCATAAGAGAAAGGCGATGTCTGAAGTAGTTCCATGTGTTGTTCCAAAAGAGTCAATTTGCTTTTATTGCCAAGAGAAAGGGCATTGGAGATGAAGTTTCCCTACTTACCTAAGAGATCTAAGAGATGGGAGAGTCAAAAGTATGACTACGCTTTAGGTAAGAATCCACTATCTAACTCCATTAAGTTCCTATTCATTGATTCTTAATACATGATGTGATAAGATTGCATTTGAATGTTTTGAAGGATCGGTGAAAAGAAAGGAAGCTTGATAAGAGAGCAAGATGAATCTAATTAGGGGTGCAAACGAGCCAAGCTACTCGTGAGCTACTCGAGATCGGATCATTAAAAGCTTGACTCGAAATCGATTTTAAACGAGCCCGAGCCGAGCTCGAGCTTAATATTAAGCTCGTTTATTAAACGAGCTCGAGCTCGAGCCTATGTCATTAAGCTCGATTAGGCTCGCGAGCCTAAACGAGCCTTTACATAATATAATTTATTATTATTTATATATATTAAAATAAAAATATATTAGAGGAATTACGGATTTAGGGTATTAGTAAACGAGCTTCTTAACGAGCTCGAGCCGAGCTTAAGCTCATTTAGGCATGTCAGATAAAAAACGAGTTGATCCCGAGCCCGAGCCAAGCTTGGATAATTCTTTACGAGCTCGAGCCGAGCTCAGTACAAGAAAGCTCGAATCGAGCCGAGCTCGAGCTCGAGCCTCATATAACTTAAACGAGCCCGAGCCGAGCCTGGCCAGGCTCGGGCTCGGCTCGGCTCGTTTGCACCCCTAAATCTAATCACAAGTGATGGATCTCGATCGCATGGACTTGAAGATTGGATTTTGAGCTTAGATAGTTATGATAGAGTTGTTAGAAATTTTCCTTTTATATAGTTTTCAATAGATTTTGCATTGTAAGGACAAATGTTTTTCCGCTGCTTTTATAAATAAAATAAATTTTGACTCACTTATTTGTTTGTTTATTTCCTTGCAATGAAATCGTTATGAAAATTGGTGTTTGAATATTTCTACAACGAATGGATGTGATTCTTAGTTATGTTATTTATGGAAATGTCAAGAATTTACCAAATAGGGAGAGTTTCTCATCACCCAAAGTTTCAATCGGATAGAAACTTGGAATCATGCAACCTGGTTGCACGATGAATGAGAAATTTCATATTTTGGAAATTAGACTAATTCATTGACAAAGTGTCAAGTGAAGGACTAGGAGATCGAATACACAAAGTTGTGTGTTGATCAAGTTCACCATAAGAGTAACAAAGATATTCATCATGATTTACTAAAGGTTTAGTAAATATGATTATACTTACAAGATTAAGTGTAATTTTGAATTGATTAAAGGGTTTAGATCAATAGCAAAACGAATAAGAAGAATCAAATAGACAGAAAGATAAGAGTTTCTCCATTCTAAGAAGAAGGGAGAGTAGCTTTTATGCTTTATGATAGGTCTTAATGATTAAGAACCATATCTCAATTGATCCTCTAACTGAGTCTTGGTACAATTGTATGTCCAAGAAGAGGAATCAAAGATTGTAGAAATGGTCAAATCAAGAAGTCAATCACACTTCGTTCCAAAACAAGTCTTAAAGTCAAGATTGTGACATTGAGTGAATAGTATTATAAAGGTTTATAACATTCATCAAATGTGGAAAGTTGTGATGTCTTGGATAAGACAAAAGACCAACTAGGACAAATTTGTGAAGTGTTTTGATAAAAACTACACTAACTCTTGAATATTTGTTTGTCAAGAAATGTTTATTGACAAAAGAATCTTATATGTCAAGGAGTCAGTGGGAGTCTTAATGGTCTTGAAAGGTTTCAAGAACAAATCAAATAAACCTTATTGATCATCACTAGCACACGAGTTGAGGTTTACAACCTATCGTGAAGACATTATTTTGTTTCTGTGCAAATCCAATCGAGTTAATTATGCATGTGAGTCCTATGAGTTCTCATTTGAATGCATAAAAGGCAAGTACCTTGATCAATGGAAAGTACATTGATAGGAAAAGGTGAGCTACTTAACTACTTGGAAGACGTGGTGGGCAGCTGTGCTACCATAAGGCAAGAAATCAAGATTAAGAAAGTTCGATCCATATGAGTTTGAATTTGTCGTAAACTTTGCCTTTTAACAAATTCACATGGATAGGAACACATACACCGTTTAAATCTAAGTGTCATAAGATTTCCTCCTTCATGAAAATGATTGTGAGAAAATGCTTTCACTAAGAAAGATTTTAAAAGATAGTGATTGTAAAATTGCATTCTCGAATTCGATCATGCTTACGGCATCCCTTTCCATAATTTGAATTGTGAGGTTTGGCAATTAGTCTTAATTGTTAAGACACACATATGAACTATCTAAGGCAAAAGTGTATAAGTTCAAGAAGCCTTGATAAAAGATTATCAAAGCACTAAGTATTAGAAACATGAACTTAAGAAATTCAATAAGTATTGTTTTTCTGAAAGTTAAGATGTTTATAAATACATGTCGAAGCTAGTGGGAGCATAAGTGTTATGTTTTATAATAATCATCATGATAGTGGGAGCATAAATGTTATGATTGTATGATTATTAAGGCACGTATTGCATAGTTGGCAATATTAATTATAGAAAACAAGAGTCATACTTTGCAAAGTTGTAAGAGTTGAAAAGTTGTTTTGCTATAATTAAGGGAGAGAATATTATGCTTCATTTCAAATATAAAGGATTAGGTTGTGGAATGTTAATAAATTTAGTCAAAGGTACATAGTGTGTTCTTAAAATTTCGATTATGATTACGGCATTCCTCTTCACAATTCGAATTTTGAGAACATAGAAAATAAAACATTGTGCGTCGTGTCCCATACGCTTCGGGTATAGGATCGATTGCAAATGCTTTAATGTTTGACCATTCTAAAATTTTCCAAATGTCCAGCGCATTTAGAGGGAAAAGGGACTAGAATTGGTTCTGACTAAAATAATTAAACAACTATCAAAGGACGATTCGAAGTTCGACGAGAATTGGTCGCTTGTGAGTAGTTGGAAGTATAGTATTGGAAATTATGGAAATGTTTCCATATTGGATGGACAATATCGACATCATTACGAATAGATAAGATTCTATTAAGAAATGAGTTGTCATATGGAAAATATGGAAGCGTGTCCATATTAGGAAGTAAATATTGAAAATCTATGTCTAGATTAGAAATTTTTTTGCAAAAGGATGTTCAAAGGAATGTACTTTGAGTGAGAGACATCATATCTAAGGAATTGTCTTGTAACAATCTCCGATAGAGGACTTTGTAATATCATTGGCAATAGTCTTTGAGACTTTGGTACAGTGACATTACAAAAGGATCGTTGCATAAAGTGTTAGAATCTAGTATATTCTATAAGTAACAAGAATTTGATATTCTTGCACTTAAGAAAATGGATTTGGAGTTGTAAAATGAGAATGATTGGAAATGTGTTCAATTTGTCTATTTCACAAAAGTAAGAACCATAGGTAAACATTGTGTGCATGCTAGGAGCATGGGACAAGTGTTGGAATTCAAGTAAGAAGTTGATTACCCGAAACGACAAATAATGAGTAATCGATATGGTGATAAATAAAACGTGTTTTGTTTATACTCAAAGGTTTGAGGCTATATGGGATTAGTATTATTCTTGTGTTTCACCTTGCATGTTTTGACTTCCAGAATAATTGAGTTTATTAAGAATAATCGAATTATTCAAACGGGCCACAGTCGTTCATATTTTGGAAGTAGATATGAATGAAGACTGTCATGAATTGGTGTGTGGATTGTCTAGAAAAGTATTAGACATAAGCAAATGTTTGCTGCAACGTTCATGAGTGCTTATGAATATGATTTGAGCATTGGATTAAACCCACGCTCACTTGGATCACTATCTTGAGTGATTAGTGAGACGATAACATCTTGTATTCTTGAAACCGAGATGTGTGAGTTGTATCTTACTAATCGGTTGCACATTGATAATATGTAAACTCACTAGTAACTTGGTGTTATAAAACATATTGTTGTGTGTGATTTGGTTAGTGAGTGCAAGCAAGCATTGTATCAAAGTTTATCCGTTCCTTTTATCCAAGGTAGGATAGAAGCGATATCTTTGGGCCCCTCGATGGTTTAGTGATGACATACGTAAATGCTCGGCCGGGCTAGGGCTAATTTGATTTGTTCAATTAGTCTGTCGTCGTAAATCGGAAATCGAGATATAGTACAAAGAGAATGATTTGAAATCATATCTCATACGATATCTAGAATGGAGGAATATATGATCCCTTATCTAAGGACACGCATATCTGATATGATCAGAGTTGACAGCGGCTTTAGAAAGCTACGATTGCAGATCGGGATGTGAAGTCATACGCAGAATAGTTGTTAGACTTATCCAAGTGGGAGACTGTTGGATTAGTGTCTAAGTCCATAACTATTTTGGTATGTACTTGACCCGATGGTGCATGGTCCTTTTGGGTTGCCTTCACCAAAGCAACTTGATAGGATGAATTATGGAGAGTAAGGATTAAATATGATTTATTAATATATTATGAGAATAATATATTAAAGGAGAAATCATATTGTTTAATTAATATTAGTCAATAATTAATTGGTAATTAGTTTTGTGACTAAAAGAGATTAATTAAACTTAAGGGACTGGAATTGTAATTATAAGATAATTGCAATTTGGGCCATGGATTGCCTTGTATTAAGGGATGGACGAATTCTAATGGGAAACCCATAAGGAAATCGTCCATGGGCTTGATAAAAGGAGTCTATGGGTTGCTTAGGGCTTAAGCATCCAAATTAGGGTTTCCTTGTTAGATAACCCTAATAGCCCAACTATATAAAGACCCCTTAAGGCTCAAAAACGTGGCTAAGCTTCTTGTAAGGGTTTACACATGTTTTTGGCAGCCTCCAACCTCTCTCCTCTTCATCCTCTTGCTTATGGTGTTTGTGAACCATTAGAGGAGTGACACTTGTGACTCTAAGCCTTCCAAAGTCAATTCAAGGAGGAATTAGGATTGTTATTGCTACATAACAATCAAGGTATGATCTTAAACCTAATTACATGTTAATATGATTACTTGTATGCTAGAATTAGGGTTTATAGTCTTGGATTCAAAGCATGTACAATAGAGAAACCTAGATCCAAGCATTAGGGTTTGTATGAGCATATAGGATGTCTTATGACCAAAACCCATCAGAAACCATACCCGTCACCACATCGGGTGCGGCGCGTGCCTCCTCGGCTGTCAACTGAAAAGCTCGGCTCCTCATCAATGGAGCCTCTGAATTGACCTTCCGGCCATCCGTAACTCGTGCAGTCACTAGAGTCGGTGCCACCACTGGCGCTGCTACTACTGCTGTCAATCTAGGGCAGTTGGCCTTTTTATGTCCCCTCTGATTTTAAAGAAAGCAAATCAGATCCAAAGTCTGAACAGTGGGGGAATGAGCAGTATAATCCCTACCAAAATGCCCCGTATTACCACACTTGTAGCAGCCTGATGATCCCATTCTACAAGCTCCCTCATGCGGCCTACTGCATTTCCTACAATGACTCTGGCCTGGCTAGCCCTTCGAACTAGCATCGGATCCCCTGGTTTTGTTCCCCGAAACCCTAATACTCTGCTCTGTCTCTGCCTTCCTCTTCCTGAGGTGCTCTAAACCAATCTCTCTCCATCGTCCTGGCAATCATGGACTCCAAGGTCGGACAGGCTGAATAGCTGACATGCTCCCAAATGTCAGCCCTCAACATATCATGATAGCGGGTCTTCCGCATATCCTCATCCCTTGCATACTGAGGTACCAACAAGGCCCTCTCCCAGAACTTGGCAGTGATCTCCGCCACTGACTCTGTAGTTTGTCCCATATCAAGAAACTCACTGGCTAGCTACTGAAGCTCCACAACTGGTGCAAACTCAGCCCTGAACCTGGTCACAAAGTCTGACCAAGTCATAGCCTCAATGGTTGGGGCTCCCAACGAGTCACCAACTGAATCCCACCAATCCCTAGCTCTGTCTCTCAAACAACCCGTAACGAGGCGGACCTTTGACCCCTCCGGGGAGAAGCTCGTTAGCTACGCATACTCGATGTTCGTGATCCATCCCCTAGCTGCAATGGGGTCATTCGCCCCATGAAAGTATGGCGCACCACTCCCCCTAAAGTCCTTGAAGGAAAGTGTGCGCGTAACCGACTGGATGGACGCCAAGTCACTTCTGAATGTCCGGAGGCGATCCTCCATCAGCTCGATAACCCTTCCTTGATCGACCCGAAAATGACCGCGGTCGCCTCAAGGATACCTCTCGTGATCTCAGATGCGATTAACTCACGTAGCCCATCATCAACCTGCTCGGATCCCGCACCCGAGCCTGACCCAGATCCTGCTCCATGTTGCATAATCGCCATACTGAAAACAAACACAATGATGTTAGGGTCATATATACTTTCAAGAGATCTCACACACTCTCCAAGTTTCCTGGTTCTATCTTAGCCCTCCTTGATTCGAGTACGGATCCTCTGCTTCCAGTAGTATGGGCACATACTACCTTCCACATCTATCTGTACTTTCCTCAAGAATTGCCTTGACTTCACCAAGTCCTTTTCTACTAATACAACTTTCCAACTAATCTCATCCTGGGCTTGTCCTAGGGCACTCTCCGACCTACTCTCTGCCATCAACTACACAAGGAGTCCCTACCATCTTTCCCTAACTATCTTGTGGATACTATTACATATTTGCTCTCTAGTTAGTTAAAGCTAGCCGGAACCCCCTTTCAGCACAAATCAAGTAGCATTTGTGCATTGAGTATCGAATACCAGAAATAACCTAATCAGGATACTATATTGCTGACTAACCAGCCCTAGCACATAGCTCAATAAACTCATACAACAGACATATATGCCATCCTCCCTAGATCCTTAGCCCTAGTCTAGCATGCAGTTCTCATAGTCAGAACATACAACATAACATAGCATGTATGGGTATCTTGGGAAAAACTTACTTGAGCTCGGTCGATCGTACGCATCACATACCTCGTTCTTTCTCAAATTTAGGGAGGAGATAAGTTGTTTAAATAGGGTACAAACCCTCAAATTTAGGGTTTCACTCAGACAGCTCCTACTTGCCGAGTCGGTCTCCCAACTCGTCGAGTAGGTCACTTAAAATCCGCGCGTAAAGCCGAGTTTATTGGATGAGTTGGGCATTCAACTCGCCGAGTCCCAGGGTAAAATACAATAATACTTGGAATTAAATACGCACCAGGAACCGGATGTTACATGAAGGTTTCGATAACACCTCTCACCAATCTATACAAACTTTCTTGTACAGTTCGCTCCGACATTCTCATATAGTCATCAATGGAATCGGGCGACTCCTCCATAGCCATAAGCTTGATTGCAACAATATATTTTTGCAATCTTGTAAAACCTCGTTCACCTCTTCTATCATACCTCATTTGGAAAAATTCATACCTAAATATATATTTAATTTGTAAAAAATGTGTACTTATGTTATCTAAAAAGAGTTATCTAAAAGGTATATTTATGTTATCTAAAAAACAATTATCTAAAACGTGTATTTACGATACCCGTTTTCCAATATATTGGCTATCCGTTGAAACATATTTTTTTCGCAAATGAAACCATCTTTTGAAATCGCTAGGTTGGTAGATACAATTATTCTCAAAATAATCGTGTACTAGACGTTTGTATCCTTCTTCACGATCTATATTCGATGCCGCACGTCTTGTCAGTAGTGGAGCTGACTCTGACGATAGCATGTCCATAGAATATTGGTACATCATACTCATGAATATATCTTTGTCGTCGTTATCATCGTTGTATAGATGAAACAGATCAAAATAACCCATTTTCTATAAACTGAAAAATAGAAAATATAAAGAAATTGAAAGAAATGTGTAATTGAGAGGAATTGATGAATTTTGTAGGTATATATATATATATATATATATATATATATATATATATATATATATATATATATATATATATATATATATATATATATATAGAGAGAGAGAGAGAGAGAGAGAGAGACTTTGTGACCATTTTTAAGGGTTTAAAATTGACCGTTTTAATAAAATTGGACAAAATTGGAATTGTTCCCTCCCGTTACCACAAACACGGTAATGTTGTAATACCAAATAATGCCACTAGGGGGCGGTGTTTCAGACGTTATGACACCGTTTTTCATTGGCCACGACGGAATAACGTCCTCCGGCGTTGTCCGTAACGAGTGGTCGTATATAACCTAAAAAGATAATTATGGAAATAGTTGTTGTACTTCACCTAAAATTCATTTAGAGAGTTTATATATGTTGAAGGTGGTCCATGAACCACCCGATTTTATAAATTATATACAAAAAATGTAGGACCTATTGTTTTTTAAGAAGTGTTGGACAAAAAAAGAAAAAAGAAAAAAGAAAAAACGCATTTATTAATTAAAAGAATGGATTTGTCATTTGATTCATAATATATTTACCACCTATAGTCAGTGGCACATCAACCAACAAAATAAAATGGGTTATAAATGATACCTTATAAATATCAAGAAGAAGAAAAAAGTTTAAATTGTGTTTGGTGAATACGACTATGCTAATAAGTTAATAAGCATTCTCCCAACACTTTTTTATTATAAATTGGTTTTCGCATTGCTTCCCATTAGTGTGCTAACAAGTGGTTTTTTGAGATTTAAAAAAAAATTAAAAAAAATAACTTGATCGTTGCCTAACTTTTTGAAGTGTGGTCCCATTTTCAAAACATGTTTGTATATGTGGTTGAAGTTATTTAGGAACTTTCATTGAATCTAAAAATAATAAGAGAAATGGATAAGAAGAAAAATAGAAGAAATAAATATCCTCTCACCATCTATCTCCATACTTAAAATTATAACATTTGTCATGTTTAATAAATTAATAAATTTTTATAACATTTGTTATCATCAAAAATAGAGTTAACCGACTGTTTTACTCAAAGTCAATGTCTCTACAAACTTTGACATCAATTTAGCCGGTAGAGACCATATACACAACGAATTACAGAATTAAAGACAACAACAAGACAATTTCAAAATTGAGAAGGAACTTGCAATTTTGGATAAAATGTAGGGACCAAATTTGTAATTTAGTCCAACTTAAATTAAAATAAAATATATCAATTATAGAACAAGTCCAGAAGGAAGATCCTCATCGTTCAGTGACACATTACACATATCATAAACAACTTAAAATGTAATTTCTCCAATAAAATTAAAGAATCAATGATGATCGAACTATATACATCCTTACAGAAATTCATGTTGGGATTGTATCTTGGGTTCGAGGTCAAGAACATAAAACCCCCAAAATAAAGATCATTATAAAAAAAAGACTCTTAAAAGTCCTAAAATCATCCCCAGATCATAAAAAACGAAATTAACAAACAAATGAACATAATTGGAATGAATGATTTGATTAATCAGATCATAATCGATGTGTAATTCAAGCTTTCAATTTTGAGCCATGGCGGAAAACCCACCTGATCTCATCATCTCTTTAAATTCCGTAAAACTAACCATCCCATCACCATCAACATCCACCTTCATGATCATTCGCCTGCAATCATCCGCCTGCCGCCCTTGCTTCAGCCCTAGCGACTCTAACACCGATCTCAATTCTTCCACAGTGATAAACCCATCTCGATTTTGATCGAACACATTGAAGGCTTCCATCACATCCTCCTCGTTTTCCCTGTCGTCCATGATCGATTTGTACAGAGCACCAAACTCGTC
The DNA here is from genome assembly GCF_052625555.1 of Lactuca saligna. Taxonomy (NCBI): domain Eukaryota; kingdom Viridiplantae; phylum Streptophyta; class Magnoliopsida; order Asterales; family Asteraceae; genus Lactuca; species Lactuca saligna. The sequence continues at coordinate 174,930,580 of NC_136419.1, forward strand.
GATATCAACACATCCGTCGTTGTTTTCATCGATGTTTTCGATCATTTTAACTAGATCTGAGTCTGGGATGAATATCCCCATGTTCTCTAAGGACTCGTTGAGCTCCTGTTTGGTGATTCTGGAATCTCCGTTTTTGTCGAACATCTGGAAGATGCGGTGGAGCTGGTCGGAATCCATGCGAGAAGAACGCGGTGTTGATGGAGGTGGAAGTAATGGACTGGTGGTGGTGGTGAGGTCGTGGATCTGTTGTTGTTGTTGTTGTTGGTGTGGATTGTATGAAGAAGGGAGGTAATGTCTGAGTTTTTTTGGAATGAAAGAGAGGAAGATCGTGTAGATGAGATTGTAGAAGAGGAAAATTCTGGAGCAAATTGCAGCCATTTTTAAGCTGGTTTTTGCAGAAGAAGTTGATGAAGGAAAGTGAAGGGAAGAAACATCTTCTTATAATACATGGTGTCATGGACATGGAGTGAGGGTTGGTTTACTAATTTATTTCTTGTTGCATAAAAAAAGTTTTGAAAATGATATAATTATCATTTATTAGATATTTTTCAAAAAATAAAAAGAAAATATACTAATGACTAGAAATAAATTGATAGTATTTATAATAATAATAATAATAATAATAATAATAATAATAAGAAATAGAATTTAATTCCTTCCAACACCCATTGAATATTTAATGAATTCCAAAACAAGCTAAAAGCTATGCAACAAATTTCTATGTAATTTATTAACAATACCAAAAATATAAGTGAAATTTCCCAAACAAACCAAAAGCTATAAAACAATTTTTAGAGTATTGCAAAAAAAAAAAAAAAATGAAATCATATTAACTTATTATAATTCTTTTAACCAACACTTCATAGAAATGCCTACAACTATAAATTTAATATACCTTTCTCATCAAATCATGATGATACATAAACACTACATTAAGCACTTTATAGAAATTCCCACGAAAATCATTTAGTTAAAAATTGCATTACATGTTTCATAAAAATATAATATTGATCTATCATAAAAGGAATACATTATTGATTTTTACTTTTGGTCGTTTTAAAAACTGCAATGTTTCTTTTGCCATGAACATGTTCCCTAGTTTTTCAAAGGTACTAACGGTTATTACAATGTAATTTAGCTAGTATTTGGTATTTGTCTGCAGATCTGTATGATCTCTTCTGTCTGCGCCGCGCAGATCACGCGCAGACATTAGTCTTTGCAGACTGTTTGTTTTTTTTTTGAAGACTGCAGGCCTAAAAATGTCTGCGCGCCTTCTTCTTGGCGCAGATGTGGACCAGAATCTTCTAACATTTTCAGACATCTTCTAGCCTAATATATTATATATTTCAAGTTTTTTTTAATTTATATTTTTTCCAACTTTATTAATGATAAACAATTTGAAAAAAAATTACAAAACTTAAAAAAAAAAAAAAAAAAAAAAAAAAAAAAAACGTTTGACGATATAAACATGATATTTTTGATAAATTTATAACTAAAGATTTATTACACTGATAGCCATTGAAGTTGTTTATACAAATATGAAAAAAAAATCATAATATATTCTTATATTTTTTTGCCAAATTTTATAAAACATTATTTAATACAGTATCTTTAATTTCTCGAGAAAATATTTATGGTACGTTTTTAATGGATTTAATTAAAAAAAATTGAAGTTTATTTCCATCCATTTATATATCAAAATTCTTTGATCACTAACTATAATGTTTAGTTGTAACTTTGCAACCAAAGTTGTTGGTTTTTATCAAATATATACGTTAATTCATATCGTTTTATTTTTATTTTTTATACAATAATACATAAAAGTTGATCTAAATTCGTTAATTATTTATAACAAAGTCAGAAAAATATTAAAAAATCACTTTGAAGTTTAAAAAAATGAGTTTATTTAAATTTCAGTTTATTTTAGTAGCCCGCAAATGTTAAAAAAACAAACAATCTTCTTTTTTCAGACTGCAGACGTTTGGTTCACCTCTTCTACTGCAGAGGTCTACAGATGTAGTCCGCAGATCGTAGACATTTTGCCTTAGAAAAAAACAAATAACACATTACTCTAAACATATGGTATAACTTATATAAATAACCAGTTAACTCATCATTTTAATATTTTATCAAAGCTTACGTATTTCATAGCATAAATTAAAAATATATATTTAAATCTCTATAATTGCATAAACAAGTATTAGACATATTGTTGTTCAAAAATCATTTTGAATTCAGATTATTTACAAGCAGTCAGTATATATATATATATATATATATATATATATATATATATATATATATATATATATATATATATATATATATATATATATATATATATATATATATATATATATATATATATATATATATATATATATATATATATATATATATATATATATAGGTTATTATGTTTCTTACATCTATTGTATGTCCGTAAGCATAATTTTGGACCAATGGATGAGTAAAATCAATGGTTATGATCTAAGGGTCTACGATATGATAATAGGGTAACATATACCATATAATCATACAAATTTCAGAAGAATGGTGTTTTGCTCAATTAACATATATTAAAAAAGAAAATTTTCGGATTTCAATGGATAATTAATTTCCTTTTTTTAAATTTGAATTTTTTAAATTAATTCAAATGTAATTCTATTATAATTTCTAAAAATAACCGATTTTATTTTGTCAGAATGATAGAGAATAAAACATAAACCAGTAAAGATATATTCGATTTTATTCTTGCAGAATATGGTTCATTCAATATATTTTTTATAATTAACATGCTTAAAGATTTATACAACATATTATCAAGAATAACATTTTCTAAAGAATACATATTTTATTCTTTAAGAATCACTAATTACATTAAAACATGTTTAGGACACACCCAAATCATCATGCTTTATAGAATATCACTAATGAAATGAACTAAATCCACCCACATAAAAAGGATTTTAAAAATAAAGACACCTTGAACACCATTACCAAATTACATATCAAAATTTGGCTAAAAAGGATATAAGAATATGATTACCTATAATTAGAAGTATAGAGGAAGTTCGTATGATGTTTTGCAACTAAAAGATATATAAGAATATGTTTACCTGTACAGAATAGTGGCAAAAAATGGTTATGAAGACGATGCTAGTGTAGGACGATGAAGAATATAGAATGGAGGCTTGGTGGTGGCTGGTTAGGGTTCTTAAAATAACGAGCAAGATAGGGTTGCAAGAAGATAATGGTGAGAGATTAAGTAGATCACATGTGGTGAGGATAACAAATAGTGGACGTTAGTGGTGGAGTCATGTGTGTTTCCTGTGAAGCAATCGACTCGCTTGTTTTTTTTTCTTTTATGGTCGATCTACCGGTATGTGAAGAAGAAGAAACATCATAAGATATAAGAGAGGCTAGTTCAAACATAGTTATTTTCTTTCCTTAATTGGACGAATTCAATTAAATGATCCAATTAATTCAAAGTACAAAAGGTCCAAAACACCATTATTCATTTAATAAATTATTTAATTATTTGTTAATTTGTGGTTGGTGTATTGGAAAACACATATTAGTTAAAAACATTTGAACCTATCTCTCTCTCTCTCTCTCTCTCTCTCTCTATATATATATATATATATATATATATATATATATATATATATATATATATATAGGTTAATGTGTTTCTTATATTTATTGTATGCTAGAATGCATCAATAGAAATTTAGTAAAGCTAAATAATTATTTGAATGAATAAATATAGATATTAAATAATCTCTATAATTGTAGATATATTAAATGATATCAATAATTATAATTATCTTTTTATGGAAATTAATTAAATTCGTTGTTAATGTCAGCAATAACATCCTTTCAGAATAAATTTACATTTAGGTATCCAAACTTACAATACTATGTCTTTTTGTATCATATATATACATTATAATTGTCCATTGTTTTTATAATTCAACTTATAACTTTATTTACTTCCAAGATTTGTATAAATTTCACATTTATCTCCCACTTATATATTTTTCATTTTCAACTATAATATATATAACATAGTAGGTGTTCGGTAAAAAGATATGATGTAGGAAGAAGATAATAGTAAAATTTCGAAAATCTTGATTGTAAGTAAAGTTAGGAATTGACGTTAAAGAACATTATAATAAATATATCAAACAAAATGACGTATTATGGTGGGTTTGGGTACCTAAGTTTGTATACCCTTAAAGGTATATTCACTTTTCCTATATATATATATATATATATATATATATATATATATATATATATATATATATATATATATATATATATATATATATAAGCAAGGAAACATTGTGACCTCATGGAAATCACTATCACGCGCTTGTATGCCTCGACTTTATATAAACGGTCGCATGCTTAATGTTGCCGGCCCCTTTTACGCTTTCCGCGTTATTCCAATTTCATAGATCCGTTGAGCCTCTCCAACCACCTAAACACGTCTTTCTTTTATTGTTTTATAATGTAAATTTTAATAATAGTCCCTACATTGTAGTGAAAAGTTTATATTTTGTTCTTTAAGCAATTTCTGTTACTCACACATTTCATAGTCCCTACGCTAGGGATGAGATTTAGAACCGGAACCGGACCGAAATCGGAACCGGACCCGTTAGAACCGGAATATATAGAACCGGGTCCGGTTCCGGGTTTAAAAATTGGTTTTATTCGGGTTCCGGGTAATCCGGGTTTGGGTCCATTGGGTCCGGGTAAACCGGGTCTAAAATCCGGAACCGGAACCACTTTTAGGGCCGGAACCACTTTTTGTGAAACGTTTACAAGATGCATATCTTATTCGTTTCAACTCCAATTGACATACGGTTTTTTCTAACATGTAGTTTAGAGTTTGTACATGATTCTAGACTATAAATTTGTCATTTTTAGTTTTATATTCATTGACTTACAGTCCTCAAAAGTTGAGATACTAAAGCTGAAAGTTTTTAGTTTTTTAGTTTTTTTTTGTATTTGGTGAAAGTTTTAAAACATGCATATCTAATTCGTTTGAAGTCGGATTGACATATGGTTTTTTTTTCCAACTTCTAGTTTACAGTTTGTACATGAGTTTAGACTATAATTTTGTAATTTTTGGTTTAACATTCAATGATTTACAGTCCTCCGAAGTCGGGATATCAAAACTGAAAATTTTCAACTTTTCAGCTATTTGTTTTTGTACTTTGTATTATGTGAAAATATTAACACAAGTATATCTCATTCGTTTAAATTCGGATTGACATGCGGGTTTTTCCAGAGTGTATTTTAGAGTTTGTACATGATTTTAGACTATAATTTTGTTAATTGTGGTTTCGTATTCAATAAGTTACAGCCCCCCCCCCCCCCCCCCCCAAAGTCGGGATATCAATATGAAAATTTTCAAAGTTCAACCCACTAAGTAGTAAGTAATTACCAAAAAATTTCTGTTTTTTCGGGTCTAAACCCACTTTATCCGGTTCCAACCTACCCACTTTGATGTTTCCGGGTTTTCCGGTTCTAAACCCACTTTACCCGGAACCATACCCGGAACCAAACCGGAACCGGTTCCTATATACCGGTCCGGTTTCCGGTTCTATAAAATCCCGTTAACCGGTTCCGGGTTTTCCGGGTCCGGGTCCATCCAGTTCGGGTTTGGACCCACTTTCATCCCTACCCTACGCGAGCTAATGAATCTAGGTCATTCATTTCGAAATTGTCGCTTAAGCGTTCGAGCGTACCAGATCGACTGAACAGATCATATTCATATATGAATACGTATATTCATATATAAATAAATATAACTGAAGTGATTATTCATATACGAATATGGTGACAATGGGTGGTGGCGAAGGTGGTTGTTGGTTATGGAGGTGGTGGTGGTGGTTGATGGCGGTGGCGGTGGCGGTGGTGGTTGGTGGCGGAAGGAGGTGGTGTATTCATATATGAATACGCATATATTTGTACTCATATATGAATATTACTTAACTTCCGTCGGTCCGGTACGCCGGAGCGTTTTGCGGCAAAAATAAATGATTGGCTCCGAATGATTCATCTATTATCAATCTTTTTTATTTTCTCAATTGAGCTTACATACTTCTCTCTCTCTTTCTCTTTCTCTCCCTCTCTCTCTCTCTCTTTCTCTCTTTCTCTCTCTCTCTCTCTCTCTCTCTCTATATATATATATATATATATATATATATATATATATATATATATATATATATATATATATATATATATATATATATATATATATATATATATATATATATATATATATAGAGGGAGAGAGAGAGAGAGGGAGGGAGATAGGTTCAGGTGTTTAAAATAATTATTGTATTATCGTATGTATAAATGTGGGGCAATCAAAATTAAAAAAATAATAATAATAATAAATAATTTAATAAATAAATAAGGGTAATTTAGTAATATGATTAACAACTTCCAAAAATAATCCCTATAATCATGGTATTAATTTTGAACCCTAATTTCTCCAGGTTTTATATCTTTTTTTTTTTTGAAACGGCAACGTACTCCAATACCAATACCCCATCATCACCCCTGACTTTCACCATCCTTCTAACGAAAAGATTCCGATTACGAACCTTAATCCCCCTTCCGGTCTACACTTCTTACTTCCTTTGATCTATCAATTTCTGTTCAAATCAATAAACCAACTTCTACCAATCAGGTTAGCTTACTCTCTTCTAGTCAGCGTTTTTTTCTCTTCCAATGATCCATTTTTTGTCCAGTTCGAGTTTCTCTGTTGGTTACGAGGTTTATTGCTTTACTTGTTTGATTGAATTATTTTTCTTTTGAGCTTCGTATTCGAGTGAATCGATGTTTGGTTAGATTCGATTTTTGATATAATGAACTAACATGAAGCTCTATTCGAGTTAATTTTCACTTAGGGTTTTTTCCTTCCATTTTTGTTTGTTACTGGAATCGATAACTCAGCTTTATAATTCCAATTCAAGTGGAATTTGGGGGTTTTGAGTGATATGGAGATCATCTGTGTTTCTTTCAAATGGTCTGATTGATGCAGCATAGAGACTGATTCAAATGGTCTGATTCATATTTCAATTTATGTTTTTTTTTTTTTCTGATTTAAAACTTCATTTATGTGGACAGTGCAGGATCTTGACAAGGTTGAATTATGAAAAGGTATCAAGTATGTTTATGTAGATGATTCAATGGCTGATATTGGTGAGATTCCAATTCTATTGGAATGGAATCACGTATTCCAATTCTATTGGAATCACAGAAGTTGATGCTTGAAGAACGGACCATAAAATTGAAACGGACCACATTATTCTCTTAGAATGTATTAGTCGTTGTAATTCTTAACAATTGTTACCCATATTCTATAAGAAATAAAGTATTTTTTGTATTTATTCTTCAATTGTTTGTTCAAGAATTTGTTATTCTACAAGAAGTTCTTAAAGTCACGATCAAGAAATAAGTTCAAGAATATTTTTATTATTTATTGTTCAAGAATATTTTTATTTTTGAGTAAATAATTAAATAAATAAACATATTCTGTGAGAATGTCCGAATTAAAATAGTTATAATTCGTAAAATCAGATTTTTAAAATTAATAGAATCTATGATCCCTTAAAATATGCAATTTTTCTTTATTAAACCTATATTAATTGACTAAAATACCCTTGTAATTAAATTAGATGATATTTTTCAATTACATTTAATTCAATAATATATATTAATCACTTTCTTAAAATAGGTAAAATTGATTGGCCCACAGTTATGCATACAATAACACATTAATTACTTTGAATAGAATAACCTACGCATATATATATATATATATATATATATATATATATATATATATATATATATATATAACCTTTAGTTACTACTTATCTTTCAGCTCATATAAAATAAAGATATGTGAAAACCAATATTTTTTTTCTTAATCTTCTATCTAGATTTTGACACTCGCACTAGTCATCTTGTGGCTCAAAGCATCGGCGACCACGTTAGTCTGCTGATTAGGCCCCCACCGGAAAGTGATTTTCTTCTTCATTAGTTTCATCACATGAACTACAACCTTAGAGATATCCTAGATGAACCTCCGATAATATGCTGTTAAACCAAAGAAACTTTGAATCTCAGATGAAGATCTCAGAATCTCTCACCGCATCACAGCCTCAATCTTGTCAGGGTCGACCAGGATGTCATTATGATTGACAAGGGAGCCCTACAATTGCACTCCGCGCAATCAGAACTTATATTTAGAAAAAAAAATTAATGTATGCGTTTTTGGTTAAGCATTATTACGATTATGTAACATTTAGGGCCAAGAATTGTAATCTATTTTGAAGTAATAAAGAAGAAATTATGTGCTTTATGTACAACATATGTACTTATACGATATAATAAAATAATAATAAAAATATGTGTCAAAAATAAAATAATAATTATACCCGATATATTTGAAGAAAGTTGAAGTAGTCGTCACAAGGATTCCGGAGATATAAATAACGTTGGAATCCGATTTATAACGAAGAAGTTATGACCCGTTGAAGTTTTGCGACTAAACTGGCACGACGTCGTATATCGTAAAAAAGGAATTTTTGATAAACTACTTTTTAGCCTAAGAGATCTAAACGAAAGTCATAATATATGTTAAACCAAGAGCATACATATAGAGAACGTCCAAATCTGACTTTGTTTGAGGAAATTATGATTTTCTAAGATTTAGCGTAGCAGTGCATAATCCAAAAATCGAATTTTAAATCAATTGATTATTAGCCAACATGACCTAAACGAGAATTGAAGATCTCATTAATAGGAACTCAACGATATAAAGACAGTTAAAAACGGACATCAGATAACAAAGTTATGAATTTTTAACGGACTTTAACTATTTAAGCTTATAAAAATATACCTTTAAAAATAAAGTCAAATTTAGTCGATGAAGTCTAAATGAAAGTTGTTGATCACGTCGCTACCTACGTGTGGATATAAAGAACGTCAAAAACAGAGCTTGTATGCAAAAGTTACAGATTTTAGAAGATAATTAGTTTTGGATTAAAATCCCAGAGTGACATGTGGCACAATCTTAGCCACTACTTCTTCCCTACAGATTTGAATAAGATTGTGACACATATCATGCGTACGCCCAACGTAGCATGAGTATGCCCAACGTACAGCAGTATGTCGTGCGTACATCTAAATTACGCCCATCGTAACTCAGAATCTCAACCTATAAATAGAGCTCGTTTTCACTCATTTTCTCATACCTTTCTCAACCAATCTCTCCCAAACACCCCCAAAACCCTCTATTATTTCCCCTAGAACCTCCTAGGTGTTAGAAGCAAGTCTTGAAGCACTATAAGACACTGAGAAGAAGAGCTTTTGGCTCAGAAATTCTACTCACGCAGAGCTCGGTTCCTCGCTAAACCCCCTTGTAAGTGAGTTATGATTACCCTACTTTAAATATAACTTATGTTTAAGTTCATTATCTTAATTAAGAACTAATAAACAACATTTATTAGTGATTTAAAGTCGTTATACTGATTGATCTAATTACGGGGATGATGTCTAGGCTGTAATTTAATGAGGTGTTTAAAGTGGGATTTCCAAACAGTATACTTCGTATACCAAATGAACCCTACCTCCAATATGATCCTACCTGGTTGTTCCTTACTTGATAGATCATGAAAGTAGACTTTGAGTAAATGATGAATCTAGACTAATAATTAGTCGTGATAAATAATACACTAAGACTTAGTGATAATAATACTAGGTTTCGTCAACGGAAAAGACAATTGTTAGAAGCGAAGCGCTGCCCGAATTTCGAGTCATCACTTTAACAAGTGAGTGCATAGTTATTTTCATCTTACACATAGATATGAAGTATTTAATATAAATTACTTGCTATATATTCCTATTATCCGTGTTCCTGATATATGTGCTAGATGAACGATTTATACACGTTTTACTCGATTTACACTTTATATGTATTTATACCTATAATTATGTTGGGTAAAGATGGGTAGATGATATAGATGATGAAAGATGAAATAAATGATGAGAGACCTCAATGTTGAAATCTAATCCAGTCATCTAGTAGAGTATAAGTGACGACCATAAACTATTCTAGACAGCCTAGTAGAATGTTAGCAGGCTCGGAACCTGTAGGTGTTTTTGAACTATGTGTTCACCAGGTGTACTTCATCCCCCTCATGGTTGCCTTACTGGAATATATTGATGAGGAATCCCTAAGCAGTATTGTCTTCCCGATGATAATCCTTAGGCTAGGTCCTTTGAATTAGATGCTTTAGAGACAGAAAGTGAGGATAACGGGAACGGGTAACCGGGTTGGATGATTGGATGAAATTAAAGAACTTAATTATTGTGGGTTGAAAATCCTATGTATTACACGTAGTGGCACAAGAGCACCGGTATGATTATTATATGTGAGAATTATGGATTATAGGCCAGTAGAATAATAGATGTTGTCAGGCCTCTGTTATTTCCGTTTATGCTTATGTACTGTATTGATAATGACATCCTCACGTTTTTATTTAATATAATTAAAATACATTTCTTCGGAAATGATCTGATAATATCTTTATCATATTTTTGGGAGCAAATTCTATAATATTATTGTTAAAAAGGATACTCTGATTTTAAATAAAGCATAAACAAATTGGTCGTTTTTTTTTTGCAGTGAAATTAAGGATTTCACATTTTACCTAAAACCCCTCCCTCCTCAAAGTATCAAGTACCTATCGCAAGTGTTCTTCATGTTGCTCTTTGGTCTTAGAGTATACCAAGATATTGTCAATGAACACGATCATAGATTGGTCCAACATCGACCTTGACACCTATTTCATGAGATCCATGAACGATGTCGATGCGTTAGTGAGCCCGAATGTCATCACCACAAACTCATAATGCCCATAACAACTCCTGAAGTCCGTCTTCTAGTTATCCTCATCTCTGCACCCTAAAGTTGGTCAAACAAATCATCGATCCTCAAAAGTGGATAACGTTTCTTCACCGTTAACTTTTTTAGCTCCTTCTAATCGATACATATACAATGAGATGCATCCATTTTTCTTCACAAGCAAAATGTGGGCTCCCCACAGGGAACTGCTCAGTCTGATAAATCCCTTTGTCCAACAGCTTCTATAGTTATGTGGAAAACTCTTGCATCTTTGGAGGTACCAATTAATATGATGCCTTGGATATCGGAGTCACACCTAGAACCAGATAAATTTGAAACTCCACCTGCCTCTCAGGAGGCACTCCCGATAATTCCTAAGGAAACACATCGGTAAAATCCCAAACGATAGGTACGTCATCTAAGTACCTCTTACCCTTAACTTGAGTGTTTATAACACAATCCAGGAATCCCAAACATCCATGTTGTAAGTATCTCCGATCCCTCGCAACTGAACACATAGTTGGGTCACGTCGTGCGCCCTCGCCTAGAATAACTAGTTCTCCCCCTCTTTGGGTTCAAACTCATACCAACTTCTGCTCCCCATTCTTGCTCAACCAATCCATCCCCACAATGATCCTCATCCTTCTTAGAGGAATAGAAACGATATCGATAGGAAATCAATCCCTAAACATCTCCAATACACAACCCTCGTGAACTCGCGAAGTGCCTACGATACAAGCGTCGATGATCTCTACTACCTAAGGATAATCCAATACTCTTGGGTGACATAAAACCTCTTGCTAAGATCAAGAGACACAAATGATCGATTTGTACCTGAATCAAACATAACAATTTTTGGGTATATGGTGTTGCGTCTTGGGCTCGTCTCTTAGCCCTATTTTGTATCCGGTATGGGCCTGTCCATCCGTGATTTGTTTTTTAGGGTTTGAGTATTAATAGATGCTTGCATGCATCTTGTTATACAGTTTTTGGAGTAGATTTCACGTCTTGTTTTGAAGATATCTTTTGTAACCCTAGAATCCTCTACAGCGGAAGTTCTTAATCGAGCTCTGCTGAGGATTGAGTAATCTAATCATTCGACTCATTCAGATCCATACTTGTGTTTTATCTCATTGTTTTTACGTTCATTATTTACCTGTTACAAAGATCTGATCGATCAAAGAGTTTTTATAACTCAACAATTGGTATCAGAGCAGGAGGCTGTGTAATTCATACACATCTCTTCTGTGAAAGAAGTTATTAGGGTTTATTCCGCATTAACTGATATTTATTGAGCCGTCACTCCATAATTGACGTATCTCATTACTTATTCGTTTTGCCCTAATATTATATATTACAAGTCTGATCTTTCAAACAGGTTAAACGATCAAGCATGGACGATTCTCAATCTAATCCTATCAACATCTCAAACAGTATTGGATCAACAACAAAGATTCCTATTCTTTACGGTCAAGATTACGAATTTTGGGCGCATCACTTTGAAGACTACGTCATCGGATCTGAAGACAATGGGTATCTTATATGGGAAGCTATTGTGTCAGGACCATTCGCTCACTCAGGAACATCTAGAATCATTAAAACTCAGAAAGAGTATAATGATCTGTTAAAAGATGTTAAAGATGTTGCTCAAGACGAAAAAGAAAAGTTTCAGTGCAACATTAAAGCATTGAGACTGATCCGATTCGCTCTTCAATCTGATACATTTAGGTTGGTGAGTTCCTGCAGTACCGCTAAAGAAATCTGGGATAGGCTGCGAGAGCTATATTCCACAGATGAAGATTTGGAGCATTCTATTCAGACCTTGCTTTTGTCTGAGTTTGGTGAATTTAAGCAGAATTCTGATGAAACTGTTACTCAGATGTTCAATCGCTTCAATCATCTTCTTAGCAAGATGATCAAACATGATATAGAAAGGAAGCTGATTGAACAGAAAGTCACCTTTTTGAATGGCCTAAGATCTGAATGGAGAGCTGTTGTGTCTACAGTCAAAGCTCACGAGCAGTTCAAGTCTTATTCGCTGGCAAAGCTGGTGGGAATTTTGAAATTCCAAGAAAAGATTGTCATGCAAGAGAAGAATGTGGTCTCAAGTTTGGGGTCCTTGGCCCTCCTATCTAAAAGCAAAAATGTGGTAGAAGATGAAGATATGAACCTAGAAGACTATGATCTTACTTCTGAAGATTATGCAATGATGGTGTCTAATCCGAAGAGGTTTATCAAGAAGAGATTTCCTACCAATAAGAACCGAAACTAGCAGGGAAGCTATAGTTTTGAAAAGGTTAGGGAGGAGCCAAAGACAGAGGAACCAAAGAAAGAGGCGAAAGTTGAAGAAGATTCAGGTGTGAATTGCTACCATTGTGGAGGAAAGAACCACTATGCCAAAGATTGCGTTCTAAAGAAAATGGCAGAGAAGGATGAGGAAAAAGATGAAGAGGCCTTGTTGATGAAAAAGCTGGAAGAGATCAAGAGAAAGAAAGCTACTGCTAACCCTTCAATGAATGCTTTAATTGTGCAGGGTTCGGCAGCGGATGATGAGTTCGGTGGAGTGCAGGTCTGGTCATCCGACTCAGAGGATGATGAGGTCAGGAAACCATCTCATGGAGAGGCATACGTTGCAAGAAGTGAAGAAAGAGGTGGGAAGTGTTTGATGGTGACATATGTATCTCAAATGAGGGGATACAATACGGATGGTGGGAATGAAGACTCCAAGGAGCGAGAGGACCTATGCTTCACAGCAAAACCTCTCAGCGTGCAGATCAATGAGCTAGATGAATTGATCAAGAAGGTTATCAGTGACGAGCAGTTCGAAGAAGAATGGTATATTGACAGTGGCTGCTCACGTCACATGACAGGAAGGAAGGAAGAGCTGAGGGAATTTCGATCACTTCTAAACGGCGGGAATGTCAAGTTCGGGAACAACTCATATGGCACGATTAAAGGTTATGGGATGATAACAAATGGAGACTTCACGATTAGAAAAGTTCCATACGTTGAAGGACTACAGCATAATCTCATCAGTGTATCTCAGCTTGTTGGAGGTACCGGTCTTAAAGTTTCGTTTGATGATGAGGGTTCGGAAATAATAGAGAAGAAAACAAAAAGAGTAATTCTCAAATCGGAGCGCAAAGGCGAAATGTTTCCTCTCAATCTCAAACCTATCAAAGGAAACCCAGCTATCTATCTATTATCCGAAGCACATTCTGACGAAAGCTGGCTGTGGCACCGTAGGCTCTCCCATCTCAATTTCAAGGATATGAACAAACTTGTCACAGGAGGTCATGTTAGGGGTCTTCCATTGCTCAAGTTTGATCGAGAACATTTGTGTGTTGCGTGTGAAATCGGGAAGCAGAGTCGTCAAAGTCACCCATCCATCATAAACACTAAAGTCGTCGAACCACTTGAGTTAATTCACATTGACTTGTGTGGTCCATCTTCTATCGAAAGCATTGGCGGTAGCAAGTATATTCTTGTTATTATTGATGACTTTTCACGTTTTACATGGGTGTTCTTTCTGAAGCATAAATCTGAGGCTACTCTCTAGCTGAAGATGTTTATCAAGCAGGTTGAAGTGCAGCTGAGGAAAGTCGTCCGCAACATCAGAAGCGACAATGGGCTGGAATTCAAAAATAAAGAATTTAAAGACTTTTTAGCAGAAAAAGGAACCAGTCACAACTTCTCAGCTCCCTACACCCCTCAACAAAACGGAATTGTCGAAAGACGAAACCGATCTTTGTGTGAGGCGGCCCGAACCATGCTAAGTTTTGCTTCATTACCATTATATTTCTGGGCTGACGCTATTTCTGCAGCATGTTTCACGCAAAACAGGTCATATCTCAACAAGCGTTTCTCTCTTACTCCTTATGAGATCATCAACAACAGGAAGCCGAACGTTAAATTCTTCCATGTATTCGGCTCACGATGCTTCATCTTCAACTCTAGAGAACATCATAACAAGTTCGATGTTAAAGCTGATGAAGGGATTTTTCTGGGATACTCTCTTACTTTAAAAGCATATCGGGTCTTAAATAAGCGTTCAAGGAAGATCGAAGAGACATATTATGTGACTTTCGATGATAGCTACATCAAAAGGATAAAGGCTACTGAAGAAGCAATAGGAGAAATTTTCACTCAAACAGGTCATGTCACGGCCTCGATTGCTAATTTGTTTGAGTAGTTTGTGGAGTTATTGGATGAACCTGAGAAAGCTACTCTCTCGGAAGCCAAGGCAGCAGACAACAAAATCAACCATCTGAAGCAAATCGTTGAAGACGCCACTGAACGAATGGGTAAAGGAGAGCAAGTTCCAAACAAACCTCCTCAGCAAGGCGCTTCAGTTGAGGGGGAGAATCCATCTTCTTCAAAACAACTAAGCGTACCAGTTGAGGGGGAGCACTCTATTCCTATTGCACCCAAAAGCTCTACTGCATCCGAAGGTACTGTAGCACCCGAAAGCTCTACTGCACCCGAAGGTACTGTAGCACCCGAAAGCTCTACTGCACCCGAAGGTACTGTCGCACCCGAAAGCTCTACTGTACCCGAAGGTACTGTAGCACCCGAAAGCTTAACACTGCCAGAGAGCTCTACACAGCCCGAGAGCACAACCACACCCGAAAGTCCTGTAGCACCAGAAACACCAACCACACCGGAAAGCTCATCACTCGAGGCGGAGAATGTCGATATGTTTTATGACGAAGACAGTCAATCTGAATTAGAAGAGATGGTGAACGCTGACTTGGATCCATCCTATGATCCAAATTACCCTCCTCTTGTCAAATGGACTAGAGATCATCCTGTTTCACAGGTTATGAGTAATGTCTGTAAAAAGGTGTTGACCCGATCTCAACTGAAGGCAAAGCAAACTTCTTTATTTTCAAAAGTAGAGTTCTGTATGTTTAACTCTTTCGTCTCAAAAGTTGAACCAAAGATAGTAAACACTGCACTTGATCACTCTGATTAAGTTCAAGCTATGCAAGACGAACTTAATGAGTTCGAAAGAAATAAAGTTTGGTGTCTCATTCCAACTCCTCAAGATGCCTCAGTTGTTGGTCTCAAATGGGTCTTTAGAAATAAAATGGACAAGGAAGGCAATGTAATAAGAAAAAAAGCTCGTCTAGTTGTGAAAGGATACTGCCAAGAAGAAGGAATTGATTACGAAGAGACTTTCGCTCCAGTTGCAAGGCTGGAATCTGTTCGAATATTTCTTGCCTATGCTGCACACAAAAACTTCGAGGTCTACCAAATGGATGTAAAATGCGCTTTTCTGAATTGAGAACTTAAAGAAACGGTTTACGTGGAGCAACCTCCTAGTTTTGTCAATGAAAAGTACCCAAATCATTGTTATATTCTAGACAAGGCAGTTTACGGTCTGAAACAAGCACCTAGGGCCTGGTATGAAACGCTAACTAAGTTTTTAAAGATGTCCAAATTCAAACAAGGTTCGGTTGACCCAACCTTCTTTCGTAAGAAGGAAGGTAACCACCTTATGATTGTTCAAATCTATGTCGATGATATCATCTTTGGCTCAATGAACCCCAACTTAACAGCTGAATTCAGAAAGCTAATGGAGACTAAATTTGAAATGAGCTCAATGGGTCCGATTAACTTTTTTCTTGGTTTGAATATTAGACAGGGACCCGAAGGCATCTTTATCAACCAGGAAGCATACACCAAAACTCTTCTTGCCGAATTTGGCATGATGGGAGAGTCAAAGGTCAAAGTTCCAATGGCATTCGGCACCAAACTCACACCCTCCTTGGAAAAATCGGCAGTTGATATTACGTTGTACCGCCAGATGATTGGGTCCTTAATGTACCTTACTGCTAGCAGGCCTGATATAATGTTTTATGTATGTTATTGTGCTAGGTTTCAGGAGAATCCTTGTGAACCACATATGCTTGCAGTGAAAAATATACTCCGGTATCTGAAACGAACCACCTCCCTCGGTTTATGGTATCCATCAAACTCAGGCTTCTTCGTTCAAGCCTTCTCAGATGCAGACCTTGGAGGATGTGGTTTAGATAGGAAAAGCACCACAGGAGGCTGCCGATTCTTTGACGGGAAGTTGGTCAGCTGGCAGTCAAAGAAACAAACATGTGTTTCTCTTTCTACAGCCGAAGCAGAGTACATCGCAGCTACCTCTTGTACATCTCAAGTCATTTGGATCCAAAGCCAACTCCGTGATTATGGACTCAACATGAAAAATATCCCACTATATTGCGATTCAGAAAGTGCAATTAGGATCTGTCATAACGCAGTGAAACACTCCAAGACCAAGCATATAGCACTGAGGTATCACTTTGTTAAGGATCATGTGGAGGATGGAAATGTCGAAATTCACTTTGTTCGAACCACTGATCAACTGGCCAATATCTTCACCAAAGACCTACCTGAAGCTAGTTTCAATCAAATCCTTCAAGGTCTAGGAATGATGGAATCGGAGTCGGCACCAAAAACACCATCTCAAAGCTAACAGTTGGAAGCGAAATGAACCGAACGCTCGGTCTATTTCGGGTTCGGTTCACATTGGAACCGAAATGAACTGAACGCTCGGTCTATTTCGGTTCGGTCCCATTGCACATGTTTTCGCTCAATCTCAAAAAGGTGTTGTCTATGGTTTTATACTTATGTATAGTTGTTTTCCAAAAATCCAAAAATATTTTTTTAGGAACCGAAATGAACCGAGCGTTCGGTCCATTTCACGTTCGGTTCAAATTTTTTTTATTTTTGTTTGTTTTTGTTTTGTTTGGTTTTTCTCTTTTCAAAAATTTCAAATCTCCAAAAATATTTTCTTTCTTTTACTTCTCTTCTTATTTAAATATCAATGGGGCAGGTATCATTCTCACACTTTATACTAGTTAAGCGTCCCTAGAAGCATGCTGCTGCATGTTGTCCATGTTAGATTAGTGTCTAAGTCTATAACTATTTTGGTATGTACTTGACCCGATGGTGCATGGACCTTTTGGGTTGCCTTCACCGAAGCAACTTGATTGGAGAAATATATATAGAGAGAGGATAATATGATTTATTAATATGTTATAAGAATAATATATTAAAGGAGAAATCATATTTGTTTAATTATTATTGGTCAATAATTAATTAAGAATTAATTTTGTGATCAAGTGTAATTAATTAAACTAGAGGGGCTGAATTGTAATTATGTGATAGTTACAAAATAAGGTAAGGATTATCTTAAATATAGGGTGAACGAATTTAAGATGATAATGCCTTAGAATTCGACTAGGATAAGGGTTTCTAAGACTTATCTTATGGTTGCTTGGTGGACAAGCAACTAGATAAGGATTAGGACTAAAACCCTAATCCTAACCATATATAAAGACCCCTAAGGCCTTAGAATTCGTGCACTTGATCCCTAGAGCATCTAACGACGAATTCTAACCTCTCTCCTCTCTCTTTATACCTTCTCCATTTGCTCTTGGTGTTTGTAATCCATTAGAGGAGTGACACTTGTGACTCTAAGCCTTCCAAAGTCAATACAAGGAGATTTGGGATTGTTATTGCTACATAACAATCAAGGTAATATTATAAACCTATTCTTATGTTAATATGATTACTTATATGCTAGTATTAGGGTTTCTTTATGTGTTCATAATGTTGTGTATCTAATAGTAAAAACATAGATCCAATTCTAGGGTTGCATGCACATATAGGATTGTTTGTACAAAACCCAACAGTGGTATCAGAGCCATTGGTTTTTTGTTTTCAATTAGCATGATACAAATGTATAAACTTGGAAAATTAGGGTTTATGGCCAATAAACCCTAGGAAGCTTGAATTTTCGAAATTAGGGTTCTTGAACCCTGATTTTCGAAATTGGTTAGGGTTTCCTAAACCCTGATTTAGCAGAGGTACTTTGGTTTCTTTTCACCACCTCAATATTTTTCTCCATCATATTTCGCTCCCATATAGTAACCCTTGAGACTCTCAGAAATAACCACTGAGGTTTATGGTTACACAATCTCTGTGTTTATGATCTTAGCCTCGTGTCACTACGTGCTAAGTGAAACCCAAAATTCAATACCTAACATGAATTGACGGTAAACAATTACATTTGTAGTTGTATCATGACATCTCTTTCCTTTGTGTGATTCTTATGAAATTGTTAATCACCATGACATTTCTTCCCTTAGAATCCAGTTTTAATCTTTTGAGATTTCACAAACAAACATCTCCAGCAAGTCACTATACATATATCCCAACCTACTTGTTCAACATACCACATCGGTCTCACAGGTACTTCATTTGGTCTCGATCTTATGTCAAGGTCCAGGATTCTAAACTGAAGCGAATGGCACCCTTTTAAGCCTTATCAAAAGATGCCTTTCAACATTTCTTAACAAGTGATTGATCGTAATTCAATGGGAATCCATACAGACACTTTAAAGTCTCTCTTGACTTTGAAGGAAGAGATTCGTGCCCGGGATCCATTGTTTTGTGTCTACATTGACATCACATATCCCCACATAGACATTGTTTTATTTCTTTATCATTTGTCACTCTATGCACGAAAATCTTTGATTTCCAAAAGTCTGGTTCGATTCCGTCCTTATCTCTTGTTTGGATGACAGTTATTTAACAAATAAGGTGCTGACTCAGCCGACAGAGTAACGGCTTCAATAGTGATTTGATGAGCGCGCGTGCAAACAGGAACAATATTCTCTCTCATGCGTAATCATCGGGGACGCTAACTGTCAATTTTCAATCACATCAAGCACCGTTCCGAGTTCCGAGAAGATTTGGGGGCGAATGTTTCTCTCTCATCCATAACTGATATAAAGGGTTCAACCCCGGCCATTTCTTCTCTTCATCGCACTCCTAAAACCTCACAGACAATTTTTTTGCTACTGTTTCTCTTCTTCCTTGAAGCATTCAACAATGGCAGATTCCTCCTCCGTCCATGAAACCTCTTCCCGCTCAACCATTCTTCCCATCCGACCACAATAAAGCCTTGTCATAGATCTCAACCCAATATCCTATGATGCATTTATGTATCCGATAGTGGAGTGTCTCAAATACTCTCCACTCATTCTTGCTCTATCAAAGGTTGAAATCGTTCCAATGGAGCGCCTTTCACAGATTTTCTCCAACGCCCACTACGACAAATCAGTTGATCGGATCTACTTCGACATTCTGGATAACAAATCCTCTATCAACTAGCAGCGCTTCTGTTGGCTTCTAGGGTTTGAACCTGACGAATCGAGGGTTAACCCTAATTCAATCAGCATGAGTCAACTCTTCTCCATGTTTTATAACATGGGATACACAGAAATCCCTACGACGATGTCTAAATTCAAGAAGTCGTGCCTTCGTCCTCAATGGAACGGATTTTTAAAAATCCTCTTCAAGGGTTTATCTGAAAGAAGTGCAGGTTCTGACAGGGCCAATCGATTATTCATGACTATTCTTTATGGTCTGTATACTGGAATCAATCTTGATTATGGTTTGATTTTGTGGCAACAGTTGATCCAAAGCCTTGGATGCTCCTCTCGGCATACTGAAATATCTTATGCCAGGTTTTGGACGATCGTCACCAAATGGGCCATGGACAAATATCATGTTCCTATAGTGGCCAACTCTCCTCTCTCCTCAATTGGTGTGTTTCATACCACCAAGATTATTGTGACTGATTCCTCCAAATTTATTTTTGTTGGATCCATTCCAAAGTCCATGTTTGCCGGTGTATCCAAGGAGAGCAGGATCTTCAAAGCTTACAAGGAGTATCCTCCTTCGGGACCGAGATAGTTGACCCCTGAGATGATTCAGTCCATTAACGACGCAGACAAACCGGCCACAAGGGGGAAGAAACCAGAGAAGGGGAAAATAAAGAAGGTTGCAAAAGGGGAGAAAGGTCCTACCCCTAAGAAGCGAAAGTTGTCAAAAGCATCCCTATCTCCTCCACTGAAGAAGAAGAAAACACAACCGAAACGTAAACTGGTTCTTGCTTCTTCGAGTGATTCCGAAGCTGAAAGTTCAGACTCTGAAGAGTCGATCCGAGGCGACTCTCCTCCCCTTTCTCCCATTCATCAGATACCTATTGTCACTGAACCTATCTCTTCTCCTCCTATTACCACATCTATTTCCATTCCCACCATAACCTCATCTATTTCTATTCCCCCCATAACTACCTCTACTACCATTCCACCCACAACTATTCCTATACCACCACCCATTTTCTCTGACGCCACTACAACCACCACTGAAGTTCGAATCAATGTATCTGATACGGGGGCTCATATTTCAGCACCAGAACATACCCCTACACCCGAACCTACTTCAGCACTCGAACCCACTTCCACTACCGAACCATCCGCTACACCCTTATCTCCCACTCACTCTGCTGAAACCGAAACCTTTCTGGGAGGGGAGGATATGACCTTTGACTCCATCTACTATAGCCCCTACCAAGTTCAAAGTGATGATGATGATGATGCTCCTGTCACCAAAAAGCACATCAAGGAACTCCACGAGAAGATTGATAATCTCGTGGCTTCCTCCTCTACCTTAAAATCTCACATCTCGGAGGCCGCCATTAAGGGGATGGTGGAAACTTTCACCAAAGCACATGAAACCTCAATTAGCTCCGCTACTGCTGCTATTGAAAACTCTACAAAGGCTTGTGCTGTAGCGATCGAAAAAGTCGAAAAACTATTTGAAGATGCTAACATTTTTCTGGAGTCTTTGCAGGGGGCATCTGAAACTAATACCAAGAAAATTCGCACGGTTGTGGAGAAGCTGGTCACTTCACTAGAAACAGAAAAACAATACTTTACCAGCTTCCGTCAAACCCTCAAAGAATACAATCAGTCCTTTCAGTCTTTTGTTGCGGATCGTCTACTCAGCTTCCAACAAACTCTTGCCGCAGACTCTACTGCAAAGGATGAGCTTGCTCGTAAAACTTCTGAGCTCCATCTTGCAAGTCATCAGCTCTCCCAAGCAGAAAAGGAGATCGATTCTCTTCGGTCTGAGAAAGTTGTGGTTAAGAGATGTGTTTCGGATGTTCACGGGGCTTTATCCAACATCATTGAAGCCCATGATCCGATTCTTAACTATTCGGTGAGGCGCACTCTTGCAGAGAAGCTTGCTCCCGCCCTTGCCTTGCTTAGCCGAATTGAAGGGATTCCTGAGCAGGAGGAACATTCGAAACAAGGGGAGAAACGAAGGCCACAGCTCAATCACAACCTCCTCCGATTTTCAAAGCTCAATCACTCCCAGTTTCTTCACTAGTTCCTCCGAGAGCACCCAAACCAACAACTGTTCCTGCATCAGGTTTGGGTGCTCAAAGCAAAGACAAACAGATTATCAATGATAGTGATGAAAGTGAGGACCAAGAACCGATTGCCAGCATTCTGAAGAAACAGGCCAGGGAGAAGGAGCTTGATAAAAATGCTCGGATTGCCAGAGAGGCTGAAGCCAATGAGAGGAAGGTAAAGGAGGCTCATGATCTCCTTGAAAGCAGAAAAACTCTATTTCCTCCTTGGACTCTTGAAGAGCTTATTAAAGAATCTATCGAGTCCCCCAGCACTCTTTGGATTGAACCTGTGATCTCCTTGGACCGGGTCAATTCGGTGGATTCCCAATTTGACATGCCCTTGACCAGAAAAGCTTTTATCTTCCATGCATTCGCCCACATAGCTGAAGTTCCTCATCCTCACCCGAAGGTTGATAGGGAACTTATAGACTTCTATTGGAGGACAACTCAACCTCAGTATCAGATGTGGAGCGCACAGAAGATTATCAATGTTCGGGTCCTCAAACCCGTTCGGGAGGGTAACTTCACTAACGTCTGATTCAAGGTCTTGAGGGGATCCGACAAAACCGAGCATGCCATCTCTCTAGCCGATCTTCCCAACTTAAATCCTCATGACTGGATAATCCTGCACAACATTCTTCTCGTCAATGAAATGGAATATGGTCCGATCATAGATCATTTCAAGAGGATGTTGGTATGCTATATTTTGGAGGTTGCCAAGTTGGATCAAGAAGTTGCAAATGTTCTTAGAAAGAAGCCGACTATCACTCCAGTCGGTTCTGCAAGTGATTTAAATAGCATGCAGATGGGAAAGATTGACCCAAAACGAAACTCAGTCATGTTCACCAGGGCAGAAGGTCAGAAATGCTTATTTGCTTTGGCTGACAAACATCTTTACACCACTTCCTGCTTGGAGCATGTTCTGGGAATCATCAATCGTTGCAAGCAGAATTCAGAGAGTGATAAGAAATACTTCAACGACATGATCAATTGGTATATTCACTTCCGACAAACACTTCTAGCTATTATTCCATGCATGTTCAAGACCGTGAAGAAAGCCGGTGCCGCAGGTGCAAGCAAGCCGAAGTGAAGTCTCGCCCCAATTGACGCAAAGGGGGAGATTTTTGGGTATATGGTGTTGCGTCTTGGGCTCGTCTCTTAGCCCTATTTTGTATCCGGTATGGTCCTGTCCATCCGTGATTTGTTTGTTAGGGTTTGAGTATTAATAGACGCTTGCATGCATCTTGTTATACAGTTTTTGGAGTAGATTTCACTTCTTGTTTTGAAGATATCTATTGTAACCCTAGAATCCTCTACAGCAGAAGTTCTTAATCGAGCTCTGCTGAGGATTGAGTAATCTAATCATTCGACTCATTCAGATCCATACTTGTGTTTTATCTCATTGTTTTTATGTTCATTATTTACCGGTTACAAAGATCTAATCGATCAAAGAGTTTTTATAACTCAACAACAATAGCAGGTATAACATCTCTTCTTTATATCATCATCTATGGCGTACTGCAGAACCAGTAAAGCCCTCTCCCTAAACTTGGCAGTGATCTCCGACATAGACTATGTCGTCTTTTGAAGATCCTATAACTCCCTATAAAACCTTTGTATCTCAATATCATGCATGAATGTTACCCTGAAACTAGTAACAAAGGCATTCCAGGTTATAGCTCGATGGCCTCTGGTCCCAGAGCATGGCATACCTCCTCTCAACTAGTCTTGAGCCCATCTCTTAAAAGTCAAGTAATAAATCTAACCTTCGACCCCTCAGGGAAAAAGCTCATTCGGTAAGCACTCTTTGTGTATGAAATCCATCATCTATTGTCAGTTAGACCTTCTTCTGAAAGAACTCAGGAGCCCATATGCACGTAACTCACGAAAAGTGACGGTACGGGCCCCAAACTGACTGATGGCCAACCCCGCACGGAGGACCCCCAAATGCTCGTCCATCAACTTAATTATCCCCTCCTTCATCGAACTGAACATAACAGGGGTCACATCTAAGATAGCTCGCAAAATCTATGACGTGATAAACTCACGTAGCTTAGCATTCCTAGGTCCAACATTAGTGGCTGAACCAGAACCAGAACCTATGCCATGACGAGTCACCATCACCATTCTAAAAGACAACATAAGGTTCAAAACATACTCAAAGAATCTCTCACACTACAAGCTTCTTTGAATCTCTGTGACTTTCCTTGACTCGAGTATGGTACCTTGTGCTTTCAGTAGTACGGATCCATACTACCTTCTACACCTATCCATACTTTTCTCAAGAATCGTTTAGAATTTCCTAAGTCACTCCTATATAACCAATCTAATAGATTCTTGTGCTAAACATGATACACAACATACTCAAGTACTACATAGGCCCTCCTTGGATTTCTCTCCCCATACGTGCCAAAAAAGGTCTCTACTGACACCTATAACCATCCTATGAATTAGGGTCGTACATAATCCCAATAAAATAAATGTTCGAATAGATTTTTGTACCATAAGGCCTTCATTAAACAAGAACAAGAAATTAGGTTGAATCAAACATCTAAGGCTATTTAGTCTTAACTATGTACCACCCTAGTGCATTCATCAAATAATTCCCAATATCAACATAAACCCTAAAGCACCTAATAAATTCACATATAACAAGAATATAAAGGTATCTCTTCTAACAAGCATCTTAATCATGAAATCCTGAACAGAACTTTAGCCCTATCCTAGCATGCAACTCATATAATAACATACTAAAACATAACATTAATGTATGGGTATTTTAGGAATTGCTTATTTGAGCTTGGATGATTGCATGCATCATACCCTTTTCTTTGTAAAACCTTTTTAGAAAATCATTTTCTTGTAAAAGATTTTACAATCCTCAGTTTGAGTCCAAACACACTATGGAGTGTGCCCAAATCCATCAAACCAAGGCTTTGATACCAACTTGTAACATCCCAAAAATAATAAGAAATTTTTTAATTTTTAAATAGATAAATCCATTCATTTAGTTCATATAAAGAACATGAGAGTATAATGTCATAAAAAAGTGTGGAATCCTTTAGTAGATGAAATGCAATCACGCCAAGCCCTTTTATTTGGAACCAGAAGTACTTGAAACAATAAACTTAAAGTCGTAAGCACAAAGCTTAGCCAATTTCCCAAAATATCACATACCATACATAATCGTGGACCCCACCCTAGGCATATATTTCAACCCATGTGAATGTTATGATCCCACAATAGTCTTACAATCACTTCCATTGCTACAGTCCTGCTGCAGTCTCCCTTTGCCATGGTCTTACATACAAGTTTTATGGTCCCACCACCGTCTTTCATATAAGTGATGTGATCCCACCACAGTCTTTCATACAAGTGTTATGATCCCACCATAATATTTCATGCAAAAGTTACAAATATAATCTAGCATACAATGACACCTCGTGTCATATATAGTATAGCGTGAAGACTCACCTCACAATAGAAGTTGAAAATATCAAAATCTTGCACAAACGAAAGGTTGGTGCTACACACCACCTAATGAAACATACCAAGTCAAACCTTATTCTATCATCTAAAGTCTAAACTATTCAGTTGACCAAAAGTCAACTAGTTCAAAAGTCAAATGTAACATCCCAAAAACCCAAACTAAAATTTTCATTTTTAAAATAATAAAAACATCTATTTAAACGAAAACACATTCAGGGAAAACGTTTGTTCATCAACCACTATTTAGAAATTAAAGTTAAAGAAGACAATGCAAAAAGTCGAATCATAAATCTATTGATGTGTGTGCGCAGTCTCTCCTTTGCAACCCGATAGGTACCTGCAAAATATTTAATCTAAAGTTGTAAGCAAAAAGCTTAGTGAGTTCCCCAAAACATTTCATACAACACAATATAATAATCAACTATGGGTTATCAGTAACCCTGAGGACTATCAGCAGTCCCATTGGGCTAACAACATGCTCTGTGGATTAATAATACACCCCAAAATTTATCAGAAACGTTGGGGACTATCAGCAGTCCCATAGAATCATACAACCCAGGAGTTATGAACAACTCAGTTCATATATAACATCTATCAATAATTAAGACGCAGCTATTCAACATGCATATACTACCACACATGCAAATATAACGAGAGGACTCACCTTGCAGTCTAGAAGATAATAGTGATGATCACAGATCCAATAACCGAATCTACATGTCAGATATGCAACAAAAAGGGACCAAGTCTCAATCTACAGCTCAAAATACTTAATTTGACCTAATGCCAAACTTGGTCAAAGTTAATGGTTAACTTTACTTAACATATGCCCAACGTAGCATGCAGATCTATGCACTATGTAGAGCATTAGGTGGCAAAACAGGAAAAAACGAGGCTATGCCCCATGTAGGGAAGATTATGCTTCACGTAGTGCTTGGTTTCCAACTTTTCTATTAAGCTCTTAATACAGAAAGTCAATCCTTCAAACATTCATATATGGACCTTTATAATGTCTTAATGGATAAAGTTTCCAACTTTACCCATTAAGGAATTCCCATCATGCAAGATCTAAACTTTATGCACTAAAATGACAAAAACAATGCTAACACTGCCTCTATGCCATAAAGAACAAGCATCAAAACACAACTTTTCAAGTCCAAAAAGTCCTAAGAGTGTTCCATATAGCTCAGAAGGTGTTGGAGTTGTCTTAACTCCCAAAACACAAGCTTAAGTGTAATATCCATAAATTTCATGAAAATTTAAAACTTTTTCAAGCATTCAAAAACCATCATTTATTACAAAATGTTTTCAAAATAGTTTCAAATCAGAGTATCCTAGAAATCAAATCATAAAAATAAGAAGATGTGCATGATCACACCTTCGCCTTCCCGCGATCATCCGAAGTACCTGAAACAAAATCCAAAACTGTAAGCCCGAAGCTTAGTGAGTTTCCCCAAAATACCAACGCCATACAAATCATAGCCATATCATAGCAAACAAACAACAACATCCATACTGAGTCATCAGCTTGACTGGACCACCTCGCAGGGCCATCAGCCTATCTGGACCGCTCTTCGAGCCATCAACACGTATGGACCGCCTCGTGGGCCTTCAGCCTATCTGGACTGCTCGTCAAACCTCCGGCCTAACTAGTATGCCCTTACTGGGTATGCAGTCTATCAGGGCCGCGCTAGGTATGTTGTCTTAGAGCACAAAGCAGATACCTCCTCAACCCATCCCCAATTACACAATCAACACATAAATATCAAATGCTAGCATATACAATAGCCAGATCGATCTAATAGATCACTAATCATAGCATCATCATATATACTAGGATACCGACCTAACAGGCCACTAACATAGCATCATCCTATATACCAGGATACCGACCTAACATGTCACTAACATAGCATCATCCTATATACTAGGATACTGACCTAGCATGTCACTAAGCATATCAACATGCAATAAACTCGAATACAAATCCGAAAAGGGTCATCATTGGTGCCTTCAACCCTATTAGTATAGTGGGGATAACTCACCTCAGAATGTCGATCAGAACTAAAATATGAAACTCCCGAAATACGGCTCCAAACACCAACACCTACAACCACCAATGATCCACTTCCATAAATACCTAAATTACCAAAATACCCTCAAAATTCAAATTGGTCAACCCTTGGTCAAAGCCAAAGTCAACGGTCAAGGTCAACAGTCCATGTTGACCCCACTTGTTGAGTGTAGCTTACTGACTTGTCGAGTTACATTAGAACTCCAAGAATCGTGAAAATCCCAGTTGACTCGCCGAGTTTCTAGATAACTCATCTAGTCCATGTAGTGTCTAAATGTCGGTAAAACCCTAACCAACTCGTTGAGTTCATGCAGAATCAAGAAAGTGGGAAACCCTTATCCAACTTGTCGAGTTGACTATGCAAATTGTCGAGTTCCTTCAGCCATTTCACATTCAGCTCATTCCAGTCGAGTTCATGGCTTCAAACTCCAGATCTGGGTTCCTAGGGTGAATTTACCATGTAAAGTTGCTAACTTTACGTGCATGCAAGGTCTCATGAGGCTAAAATCATCCATACTAAGCTTAGGAAGAGTTTTAGGGCATAGAGAAGGTCCAAAGCTTCATAAAGCTTGAGGCTTTATGTCAAGGAGGGCCTACAGGAGTCTAGATCTAAAACCATGTCCTTGTGACAAGATTAACCCCGACTGTGATACCATTTTACCCTAGAAATGACTATTTCTTTCACAAAGGCAGATCTAAACAATGAGAAGCCAAGGTATTAGCTTTTTACCTCCAAAAGAATGCCAAATGTAGTAGATGTTGGATCTATCAGCTTTCTCCCATTCCAAACCTCTAAATCCTTAAACTTCTTCAAGAAATGCACCAAATACACACTTTTACCTGATTTAGTTAACTTCGGTGTTTTTGGTGCATGGACTCGGTGAGTTGAGAGTTCAACTCGTCGAGTAGGGGCATTAATCATGGGCACGGATCGGGACCAACTCGGAAAGTTGGAAGGCCCGACTCGGTGAGTTGGAGCTGTAAAGAGAAAAACCCAATTTAGGGGTTTGCCCCCAATATAAAGATCATTAACTGCTCTTGTGGCCTCCCCCAGCACCTTAGCTCCCTACGGAAAGTGGTTTGCGGCTGTAAACATCCTTGAGTGAGAGTAAGAGCCTTTGTGAGCATTTGTGGATGATTTGTGGAGTTGAACGAGAAGGAATCAGGAGAGGAGCAGTAGATCCAGCTTCTACATCATATTAGCCATCATTCTAATGTAAAAATCCATGACCTTGAGCTCTAGTTGTCAAGTTCTTCTTCTTGGAAGTGAATGACCATTTTTGGGAAGAAAAAATGGAGTCAAGCGTGGATCTGGACTTATCCTTCCAAATCTAGACATCTTTAGGTCCCCAATGGCATAAATTTGCTCCCTTTATGCAGTTCATCTTTTCCCATGCATAAGAACCTTGTTTGAAGTCTAGTTTTGGAGTTTTAGCTTTACAGGACCATGCATATACGTAAAGTTTGTAGCTTTATGTGGTATCTTCACTAGGAGAAGTTGGATCCAAAGTTTGGAACCTCAGATCCCACTAGAAAGGATGAACTTTGGGATGATTGAAGGAAATTGTCGAGTCCCTTGGCTGACTCAACAAGTCGAATAGGGTTACTTGTTTACGGTTCAGAGTTTGTGGGTGGCATGAGTTTCCGGTCAGGAGTTTGTGGTTGAGAGTTTGTGGCCGCAAACATTAGGGAACTCGACGAGTCACTCAAGTGACTCGTCAAGTTAACGAGTTATGCAAGGACTCGACAAGTGGTTGGCTATACTCGACGAGTTGAGGTCAACATGGACTGTTGACCTTGACTTTGACCAGGGTTGACCTGAGAGTATTTATGGGATGGTGTTAAGTTAATCACTTGTTAATTATAGGCTTTTAAGAAGGAGCAGCATGTGGGATATATTTTACTTCATCTTACCAGTTCTATCTTCGAGAGGTGAGTCTTCTCATCATACCATTGGGTCCAAGGCACTAAGGTCGGCTCATTTTGTGATAGTTGGTATACTCGTTGTGTAGAGATGTATGGTATGATTACGTGGTTATATGCAGTGGAGATAGCCTTTATGGCTATGGTAGAGAAAGCTTTATAGCTAATGATAGAGATAGCCTTTATGGTTAATGGTAGAGATAGATTTTATAGCTAACGGTAGAGATAGCCTTTATGGCTAATGGTATAGATAGCTTTACAGCTAAGATGATATGTGATATCTGGTAGAAGAAGCTTTTACAGTTTTTATGTTATGTGTTATGTGACTTGTGTGTTAGGGTATGCTCTGGGGAACTCACTAAGTACTAGCTTACAGTCTGTAGAATTGTTTCAGGTACATGGGAGCCCAAGGGCAACGGCAAAGCTTGATGGCGCGGCATGCACTCTCTCGGTTTTTTTTTCACGGGACACTCTGATGTTTGGAATAAAAGTTGCATTTGACTTATGTTTTGAAAAAAATTATGACTATATTTTCTTAATATTGGAATTATGTTTCATTATGTTAAAATGAAAAAAAAATCTTTTTAAAATCGGGGTCATTATAGATTTCATGGTCAAAGTAGCCTTATTGAGGTATAAAGTCTATACCTTGTCTATTCATTTACTAGATCTCTTCGTGGAGTAGTTTAGGGCTTTAAGGAGCACATTTTGGGACCATTCACGGATCCAAGCATGTTTTGGAGTCATGACTTCAGATCCAGAACCTTTGAGGGACTCCATGGCATAAAGGTGACAACTTTATGGCCATGGGAGTCTCGTGCAACTTGTGAACCACTTTTTAGGGATTTTTTAGCTAATTAACCCATGCATTGACGTAAATTTAGAAACTTTACGTGATATATCGACCCTAGGGAACCATATCTTTGCATTGGATGCATAAAGCCTGACTAGAAATGACTGTATGGATTTAGACTATGGTGGACTCGACGAGTTGTTCATACAACTCGACAAGTTGGGTCGTGGTCCCCCAACCTTTTTTGTTACTGGGTAATCTCATTGAGTCTAGGAGATGACTCAGCGAGTTGGACATGTTTTGGGCTTGAAGATTGAAGAACTCAACGAGTTCAAGGAGAAACTTGGCAAGTTACGAGAAAAATGTCCCGACTCTGTATGAAGGAGAACTCGATGAAATCAAGGAGGTAATCGGCGAGTTGTGAGTAAAAGATCCCACCGACATTATAAGGAAGAACTCAACGAGTTCATGAAAGAAGTCGATGAGTAGGATCGAGATTTCAGGGTTTTATAGATTATGGAACTCGACGATTTGATGGACCAACTCGGTGGGTTGAGTCAACCAGGATGTTGACTTTGACCAGGATGTTGGCTGTGACTTTGACCATTGACCAGAGTTGAACCTTAAAGGGGTTATGAGTATGAAATGGTAATTAAAGGAGATTGTTATGTGTAGGGTTTTGAGAGGAGTTGATCCCAGCACCGAGGACAGTTTAGCTATTATGTGATATCGAGGTAAGTTACCTTCTGGTAGAAGTGGGTCAAAGGCACCAATGTCGGCCCACTAGTAAGAGCTATAGCAGAGATGATTGTCTTTATGATAATTATCTGGTATGTCGCTATCTGTTATGTTTATGTGCTAGTATGCTATCATGTTGTGTGATAGTGGTAGGAGCCTAGGAGGGGTAAGATAGACCCCAGTACCGGTCGATAGGGCTGAAGGGGTATGCCAACACCCAAATAAGCTAGGTAGTATATGACTTATATGTTTATGCACTAAGATGATATGTGATAAAAGTAGGGTCTGAAATAGTCCCCGATACTAGTCAAAAGGACCGAAGGGGTATGCCAGCACCCTAATATGCTAGGCGAGGTACGGTCGATAGGACCGAATTACCGGTCGAAAGGGCCGAAGGGGTAGGCCAACACCCTAATATGTTTGGCAAGTTACCAGTTGAAAGAGACCGAATAGGTAGCTAGTACCCGAATACGTTAGCCAGTATGTGTTATGTATGGTATGTGGTATGATGGGGGAATTCACTAACCTTTATGCTTAGGGTTTTCAGTTTTGGTTTCAGGTACTTCTTCCTCGAAGGGAAAGGAGCTGGCACACTAGCAACACATCACACACACGATTTTCCACATATGAGATTCTGGGGATTCGTACTCTGACTTTGTTACTATATTATGACATGCTTTTAAGACATATGATCTATGGTTTTTATGAAATATAATAACTTGATGATGTTTTCTATAAATTGTTTTATGAATCATTATATCAAAAATGAAATTTCTGGTCATGATTTTCGGCATGTTACAAGTTGGTATCAGAGCCTTGGTTTGAGGGATTCGGACACATCTTCATGGGTGTCTGGACTCAAATCGAGGGTTTGGAAGATTTTTACAAGAAAATATTTTTTCTAAAAATTAAAATAATGAGCTTTGAGAAAGAACAAAGTGTGTGATGTGTACAATCGGTCGAGCTCAAGTAAGTTTTCCCCAAGATGCCCATACATGTTTGTTATGATATATGATATGATTATGAGAACTACATGCTAGATTTGGGATGATGATCTAGGTAGGATGCCTTATATGCCTATTATATGTGTATGAGAACTGCATGCTAGATTAGGGCTAAGGATCTAGGAGGATGCCTTATGTGCCTGTTATATATGCTTATTGAACAACATGCTAGGACTGACTAGTTAGTGATATGAAAGCCTGAGTAGGATATGATTGGTTTGGGTTACTCAATGCCCGAATGTTGATTTCTTTGTGCTTTTAGGAGTTCTCGTTATCTCTAGCTAATTAGTAAAAGAATACGTTAAGTTACTTATTGCGAGGACTAAATAATTTCAGAAGGTTAGGTCTAGCCCTATTTCGTATCTCTTGTTTGAGTCCAACCGTTGTAGGGTAGGATCTGTCATTCAAAGAATTATCTGGTCTCAATGATATGTACTGGTATTCGCGAGCTAGTTAGGTAAAGGTAGCAGGGTTTTATTATGCAGTTGATGGTGGAGAGTAGGTCGGAGAGTTACCCTAGGGTAAGCCTAGGATGAGATTAGTCCAACGAACAGTAGTAGTAGAAGGGACTTGGTGAAGTCATGGCAATCCTATAGGAAAGTATAGATTAATATGGAAGGTAGTATGGGCCCATACTACTTAAAGAAGAGGATTCGTACTTGAGTAAGGATGGCTGAGATAGAACCCGAGAACTTGTAGAGTGTGTAATACCTCTCAAGATTATGTATGACCCTGATGATTATGTGTTTTGTTTAAATTGTGGTGACACATCTCGGAGTAGGAGGTTCAGGGTCCAGATCAGGTTCGGGTTGAGGTTCGGGTGCGGATTCCGAGTCGGTTGATGATGGACTACACGAGTTCATCGCGTCAGAGATTACGAGAGGCATCCTTGAGGCGACGCCAGTGATTTTCGGGTCGATCAAGGAAGGGATCATCGAGCTGATTGAGGATTGCCTCAGGGCGTTTAGGAGCGAAACGAAATCTGGCCAGACAAGGACGCGTACACTCTACTTCAAGGATTTTCGGGGATGTGGTGCGCCAGACTTTCACGGGGTGAAGGACCCCGTTGTGCCTAGCAGGTGGATTGCAGACATCGAATTTGCACAGTTGACGAGCTTCTGCCCTGAGGGGTCGAGGGTCTGGTATGATGCAGGTTGTTTGAGGGATAGAGTTAGAGACTGGTGGGAGGCAATCAACGATTCGTTGGGAGCCATAGCCATTAAGGCTATAACTTGGTTGGATTTCGTGACCAGGTTTAGGGATGAGTTTGCGCCAGTTGTGGAGATTCAGCAGCTGCCCATGGAGTTTCTTGACATGAGACAGATGACTGAGTTGGTGGCGAAGATTACCACCAATTTCAGGGAGAGGGCCTTACTGGTGCCTTAGTACGCGGGGGATGAGGAGAAGAGGAAGACCTGGTACTATGATATGTTGAGAGCTGAAATATGGAAACATGTCACCTACTCAGCATACCCGACTTTTGAGGACATGATAGCGAGGGCGAGAGAGAGGGAGATTGATATAGAGCACATCCAGATAAGGAAGGCGGAGGCTGGGCATGTTACTGGAGTTTCATGGAAGAAACCCAAGGGCTCCGACACTAGGTCAAAGGGCCAGCAGGGCTGAAGCCGCAGTGGAAAATACAACAAGACTCGTGAGGGAGTTTGTAGACTGGGGTCATCAGGCTGCTATGAGTGTGGCAAGCTTGAGCACTTTGGTAGGGATTGTATTGCCCCTACTCCCACCCTTCAGACATCATACCTGATTTGGTTTCATTGCAATCATAAGGGACATAAAAAGGCCAACAGTCCCAGATTAGTACCAACAGCGCCATTGGTGGCGCCAGCTCCAGCGACCTTGCGGATCACGGATGACTGACAGGGCAAGACAGATGCTCCAGTGGTAAGGAGCTGAGCCTTCCAGCTGACCACCGAGGAGGCATGTGCCACACCGGATGTGGTGACTGTTATGTTGTATTCTCCCTAACTCTTATTACATGTATGTTATGATATTTATGTGTTTTGTTTAGGATCGTTCCATGTGAACGGCATCCCAGTACAGGAGTTATTAGACTTAGCGGCTACCTGATCATTTGTTTCTCTTTCACTTAGCAAGAGGTTTTCTGAGTCTTCGGGCATGTTGGATTTCCCTTTAGAGGTCGAGATTGTTGACGAATGATCTATCCGGGCATCAGAGGTTTTCTGAGATTGCGTTTTGAGGTTGTACAACGAGTGGTATCTAGTGGATTTTGTTCGCATTCCATTGTGTGAGAAAAAGGTTATCATCGGCATGGATTAGTTGAGCCCTAATGGGGCGGTGATCGGCTGTGCGTAGAAGTTGGTACGTGTCAGGACCCCAAGTGGGGGAGAGCTGGTGATACAGAACGAGAGGCCACAACATGGACCAACTATATGTTCGGCAGAGAGGGCTAGGCACTACCTTTAGTAGGGTTACGCAGGGTATTTCGCCTAAGTTATGGATACTCGGGAGGTGGGTAAGGCGACTATGAGTGATGTACCCATAGTGCAAGAGTACCTGGACGTATTTCTAGAGTAGCTTCCTGGCATACCACCAAAGATACAGGTGGAGTTTAGGATCGACCTAGTCCATTTTGCGGCTCCGATAGCCAAGGCACCGTATTGGTTAGCTCCTCTCGAGATGCAGTGGTTGTCTACATAGTTACAGGAGCTGTTAGACAAGGGATTCATTAGGGCAAGCAGTTCGCCCTGGGGAGCCCCGATCCTATTTGTGAAGAAGAAGGACGAGTCGCATCGGATGTGTATAGACTACCGGGAGCTGAACAAGGTAACGGTGAAGAACCGTTACCCACTCCCTAGGATTGATGATCTCTTCGGCCAACTTCAGGGGCATCTTGGTTTTCCAAGATAGATTTACGATCAGACTACCTCCAGATGCGATTCAGAGATGAGGATGTAAAAAAGACTGCTTTTCGGACTAGCTATGGCCATTACGAGTTCGTGGTGATGCCCTTCGGGCTTACCAATGCTCTTGTTGTGGTGTATAGGCTAGAACTACCACTCGAGCTTAGTTAGATCCATAATACCTTTCATGTCTCCCAGCTTTGGAAGTGCCTAGTAGATAACTCTGTGGTGGTACCACTAGAGTATATTCAAGTGGATGACAGCCTAAACTACATCGAGCGGTCGGTAGCCATCCTCGACAGGAAGACAAAGGATTTAAGGAATAAGAAGGTCGATTTAGTGAAGGTGCAATGGCAGCACCGCAAGGGCTCGGAATGGACTTGGGAGTTGAAGGACGAGAAGAGGGAGCACTACCCCGAGCTATTCCCAGATGCAGCAGACTTCGAGGATGAAGTCTAAAATAAGTGGCGGAGATTTGTAATTCCCAGTTTCTGGTATGTATTTTAATAAGAACTATTTATTTTTGTAAAGGGACTCGACGAGTTGGAGGCCCCAAACTCGTCGAGTAGAAATAGATTTTTGGGACGCGAGACTTGATGTCTACTCGACTCGACAAGTAGGGCTGCCAGATTGAAACCCTAATTTTCAGAGTTTGCACCGTATTTAAGGGCCTTAACACCCCATTGTGGCATCCATCATCGCCTCCCTCAGTTCAACAAAACCCTAATTCATGATCTTGAGCCTTGTGAGTGTGTGTGAGTGAAAAATGAGTGATTCTTTGGTATTTCCTTGAAGGAGTGGAAGCTAGAAGTGCTTAGTTGAAGGAATAAGCCTTGGATCTAGAGATTTCTTGGTCAAGGTAGGCTTATTGAGGTATAAAGTCTATACCTTGTCTATTTATTTACTGGATCTCTTCATGAAGTTGTTTAGGGATTTAAGGAGCCCATTTTGGGACCATTCATGGATGCAAGCATGTTTTGGAGTCATGACTTCAGATCCAGAGCCTTTGAGGGACTCCATGGCATAAATGTGCCAACTTTATGGCCATAGGAGTCCCATGAAACCTATGAACCACTTTTTAGGGATTTTTGAGCTAAATAACCCATGCATGGACGTAAAGTTAGAAACTTTATGTGATATATCGACCCTAGGGAACCAGATTTATGAGTTGGATGCATAAAGTCTAACTAGAAACGGCTGTATGGATTTAGACTATGAGAGACTCGACAAGTTGTTCATACAACTTGGCGAGTTGGTTCATGGTCCCCCAACCTTTTCTGTTACTGAGTAAACTTGTTGAGTCTAGGATATGACTCAGCAAGTTGTACATGTTTTGGGCTTGAAGGTTGAAGAGCTCGACAAGTTCAATGAGGAACTCAAGGAGTTATGAGCAAAATGTCCCGACTCTGTATGAAGGAGAACTCATGAGTTCAAGGAGGAACTTGGCGAGTTATGAGTAAAAGGTCCCACCGATGTTATAAGGAAGAACTCGATGGCTTCATGAAAGAAATCGACGAGTAGGATCGAGATTCAGGGTTTTATGGATTATGGAACTCGACGATTTGAGTCAACCAGGATGTTGAATTTGACCAGGATGTTGACTGTGACTTTGACCATTGAACAGAGTTGACCCTTAAAGGGGTTATGAATATGAAAGGGTAATTAAAGGAGATTGTTATGTGTACAAGTTTGAGAGGAGTTGATCCCAGTTAAAACTCATTTCATAATTCACCAAATCAAATATGTCTCAATGTCAACAAGTAAAACACAATCCTAGAATCATAAAAACAATCTTCCACCAGTGTGTACAATCATGTCAGTGCCTTGCCGCGATCCTCGGGGCTACCTGAAACACATAACACATAACACGGTAAGCATAAAGTTTAGTGAGTTCCCTAAAATACCATACACAGCATAACAACCACTCGAGGCTATACTCAATAAGACCCTCCGGTCAATGTATCTTAGTGGGACCCTTCGGCCCCACACTCTGATGGACCCTCTGGTCCCTCGACTCAGCATCTTAATATAATACATAGTAAGCATATCACAAAACAAATAGCAGGATATCTCAATACATAACACATACGCATAAGACCCTCTTGTCACACATAAGTTACCACTCAAGGTAAGTATAGTGAGAAGACTCACCTCGTAAGATAGCTAGTAAAAATATGGTGCCTGAACTCCTCGATCTAGCCTTCGTCTATCACAAGGATAAAAATTTCTAATTAATACACTCCTTACATTCTCATTCCTAGAAAATGGGTAGAAGACCATTCCACCCTTCCCTGACCTCTCTTAATCAGTTTGACCAAACCCTAAGGTTAATTGAAGTCAACTCTAGTCAACAGTTTAATATTGATCAGACTCGCTGAGTGCACTCGTGTGACTCGGCAAGTTCATGCGTATCCTCTGAATTCCCCTAAGGCCTCACACGACTCGTCGAGTTAACCTCCCAACTCGACGGGGTATCACTTGGTCACGAATCGCGGGGCAAATCCGATCCGACTCATCGAGTCATCTCATAGACTCGGCGAGTCGTCCCCATTGCAACACTCATATGGTCTTCTGAAGTCAGATCCGGAACTCTAACTCATAGATCATTCTTATTTGGTCAATTCTTACCTTGAGGAAATCAGATGGAGTTTTTACAAAAATTTCCCAAACTAACCCAATTCCTGCATCGTCATTTTTTAGTCTTGGTAATGCAAATATTACCGAGCTCATATCCACTCTAATATATGATGTGGTTTATTCCTCTCTTCTGGCCACTAATTTATTATTGTCACCATTATTTTCGACTCCATCAATGACGTCTCTGGCCATGATTGGAATTTCTCCACTAGCTCTTGTGATTAATTCTCCAAAAATCTTATATTGAGAAGAAACAATGGAGATGAAGATGCAGCTTACGAGCACCGTCGACGCACATTACTTTTTTTCCACCATCACCAACTTCGTCAAGGAGATAAAATGTAAAGGAGAGAGAGAGAGAGAGAGAGAGAGAGAGAGAGGTATGGGTGGGGGTATAGGGTATGAACCGGGTGTTTTTTTTGTTTTTGTTTTTTTTATTTTTTGTATATTGCATTTAAACAAAAATAATTGAAAAAGAAGATAAAAAGGATAAATAAGTTTTTTTACATGGGTAATGACCAACAGAATAAGTTTTATAAACCACAGGGACTATGTTTGTCAAAAAAGAAAATAATAACAACGATTACATTTATGACTATTGGTAAACCATAGGAACATTTGTGTAATTTTGTTAAAAATTAATTAATAAGGTAAGTTAAAACTTTCATAGAATAGTAAAATAATAAACGCGTGTTAAATTATTTTTTGCATTATTATTAGCAATCAAATAGTCTTTTGCTAAATATATCATCATGAATCATTAAAAACACAAATAAAACCCGAAAGATGAAAAAAGATCAAAAGAAAAACAAACATTATGACTTTTACCAAGAAAAAAACGTGATTTTTTTTTAAACGATAAATCTAATCTACTCCTAAACTATTCCTTAAATCCATCTATATCCACAACAAAACTTGAATTGTTTAATTTGATTTTTTTTAGTCAAAATTCTAACCGTATTGTGCGAAAAAACCATCAAGATGGACCGATAAGCTTACAAGTATTTATTTTAGAGACCACCTTAGATTTTTTTTAAAAAATGGAACAATATACCATTGGGATAACTGAGTTTTTAACGATGGTGATCGTAATAGTATTTCATTTATTTAACGAAAAAAAAAAAAAGCGAGATTGTAACAGCATCAATGACCAAAAGTTCAATATTTGTCAATCAATCAATCATGATGACCATCCATGCAAAATTTTGAAGACTATGACAAAAAATACATAAAGATGCCAACCATAAGTACTAAAATTGTAACTTACTCCAAAAAAAATATTGACCAAACTAGTACATTTTAGAAAATATATACTAATAAACGGTAATTTATTTAAGACCAAACTAATACTAAAGTATTAAAAGAAAATTAAATCTTCCCATCTCCGGGTCATTTCTTCTCTGCGAAACCGAAGATCCATAGCAAAATTTGTTGTTAAGTACATCTTAATCTATTATATTCTAGCCTAATTATTGTATGGTGATGCCAATTAAAAGTTATAAAAAAAATATAACAAGACAAGTTGACTCCAACTAAAAAATAGTCAAATTTTAGTTAAGGTTGTGACTTGTGATAGATTAGGGCTATATTTTACGTATTAGTTGAAAAGTCAGCCGTTAAATAAAAAGCTAGTTAATAATTGAAAAATTAGCTGATAAAAAATAACGTTTGGTAAAGCTAGTTGAAAAGTTAGCTGAAATATATAGAATTACATAAAAGAAAATGTAAGAGTATGTGTTTCTATAATTAATTAAGGAATGTATTTTGAAATTAAAAAAAAAAAAAAAAAAAAAAAACTAGTTTAAATAGTTTTTCAAAAAACTAACTTATAAGCTACTTTTTAGTTTACCAACTAACTTTTTATTTAATAGTTTTTCAACTGATAATTAGTTTTTTCAAATAATACGTTCAAACATAATATTTATCTACCAATATAAATATAGTAATAGGCATTCTAAACGTATTATTTGGTCCGTTGTAAAGTTCCAATAAGTCAAGTCTTAGGAACAGTCACCTTTTTGAAATTTACCGAACAAGTCTTTCTATTATAGGAATAAATAATATTTGAAATGTTCACATCTAGATAAGTTGGAAAGAGGAATTGATTAATTATATTATATTAAGTATTTAATTTACGAACATTACATAAAACAAAATTGTATTAACATTTTCAATCCATCCATATACAGAGTATATTAAAAAGAGTGTGAGTGCATCAATATTAAACTATTAAGCGTTAAATACTCTAGACACCCATCCACATGAGGAAACTAAATTATGAAAACGCGTTATTCATTGACCAAACTCCACAAAACCTAACAGCTAATTCCACACACACCACCATTGATTATTCTATGCCTACTGCATTAAAGACTTGAATATTAACATAAGTACCCATATGTAATAACAACCACATAAAATCTCCAAAATATTAAGAATTATTACAAACTATTCTGGGTAATATTATATAAAAAAAGAAACAGTTTTATATAGACAGTTGC
Source organism: Lactuca saligna (assembly GCF_052625555.1). Classification (NCBI taxonomy): domain Eukaryota; kingdom Viridiplantae; phylum Streptophyta; class Magnoliopsida; order Asterales; family Asteraceae; genus Lactuca; species Lactuca saligna. The sequence goes on from NC_136419.1 coordinate 174,970,847, forward strand.
TTTAGCCTATTATATACAAATAAACTGATTCTAATATATATAGATACTAAATTTTTGCAATAAATACAAATGTTATTCGATTTTCACGGACTTATTGGAAGAACGTTGTTGATCGTCATGAAAAACGTTGTGAACAAGCACATACAACACCACCATATCAATCCAATTTGCTGAATCTTTACGAAAAAGCTACCCTTGGCTTTGTTTGACATTTTTATCTGTTACACCCCGTTCCCGAGTTGTAGCAGAGAAAAGAAGAGAAGAGAAAAGAAAGTAAGGAGAGAAAAGAAGAGAAGAGAAAGGAAAAGAAATTTGTGTTTTGTGTTCCCGAGTTGGAGAGAAATGGAAAGAAAGTTAAACATTTTGTTCTTTCTCTCCAAATCCTTCCAAATCGGAAGGAAAGTTAGGAGGGAAAGTGATCCCTCCATTTCCTTCCACTTCCCTCCTTTAATGAAACTCGGGAACACCAATTTCTCTTACTTTCCTCCCACTTCCACCTATTTCCTTTCTTTTCTCTCTTTAAATTGAACTCGGGAACGGGGTGTCAGTGTATTCTATTTTTGTGTAATTTTCGGGCCCATGGCCTCTTTTGCTTATACTTTTGCTACAATCTTTATGTATATTGCCAATTAATAAAGTTATAAGTATGGGGAAAATGTATGTTATCATAGACACTGTTCTTTATTATTCTTATCAACATATTTTATTTCCAATCCACAATAACAACCAACTTACATTTTTATATATATTAAAAAAATTAAAACAACTACTCAAACACCCATTAAACCTACTCCTAATTTTATATCATTTGTCCATCAAAAGACTTTGAACCCTCGACCTACTTGTTGAAAAACATGTTTCCAACAAACCTGTTACATCCTATTGGTTTAGGAACACATTTGGTTTTCACATATTTAGATAATATTCAACGTAGTTGTCGGGTAACACTTGATGAGTTAGTTTCTTTGCTTATGTAGGATAAGTAAGCTAATATCGCATATAACTGATCCATGCATGTGGATACCTTTCTAAGTTTTAGAATTTTTACTTACTGTTTCTACTAGGGATGTGATTCGGGCCAAAACTGATCCAAACTGGAATATCCTGAAACCCAAATTAGATAAAAAGTTGGAACCCAAACCCGGACTGGTTATACTAATACAGGACCAATTCGGTTCGGGTAATACAGGTTTCAGTTCAATTATTAACCCGAAAAAACCGAAATAATATGTACAATATGCTTTAGAACCGAAATGACCCGAATAACCCAAATAAACCCGAATAATTTGGTACTCGTTTGAATCGAAATGACCCGAATAACCCAAATAAACCCGAATAATTTGGTACTCTTTTGAACTGAAATGGCCCGAATAACTCAAATAAACTAAAAAACTCAATCATGAACTATAAGGAAATACTCCATCTAGTTCAAGAAAAAAACATATTATTAAACGTTTTCAATCCGGGTGCCTAAAACCGAATTAGGTGTAATTTGGGTAAACTGACCCGAATTGGGCTAAAATACATACCCAAGAACCGACCCGAATAACTTAATAGATCCGAATTCGGGTCGGGTTTCGGTTCGGGTATTCGGTCCAAAGACACATCCCTATTTTCTACTTCACCACCACCTCCATTTTTCACCATAAAACTCAATTTCAAAAAAACCTAAAAAAGCACCAAATAGCCTAACACATAGGCTAAATCCACCAACATCACTCTAAATCCTTTTTCATTATCCATCAAAAAAAAAAAAAAAAAACCAAAAAATTACAAACCATTACCCGTTTCACTAAGTCTATTACTACAATACTACCAACAAACAGCTTAGCTTTGGCATACATGATTGAATACAGAGGCCCATTCTTGCTTAGTGGCAAGCGGTAGTTCCCAATCACCAATCCTAGGAGACCAAACATCCTCCGTGGCATATGTCAAACACCAACTAACTTTTTCCGGAGGATTCCGGAAATCAAAACTGAAAGCAGCATGAACTTTTTTCCTTGCGCTTGTCTTCTTTTTACTACGTGGCGCCGAACCCTCAGATGCCTTAAAAAAAACAATATCATTTATCATTTAATAGAAAAATATAAAATCACATAAAAATATGAAAAATGAAATAATAAAATAATGAGGTTGTTAGGTTTTACCGCGTCATCGGAATTTGGAGTACTTGGAGTTGTCTTCTTTCGCTTGGCTCCGGTTTCAAGAAAGGTGAGGACTTCGTTTTTGGAGCGCAAACGTTGACCCGATGGTGCGATATAGTACTAAAAGAAGTTGACATGAAAAATATATATTTTTAGATGTAAAAATATAGCAATGTACTTATAGTGTCATACTTTCATTTCTTTCTATTACAGATTTACAGTAGTGTACTTTAAACATTCTATCCGGTTATAGCGATATCGTCTAAATACAAATAGTTTTAAAGTACACTACTGTAATAGAAAGAAATGATAACTATTTGTATTTAGACAGACATCGCTATAACCAGATAGAATGTTTAAAGTACACTACTATAATAGAAAGAATGGAAGTATGATGTTGTCGCATCGTGTTTTCATTTCTTTTTGTAACATTGTATTTCAAAAACTATAGCAATTTCATCCGGATACAAATAATTTTCATTTGCTATAATTAGATAGATTTTCAAAGTACAAGGCCTTAATAAGAAGAAGATTGGAGGAATAGTGTAGCAATAAGAAGAAATTAGAGTATGATGCTTTAAACAAGTAAATTAAAGTAGCAACGTACTTTCATTGATTTGTTTATTATAGCAACATAATTGCATTTCTTTTTATAAAGCATTGTCTTTAAAAACTCTATCCAAGTATAGCAATGTCATTCTGTTACATGTATTTTTCAATGCCAGAACCAGATAGATTTTTCAAACTATAATTTCTTGCATTTAGCCTATATAAATTATAAGTACCGATATATGCACTTAACATTAGTAAGTATATACTTTTTTATTATTTAGGGGGTTCAAAATAATCAGATTTGCAAGAAACACATAAGAAGATACTATAAGAAAATAGATTATTAAAATAAATGTGGAATTATATAAGTGAAAGATTTATATAAGATATCACTTATTGAGTTGATTACAAGGTAAATCTTTTGTTACACACTTGTCCTCCTCATATATTACTAACTAACTAGTAAAATCCAACCAAATCATAGTAATTTGCACCATGAAAATAGCATCTTAAAGGGTATTTAGTTTATGATTTTATACTTCAAAATCTCTACTGAATATTGAACTTCGTTGGGCAAATACTAATTCTCTTTCAAATTTGGCCTCCTCTCCCTTTATACATTATCTAAATTGATACACTTTTCTTCCATAAGAAGCTCTAAACAACTTAAACAGCCTTCCAAAAATCAATCTTAAACTAACTATAGGTAGCATACGAAGAATTAGAATACATGATAGGAATGTTGTATGAATATATAGGGTTAACATTTAACGATTCTAAAATTAAGCAGCTAAAAATGAAAGTTGTGTATACAAGAACATAAATTGATTACCGACCCTGTCAACGGTGCCCTCGGTGGCACCAGAAGTACGTTTTCGCAGTATCATTTCAAAATTTTCCGGCAGCCATGAAGGCCGGGTATATTTCAGATGAATGGAGTCAGGGTTTGCTGATGCGTTCTCTGTTTCCTTGGAGGCATTCTGCTTCTGATTCTGGTCTCCTCCGTTGTTCGGATCTATGAATGATCCGGATCCCAGAAGCGGGTCTGGCGTAACTACCTGGTCTTCGGACTCCGACGGGATTGTAATCGGCGTTGCTTGGTCGCCGTCGGCGGCAAGCGATTCTGAATTAGGCATGGTGTGACCAAGCTTTGGAGGTGTGAATATCGAGGGCTGGGGAGGAGGGGAGGAACTGGGTGGAGAGGGGAATGTGGGGGATGGTCTGCCTTCCCTGCTCGGGTTATAACTTATAAGTATTTTAATAATTTTATTTAAATTAAAGTTTTGTTTCAATATCATTATTTTAATTTTATTTAAATTAACGTTTTTTTTTTTTTTTTTTTTTTTTTTTTTTTTTTTTTTTTTAAATCAGATAGTTATATATGTTACAACATATCTATTCTCCTCTTCCTAAATAAAACCTAAAAATATCATATGTCCTCTCTCTAGCTAGGCTACTCGACACGTAGCAAATTTCTAGGCTTTTTCAAAATTTTGTTTCTTTAATAATCGATAAAACATCTTCGATTTAAAATTTTAAAAACAAAATCATATCCTAATAATATATATATTTTCAAAATTACTCGAACATATCTTTTAAAAATACTGAAAATGCTCGAATGGTTTGCCAACCTCCATCACCAATCTATTTTATCCACCATTAAAAAAAAAAAAAAAAAAGATAAAATTATAAAAATGATCTTTATGGTTTGCTAAAAATCAAAAATTCAATCTTTGTTAATTTTTTTGATGTAAATAGTCATTCTGGTTTGTAAAACTTGTAAAATGGGTCCTTTTTACTAACACCGTTAGGAACTGAATCTTTAAGGGTATTTTCATCTTTTCAAATATAAAGAAACTGAATTCATGACACTTGATAAACCACATGGACCATTTTTGAAATTTCTTTGAAAAAACGAATTAATCTACTCAAGGAAGTGGGGAAGGCTCAAACTCACAACCTCCACCCCTCTTTATTGCCAAAGCATTAACCAGTTGAGCATTCTAAAACTAACATATATAATATTGAAAACGTTAATATTTAAATAATAAATAAATTAAAAAAAAAACACTTTTTTACATATTTTTTTTATAAATAAAACGAAATGTATTTTAGTTCGTATTATAAAAATAATTTACAAACAATTTGTATGTATTTTTATGTATTTATTTAACGTAAAATATATATATTTTTTTATGTTTTTAAAAATACATTTTCGTATAAAAAATATGTTTTAGTAAAATATTTTTTTATGTCTTTGAAATAATAATAATTAACACTACTCATGAAATAATATATATATATATATATATATATATATATATATATATATATATATATATATATATATATATATATATATATATATATTTGGGTTGCTAGTTTTCAAATGCGTATTTCTGTAACGCCCTGATTCTCAAGTATTGTCTAAATATGAGCTATTGGGTTAAGCCCACTCAACGAGTTGGTTGATCTACTCGTCGAGTAGTAGCAGGAAGGATCACGGGTTAAGTAACCTACTCGACGAGTCCATATTAGGACTCGGCGAGTAGGAGCTGGCAGCTGAAACCCTAAATCTCGGGGTTGTACACCCTATTTAAGGGAACACAAACCTCTTTCAGCCTCTTTGCAGTCTCTTAACAAACCCTAATATGTGTGTGTGCCCATTGTGTGTTTGAAGCCTTGGAAGAGGATTTGGTGAAAAGAGCTTGGGAAGCAAGTGGTTTGAAGCAAGGAGCTTAGGGAAAATCCGGATCTACTCCAGTTGTCATCTCTTGGGAAGGTATCAAGCTGTTATCCTCCTTTCTATTTCGTTCTAGACCTCCTTGGTTGGAGATTAAGGTTCTTGGTTGGGTTATAAAGTCATTTCCTGGAGTATGAGCCAAGATCTGAAGTTGTAACTTCAGATCTGAACTCCCTATAGATTGAAGGACCATAAAGTTCTTAGCTTTGGCAAGTTTGAGCCCCTCCCTAAGTGTAAAACCCCATTTCAAGCATAGTTTGGGCTTTTTGAGTCATTGGAGCCTTGCATGCACGTAAAGTTTGCAACTTTACGTGATAAGCAGGCCTAAGGAAGTTGGATCTACAATTTGGGGCTTTACCATGGCTTAAAAGTTGTATGCATGATAAATGACTAAAGGGACTCGACGAGTCGCAAAGCCAACTCGGCGAGTCACATGAAGTCGTGCATTAGAATCAACGAGTTGGACGAACGACTAGGCGAGTCTGATGAAGATTGACATAAGACTCGACGAGTTGAAGAACAACTCGGCGAGTCGGATAAGTTTTAACCAGGACATGTTTGCATGTATATCCGTCGAGTTACAAGGAAGGAACTCGACGGGTGGCCTTAGGGTTTGATCGAGATTCGAAGGAACTCGACGAGTCACCCCGATGACTCGGCGAGTTGGATGTGCTTCAAAGGACTCAGCGAGTAGCCGAGTAAACTCGGCGAGTTGAGGTCAACATGGACTGTTGACCTTGACTAAGGACTTCGACCTTGATCAAGGTTAGTTATCCTGTGAGGATAGAGACTTATGAGCATGTCATATTATGGTAATAGGTGGTGGAGCCTTTGACAAGTGATCAAAGAGCTTTGATTATTTACCAAGCTGACATCTACGAGGTGAGTTATCCTCACTATACTAAGGGGTCTAAGGCACCAAGGTCGACCCATTGGATTTTGATAACCTAGTAGTTGTTGATATGTTGAGTTGAGTTAGTAATGTATGCCAGTTGATATGCTAGTCGGGTAGATCTGTAGCACTGCTTGTGATACTGATTGATTACCTGTATGTGCATTTATCTGTTACATGTCGACATGTTATGTGGGATGGGTTAAGGTTGTACTACTCCGTATGGTAGCCAACAAACCCTAGAGTATTCTAGATATGAGTTGAGGGCCCGGTAGGCATTCCAGACTCATACTGAGGACTCGGGAGCATTCGAGATACGAGCTGAGGGCCCGGTAGGCATTACAGACTCGTACTGAGGGATCGATGGCATTCCAGATACGATCTGAGGTCCCGGTAGGCATTCCAGACTCGTACTAATGTCCCAGGGGTAGTCCAGCTTGTTAAGCTGTAGACCCAGTATATGTTGTTCTGTTTTATTGATATTATATGCTAATGTTGATATTGCTATGTGGACTGTTTGTGTATCGGTATTTTAGGGGTAACTCACTAAGCTTTCGGGCTTACAGTTTCAGCTTATTGTTTCAGGTACATCATAGGATCGCGGCAAGGTGAATGCATGATCGTACAGCCCCTCCTATTATGCTTATGTTTCTGGGAAAAACTCTGATAATCAATATATTTTGAAAACAAAGTTGTACTGTTTTGATGAACTTGATATGTTTAAAAAGTTTAAATTGGTTTGAAAATTTGGATGTTACAGGTTGGTATCAGAGCCTTGGTTTGAGTGAATTGGAGGAACATTCGTGTGAATCCAGTCTCAAACCAAGGAAAGGTTTTCAAAAATGTTTTAAGAAATTGGTTTTCAAAATAAATAAAGGAGGATGTAGGGTGTACGATCAGCCGGAGCCAGTAAGTAAACCCCAAAATTGTTGGATTAGTGTCTAAGTCCATAACTATTTTGGTATATACTTGACCCGATGGTGCATGGTCCTTTTGGGTTGCCTTCACCAAAGCAACTTGATAGGATGAATTATGGAGAGAAAGGATTAAATATGATTTATTAATATATTATGAGAATAATATATTAAAGGAGAAATCATATTGTTTAATTAATATTAGTCAAGAATTAATAAGAATTAAGTTTGTGGCTAAAAGAGATTAATTAAACTTAAGGGACTGGAATTGTAATTATAAGATAATTGAAATTGGGCTATGAATTACCTTATAATATAAGGTTGGACGAAATATATGGGGAAACCCATTAGAAATCGTCCAAGGCTTGTTAAGGAAGGAGTCCATGGGTTGCTTAGGGCTTAAGCATCCAAATTAGGGTTTCCTTGTTAGATAACCCTAATAGTCTCTCTATTTAAATGAACCTTAAGCCCCAAAAAACGTGGTGAACTAATTGGTTAGGGTTTCCACACGTTTTGGGCAACCTCCTTCTATTCTCTTCTTCATCCTCTTGCTCTTGGTGTTTGTGAACCATTAGAGGAGTGACATTTGTGACTCTAAGCTTTCTAAAGTCAATACAAGAAGGATTTGAGATTGTTATTGCTACATAACAATCAAGGCAATATCTTAAACCCATTATTATGTTAATATCGATTATCATATGCTAGAATTAGGGTTTATAGTCTTGGATGAATTGCATGTAAAATAGAGAAACCTAGATCCATGCATTAGGGTTTGTATGAGCACATAGGATGTTCTTATGGCCAAAACCCATCAGTGGTATCTGAGTCATGATTGGTTTCTATTGTATTGATGCCTTGTATGTTTGTTCAAGTTGCAAAAATCGAATTCTGGCCTTCTGTTCGAACTGACTCAGCGAGTCACTACATGGACTCGGCGAGTCTACCCTACTCGATGAGTTCCAATGTGTGACTCGGCGAGTCGGAGCGTCGGACAGAGGGAATATCGAGATTTCTTGCTGTTTTGCTGAAGGATTAATACCAAAAACGTATTTTTATGATAAAATTCGATTTTATTCATATTTGTGAGTATATCCTTGATTAAACAAAAGATAATTACCAATTGATTGGATAATAACTTCCTTATATGATAAAGTTTGATTATTTGTATTAATTGGGTAACTTGTTTTGAAAGAAATTAAAATTAAGTCAAATATAGATAATGATGAAATTAATTGTTTAATTTATATTATTTGTTATTTGATCCTTGTGTTATGAAAAAGTTTCAATTATGCCCATGTAGGTTTTATAGTTTAAATTTGAACTTAATAGTTTTGGTTTTGAAATTTAAATAGTTAAAACCCTAATGTTTTGAAATGTTTCAAAACTTGCCCTCAAGTTTTGGAATTTAAAAGTTGATTAAAAGTTTAATTTACAAATGTTAAATTCTAAAACCCTAGTATTGTTTTGAAAAGTTCAAATAATACCCTTATGGTTTTATTGATTAATTAAAGTGTATAATTAAAAGAGGTTTAATAAATCCATAAAGTTTTGGTTTACAATTTAATTGAATTAAAAGTATAATTGTTAAATTTGACCACATAGTATTTTAAAAGTGTAAAATACACCCTATACTATATATAACATTAAAAGTCTAACATTATATATATGTATAAGTAAAAGTTAGTCTTACCGTTAGTAGGCCTCATTCACGAAGTTGGTCTATAAGGGGTGTTTAAGGAAATTGCCTATAAAATGGCGATTGAATGGGTATCCACTCTTACCCACCGCACTCTTGACTAGTGGAGGGTCGTTAGCCGAACGGGTAGGATAGGACAAAACCTTCCATTATAAGTATAATGAAGTACAAAAGTAACTAAATGTTTTACAAATTCCCAATCTTAGTTACTTTAGGAAAAAGTGAATTGATGCAAGTCCATGAAATTACACTTTGTGCCCTTGCGAAGACGTTAGTGGAGCGTGTGTGGTTTACCGGCACACTAAATGGTTCTAAGCAAAGGTATCAAAGGGTGACTTAATGTTTATCATAGTTCGGTGGAGCGTGTGTGGTTTACCGGCACATCGAATAGGTGACTATAACATGTGGGGGCACCATGTAAGTTTGCATGGTTATTCACACCCGCTTTGTGATCCTCGGTATCCCAGCCACAAACTAGAGGGGCATATCGAGATTTAAACATGCCATTGAAAAGGTTCAATGAATCTCAAAGGATCTAGGAGTTTTCATAATCTTAAAACTTAAATTTCTTTTTTCATTTTTAATGGTGGAAATTAGTGAATCATCATTCACTTACCTTCAAATATTTTTCAACTAGATTATGGCATCCCTCTTCTAGGTTGTAGCGTATTGTGTTGGGTCCTAGCCTTAATATCTCATTTGGGTGATTTATTAAGGACTCAATCTATCAACTAACTAGAATTTGTTTTCTCCCATTTTGTAGATGTCAAAGTACGACAACTATGGTCTTCCCAAATCCCGTGGAACAAGCATTCCACATAAAGATGATATTCCACGATTCGATCGAGGAACAAGAGATCATGCTTCCCTTCCTCCACCTCCTCCAATTATTCTCCCTAACCCACAAGTTCGAAGGCTTTAAAAGTTCAAGCTCACTCAAGCCCTTTTGGCAAGTAAACATGGGAAACTTGTGAGTGTACATGTATTAGAGATGAAGTCACACATTGAAAGGTTAAGGATGTTGGGTGTCAAGATTTCAGGCAAGTTGGCTGTTGATTGGGTTCTTCAGTCACTTCCTGAATCATACAGTGAGTTTGCAAGAGAGTACTATATGATGGATCATGACGTGACCCTCATTGATTTGACCTATTTGCTTATAGCTTCTGAATCAGAAATGATTTGGCGAGCTGGTCGAGCAATTTTGTCTGGTAAATCAAACTCCCAAACTTCAATGGATATTAAAAATGGTGACATTGGAGATCCAGAAAATGTAGATTTTGAGATAATTCCATGTGCCATTCCAAAGGAATCCATTTGCTTTTATTACCAAGAGAAGGGGCATTGGAGACGAAGCTGCCCTATTTACCTAAGAGATCTAAGAGATGGGAGAGTCAAAATGTATGGCTCTAATTTAGGTAAAATCCATTAACTAACTCTTTTAAGTTCCTATTCAAGATTCTTAATACATGATGTGATAAGATTACATTTGATGTTTTGTAGAATTGAAGAAAAGAGAGGAAGCTTAAGGGAAGAAGTGAGCGGAATCTAATCGTGAAGAAATGGATTTGATCGCATTACTTGAAGATTAGATTCTTGAGCTACTACTTAGAGTTAGAATAAGAGTGCTAAGAAATATGTATTAGCATAGTTTTTCAATGAATTGCATTGTAAGAACAAATTTTCCCGCAATAAAATAAAATTTTGATTTTATATTATTTATTTATCCTTGCAATGGCATGTATGAAAAAATTGATGTTTGTAAGTTTCTATTATTAGCAATAATGGATTTGATTCTTAATTATGGAAAGGTCAAGAATTTACCAAATAGGGAGAGTTTCTCATCACCCAAGTTTCAATTGGACAAAAAAAAACTAGGAATCATGCAACTTGGTTACATGATGAATGAGAAATTTCATATTTGGAAATTAGACTAATTTGTTGACAAAGTGTCAAGTGAAGGACTAGGAGATCGAGTACACAAAGTTGTGTGTTGATCAAGTCCACCACCAGAGTAACAAAGATATTCGTCATAATTTACTAAAGGTTTAGTAAATATGGTGTAATACTAAATTGATTGAAAGAGTTTAAATCAATAGCAGAACGAATAAAAAGAATCAAGTAGGCAGAAAGATAAAAGTTTCTCTATTCTAAGAAGAAGGGAGAGTACCTTTTATTATGTTTTATGATAGGTCTCAATGATTAAGAACCATATCTCAATTGATCCTCTAAGTGAGTCTTAGTACAATTCTATGTTTGATAAGAGAATCAAGAATTGAAGAAATGGTTAAATCAAGAAGTCAATCATACTTCGTTCCAAAACAATTCTTAGAGCTAAGATTGTGACATTGAGTGACAAGTCTTAAGAAGGTTTATAACATTCACCAAATGTAGAAAGTTGTGATGTCTTGGATAAGACAAAGACCAACTAGGACCAATTTGTGAAGTGTTTTATCTTGATAAAAGCTACACTAACTCTTGAATATTTGTTTGTCAAGAAATGGTTATTGACAAGAGAATCTTATATGTCAAGGAGTCAGTGGGAGTCTTAATGGTCTTGAAAAGATTCAAGAACTAATCAAGAATAACCTTATCGATCATCACTAGCACACGAGTAGAGGTTTACAACCTATCATGTTGACATTATATTGTTTCTGTGTCGTTCCAATAGAGTTAATTATGCATATGAGTCCTATGAGTTCTCATTGAATGCATAAAAGGCAAGGACCTTGATCAATGAAAAGTACATTGATAGGAAAGGGTGAGTTTCTTAACTACTTGAAAGAAATGGTGGGCAGCCGTGTTACCATAAGGCAAGAAATCAAGATTGAAAAGGTTTCGTCCATAAGAGTTTGAATTTGTCGCAAACTTTGGTTTTGACAATTCACATGGATAAGAACACATACACCATTAAAATATAAGTGTCATAAGATTCCCTCCTTCATGAAAAATGACTGTGATGAAATGCTTTCACTAAGAAAGATTTTGAGAAGATAGTGATTGTGAAAGTTGGATTCTCGAATTCGATTATGGTTACGGTATCCCTTTCCATGATTCGAATTGTGAGATTTGGCAATTAGTCTGAATTGTTTAAGACACACATATGAGCTATTTTGGATTAAGGTGTATGAGATTAAGAAGCTTAGATAAAAGATTATCAAAGCATTAGGTATTAGAAACATGAACTTAAGAAATTCAATAGGTATTGTTTTTCTGAAAGTTATGTTGTTTCTGAATACATGTCAAAGCTAGTGGGAGCATAAGTGTTATGTTTATAATAATCATCATGATAGTAGGAGCATAAATGTTATGATTGTATGATTATTAAGGCAATTATTGCAAGTTAGCAATATTAATTATAGAAAACAGGAGTCATACTTTGCAAAGTTGTAAGGGTTGAATAGTTGTTTTGCTATAATTAAGGGAGAGAATATTATTCTTCATTTCAAATCTAAAGGCTTAGGTTGTGGAATGTTAATACTTTTTGGTCAAAGATACATAATGTGTTCTTAAATTTCGATTATGATTACCACATTCCTCTTCATAGTTCGAATTGTGAGAACATAGTACATAAAATCTTATGACAAAAGATTGATAAAGTATCAAATCTTTATGTAAGACATTATGCATCGTGTCCCATATGCTTCGGGTATAGGATCGATTGCAAATGCTATAATATTTGACCATTCTAAATTTTCCAAATGTCCAGGACATTTAGAGGGAAAAGGACAAGAATCGGTTTTGACTAAGACAATTAAACAACTATCAAAGGACAATCCGAAGTTCACTGAGGATTGGTCGCTTGTGAGTAGTTGGAAGTATAGTATTGGATGGAGCATATCGACATTATTATGAATAGATAAGATTCTATTAAGAATGAGTTGTCATATGAAAAATATGGAAACGTTTCCATATTGGGAGTTAGATATTGAGAATCTATGTCCCGATTAGAAACTTTTATGCAAAAGGATGTTCATAGAAATGTACTTTGAGTGAGATACATCACATCTATGGAATTGTCTTGTAACAATTTCCAATAGAGAGCTTTGTAATTCATTGGCAATAGTTATTATGACCTTAGTGCAGTGACATTACAAAAGGATCATTACATAATATGTTAGAATCTAGCATATTCTATAAGTGGCAAGAATTTGATATTCTTTCACTTGTAACGATTGGGAGTTGTGAAATGAGTATGATTGGTAATGTGTTCATTTGATATATTTCACAAAGTAAGAACCATAGGTAATCATTGTGTGCATGGTAAGAGCATGGGACAAGTGTGGTAATAATTCAAGTAAGAAGTTGATTACCCGAAACGACAAATAATGAGTAATCGATATAGTGATAAATAAAAGGTGTTTTATTTATACTCAAAGATTTGAGGCCATATGGGATTAGTATTATTCTTGTGTTTCACTTTGCATGTTTGGACTTCCTGAATAATTTAATTGGTTAAGAACAGTCAAATTATTCAAACGGGCCACAGTCGTTCATATGTTGGAAGTAGATATGAAAGAAGACTATCGTGAATTGGTGTGTGGATTGTCTAAAGTGTATTAGACATAAGAAAATGTTTGCTGCAACGTTCATGAGTGCTTATGAATATGATTTGAGCATTGGATTAAACCCACACTCACTTGGATCACTTCATGGATTCTATCACGAGTGATTGGTGAGATGGTAATATCTTATATTCTTGAAACCGAGATGTGTGAGTTGTATCTTGCGAGTCGGTTCCAAATTGATAATATGTAAATGCATCAGTAACTTGGTGTTATAAAACATATTGTTGTGTGTGATTTGGTGAGTGAGTGCAAGCGAGCATTGAGTCAAAGTTTATCCGTTCCTTCAATCCAAAGTAGGATAAAAATGATATCTGTGGGCCCCTCGATGATTTAGTGATGACACCTAAGCGCTTGGCCAAGACGGGACTAAATTGATGTGTTCAATTGTAGTCTGTTGTCAGTCGTCATAAATCTAAATTCGGGAAACAGCACATAGACAGAGAGAATGATTTAGATCCATGTCTCAGTCTATACGATATCTAAAATGGAGGAATATATGATCCCTAATCTAAAGGACACGGGTATCTGATAAGATCAGAGTTGACAGCGGCTTTAGAAAGCTACGATTTCAGATTAGGATCTGAGGTCACACGCAGAATAGTTATTAGACTTATCTAAGTGGGAGACTGTTGGATTAGTGTCTAAGTCCATAACTATTTTGGTATGTACTTGACCCGATGGTGCATGGTCCTTTTGGGTTGCCTTCACCAAAGCAACTTGATAGGATGAATTATGGAGAGAAAGGATTAAATATGATTTATTAATATATTATGAGAATAATATATTAAAGGGTAAATCATATTGTTTAATTAATATTAGTCAAGAATTAATAAGAATTAAGTTTGTGGCTAAAAGAGATTAATTAAACTTAAGGGACTGGAATTGTAATTATAAGATAATTGAAATTGGGCTATGAATTACCTTATAATATAAGGTTGGACGAATTCAATGGGGAAACCCATTAGAAATCGTCCAAGGCTTGTTAAGGAAGGAGTCCATGGGTTGCTTAGGGCTTAAGCATCCAAATTAGGGTTTCCTTGTTAGATAACCCTAATAGCCTCTCTATTTAAAGGACCCTTAAGCCCCAAAAATGTGGTGAACTAATTGGTTAGGTTTTCCACACATTTTGGGCAACCTCCTTCTCTTCTCTGCTCCATCCTCTTGCTCTTGGTGTTTGTGAACCATTAGAGGAGTGACATTTGTGACTCTAAGCTTTCTAAAGTCAATACAAGAAGGATTTGAGATTGTTATTGCTGCATAACAATCAAGGTAATATCTTAAACCCATTATTATGTTAATATCGATTATCATATGCTAGAATTAGGGTTTATAGTCTTGGATGAATTGCATGTACAATAGAGAAACCTAGATCCAAGCATTAGGGTTTGTATGAGCACACAAGATGTTCTTATGGCCAAAACCCATCAAAATACCATACAGTTGTTTGATTATATGATATGTTAGAACAACATGCTAGTACTAGGCTAGGGACCTCTAGGAATTGCATGATAGAATTGCCTGATTACATGGTGCCTGCTAGCCTAGGGTTTCCCTTATATGAAATTAACATAATCACTGTAGTGATTTAGTGTATACATCACGATTATACATAATAAAGATCTTATAGCCTGAGAATGTTGATTTAGCCTTATGTTCTGTTCTTGTTTGATTGGGAGCTTAGGGTAGAATTGAATATTCGAAAGTCTATCGGGTCCAACATTATGTACGACTAGCATACACTAGTGCTATAGGGTTGGTGGAAGTTTCGTGAGTGGGGAGGTTGTTGGATGAGTCCGCCGACTTCGAGGCATCTAGCATTCCTTTAGGAATAAGGCTTGAGTGCTCGATATGATTATATGTATTGTTAGGGCGTTGTGGTGATACTTGGAACAAATATAGGTAGGTGTGGAAGGTAGTATGGGCCCGTACTACTTAAAGCAGATGACCCATACGCGTGACAAGGAAGTCACAAATCCTAGGGTTTTGTTGGGGGATGGTCCCGAGTTGTTGTATGAGTTATCTGATACCTTGTGTTGTGTTTCAGAATGGTGATGACCAGATGCTTTGTGACTGGATCTGGGTCAGGATCAGGATCGGGATCAGGAGAGGGCGGATAGGGGGAGCTGATAGCACCCGAGATGATCAGCCAAATGAGGCCAGATGAGATGGATGACAGGATCCGAGCAATCCTGCATGACGAGGTTGCTGCGTTGTTCCGGGCTGAGTTGCCAGAAATGTTCGGGTCGATTAAGACCGCCATGGTGGAGTACTTCGATGAGAGTTACACAGCCCTCACAGAGACAGCCACCGCAGCAACTGCATCAGCTGTATCTACGTCAGGGGGAGAAGTAGGTAAGGGTTTTCAATACTGGGACTTCGACAACATGAAGCCCCCTACTTTTGATGGGACACAGGATCCCATCAAGGCTATGAGATGGATTTCAGATGTGGAGGGGTGTTTATTCACCTGCTCGTGTCGTACTGACCAAAAGGTCAGGTGTGCTCTGAATCTGCTTAGGTCCGGAGCCAAGGACTGGTGGAGACTTGCGACTGGGACTTACACTGATGATCAGAGAGTTGCTGTTACTTGGGAGCAGTTCAGGGATATGTTCCGCGCTCGTTACATTCCGAGGGTTGAGCGGGAACGTTTGGCACAAGAGTTTCTGAGTTTAAGGTATGATGGAGAGTCGGTGACGGAGATCACCTGTATGTTAACTGAGCGGGCGATGTTCTGCCTAGAGTTTGCTTCCGAGTAATCTCAGATGACCCGTTATATGAGTATGCTCAAGACTGATATCTGACAGTTTGTAGCTACCCAACGATGTGATACTCTTCTGGAGTTGCAGGAGGCCTCCAGATGGCGGGAGTTGGAGATTGAGCTGCAGCTAAGGGAGCAGCGGCTGGCCCCAGTACTGTCACAGCCGGTGCCGAAGCAGCCTAAGAATGTCGATGTTAGGACCGGGGGTCAATAGGGCCACACTCTCGGGAAGTATGGAAAGGGACATTCTGGTGTATGGTGGGCTGGTAGTGGGTGCCACAAGTGTGGCAAGGAGGGGAATTACGCGAAGGATTGTCGCCAGGCTGCCCCAGTCCAGGGCATGAGGTTATATTATCACTGCAACCAGGTCGGCCACATGAGGGCCAACTGTCGACTACTTTCCGCTAAGCCGGTGCAGGCTGCAAGACCGACAGCTTTAAGGATCACAGATGGGAGACCAGTCAGGACAGAGCCTCCGAAGGCTCAGGGCCGTGCTTTCCAGCTTACGGCAGAGGAGGCCAGAGCAGCACCAGATGTGGTTGCTGGTATGTTTCTATCCTCATCTTGTTTTATTTATTTGTTATATCATTATCTATTGTACCTGTGATTAGGTATGTTTTTGGTGAACTCTTTGCCCGCTTTGGTCTTATTTGACTCGGGGGCGAGTCGGTCCTTCGTGTCTTGGTCTTTTAGTAGGGAGTTCAGTACGCCTGTGGGCGAGTTGAAGTGTCCATTACGATTATCTATTGCCAACGAACACGGGGTTTCTGCTTCTTCAGTTTATCGAGGATGTGACTTGGAGATTTTCGGGGTGTATTTTCCGATAGACTTAATCTCGATTCCCATGGGGGAGGTGTGCGTGATTGTGGGTATGGATTGGCTCAGTAAGTTCGGTGCTATGATTGATTGCAAGGGCTAACGAGTAGTAGTTTGAACCCCAAGTGGGGGAGAACTGATTATATATGGTGAGGGCACCAGAGTAGGCTCAGGTTTTTGTTCGGCTGCCAGGGATCAACAATACATTCAGCATGGGTGTACGAGTTATCTAGCGTATGTGGTAGATATACGAGTCAGGGACCATAATTCGTTCACCAATGTACCAGTGGTCAGGGAGTTTGCAGATGTGTTTCTAGAGGAGTTGTCAGGGATACCTCCGGAGAGGTAGGTCGAGTTCAGACTTGACCTGGTGCCAGGTGCGGCCCCTATCGCTAAGGCGTCATACCGATTGGTGCCGCCTGAGATGCAGGAGCTGTCGTCGTAGCTACATGAACTGTTGGGCAAGCAGTTCATTCGACCTAGCAGTTCTCCATGGGGAGTGCCGATCCTTTTCGTCCGGAAGAAGGACGGTTCACACTGGATGTGCATTGATTACCGGGAGTTGAACAAGCTAACGGTGAAGAACCATTACCCACTCCCAAGGATAAATGACCTCTTCGATCAGCTACAGGGCGCATCTTGGTTTTCCAAGATAGATTTGAGGTCCGGGTACCACCAAGTCAGGGTCAGGGAGGAGGACGTGGAGAAGACCACGTTCCAAACTCGTTATGGACATTACGAGTTCGTGGTGATGACGTTTGGGCTCACCAACACGCCAGCAGTGTTTATGGACCTGATGAATCGGGTCTGCAGACCGATGCTTGACCTCTCGGTCATAGTATTTATAGATGATATCTTGGTGTATTCCAAGACCCAAGAACAGCATGAGGAGCATCTGCGAGAGCTGTTGGAGGTCCTAAGGCGGGAACGACTGTACGCCAAGTTCTTAAAGTGTGAGTTTTGGTTACGAGAGGTCCAATTCCTTGGACATCTCGTTAACCATGAAGGGATTTTGGTTGATTCAGCCAAGATCAAGGCGGTTATGCAGTGGGAGGTTCCGAAACCCCCCTTGGATATTAGGAGCTTTTTGGGATTGGCAGGATACTACCAGAGATTCATACGGGATTTCTCCAAGATTGCAGTACCCCTCACTCGTCTCATGAGAAAAGGGGTGGATTTTTGGTGGGGTCCCGAGTAGCAGGGAGCGTTTGAGACCCTCCGTCAGCATCTGTGTGAGGCGTCAGTCCTAACACTCCCGGAGGGAGTTGAGGATTTTGTAGTGTTTTGTGATGCATTCATCACAGGGTTAGGGGCGGTCCTCATGCAGAGAGGACGAGTGATAGCCTACGCATCGTAGCAGCTAAAACCGCATGAGACACGATACCCTACGCACGATTTGGAGCTGGGGTGGTGGTGTTTGCCCTCAAGATATGGAGACATTACCTTTATGGGGTCCGCTGTACCATTTACATGGACCACAAGAGATTGAGACACATCATGGATCAGCTGAACCTGAATATGAGGCAACGCAAGTGGCTGGATGTAGTCAAGGACTACGATTATGAGATCCTTTACCACCCTGGTAAAGCAAATATGGTAGCGGATGCTTTAAGCCGCAAGTCAGCTGGGTCTTCCACCCCTGCAGTATGTATGAGAATAGTTGTGGATTCCACGCTTGTGAGCTTGATCAGAGATGCCCAGATAGAGGGCATGCGACCAGAGAATTTGAAGCGGGAGAGGATCAAGGGTGAAAGCACCAGGTTCGTGCAGGACGGTCGGGGATTACTGACCAGATACGGTTGGGTTTGGGTTCCGATGTCCTGTGGGATTAGGTAGATGGTTATGGAGGAGGCTTATAAGCCCCACTTCTCCATTCACCCAGGGGCCACCAAGATGTATCGGTATTTGAGTTTGAACTATTGGTGGCCGGGTATGAAGCGCGAGATCGCTTGGTATGTCGAGAGGTGGTTGACCTGCAGGATGGTCAAGGCCGAACATCAGAGGCCACATGACAAGCTACAGCCCCTGGAGATTCCCATGTGGAAATGGAAACATATCACGATGGACTTTATCACAAAAATGCCAAGGAAGGCAAAGGGATTTGATGCCATTTGGGTCATCATGGACCGATTGACCAAGGGTGCCCATTTCTTGGCCATACGGGAGAGTTCATCAGCCGAGAAGTTGGCCGAAGTGTACGTTCGCGAGATCGTATCTCACCATGGGATTTTTGTTTCCATTGTCTCAGATCAGGATGTCAGGTTTACCTCCTGTTTCTGGCAGAAGTTTCTTGAGGAGCTGGGAACGCGATTGCACTTCAGCACAACATTCCACCCACAGACAGACGGCCAGAGCGAGCGTACTATTCAGACCCTTGAGGACATGCTGAGGGCGTGTGTCATCAACTTTAGTGGGAGTTGGGATCCTCACCTACCACTTGCAGAGTTCGCCTACAACAACAACTATCATTCTAGTCTTGGCACCCCGCCATTCGAGCTGTTGTACGGGTGGAGGTGTCGCATCCTGGTTTGTTGGGGCGAGGTGGGTCACAGGGTAAAGGGTCGGACGGAGGTGGTTTTGCAGACTACCGAGAAGATTTAGCAGATCAAGCAGAGACTGCAGATAGCTTAGAATCGGCAGAAAAGTTACGCCGACAGACACCGATCTGAGTTGGAATTTTAGGTAGGTGACATGGTACTTCTTAAGGTCTCACCCTGGAAGGGTGTGATCCGCTTCAGGAAGAGGGGAAAATTGGGCCCTCAATATATTGGGCCATTCAGGATCATTTCCAGGATTGGCAAGGTGGCATATAGGCTTGACCTTCCAGAAGAGCTCAACCGGATTCACAACACATTCCATGTTTCGCAATTACGAAAGTGCATCACAGACCAGGAGGTGGTAGTATCACTGGATGATATACAGGTCGATGAGAGCTTAAACTATGTAGAAAGACCTATGGCCATCTTAGAAAAAAAAAGAAGATTTTGCGGAACAAGGAAATACCTTTGGTAAAGGTACAGTGGGAACATTGGAAAGGATCCGAGTGGACATGGGAGCCGGAGGTAGAGATGCGCGAGCATTGCCCGACATTGTTTATTCCAGTGGACTTCAAGGGAGAAGTATAGATTAAGTAGGGGAGAGTTGTAACGCCCCAATTCTCAGGTATTGTCTAAATATGAGTTATTGGGTTAAGCCCTACTCAACAAGTTGGTTGATCTACTCGTCGAGTAGCAGCGAGAAGGATCGCGGGTTAAGTAACCTACTCGACAAGTCCATATTGGGACTCGGCGAGTAGGAGCTAGTAGTTGAAACCCTAAATCCCGGGGTTGTGCACCCTATTTAAGGGAACACAAACCTCTTTCAGCCTCTTTGCAATCTCTTAACAAACCCTAATACATGTGTGTGTGCCCATTGTGTGTTTGAAGCCTTGGAAGAGGATTTGGTGAAAAGAGCTTGGGAAGCAAGTGGTTTGAAGCAAGGAGCTTGGGGAAAATTTGGATCTACTCCAGTTGTCATCTCTTGGGAAGGTATCAAGCTGTTATCCTCCTTTCTATTTCATTCTAGACCTCCTTGGTTGGAGATAAGGGTTCTTGGTTGGGTTATAAAGTCATTTCCTGGAGTATGAGCCAAGATCTGAAGTTGTACTTTAGATCTGAACTCCCTATAGATTGAAGGACCATAAAGTTCTTAGCTTTGGAAAGTTTGAGCCCCTCCCTAAGTGTAAAACCCCATTTCAAGCATAGTTTGGGCTTTTTGAATCATTGGAGCCTTGCATGCACGTAAAGTTTGCAACTTTACGTGATAAGCAGGCCTAAGGAAGTTGGATCTACAATTTGGGGCCTTGCCATGGCTTAAAAGTTATCTGCATGATAAATGACTGAAGGGACTCGACGAGTCGCAAAGCCGACTCGGCGAGTCACATGAAGCCGTGCATTAGAATCAACGAGTTGGACGAACAACTCAGCGAGTCCGATGAAGATTTCCATAAGACTCGACGAGTTGAAGAACAACTCGGCGAGTCGGATGAGTTTTAACCAGGACATGTTTGCATATATATATCCATCGAGTTACAAGGAGGGAACTCGACGGATGGCCTTAGGGTTTGATCGAGATTCGAAGGAACTCGACGAGTCACCCCGATGACTCGGCGAGTTGGATATGCTTCAAAGGACTCGACGAGTTGAGGTCAACATGGACTGTTGACCTTGACTAAGGACTTCGACCTTGATCAAGGTTAGTTATCCTGTGAGGACAGAGACTTATGAGCATGTCAGATTATGGTAATAGGTTGTCGAGTCTTTGGTAAGTGATCAGAGGGCTTTCATTATTTACCGAGCTGACATCTACGAGGTGAGTTATCCTCACTATACTAAGGGGTCTAAGGCACCAAGTCCGGCCCATTGGATTTTGATAACTTAGTAGTTGTTGATATGTTGAGTTGAGTTAGTAATGTATGCCAGTTGATATGCTAGTCGGGTAGATCTGTTGGACTGCCTGTGATACTGATTGATTACCTTTATGTGCATTTATCTGTTACATATCGACATGTTATGTGGGATGGGTTGAGTTTGTACTGCTCCGTGCGGTAGCCAACAAACCCTAGAGTATTCTAGATATGAGCTGAGGGCCCGGTAGGCATTCCAGACTCATACTGAGGAGTCGAGAGCATTCCAGATACGATCTGAGGGCCCGATAGGCATTCCAGACTCGTACTGAGGGCTTGATGGCATTCCAGATACGAGCTAAGGGCCCAGTAGGCATTCCAGACTCGTACTAAGGGCCTAGGGGTAGTCGAGCTTGTTAAGCTGTAGACCTAGTATATTCTGTTCTGTTTTATTGATATTATATGCTAATATTGATATTGCTATGTGGACTGTTTGTTGTGACAATCATCAATCTTGAGTCAAGTCAAGTCATCAAGTCAAACCGGTCAACTCGATTAAACCTTGTGTATTAGGGTTTGTGTTATGTACATACTGTATAACTTGCTATATTAATGGGAAAACATCACTTGGGAAAAGTCTTGTGTTAAAATTTCCTGAGCCTTAGTGCAAATCAATGAACTAAACTGATAAAACCATGTTGCATACTCATCGGGGGTGTGTAAGATCCTTAAACAAGGCTTAACAGGGTTTACAAACCTTGCATTTCGAAGCCGGACACTCACAAATGCCACACATGAAACCTCTCTCAATCGTTTTCACTCTATCTCTTCTTATCAAAAATCTCTCCCAAATCTCTCCAAGTATGTGAAATCTCTCTCAAATATCTCTCTGTATGAGAAATCTCTCCAGGAATGTTAAATCTCTCCCAAATCTCTCCAAGTATGTGAAATCTCTCTCAAATATCTCTTTGTATGAGAAATCTCTCCAAGAATGTTAAATCTCTCCCAAATCTCTCCAAGTATGTGAAATCTCTCTCAAATATCTCTTTGTATGAGAAATCTCTCCAAGAATGTTAAATCTCTCCCAAATCTCTCCAAGTATGTGAAATCTCTCCCAAATCTCTCTCAAAAGTTTCCCGTAACTTATTAGAGTTATTCGGGTCATTCCGACCCTTAACCGGGTCAAAAAACGGCTTAAAACGGGGTAAAAACGAGAAAAATGGACTTTAGGAACCGAAACCTCATTAGAAGAGAGAAGCCTCTTAGGACCCAAAGGTCCTTTTAGGGACCGAGAGCAAGGAGGAGCCGAACTGAGAGCAAGGAGGAGCCGAACCGAGAGCAAGGAGGAACCGAACCCAAGAGCAAGGAGGAACCGAACCCGAGCCTAGGAGGAATCGAACCTCGCCCCGGAAGAACCGAACCCGAAGGTACTGTTCATCTACTGTTCCTTCGGCTCATTTCGGGTCTGACACCTTCACCTCTCATCTCCGGACCGAGCCTTCCCTTCGCTTCCTCGCCTCCTCTCGCCTCCTCGCCCCCCTTCGTTTCCCTCTGTTTCGTTCGTTTCCGGCTACAGCCCCCAGCAAGGACCGAACCTCGGCCTAGGACCGAGAGGTCTCGCTGGGAATGCTTTTCTTCCTGGTTTTCGCGTAGTTTTGCGTTTAAGGCCCGTTTTTAATTATTTTAACGTGGGATTTTCACCCAAAATCATATTTTAACATAATAAACCCTAAATGTTCACAATTTAATCATATTTTCATAAAAATCTTTATTTAAATAATAAAAGTTAGTGGGTAAAGTACAAAGAGGTGGAGTGTTGACTTTGCTTTACCTTATGACACAAGCAACCACTCCCACACCCACTCTATGACCAGCCACACCTCCCCACCTTACCTAGGTCACTTCAATGTCCCTTACACTCAATTTCCACTCACTCCCACGTTTTTAGAGCTGGAACAAAACACCCTCTCTCCTCATTTCTCTCATTTGCTCTCATTTCACTAAGTATCAAGCACCACTTTTCTCTCAAACTTTTTCTCCACAAATTTCGAGATTCAAGGCTGATTTTCAAGTGTTCTTCCACTCTTAGTAAGTATAATTCATCCTTATGATTATTTCACTTCATTCTACTCAAATCATTGATTGCTTACACAAACTCCATATCTATGATGTTAGATTCTCGAAAATCTTCAAGGCATCTCCAAGTGTTATTGAGTTAAACACTTCCATTCTTCAACAATCATCTACTGAAATCACTTAAGGTGAGTTCATACCCCTAAATTTTCATGTTTTCTCAAGTTTTTAGGGGGGGGGGGGGGAATACAAGTTAAAGCACCAAGAACATAACTAAACTTTTTTAACAGCTTTCATCAGAAACGTTCAACTCCTTTCATGGACTGTTTTGGACATCTTAAACATTTTTGTTTTCAAAACTGTACAAGGTGCAAATATTTCAAGTTCTTAGATTTAAAATGAGTACTTTCACATCTCCATACGATTTTTCTACAATTTATGGTGATTTTTACAAAACTGCCTATCATTTCAAACAACAATCCGGACCAGTCTGTGATTATGGACTTATTCACCCAAGTTGGAGGTCATTAAAAATCGTGATAAAAATTATGAGTAAACTAGACACATTTTTTGAACTCTCAGAATTTACGGATCTAGTTTTCGACTTCGTATGATTTTTCTATGATTTTTCCAAAACAGTGCAGAATGGCTTAAGTTAGCCAACAGCATGTAAATATCATAACACTTTGTATCATGTTGAGCAAAGTGTATAATCATAAGTTCTAATTATTGAATGTGTTTCTTTGTTAGTTTATCATCATGAACTGAAACTAAGTCATTCATAAGAAATATTATTCATTCATTTTAGAACACGTATATTTAACTATAAAAAGTATAGTTTAATAAATTTATAACACTAATACATTTCCAGAAAAGGGTTCTTACATATTACAAACGTTTTAGATAAACTATAATAGGTATAGTTGATGATATATTGCATAACACACTCGTACTAAAAGAGTACATTCATACAAAAAAGGTTTACACTCACACACATTATACATAAACTTGTTACCCTAAATTGTGAGACATTCTCTCTTTCCGTACGTCCGAGTGTGGAATATAATTCCTGGTAGTTATAATTGTTGGATTAATGTCTAAGTTAGTAACCATATTTGGTATATACTTGACCCGAGTGTGCATGGTCCTTTTGGGTTGCCTTCACCAAAGCAACTTGACAAGGTAATTTGATATGAGAGAGGAGATATTATGATTTATTAATATATTATAAGAATAATATATTAAAGGAGAAATCATATTTATTTAATTAGTATTAGTCATAAATTAATTAGGAATTAATTTGGTGACTAAAAGAGATTAATTAAATAAAGGGGTATAAACTGTCAAATGTGTGATAGTTGAGTTTTGGGCTAGGAAACCTAATGGACTAAGGGGGAACGAAATTATGATGAAGGATCATCATATTTTCGTCCAAGGCCTCATTCCATAAGGTTTCTTGGGCTGCTTGGTGGCTAAGCTGTCCATTAGGGTTTAGACTAAAACCCTAGCACCCTATAGTATAAATACATGCCCTATGCTTCAATTTGAGGCCACTTGATTCCAAGGGAACCCTAGGGCCGAAATTAGCATCATTCCCTTCTCTCTCTTAGTTGCCTTCTTGCTTCAAGGTGTTTGTGAGCCATTAGAGGCACTACAATTGTGGTGCTTGCTTTCAAGAGTTTAAGAGAGTTCAAGAGATCAAGGAAACTAGTTGTTATTGCTATATAACAACAAAGGTATGTCTACTACACTTCTATGTAATTTTCGAAAATTATACAAGCATGCCAGGGTTTATTTTGTGTTCATAAAGTTGTATGTCTTATAGTGAAAACATAGATCCAACTAGGGTTGCATGCACACATAGGATTGTTTGTATTAAACCTATTAGTGGTATCAGAGCCATTGGTTTTTTGTTTTCAATTGGATTTGATACATATTATGAATTTGACAAATTAGGGTTTATGGCAAGTAAACCCTAAGGCTTGGTGATTTTTGCAAATTAGGGTTGCAAAACCCTAGTTGGCGATTTTTTGATAGGGTTCTTAAGACCTTTTTGCCTAGCCTCCAAATTTCGAAATTAGGGTTAAGAAACCCTAGGGATTTCGAAAATCCCTTGCCCCCAAGATAAGATCCCAAGATTTTAGGGATTTGGATATTGCTATCTTTGTGATTATCAATTTAATTGTTTAAACTAGATAATTGAAGATCTTGTATTATTCTTTCCATATATTTAAAAATCTAGGGGATAAAAGGATTAAATAAATTAATAGTTTGATTTTATGATAAACCTTAAAGATTTAATAGTTCAAATTAATTGCTTGATTTTGATAATTATTAAATCAAAGTATTTTTGGTGTTTAAAATTTTAAATTAAATAGCCTTAATTTTCGAAAATTTTAATACACATTAAGATACTAGTATTTTGAAATGCTTTAAAATACACCCTTATACAATTATGATATTATAAGATTAATTATTATATATGTATAAGAATAAGCTAGTCTTATCGCTAGTAGGCCTCATTCACGAAGCCGGTCTATAAGGTGGGTATAAGGTTGCTGCCTATAAAATGACGCTTAATGGATGTACACTCACATCTACCGCTTGCTTGACTGGTGGAGGGTCGTTAGCCAAACGGATAGGATAGGGCACTTAATTCCTCATTAAAAGTATAATGGAAATATTAAAGTAACTACATTGTTTTACAAATTCCCACTCTTAGTTACTTTAGGGTAAAATGTGAAAATGATGCTAATCCATGGAATTACACTTCGTACCCTTGTCAAACATTGATGGAGCGCGTGTGGTTAACCGGCACATCAATTTGGGGATGACATTGGTAGCGAAGGGTGACTCGATGGTTGTCATAGATCAATGGAGCGTGTGTGGTTCACCGACACATTGATTAGGTGATAAAGACATTGAGTGCACCACGTTGATTCGCATGGTTATTCACAAATTTGTTTGCGATCCTCGGCATCCCAGTCGCAAATTTGAAATGCATATCGAGATTTAAACATGCCATTGAAAAGTTCAATGAATCTCAAAGATCTAGGAGTTTTCAATACATTTAAAACCTAAATTGCTTTTTCGTTTTTCATGGTGAGAATTAGTGAATCGTCATTCACTTACCTTCAAATTATTTACTTTTAGAGTACGGCATCCCTTTCTAAGTTGTAAATAATGTTGTTGGATCCTAGCCCTAATTACTCATTTGGGTGTTTAATTAGGGATTCATTTCTGATCAAACTTTGTTCCTTTCCTTTTCAGATGTCTGCAAACAACAACAACAACAACGCTTCTGGGTCATTCTCGTTGATGAACTTGTGTCAGAAAGTGACATTTGATGGTTCAAACTTCAACGAGTGGATGTGGTATATCCGCATGATCACACGCTACGAGGACAAAGAATATGTCCTCGATGAAAAGCTTGAGAAGATCATCCTAGATGTTGCTACTCCTGAGGAATTGGCCGCCTTTGAGGCCCACGAGCGTGATGCCACGAAAGTTCACTGCATCATGCTGGCCACCATGAACCTCGAACTCCAAAAGTCCTATGAGGACATGTATCCATATGAAATGCATCAGGATTTGCTGGACAGGTATCACCAGAGCACGAGGCAAGAGTGCTATGAGATCATTACTAGCATGATCACCGCTAAGACGGGGAGTGGAGAATCCCTAACCTCTCATTTGCAGAAAATGCAGAGGTATGTTGATCGTCTTCTCAAACTTAATGTTAAGTTTGATGAGGATTTGGCTATCGACATAATCCTCCACTCCTTGCCCTCCTGCTACAATCAGTTTAGGATGACCTACCATATGAACAAAGAGGAGGTCTCCTTGAGCAAGCTCCAAGGACTCTTGAGGACTGCTGAGAGCAACCTCAAAGACAAATCCGTTGCACCGTCACCTGCTGTGGCCGCTCCTGTGATGGCGATAGGTCAAGGAAAGGGTAAAAAGAGGAAGACTCCATCTAAGAGCCACCATAAGGGGAAACCCCGTGATGGTTCGTCATCAAGTGGGACCAAAACAGGCCCCGTTAAACCCTCTTCCGATCCTAAAGAAGCAGAGTGCTTCTATTGCCACCAAAAGGGCCATTAGAAGCGAAGCTGCCCACAATATTTGCAGGTCATAAGAGATGGGAAGATCAAGCCCACATTTGCAGGTATGTATTCTATTAAATCTAATAACTCATCATTTGCTACTTCATGGGTTCTTGATACAGGATGTGGTTACCACATTTGTTCTGAATTGCAGGGCCTAAAAAGAAGTAGGGAGATGGAGCATGGGAAGATGAACCTGATTATGGGAAACAGAAGATCGTCACCTGTGACCAAAGTCCGTGTTTATTCTTTAGTGTTAAGTAATGGGTTAGGAATAGATTTAGAGAATTGCTGTTATTCGCCAGATATGGCAAGAAACATTATTTCTTTTCACGGGTTGTTTAGACAAGGTTTCAGATATTCTTTTGATAATAGTAATGGTTCTATTAATGTTTATTTGAATGGTGTCCTTTATTTCAATGCATTACCTTGTAATGGGATTTATGAATCAGTGATGATTGTTGATAATTTTGGAAATAATGTTTTGAATATAGATTCGTCTACTAGTCTAGACAAAGCATGCTTGTGGCATTGTCGCCTTGGCCATGTCAACAAGAAACACATAGCCCAACTCCAAAAGGATGGAGTGTTGGAGTCATTCGACCTTAGGGACGATGACACGTGTGAGTCTTGTTTACTTGGGAAGATGACCAAGTCACCCTTTACTGGCACTTGTGAAAGGGGTGAGGGTTTATTGGATCTCATACACACCGATGTGTGTGGGCCCTTTAGATCCACCACAAGGGATGCTTGCCGCTTCTACGTGACTTTTACAGATGATTATAGCAGATATGGATATATCTACTTGATCAAGCAAAAGTCGGAAACCTTTGAAAAGTTCAAAGAGTTTAAGAATGAAGTGGAGAATCAGCTGGGCAGGAAAATCAAGATGCTTCGGTCAGACCGAGGAGGAGAGTACCTAAGTCTTGAGTTTCACGACTATCTAAAAGAATGTGGAATCGTTTCACAATTGACGCCTCCGAGAACGCCACAATTGAATGGTGTAGCTGAGAGACGTAATCGGACCTTGTTGGACATGGTTCGTTCTATGATGAGTCAGACTTCGTTACCAATAGCTTTCTGGGGGTATGCCTTAGAGACTGCCGCCCGTATACTTAACTTAGTTCCCACTAAGAAGGTTTCCAAGACTCCTCACGAGATGTGGACAGGGAAGGCTCCCTTGTTGGCACATATCAAGGTTTGGGGTTGTGAGGCTTTCGTAAGACGAGAGACTCACGACAAACTAGAACCTCGTAGTGAGAAGTGTTATTTCATCGGCTATCCGCAGAAGTCTTTTGGCTACCTTTTCTATAGACCGAGTGACAATGTTGTCTTCGTTGCTAGAAGAGGAGTTTTCCGAGAAAAGGAATTGATAGGCCAAGAAGACAGTGGGAGGCAAATTGAACTTGAAGAAATTCAAGATCAAAGCGATGAAGGAACCTCTGACACTGGCACTCAACTTGAGGAGGAAACTCCTGTTGAACCTGTTGACGTGTCCTTACCTCTTCGACGTTCCTCTAGGGCTAGTGTTCCACCCAGTTTTATGGTTTTCATATTACTACTGAAGGGGATACATTTATTAGTGATAGTACACTAGTAAGTTTGGATGAACCTAGCAGCTATAAGGAAGCCATGGCAGGCCCAGAGTCTGCAAAATGGAAAGAGGCTATGGACAGCGAGATTCAGTCCATGTACGACAACCAAGTTTGGAATTTGGTTGATAATGTACCGGGTCGTAAGACAGTCGGATGCAAGTGGATCTTCAAGAAGAAGACGGACATGGATGGGAAAGTGCATACTTATAAAGCGCGATTGGTTGCGAAGGGTTTTACTCAAACTCCCGGAGTTGACTATGATGAGACCTTCTCACCAGTTGCAAAGATAAAGTCTATTAGGGTGATGCTTGCCATAGCTGCGTTTCATGATTATGAAATATGGCAGATGGACGTGAAGACCACTTTCCTTAATGGAAAGTTGGCTGAGGATGTCTACATGAATCAGCCAGAGGGTTTTGTCGATGTGAAGCATCCGAATAGAGTATGCAAGCTTGAGAAATCTATTTATGGATTGAAACAAGCATCTCGCAGATGGAATCTTTGTTTTGATGAGAAGGTTAAAGAGTTTGGCTTTCTGCGAAGCGAAGATGAATCTTGTGTGTATGTCAAAGCCAGTGGGAGTATAATAAGCTTCCTCGTATTGTATGTCAACGACATATTACTCATAGGAAACGATGTCCCAACCTTGCAGGAGGTCAAGTCCTGGCTTGGGAAATGTTTCGCTATGAAGGACCTCGGAGAAGCTGCTTATATTCTGGGAATAAGAATAGTAAGAAACAGGGAAAAGAGACTGATAGGAGTCAGTCAGGATACATACTTGGAAAAGGTGCTAAAGCGTTTTTGTATGGAAAATTCCGAAAAAAGGGGAGTTGCCAATCCAAAGCAATACCAAGCTGAGTAAGACTCAGAGCCCGAGTACAGAGATAGAGATAACTGATATGAGCCGAGTACCTTACGCTTCCGCAGTAGGCTCTATCATGTACGCTATGACTTGTACTCGCCCTGATGTGGCCTTCGCTTTAAGCATGGTCAGCAGATATCAGGGGAATCCTGGTAGAGCACATTGGATTGCAGTTAAGAATATTCTTAAGTACCTTCGGAGGACCAAGGAATGGTTTCTAGTCCTCGGTGGGAGTGATGACTTAAGGGTACGAGGGTACAGTGATGCTAGTTTTCAGACGGATCAGGATAACTTCCGATCGCGTCGGGCTGGGTCTTTACCCTAAATGGAGGAGCAGTGACTTGGAAAAGTTCCAAGCAAGAGACCGTAGCTGATTCAACGTGCGAATCAGAGTATATTGCGGTGAGCGAAGCGTCAAAGGAGGCTATATGGTTGAAGAACTTCATTGGAGACCTTGGAGTTGTGCCATCCATAAAGGAGCCTGTGAAAATTTTCTGTGATAATGAAGGAGCGGTTGCCTTAACCAAGGAACAAAGGGATCATGGCAGATCTCGACATATCGACAGGAAATACCACTTTATTAGACATCGGGTAGAAGAGGGACTCCTCGTTGTGAAGAGGGTATCGTCAGAAGATAACCCAGCAGATCCCCTTACGAAGGGACTGAGTAGGGTCAAGCATTTGCAGCACGCTAGGAGCGTAGGGCTGAAGGACGATATTAGTTTAGATTAGATATGTAGGAAACTTGCAATAGATAATGTCATATTCAACTAATGATGATTAAATAAAGGTGTGTTATTTATAAGAAAGTTTCTATCTTGTGTTGATTATTTATCTATTGTGTCGATTTTGCATGTTTTGACTTCCTGAATAATAAGATTATTCGAACAGTTCATAATCGCTCATATGTTGGAAGTAGATATGAAGGAAGATTGTCATAAATTTGTTTGTAGATTGTCTGAAAAGTTTTAGACATAGCAAAGGTTTGCTGCAAAGTTTATGAGTGCTTATGAAATTTGTATTGAGCATTGAAATAGACCCACACTTGCTGGTATTACTTCATGAATGTTATCACAAGTGATCGCAAGATGATAATATCATATAATCTTTAAACCTAGAGATATGGTTATTGTTTGCTGGTTGATTATACATTGATAATGCGAAAACACATCAGTAACTTGATGTTATAAAACGTATTATTGTGTGTGGTTTAACTAGTAAATTATAAAGGCATATTAGTCGACGTTTTTCTGTTCCTTTTATTCTATGAGGATAAAAGCGATATCTAGGCCACTTGATGATTTGGTTTGACTTATATGCCGGGCCCGGTCAAGATAAAGTTGATGTGTTCAACTGAGTTCTATGTCGAACAAATCAGAGATCAAGAAATAAAATGCTAGACAATAAGTATTGTTAGCATGATATCTAGAACAGAGGATTATGCGATCCCTTATCTAAAGGACAGATTATTGGTCAGGGTTGACAGCGGCTATTGAAAGATACGATTGCTATCGGGTACGGAAGTAATACGTGAGATATAGTTACTAGACTTATCCAAGTGGGAGACTGTTGGATTAATGTCTAAGTCAGTAACCATATTTGGTATATACTTGACCCGAGTGTGCATGGTCCTTTTGGGTTGCCTTCACCAAAGCAACTTGACAAGGTAATTTGATATGAGAGAGGAGATATTATGATTTATTAATATATTATAAGAATAATATATTAAAGGAGAAATCATATTTATTTAATTAGTATTAGTCATAAATTAATTAGGAATTAATTTGGTGACTAAAAGAGATTAATTAAATAAAGGGGTATAAACTATCAAATGTGTGATAGTTGAGTTTTGGGATAGGAAACCTAATGGACTAATGGGGAACGAAATTATGATGAAGGATCATCATATTTTCGTCCAAGGCCTCATTCCATAAGGTTTATTGGGCTGCTTGGTGGCTAAGCTGTCCATTAGGGTTTAGACTAAAACCCTAGCACCCTATAGTATAAATACATGCCCTATGCTTCAATTTGAGGCCACTTGATTCCAAGGGAACCCTAGGGCCGAAATTAGCATCATTCCCTTCTCTCTCTTAGTTTCCTTCTTGCTTCAAGGTGTTTGTGAGCCATTAGAGGCACTACAATTGTGGTGCTTGCTTTCAAGAGTTCAAGAGAGTTCAAGAGATCAAGGAAACTAGTTGTTATTGCTATATAACAACAAAGGTATGTCTACTACACTTCTATGTAATTTTCGAAAATTATACAAGCATGCCAGGGTTTATTTTGTGTTCATAAAGTTGTATGTCTTATAGTGAAAACATAGATCCAACTAGGGTTGCATGCACACATAGGATTGTTTGTATTAAACCTATTAATAATCAGAGTCTCCTGGAGGGAGAACGTGATACTTGTATATAGATCTATATTGGGTTTGACACCCCACACCTTGCTGCTAGCTACAGTGGGACCTGCAGGTCTACGGGTGACAAATATCATTTCATTTTCGCGACGCCTGAGAAACGTCGTGGCAGGTTCACATAGTCATAGTATGATTCTAGCGACTGACATAGGGAAATAACAATTCATAAAGTTTACGGGATTTTATAAAACCTAAGTAGGTTTTATGTTGATTTAAATTCACTTTTTTATATCAGTTCAAACTCATAGCATTTCTACTAAGTAAGAATGATTTTCTTATACATTTTGGTCTTTGGTCATAAGGCTACATTATACGGATTTTAAGGAAAATATCGGATTTTTCTGAAACAAACGCGACATTTACATGAGAAAGACTTCTATTAGGTTTTATAGCAAAAACTTATGAACTCACCAACCTTGTGTTGACACTTTTCAAACAACTTGTATTCTCAGGAAATCACTAAACAGGTAATCAAGTGCTTTTGAGGATGGGACGTTAAGGCGTCAACTTTTCATATTTTGTCAACATATTGTAATTGATTTTGAAACATGAAATTCATACAAGTGATGTAACTTTTTCAATTATATATATGTTGGTTGTTTTTGCTTAAATTACTATTGAAATTGTGATTATGATACTATACATGAAGTCCTCCACCCCCGGACGTTTCCGCCATCCTTGGTTTCGGGGTGTGACATTTGTGTATCGGTATTTTAGGGGTAACTCACTAAGCTTTCGGGCTTACAGTTTCAGCTTATTGTTTCAGGTACATCAGAGGATCACGGCAAGGCGAAGGCATGATCGTATAGCCCCTCCTATTATGCTTATGTTTATGGGAAAAACTCTGATAATCAATATATTTTGAAAACAAAGTTGTAATGTTTTGATGAACTTGATATGTTTAAAAAGTTTAAATTGGTTTGAAATTTTGGATGTTGCAATTTCATCTTATTTAACATACATATTTCATCTTATTTAAAATACGAATATCATCTTTTTTAAATACATATAACAGAAAAACAGTTTTCAGAAAACCGATTGAACCAATCGGTTTCTAAAAACCGTTTTTTGTTTTGATACATAACAAAATCGTTGTTAAGTTGTTTTTAATACATATAATTGAAAAAACAGTTTCAGAATTAGCATAGCAAAAGAATTTATATATTTTATGTCATGAGTAGTGTTAATTATTATTATTTCAAAGACATAGAAGAATATATTTTACGAAAGCATATTTTTTATATGAAAATGTATTTTTTAAAGACATAAAAATATATTTTACGTAAAATAAATACATAAAATACATACAAATTGTTTGTACAAAACTGTTTTTTATAATACGATTAAAATACATTTTGTTTTATTTAAAAAGAATTATGTAAAAAATATTTTTTGTATGTTATTTTTTATTTAAATATTAATGTTTTCGTTATTATATAAGCTAGTTTTAGGAAAGTATAACCAGCTAAGCATTCAACTTAACTGGTTTAGGCTTAGGCAATAAAATGGGGGTGGAGGTCGTGAGTTCGAGCCTTCCCCCATTCCTTCAGCAAATTAATTCATTTTTTCAAAGAAACTTCAAAAATGGTCACTTTATACTTGAAAAGACAAAATTCCTTTATAGATTCAGTCCCTAATGATGTTAGTAAAAAGGGGCAATTTTACTAGTTTTACAAACCACAGGGACCATTTGCATCAAAAAAAATTAGCAGGGACTGACTATGTGACTTTTGGCAAACCACAGGGACCATTTTTGTTATTTTGTCTTAAAAAATCATAAAACCGTAGAAGTGGGTTCATGTGTCATGATCTCAAAACATGTTTCTTAGTTTTCATGCATATTTCTTCTTGTTGTTGTTATATATATTTATGTTAGGGATGAACGTTGTAACACCTTGATTCACAGGTATTAATTATATAAGAATTTCCTCTTGATTTCAAGGCCTAATCGACAAGTTGGTTGTCCTGACTCGTCGAGTAGTAGCGGGTTGGTCCGCATGTTTAAGTGACCTATTCGCCGAGTCCTAAAAGGGACTCGACGAGTAGGAGCTGGAGGATGAAACCCTAATTTCTGGGGTTTTGCAACCTATTTAAGGACCATTTATCCCTTTGCCTCTCTTACTGCCACCCTTGAGTTTAGAAACTCTAATTCGTGTTTGCTCCCAATATTTGTGTGCTTCTTAGCTTAGAAGATGGATTTATGGAGTAAAGAGCTTGGAGTTCACGAAGTTTGGATCAAGGGGCTATTATAGATCCGGATTCTTCTCTGTGTTGGCATCATTTTGGAGGTAACAAGTTGTTACCTTGGCTATCTTTTAGTTAGATCTCTTCATTCATAGGTTTGGGACTTTTCTTTTTAGGGTTTTGTGAGGTGGATCTCTAATTTGGGTCAAGATCTAAGGTTGCAAGATCTGAACTCCTTTAGCTCCTATTTGTCAAAAGTTTCAGCTTGGTCAAGCTATGTCACACACCCAAACGGAAAACGATGGAAACGTTCGGGGGTGGAGAATGTCATGTGTAGTATCACAAAAATTGCATCATAGTAATCAAAGTAAACACAAACATTAAAATATAATATGAATATTACATCTGTTTGATCCATTGTTTATGTACATCAAAAGTAGTGAAATATAAAGATGTGACTCTATATGCTCTGTCTCCTCAAAAGTTGGCGAGAGTACCTGTCTACTGATGTCCCGAAAATACAAACGATTTTGAAAACAGTTTTAGCATAAAGTTGGTGAGTTCATAAGAATGTTTTTGTAGTGAAAAACCTGTAATTGAATTCTGTAAAAATGTATGCATGTTCCCAACAAAATCCAATATTTTCTAACATGTTTATTCGTTATTGTATGTATAGTCTGTTCTGTTTGAAAGCCCTGGATACAACCAGTATGTATAGTCTGTTCTGTTTGAAAACCCTGGCTACCACCAGTATTATAGTATGTTCTGTTTGAAAACCTTGGCTACTACCGGTATGTATAGTATGTTCTGTTTGAAAACCTTGGCTACCACTAGTACGTATAGTCTATTCTGTTTGAAAACCCTGACTACCATCAGTATGTATAGTATGTTCTGTTTGAAAACCATGGCTACCACCAGTATCTATAGTATGTTTTGTTTGAAAACCCTGGCTACCACCAGTATATATAGTCTGTTCTGTTTGAAAACCCTAGCTACCACCAGTATTTATAGTAGCTTTATTACTTAAAATAAAACCATGTATTGTATCCCTGGAAACCCTCCAGTGTAATGTGTAGTAGTTCTATTATATAAAATAAAACTAGTGAAGAATGAAATCCCGTAAACAAAGGTTAGTTTATACTTTTGTGAGTTCGTATAACCATGATTGATATGACTAGCAACCTCAGTGATGTTTCTTCAAGCGTCGTACAATATGATATTTGTCACCCCAGGCTTGCTTGCCTAACTGTAGTTGACAGTTTAGGTGTAGGATTGTCAGTCCCGAATAGATCTATTCACAAATCTCACGCTCTCCCTCCAGGAGACTCTGGTTATACTAAATGTTGAGGATTTTACCAGTACCCCGAAGGGTAAAAATGAAGAGATGTCTCACAATCATGTATTAACTAGTTTACATGTAGTTATGTATCGTGTTCTTGTAATTGAAATCGTTTTATACTTGGTAGAGTATAAATAATTATAAGTAAAATAATTATTTAGTGTTATACTCTTGTTATCTGAACGTAGTAATGAATATCATAAACTAAACCTATCATAGTTTATATGATTGGCCATGTAAGTAGTTTATATCGGTAAAACTAGTAATGAATTCCCCAAACTATACCTATTATAGTTTGACCGAGAAGTTATGTTCTTGGTTCTTGATTTGTTCTAAAAATTATGCAATTATGGTTTGAAAGTGTCCCTTATGCTCCGCATAATACAAATGGGATAATATATCTTTATATTTTATGAAAATCGTTTGGACTGTATCAATGCATAAGTTTTAAACTTGTTGAAAACCTTTATGTCTTAGTTCACAAATTCATTTGTGTTTGGATTGTATCTCCCCTGAAAATGTTTAAAAATCATAAAAGTGTATGAGTATGAACTAATTGTTTGTTGTGTGAAAGCGTCGAACTGGAAACGAAGATCCTCGAGTTGTTGTACGCAAGGTTGTAGAATCGTTACTCGGTACCTGTTCGGTTGACTACCGCGTAGCGAGTACTCCGGAGTACTCGAGGAATACTCAGATATGGTAATTCATATAGATATGTTTTTAGAGAAATTATATATGTCAAAATCATAAGTTAAATCCATAAGTTGATTGAAATATATAACAAAATTAGATAAATATAAATTCACTAAAACTGAAAAACACATAATGGTCTCACTTCGTGAGTAATTACTAAAAATTTAAGATATATATATATATATATATATATATATATATATATATATATATAGTAATAATCACATGTGTGTGTTACATAATAAATCATAAGTATATATTACATATTAATCACCAAGTTGACTGAGTTTTACAACATTGGTCAGTTCAGTAAGGGGCCGATCAGGGAGTACTCGGAATTTTGTAACTCGCGTCGGTAAGGGGCCGAATAGCGAGTACTCAGAGTAGTAATCAGCCAACTCGGTAAGTTTTACAACATTGGTTACATGGCACTTAACGGAATCCTAGTATCAAATAAATACATATATGTATCTAAATTAGCGATTTTGTTAGATAAAGTGTTAGAAAAACACTTGGTTTTGGTTAAGGAATGTTACCGGAACTTGTTTGAAATGAGGAAACGGGTTTTTCACCACTTAGGAGGTGTGTACGGTCGTAAAAGGGGGTTTAGGATCGTGAAGGGAGTTTACGGCTATTAACTTCCTTTTGAAGGGTGTACGGTCCTTGAAGGTTTGAAGTGTGTACGGCCGTGAACTGGTTTACGGTCAATGAAGATTTGCAGATTTGAAGGGTGTACCGCTGTACACTCAAGAACAAGGGTGCTGGATTCGATGAAAAACGTGTTCCAGATGCTCCAAAATCAACTCCCAATGATGATTTTTGATGATTTTCGGAATGATATGGGCGTTTTGGTGTTTACGGTCAAGGGGTTTAGAGAGAGAAAGAGAGAGTTTTCGGCCAAAAAGGTAAAAATGAAGGTGGGGGCCCTGTATATATAGGTTGGGCGTATGGTCGGTGGTGGGGTCCACCTGGCAGTAACCGTGAACGGGTTTACAGTCGTAAACAAGTGTGCGATAGTACACGGGTGTACGGTCGTACACTCACTTAAGGCGAAAACTGTTAGATTTCGAGACATTTCGGGTTTTTCACGCGATTTTGGTTCCAACTCGTATATAATTTTAATTATATAAAACATAATAATTTTTTTTCCAAGCCAAGGAATTTGACGGAAATCCACTAATATTCAAATTTTATTAACGGAAATCGGTTAAAGATAACGGAAAAAGTTTCAGGTTGTCACATCATCCCCCCGATAGAGGGAATTTCGTCCCGAAATTCGAACATAGAGTACAAATCATGGACTTGTAAATAGATGCGGGTGCTTCTGTTTCATCTGATCTTCGCGCTCCCAAGTGAATTCAGGTCCCCGCTTGGCATTCCAGCGAACCTTCATTATTGGTATGCGACTTTGTTTCGTTCATTTGATCTCCCGATCCATGATTTTGACTGGTTCTTCCATGAAGTTAAGGTTCTCGTTGATTACGATTTCATTGAGGGGGATCACAAGGGTTTCATCGGATAAACACTTTTTAAGTGTCGAGACATGGAAGACAGGATGAATATTGTTAAGCTCTTGTGGCATACGAAGTTTGTATGCGACGAGACCAATTCTAGCAAGAATCTCAAATGGTCCTATGTGTCTCGGATTCAGCTTTCCACGCTTTCCAAAGGGTATCATGCCTTTCCAGGATGAGACCTTCAATAGAACACGGTCTCAAAACTAGAACTCCAAGGGTTTTCATCTCTTATCTGTGTAGCTCTTCTGTATATCTCTCGAAGCCTTTAATCGTTCCCAGATTTGCACGATCTTTTCTGTGGTTTCACGGATGATTTCTGGACCGGTGAGAGTGCTATCGGGGACTTGTCCCTTGGCTAGCTGCATGTCGCCCACCTTAGCCCAGCACAGAGGGGATTTGCACTTACGACCATAAAGGGCTTCAAACGGCGCAACCTTGATACTAGTATGATAACTGTTGTTGTAGGAGAACTCAACCAAGGGCAAATGGGCATCCCACGACTTACCAAAATCGATAACACATGCTCTCAACATGTCTTCCAATGTATGAATGGTCCTCTCACTCTGTCCATCTGTTTGTGGATGGTAAGTTGTGCTCATATCTAACTTAGTTCCAAGAGCTTTCTACAGTGACTACCATAATCTCTAGGTGAATCTGCTATCCCAGTTGGAGATAATGGACATAGGCACACCATGCAGATAAACTATCTCTTGGATGTAGATTCGTGTAAATCCTTCCATCTTGAAAGTTTCTTTTATTGGCAGGAAGTGGGCAGATTTGGTCAATCGGTTGACAATTACCCATATGGTATCGTACTCACTCGGATATTTGGGTAATTTGGTAATAAAATCCATAGTAATCCTCTCCCACTTCCACTCAGGTATTTCCAGCTGCTGAAGCAAACCTGAGGGCTTCTGATATTCATCCTTCACCTTGGCACAGGTCAGACACTTTCTCATGAAGGTAGCGATCTCTACTTTCATGTTTGGCCACCAATATAACTTTTTGAGGTCCAGATACATCTTATCTGAACCTGGGTGAACGGAGTAGCGAGTCTTATGGGCTTCGCTCATGACAACCTCTCTGTAACCACCGAACTTTGGGGTTCAGATCCGATTCATGAAATAATAGACTCTATCTCCGTTGATCTCTAAGTTCTTTTCCATTCCCCTCAAGGCTTCATCCGACTTGTTCTATGGTTTCAAGGCTTCCACCTGAGCCTCTCTGATTTAATTAGATAAATGGGAATGGGTGGTCATTGTTAGTGTCTTCACTCTAAGACCTGAATACTCTTTCCGATTGAGGGGATCTGCTACCACATTGGCCTTGCCGGGATGGTAGCGTATTTCGCACTCATAATCATTAAGTAGCTCTACCTATCGCCGTTGCCTCATGTTGAACTCTTTCTGGTCGAAAAAGTGTTGTAGTCTTTTATGATATGTGAAGATGATGCACTTGGTTACATATAGATAATGTATCCAAATCTTTAACGCGAAGACCACAGCTCCCAACTCCAGGTCATGAGTTGTATAATTGACTTCGTTTGCTTTCAGCTGCCTTGAGGCATAAGAAATAACCTTTCCTCGCTGCATGAGCACACAGCCTAGGCCCTGATTGGATGCATCGCAATAGACAACGAAGTCATCCGTCCCTTCGGATAGAGACATGATAGGTGTGGTGCACAAGGCCTACTTCAATGTTTGGAACGTAGTGCCTTGTTTTACTCCCCAACAAAAGGAACACCTTTCTGAGTCAGGGTGGTTAGAGGCCTAGCAATCCTGGATAAATTTTGGATAAACTTGCAATAATAGCCAACGAGGTCCAAGAATTGACAGATTTATGTAGGCGTCTTCGGTGTTGACCGGTTCTCAACCGCTTTGATCTTGGAAGGGTCTAGGTGTATGGCTTCCTCGCTTACCACGTGACCAAGGAAAGTTACTTTTCGAATTCAGAATTCACACTTAGAGAATTTCGCATATAGATTCTCCTCCCTTAGAGGTTCTAGCACTAGCCTCAAGTGCTGACTATGATCATCCTTGCTTTGGGAATAGACAAGTATATCATCAACGAACAGTATCACAAACTTGTCTAGGAAAGGGCGGCACACCCGATTCATCAGATCCATGAATACCGCCAGTGCGTTGGTTAGACCAAAGTGCATTACTACAAACTCCTAATGACCATATCAAGTCCGAAATGTTGTCTTAGGAACATCACCCTCATGGACCCGTAGTTGATTGTACCCTAATCTTAGGTCTATTTGCAAGAAGTAGCTGGCTCCTTGAAGTTGATCGAAGAGGTTGTCGATTCAGGGAAGAGGATAACGGTTTTTGACGGTAAGCTTGTTCAATTCGCGATAGTCATGTACATCCGAAAAGAACCATCCTTCTTTATCACAAGTAAGACCGGGGCTCCCCAGGGTGAGGAACTCGGTCTGATGAATCCTTTGCTGAGTATAGCTCATTGAGCTGGCTAGATAACTCTTGCATTTCTGCTGGTGCTAGATGGTATGGGGATTTAGCTACGGGAGTAGCTCCGGGGATTAAGTCGATTCGGAACTCGACTTAGCGCTTGGGAAGGATTCTCGTAAGCTCTTCAGGAAAGACACCAGGAAAGTTGAAGACTTTGGGGATGCTCTCAAGGTCTTTAACTTCCTGCTTCTCATTAACAACATGGGCTAGGAGCGCATGGCACTCCTTTCTCAGATATTTTTGGGCTTTGATGCATGAAATGATATGGAGGTTTGAGCTGAGTTTATAGCCATAAATCATGAGGGCTTCGCTAGATGGCATGTTGAGGCGGATGGCTTTTTCATAACAAAGTATATCAACATGATTGGGTCTCAACCAATCCATACAGATGATGACATCAAAACTTTTTATGGAAACTGGCATAAGGTCGATTGGAAAGGAATGGTCGTTTAGGGTAAGGGTACAACCTATGAATACACCGTTAGTGGTCTATTTCTTTCTGTTTTGCATCTCAAAAGTGAATGTTTTAGTTAAGGGTTGGGGTTTATGTTTGAGAAGATGCTTGAATGCATGACTAACAAAACTTATCTCCGCATCAGAATCGAAAAGAATGCATGCATAAGAGATGTCAAGGAGGAACGTACCCGTAACAACGGTGGGATCAGCAACTACCTCTTCCTGGCCCATCGCTAGCACTCTCCTTGTGTTGCCAGATGTTTTTTTCTTGGGGAAATTTCTATTGTAGTGCCTGATCTCCCCACATCCATAGCAGGCTTAACCAACACCTGCTCCAGAAGCATGATTAGTGGGTTGGACTTGTGTCTTGAAACCTCGAGCTGTGTGTCCCATCTTGCCACAGTTGTTGCACAACAATTCACAACATGAACTGTAATGATGATAGTTGCACTTCTCGCATCGAGGAAGGGTACCAACATATCTACTGGTAGGTGCTTGAGCTGCAGGAACAACAGCAGGAGTGGTAGCAGCATAAACTGCTACTACTTGATGTTTCTTGGAGGGCTCCTGCGAGACTGGCCCTTACGCTTTTTCTAGAACTTTCTCTTCCCACCATTTGCCTTTGGTGATTTGGGAGCGGTTTCCACTTCATCAAGATCAACCTCGTGATCTATCAGGGTCTGCATCAGGCACTTGGCGTTGTCGAACGTGAGAGATATAGCAGCCAAAACATTCCCTTAAGTTGGGGGCGTCAATCCCCAAATATACCTCTCTATCTTCTTGCTTTCCGGGGTCACCGTTCCCGGACAGAGGAGAGCCATATCACATAATATAGATGTATATGTGACATCCCCAAAATCACGGCCAGAAAAAACCGGTTTAATTTATCCTTTTAAAATAATTTCAGAGTAATCCTTTGATTAAAAGAGTAACGGAATTTGCTCCCAAAATGAAATATGATAAAATAAGATTTACCAAAGTATTTCTTAAAGAAATGTATTTTCATTATATAACAAAACCTGGGATGTCATGTTCCGATAAACAGACCAAAAGCATAAACATTACATACAGACCTTACAATAGTTATATAAAACAACAGGTCCATAATCCAAAAATAACTTGACAAGTCATCCAACTTATGATCTGGCACCACTACCTGTAATACAAAGAAAACTGAGTGGGTCAGGCTTGGGAGCCTGGTGAGCATATAGGGTTTTCAACCCACAATAAATAATTATATTTAATTTCATCAACCAACAATAACTCAATTACCTATTCCCGTTATTCTCACTTTACGTCCCTAAAAACAACTAACACAAGGGACCTAGTCTAAGAATATTTCATTGGGGCAACAACACATGCTTTGGGGGTTTCCCAGCAATATATATCAAATAAGGAAACCATGAGGGGGATGGAGTACAGTGAATGAACACCCAAGTTCATTAATGCCTACAGGTGGTGATCCAACTAGCGTTCCACGGGACCGTCTAGAAAAGTCCGTGTTCGTCATCTAAACTCCACTAGATGACTA
This sequence comes from Lactuca saligna, assembly GCF_052625555.1. NCBI lineage: Eukaryota > Viridiplantae > Streptophyta > Magnoliopsida > Asterales > Asteraceae > Lactuca > Lactuca saligna. Next base: position 175,013,557 of record NC_136419.1, read on the forward strand.
AATAAAAAACAACAGCATTGAGGCCTCTCATTATTTTATCACACATCAACTATCTACCCAGGTTCTACCCAACAATTTGTAGATAACAATATACATATGCATTTACTTGCAACTTTATACTGATAAGATACTCATTCCAAATAAACATATAACACATAATCACATAGCACATGTTTCATATAGAATATCTCATATACATAATCCATTCAAAAAAATACTTGTATTAGAATCGTGTTTAAGAAGAGGACTATGTACTCACATAACACGTATTACATAAGTGATACTTTATATCTATGTGATAGAAGAAAGGGTATATACACTCACTTGATCAGAAGATGATCAAACAACACTACGGCTTGTAGAAGTAGTATTCTTCAATAGATCTAGAAGATCTTCATACATCGGGCTTCTTGTAGGCAGAACTTCGGCTCAGAAACTCTTTTCTTCTCAGGATCTTCGGGCTTTAGGACTTGATTCGGGTCTCGGGATGATACCGGGGCTTCGGGGGTACTTCAAGATGACCAGATAGGGTTTAGGGAGTGAGAGAGTGAAGAGAATAGCAACCAAAATCTGCTCCCCTTTGATTTCTATTTATAGGGCTGAAATACTGAATTCACATCGTGAAATCTCAAAATTCACGTCGTGAGTTCAGTCAGGAATTCGTCACTGCGTTCGTCGTCAGTCCACTTGCTCTGGAAGGCTCCAGAAGGTGTATGTACTGAGTTCTCATTGTGAACTCTGACACAGTGTTGGGGTTCACTCCCCGAACTTCAGAAATTCATAACTTTTGCATACGAGCTCCGTTTTCGATGTTCTTTTTTCCATGTGTAGGTAAAAACAAGATCTACAACTTTCATTTAGACTTCATTAGCTAATTTTGATTTTATTTTTATTATATATTTATTACATTATTTTTAGTAGGCCAGAACAAGAAAACTCCATTAGAAAATTATAACTCCTTCGTCTGACGTCTGTTTTCGTCTGTCTTTCCGTCGTTGCACTACTTTTGATGAGATCTTCATTTCTCATTTAGAAATTTTTATCTCATATTCAAACTTCGGGTTGTCTACTGCTAAGCTGAAACTTCGAAAAATCATAACTTCCTCATACGAAGTCAAATTTGGGCGTTCTTTTTATGCACGTTCGCGGTTTAACGTATTCTACGAATTTCGTTTTGATCACTAAGGCTAAATATCTCTCTATCATAAATTTACTATTTACGTCGCGCTGTGTCGTACCCGTTCTGTCGCGAAACTTCGACAGGTCATAACTTCTTCGTTATAACTCGGATTTCAGGTTCTTTATATTTTCGGAAACCTTGTCACGACCACTACGTCTTCATGTATCGATATCGGGCTTATCTAACATTTCATTTTCAAACTTATTTTCATTCTTAATTCATTTAAGCCACATAATTAAGCAATTAAGCATAAAACACATAATACTCAAATAATACATTCTTATTATTTCAAAATGGGTTACAAATGTTAACCTAGACTTAATACATTGCTATTAATGACAACCCCAGAAACAAAAGCGTTACAATTCTCTCCACCTTAGGAGGATTCTGTCCCTGGAATCACACATCAATAAACAAATGTGGATAGTGAATCCTCATGTCACTCTCCGTCTCCCAGGTGAGATTTGGCTCATTCATATGTTTCCAACGAACAAGCACTAACTCGACCATCTTGTGTCACAACTTCTTAGTCTTTCAGTCAACGATTACCTCTAGTTCCTCAACCAACCTCTTGTTGTCATCAATTCTCAATTCCGAAAGTGGAATCATGTCGGGAACTTCTTCCGCGAACTTCCTCAGATAACACACATGAAGAGTATTATGAATACCATTCAGTTCTTCGGGTAATTCGAGTTTGTAAGCTTGGTTCCCAATTCTCTGAAGAACTTTAAACGGTCCAATAAACCTTTGACTTAGTTTTCCTCTTTTACCAAATCTTACAAGTCCCTTCCACGGCGAGACTTTAAGCAAAACTGAATCTCCAACTTCTAAAGTCATCGGTCTTTGCTTTTTGTCAGCATAACTCTTTTGACAATCCTGAGCTGCTAACATTCTTTCCCTTATTATTTTCAGCTTTCCAGCTGTTTGATGAACCATCTCTGGTCCCATAAACTGCTTTTCCCCAGCCTCAAGCCAACAAGACGGCGTACGACACTTCTGTCTGTACAAAGCTTGATAAGGTGCCATCTTTATGCTCGAGTGGAAACTATTATTGTAGGAAAATTCTACCAAAGGTAAATGTTTATCCCAGTTACCTAGGAATTCTAGGGTACATGCTCTCAGCATATCTTCAAGTGTTTGTATCGTTCTTTCACTCTGACCATTAGTCTGTGGATGGTAAGTTGTACTTAAACACAACTTGGTACCTATTTCCTTTTGTAGACTTTTCCAAAATCGTGACGTGAAATGACTATCACGATCTAATACAATTGTTAGAGAAACACCGTGAAGTCGCACAGTTTCCTTCACGTAAGCATTCGCAAGCTTATCCATAGACCATTTTTCATTGGCTTTGATGAAGTGTGCACTCTTGGTTAAACGATCCATGACAACCCAAATCATGTCGTGATCGCTCTTTGTCCTGGGTAGTTTAGTGACAAAATCCATTGTGATGTCTTCCCATTTACCAATAGGTACAGGAAAGGTTCTAAACTCCCATATCGTTTCTTATGTTGTGTCTTAACCCTCGCACAAGTTACACACTCGGCCACATACTTTGCTATATCAAGCTTCATCGTCGGCCACCAGTAATAGGGTTTCAGGTCCCTATACATTTTAGTGCTACCGGGATGAATTGAGTACATGGTTTTGTGAGCTTCTTCCATCAGAAGATCTCTTATTCCTCCTGACTTAGGTACCCAAATACGATCTTGGAATCTCTTCAGTCCATGACCGTTTGTAACAAACACCAACGTTTTGCCCAAACGTTCCTCATTTCAGTCATTTTTCTCAGAAGCTTCTTCTTGAGCTTTCTTTATACTCTCCATAATTGTCGAGACAACTTCTATTCTCAACGCTCTTGGCCTTTTTCGTTCAAGATTGACTTTCCGACTGAGAGCATCAGCAACAACATTTGCTTTATCGGGGTGGTAAAGTATATCACAGTCATAGTCCTTAGGTAACTCTAGCCAGCATCGTTGCCTCATATTCAACTCCTTCTGACTAAAGAGATATTGGAGACTCTTATGATCAGTGAAAAGTTTGCACTTTGTGCCATAGAGGTAATGCCTCCATATTTTTAGAGCGAAAACTACCGCTACCAACTCTAAATCATGAGTCGGGTAGTTCTTTTGATGCTCCTTCAACTGTTGAGACGCATATGCGATCACCTTTTCCCTGTGGGTCAAAACACAACCCAAACCAACACCAGGCGCATCACTATAAACAGCAAAGTCTTCAACTCCACCGGGTAGAGAAAGAATCGGTGCCTCACATAGCTTCTTCTTTAGCTTCTTGAATGCTTCTTTATGCTTATCATTCCAAGCATAAGTAGCTCCTTCGTGGGTCAAAGTTGTTAATGGACTAGTGATTGAAGAAAAGCCTTGGATAAACCTTCGCTAATAATTGGATAATCCCAAAAAGCTTCGGATCTCTGTGGGACTTTTCGGTTGCTCCCACTTCGTCACAACCTCAATCTTTGCTGGATCAACCATTATACCTTCTTGGTTGACCACATGACCCAAGAATTGGACTTCTCTAATCCAAAAATCACATTTGGAGAACTTTGCATACAACTTCTCCTTCTTCAAAACTTCTAACACTTCTCGCAGGTGTCTGCCATGCTCTTCTTGGCTTTTCGAGTAAATCAGAATGTCATCTATGAACACTATCACAGATTTATCAAGGAACGGATTACAAACTATGTTCATTATATCCATGATGGCTGCTGGAGCATTGGTTAGTCCAAACGACATAACCGAAAACTCATAGTGTCCATATCGTGTTCTGAATGCAATCTTCTTTGTATCCTGCTCTTTCACCTTCAGCTGATGATATCCTGACCTCAGATCGATCTTTGAAAAATAACTTGAGCCTTGCAGCAGATCGAAAAGGTCATCAATCCTTGGCAACATATATCTATTCTTTATTGTTTCCTTATTCAGCTCTTTGTAATCGATGCACATTCTCATACTTCCATCTTTCTTCTTTACAAATAACACCGGAGCTCCCCAGGGTGATGAACTAGGTCTAATGAAACCTTTGTCCAATAACTCCTGAAATTGCATCATGTCACACCCCAAAACCGAGAACGGCGGAAACGTTCTGGGGCGGAGGACGTCATGTAAATTATCACAACACAGTATAACAGTAAACAAGCAAACAACATCATCCATTGCATTAAATTTATAATTTTAATACAAGCGTGTTTTGTACAGTTATAGACACCAAAAATGTAAATCAAAATAATAAGATGAATCTCGAATGCGCTCCATCTTCTCAAAAGCTGGCCTCGGTACCTGTCTACTGATGACCTGAGAATACAAGTTATTTTGAAAGAGTTTATCAGCATTAAGCTGGTGAGTTCATAAGTATTTTAGTGTCGGTGTTTGTAGCAAAACGTTTGAACATGGTTTTAAGTATGAGTTTGTAAGCATTGGTGATAAAAGTATGTGAATGTTTGTAAGTGTTTGTAAAAGTTTGAATCTCTTAGAAAAACCTATATTTTCTTTTGAAAGTAGCCTTCTACCAAGGCGTACCTGTTTTGTATGTCCGTTTATTGTAAAAGTGTGTAATTTTCCCTAGTGTAACTATCATTAATAAAATATAGCTTGTACATTAATGTTTAAGTGAAATGATCACTAAATATATGTAAAGGGTAAATTAATCTAGTACTGTAGTGTTGTATTATAGGAACTATTGTTGTACTAACTACCTTAAACCGGATTTATATTAAGGTATTATGTGATGAATTGTACCATACTACCGACTAGGTAACACGACAATGTAGGTTGTAATAAGGTATGACGTTTGGCACCCGCAGACCTGCAGGTCCGGCTGTAGCTAGCAGCAAGGTGTAGGATAGTCAATCCAGTATAGATCTATACGCAAACTCACGCTTTCCCTCCAAGAGAGTCTGGCTACAACTCAGGCCATGACATTGAAGGCATGATCTGATACAGTGTATCACACTTATGTTAATGTATTCATGTATATGTAATGTATTGTTACTCATTCTAGTATCGTTGTATATGTTCTCTTTCTAGTATAGTTGTATACGTTCTTCTTCTAGTATAGTTGTATATTTTCTTCTTCTAGTATAGTTGTATATGTTCTCATAGTAATGTAATGTATATGTTCTCATAGTAATACGTACTAACTCATGAATGAACTGACTCATTGAACATCTCATTGTTCTAACAATAGTATAAGTATTATCCTGTGCTACCCCGATGGTAACTTACTAATGATGTAACTGGAACATATGAATATGGAAGAACTTTTATGACTACATATGTACGCATGATATATAACTAATATTGAAACGACCTTTGGACGGACACCCGATATCCCACCAGACCACATCTCAACGGCGAAAAGGAAATAGGGCGGGCAGGCCTTCCTAAGCCTTTTAAACATTGCTTATATAACTATACATACATGGGTATACAATTTATAAAAGTATAACAGAGTTTAAGTAAAAGTATTTGATAAGTAAAAGAGTTTGTAAAATAGTTTGAAGTAACACAGTTTGATAAACAGTTTGAACAGTAATAAAATCATTGGATTTGTAGTTATTAATCACATGTGATTGATGTAATAACTATAAGTATTCAACTTGTATTACCCCCCCCCCCCACCCATAAAAGCATTTAAAACATTTAAAAGTATTTCAAAGGTTAATTAAAGGGGTATGAACTCACCTGTTGTGAGGTGTTCTAACGGGTATATGTGTAGGGATGAGAAGTTCCACGAATGAAGTCCTGAGACACAATAAGTCCTAAATGACATATAAGGACACATAATGACATGAATATAGTGTTTAAAACATCTATATTAAAGGAAACACCTTCCGGGACAAGGGAACACCTTGACCAAGTGTTGGAATCACATGTGATTCAACATAAGAAGGTATAAAGGCACTCACATGAGTTTACTACCATGATTTCACGGCCTAAGGGAGTTTAATTACGGCCGTAAACTTATGGCTACTCATGTGGGAATGCTAGTTTGAAGGCTAGGGAATGATTTAGGGACATTAACTCTAACCTAGGATGAAAAAGACCACCTTCTTTGGAGTTTTTGAGGAGTTCACGGCCATTATGAGTTTATTATCGTAAAATCATGGCCATTTATGTTTATGAGGGTGCTAAAGGTCATAAGGAAGCATACTAAAATCAATCCTAAGCCTTAGGAAGTGTTTGTGGCATCAAAACACCCCTAACTTGAGTTTTCGGACCATGGACCATTTGGTCATGTGTTTGCGGCGGTGAACACCTATGGGTGTTGGTATTTTGATTGTTTTGGGTCCTAGACACATCAAGGTAATGTGCTATGCTAGTCTCTTGGCTTAATGAAGGCATTTAGGGCATTTTGGCAACTTAAAAATGGAGTTCACGCCCCAAGAACATCCTTGGCTGTGAACTCACTTTTAGCCCTTGATTCTTAATGTTTTTGATGTCTAAACAATCCATGGGTAGTCTCTAGGTTTAGTTCCAAAGTTTGGAGGGACATTGGGCACACTTTGGCCCTAAATTTAGTGTTCACAGTCCAAGAAGATCTTGGGCTGTGAACACCATTTCCTTGGTGTTTTGAGGTTGTTTTCTATACCTAAACTCATTAGGTTATAAGTCCAAACTAGTGTCATTGCTTAAGGAAGGGACTAGGCACCATTTGACCCTTATAAAAGAGTTTACTCTCCAAGGTGTTCTTGGGCGGTAAACTCTCGAATCTTGCTATTTTGTAGACGAAGACCCGAGAGAGAGAAAATGGCCTTTCTCTAGTTGGAAATGTAACTAATATAGATATGGCTTAGAATCCTATATATAGTCCTGGGATTTTTGGCAGAAAATATTTTATTCCCGCAATGAACTCTAATATCATAGAGTTTTGGAATAACAGAGTTATACAAAACGTTAGTGCATCCACTCTTCTGATATCTCCTTAAGTGTAAACCCTGAAATACTCAAACTTATACGGAAAAGTCTGAAAATTTATTACGACTGTTCTAACTTCTATTGACTTGATAGTGTTCGTACAAAATGGAAATTTCGGGTTGTCACATCATCCCCCCGTTAGAAGGAATTTCATCCCGAAATTAGAATTTAAGCAATTAAGAAGTTACAAATTAGTAAGCAAAAAGATGAGGATATTTCAGTTTCATCTGATCCTCACGCTCCCAAGTGAATTCCGGTCCTCGCTTGGCGTTCCAGCGAACCTTCACAACCGGGATACGACTTTGCTTCATCTTCTTGACTTCTCGGTCCATGATCTCTATTGGTTCTTCCACGAAGTTGAGGCTCTTGTTGATCTCGATCTCGTCGAGTGGGATTACAAGAGTCTCATCAGACAGACACTTTTTCAAGTTAGAGACGTGGAATGTAGAATGTACGTTACGAAGTTCATCGGGTAGGTTGAGTTTGTAAGCTACAGGGCCGATTCTTGCGAGAATCTCGAGGGCCCTATATATCTCGGATTAAGCTTCTCATGCTTACCGAAGCATATTAAGCCCTTCCAGGGTGAGACTTTAAGAAGAACTCGGTCTCCCACCTGGAATTCCAAAGGTTTCCTTCGCTTATCAGCATAGCTCTTCTGTTGGTGTCTAGAGGCTTTTAATCGTTCATGGATTTGAATGATCTTCTCTGTCGTTTCTCGAATGATTTCCGGGCCTGTGAGAGTAATGTCAGAAAATTGCCCCCTAGCTAATTGGGTATCACCCACTTCAGCCCAGCACAGAGGGGATCTGCACTTTCGGCTATAGAGGGCTTCGAATGGAGCATCCTTGATGCTCGTGTGATAACTGTTATTGTAGGAAAACTCGACAAGGGGTAAATGAGTATCCCATGCCTTTCCAAAGTCAATCACACAGGCTCTCAACATATCTTCCAGTGTTTGGATGGTCCTCTCACTTTGCCCGTCGGTCTGTGGATGGTAGGCCGTGCTCGTGTCCAACCTTGTTCCCAGGGAATGTTGTAGCGATTGCCAGAATCTTAAGGTGAACCTACTATCTCTATCGGAGATAATGGATATAGGTACACCATGCAGTCGTACGATTTCCCTAATGTATATCCTCGTAAGCTTCTCCATCTTGTTAGTTTCTTTGATAGGAAGGAAGTGTGCAGACTTGGTCAATCTATCGACGATGACCCATATGGTATCAAGTCCACCTGTTGTCTTGGCCAACATGGTTATGAAATCCATGGTGATCTGCTCCCACTTCCATTCTAGAATCTCTGGTTGTTGTAGTAAACCGGAGGGCTTCTGGTACTCGACCTTAACCTTTGCGCAAGTAAGGCACTTACTTACGATGGTAGCAATCTCTGCTTTCATATTAGGCCACCAGTATAACTTTTTAAGATCCAGATACATCTTATCTGAACCTGGGTGGACGAAATACCGAGTGTTGTGCGCCTTGGTCATGACCAAGTCTCGGAAACCACCGTGCTTCAGTGTCCATATCCGGTTCATGAAATATAAGGCTCCGCCACCCTTGGCTTCTAAATTTTTATCCATTCCTCTAAGGGATTCACTTGTCACGTTTTCAGGTTTCATGGCTTCAAGCTGGGCCGCCTGAATTTGCTTAGACAAATGTTAATGGATAGTCATTGTCAACGACTTGACTCTTCAACCAGAATATTCCTTCCGACTTAGGGCGTCTGCTACTATGTTGGCTTTACCCGGATGATAACAAATATCACATTTGTAGTCATTGAGTAGTTCGACCCACCGTCATTGTCGCATGTTGAGCTCCTTCTGATTGAATATGTGTTGTAAACTCTTGTGGTTGGTAAAGATAGTGCTTTTCGTGCCATACAAGTAATGTCTCCAGATCCTCAGGGAAAACACAACTACCCCCAGCTCAAGATCATGTGTGATGTAGTTAACTTCGTGTGTCTTCAACTATCTCGAGCCATAGGCGATGACCTTACCCGTTGCATTAGAACACAACCGAGCCCTTGATTTGATGCGTCGCAATAGACAACGAAGTCTTCTATCCCTTCGGGGAGGGATAGTATTGGTGCGGTGCACAAGGCTCGCTTGAGAGTTTGGAACGCTCTCTCCTGTTTCTCTTCCCAGTCAAAGGCCACGCCTTTCTGGGTCAATGTTGTAAGAGGTTTCGCAATTCGGGAGAAGTTCTGTATGAATCTACGGTAGTAGCCAGCGAGACCTAGAAATTGACGAATTTTGGTAGGCGTCTTCAGTGCTGACTAGTTCTCAATGGCCTTAATTTTGGATGGGTCCAAGTGGATTCCCTCTTCGCTTACCACGTGTCCTAAGAATTCGACTCTTCGGATCCAAAATTCACATTTAGAGAACTTCACATAGAGCTTCTCCGTTCGTAAAGTTCCTAGAACTTGTCGCAGGTGATCGCCATGCTCTTCCTTACTTCGGAAGTAGATCAGGATGTCATCGATGAAGACAATGACGAACTGATCCAAGTAAGGTCGGCATACTCTATTCATCAGATCCATGAAAACTGCGGACGCATTGGTCAATCCGAACGGAATCACCACGAACTCGTAGTGTCTATAACGAGTTTGGAAGGTTGTCTTCGGAACATCCTCTTCTAGCACTCGTAACTGGTATTATCCGGATCTTAGATCAATTTTGGAAAAGTAGTTCGCCCCTTGCAGTTGGTCAAATAGATCGTCTATACGAGGCAGAGGGTAACGATTCTTGACCGTCAGTATGTTGAGTTCTCTGTAGTCGATACACATACAGAATGATCTGTCTTTCTTCTTAACGAATAAGACCGGAGCTCCCCAAGGCGAGAAACTTGGTCTTATAAAGTTCTTGCTGAGCAGTTTGTTAAGTTGACCAGATAGTTCCTGCATCTCTGCTGGTGCTAATCGATAGGGCGACTTGGCTACTGGGGTAGCTCCTGGGACTAATTCGATTTTGAACTCGAACTGTCGTTGCGGAGGTAATTGTTGGATAAGGTGTCTAAGTACATAACTTATTTGGTATATACTTGACCCGACCCGGCATGGTCCATTTGGGTTGCACTTCACCTGAACTATTTATGGATAATTTTATGAGATTTATACACATATGTTTATTAATATATTGTAAGTTATAATATATTAATATGAAGTCATGTTATTTAATTAGTCTTATTCTTAAATTAATTATGAATTAATTTAGAGATTAAAATGAAGACTAATTAAATTGTGGGCTATTGCATTTTATATGGTGTGGGCTAACACTCATTTGTTAATGGGCTAGGCGTATATGGAAGTCCATGGAGCTTTTAACCCATGGATCCTTGGAAAAGGAAAGGTCATGGGTTATTAGGGTTTCACCCTAACCATGCACACTATATAAGCATGCTTATCTTGCATGAAATAGCCACTAGTGTGTGTTTGTGTGTGGCTGAATTTCCAAGTGTGTATACACTCTCTCAAAGTTTTCCAAGTGTTTATGGTGATTTGTGATTTCCATTTAAGGCATTCACACTGTTGGTGCTTGGCTCTCAAACTCCAAGGAATCAAACTCATCAAAATGTGTGTAATCTCATCTAATTCTTTTATGTTTAAAAGTACCCCATGCCATGTTAGATAGGTTATGAACCTTGGAAAATTATTATTTTGCATGTATTTAGACAAACATAGATCCAAGGTTTATTAGGGCTGCATGCACACTTAGGAAGTGTTAGATTTCTCAAAACCCAACAGTGGTATCAGAGCCTAGGCTTGCTTGTTTGATACTTGATGCAAAATAGTGGAAAAAGTCGAAATTTTTGCTGTCTGCATGATGGACTCACCGAGTCCAAGGCAAAATTCATCCTACTCGCTGAGTAGGTTCATGCACTCGGCGAGTAGAAGGTTAAGAATGCAGATTTTTGACTTTTGCTGCTAGAAATGGACTAGAAACTTTACCCTAAATTGTTTTGATGTTTTAAAACTTATTTTAGTTGGTGTAATGGTTGTTCTAATCCATTTACAATGGCTTATATCAAAATTTCATGTCTTATATGTGTTCATGTTTTCTTGAAATTTTTATGTTCATGTTCTTATGAATTTAGAAGATGATAGGAATTATTTGCTGAATTGTTTAGAATTAATTCTCAATCATTTATGTGTTTTAATGGAGTCCATAATTTGTCCTCAAGTTATGGATATCCAAAGGTCACTTTTCTTTAACACACATTAAAAACACATAAGTTACATAAAATGAAGAGTCTTCATTTTTATGAACCTTTAATTCATAAGTTATGAAATGAAAAGTTTTGAAGAGTTAGAAAACTTGCCCTTAAGTTTTGGAATTAGGAAAAGTTTTACACACTTGAATAAACTTTAATTCCAACACTTAGAGTTTTAAAAGTTAAAACTCAACACTTATACTATTTATAACATTAATGGTTAATTATTATATATATGTATAAGAACAAGTCATTTTACCGTTAGTAGGCCTCATTCACGAAGCCGGTCTATAAGGTGGGTATAAGGTTGTTTCCTATAAAATGGAAACTTAATGGGTGTCCACTCTCACCCACCGCTTGCTTGACTGGTGGAGCATCGTTACCCGAATGGGTAAGACAAGGACTTATAAATTATCATTAAGTATGATGAATATTATAAAGTAACTAAATATTTTATTTAATTCCCAATCTTAGTTACTTTAGGAAAAATGTGAATTTGGTGTTAGCCCATGGAATTCACACTTTGTACCTTACCAAGTCGTCGGTGGAGCGCGTGTGGTTTACCGGCACATTAACTTGGATTAGTAAGGATCACGAAGGGTGACTTAATTTTATCATAGATCGGTGGAGCGCGTGTGGTTTACCGGCACATTGATTAGGTGATAATATTAAGGGTACCATGTGAATTGGTATGGTATTCACACCTTGTTTTGTGATCCTCGGCATACCAGTCACAAAACATGAAGGGCACAATCGAGATTGAAACATGCCATTGAAAAGTTCAATGAATCTCAAAAGCATTTAGGAATTTCAAATCCAATTAAAACCTAATAAATCATTTCGTTTTCATGGTGGAAATTGGTGAGTCGTCATTCACCTAACTTTCAAATATATTATTACTTAGATTACGACATACCTCTTCTAAGTATAATATATTGTGATTGGATCCTAGCCTTAATATTACATTTGGGTGTCTTATTAAGGACTCTATATATCTAATCTAAAATTGTTCTGTTCTTTTCAGATGTCTTCCAACAACAATGCTTCGGGCTCCAACCCACCTGGTTCTTTCTCTCTCATGAATCTTTGTGGGAGAGTCATATTAGATAAGGAACATCAGGATGGTAACTCGTTATGAGGACAAGGAATATATCCTAGATAAGGAGTTAAAAGAGTTTGATGAGTCCACTGCTACTCCTGAGGAGATCGCTGAATTCAGGACACATGAGAGAGATGCTACTAAGGTGGCATGCATCATGATGGCCACGATGACAGCCGAACTCCAAAAGTCCTATGAGGACTTCTACCCTTTTGAGATGCACCAAGACCTGATGGAAAGGTACCATCAGAGTGCTCTTCAGGAGCGGTAGGAAATAATCTCCTCCATGATAACAACCCGCATGAAGGACGGTGAATCCGTCACGGGCCACATGCAAAAGATGTAAAGGTATGTGGACCGTTTGCACAAGCTAAACGTGAACTTACCTGAGGAGTTGGCAATTGACATCATTTTTCACTCCTTACCTTCTTCTTATGACCATTTTCGTATGACATATCATATGAACAAGGAGGAAGTTACCCTTAGCAAACTTCAAGGACTCTTGAAGACCGCTGAAACCGGTCTTAAGGGTAAATCGGTTGTTACCTCTACTACTCCTACTCCAACATCTACCCCTGTTTTGGCTATCGGGCAAGGCAAAGGGAAAAAGAGGAAGTCCCCTTCGAAGGGTACCAAGGGAAAGTCTCTTGAAGGTTCCTCATCAAGAACCAAGATTGGTTCTGTCACTCCTTCTGCCATTCCCAAGGATGCTGATTGCTACTATTGCCAGGACAAGGGGCACTGGAAGCGAAACTTCCCTAAATACTTGCAGGATCTGAAGGATGGGAAAGTGAAACCCACCCAAGTAGGTATTCACACAATATTGTCTAATAACTCACCATATTCTAACTCTTGGGTGCTTGATACAGGATGTGGTATTCACATATGTTCAAATTTGCAGGGCCTAAGAAGAAGTGAGGATGTGGAGCATGGGAAGATAAACTTGATCATGGGGAATAGGAAGGCTTCTCCTGTTTCCAAGATTGGGGTGTATACTTTGTTGCTGAATAATGGGTTAAAATTAGATTTGAATAAATGTGTGTACTCGCCAGAAATGGCAAGAAATATTTTTTTTTCATGGTTTGTACAAACAAGGTTTTACCTTTTCATTTGATAATGAATGTGGTGGTATTGATGCTTTCTTTAATAATGTGTTTTATTTTAAAGCATTACCTTGTGATGGTGTGTATGAAACTGTGTCGGTTGTAGATAACCTCGGAAATCGAGAAACAACTACCAGACAATAAGCAAGACATAGTTCCATGTGTTTGTCCGGTTGATATCATGAGAACAGAGTATTATATGATCACTTATCTTAAAATGGCGCTTCATAGTTCAACAGAGTTTTCGAGAGCTACAATTGCCGGTTGATTCCTAAAGTAATATAGGCAAATACAGTTATTAGACTTATCCAAGTGCGAGTCTGTTGGATAAGGTGTCTAAGTCCATAACTTATTTGGTATATACTTGACCCGACCCGGCATGGTCCATTTGGGTTGCACTTCACCCGAACTATTTATGGATAATTTTATGAGAGTTATACACATATGTTTATTAATATATTGTAAGTTATAATATATTAATATGAAGTCATGTTATTTAATTAGTATTATTCTTAAATTAATTATGAATTAATTTAGAGATTAAAAGGAAGACTAATTAAATTGTGGGCTATTGTATTTTATATGGTGTGGGCTAACACTCATTTACTAATGGGCTAGGCTTATATGGAAGTCCATGGATGTTCCATGGAGCTTTTAACCCATGGATCCTTAGAAAAGGAAAGGTCATGGGTTATTAGGGTTTCACCTTAACCATGCACACTATATAAGCATGCTTATGTTGCATGAAATAGCCACTAGTGGGTGTGTTTGTGTGTGGCTGAATTTCCAAGCGTGTATACACTCTCTCAAAGTTTTCTAAGTGTTTGTGGTGATTTGTGATTTCCATTTGAGGCATTCACACTATTGGTGCTTGGCTCTCAAACTCCAAGGAATCAAACTCATCAAAAGTTATGTAATCTCATCTAATTCTTTTATGTTTAAAAGTACCCCATGCCATGTTACATAGGTTATGAACCTTGGAAAATTATTATTTTGCATGTATTTAGACAAACATAGATCCAAGGTTTATTAGGGTTGCATGCACACTTAGGAAGTGTTAGATTGCTCAAAACCCAACAGTAATCCTGGTAGCTCTTCTGGGAAGATGTCAGGAAAGTCGCTCACTATTGGAATGTTCTTTAGTTCTTCTGTTTCAAGGCTCGTATCGACAACATGAGCAAGGAATGAATGGTATTATTTACGTAGATACTTCTGTGCTTGAATACTTGATATAATACGAAGACTCGCACCGGGTTTGTCGCCGTAGACGATAAGAGTTTCGTTAGTCGGGAGGTTTAGACGGACTGCTTTCTTGAAGCACATGATGTCAGCGCAATGAAGACTCAACTAATCCATGCCGATGAGAACGTCGAAGCTTTTAATTGAGGCTGGCATAAGGTCGATTGGAAATGAATGGTGATCTAGAGTTAGGGTACATCCTAAGTATATGCTATTCGTGCTTTCAATTTTTCCATTAGCCATTTCTACTATGAATTGTTCCTTAAGTGTGTGTGGTTGTTGTTTAAGCATGCGAGTAAATTTATGGTTCACGAAGCTTCGCTCCACTCCACTATCGAACAAAATGCATGCATAGGAGTTATCGAGGAGGAATGTAACAGTCACCACCGTCGGGTCAGCAACTGCTTCCCCATGGCCTATCGCTAGTACTCTGCCAGCATTCTTTTCTTTGGGGCAGTCCCTCTTATAGTGGCCCGCCTCACCACATCCATAGCTGGTCTGGCTCACGCCAGAGCCAGGGACTTGGGTGATCGGCCTCGCCGGAGATTTACAGAAACGGACTATGTGTCCTTTCTTATTGCAGTTAGAGCACTTCATTTCAAGGCAGGGGCCATTGTGGTGGTAGTTGCATTTGTTGCACTTAGGCAAACTTCCAGCATACTGCCCCACCGGAGCAGTGGCAGTAGCAGGGGTTATTGCGGCATGCACTACCATAATTTGCTGCTTTTTGGCAGCTCGCTGTTTCTTCTTCTCATCCTAGAACTTCCACTTAGTGTCAGCGGGTTTGGAGGGTTCTGAGATGGATAGGGTTGTTGTAGATGATGGGACTTTGACTCCATGGTCAATGCGTCGCTGTGCCAGTCGCTTGGCACTATCGAAGGTAGCAGGGTTTGATGAAAGGACATTTCCCTGATACGGAGGCACTAGCCCCCATATGTACCTCTCGATCTTTTTCCCTTCAGTGGGAACCATATTGGGGCAGAGGGCCACCAGTTCACTGAATCTGACGATATATGCAACTATGTTGGAGCCCTTCATGGTTAGGCTCCACAGCTCCTGCTCCAATTTCTGTATTTCACCCCTCGGGCAGTTTACCTCAATCATGAGTTCCTTGATGGTTTCCCAGCCCATGTCATTCGTCACTACGAGAGTTAGTGCTTTAACATGGTCGTTCCACTACGTTAGGGCCTTTTCTTCAAAGGTGCATGCGACATATTTGACTTTGCTCGCAGCAGGGCACGAACAAATTCCGAAGACTGATTTAGTCTTCTCGAACCATTGCGAGAGGATAATGACTCCGCCGGTTCCCTTGAAGGACTTCGGCTTGCAGTTGGTGAAATCTTTGTAGGAGCACTCTCTCGAGCACACATGGATTTCAGCAGGAATAGAGTCAACAGGGGTTCCACCTCTACTGGCATCACCGGAGTGATACTGAGCCATGGCAGTTGCCACTACCACAACTACGGTAGCATTCAGGGCTGCATCATCGATGACTTGAGGAGGAGGAGGAGCTGGTGGAGGTGCAGGGTTATTCTTGGGAGATTTGTGAGGAGGTGTCTTTCAGCTATAAGTTTATAAAGATAAAAATAATGGTAAGAATCAATTGTAAGCGCGGTGAGAGTGACACATGGACTAATTAACCATAGCCCAATAGTTTAATGAGTGTTTGAGATCACAACATAGAAGATTAGTAGGAAACACAAGGGTAAAGATTTTCCCACAGATTAGATCGCTGTCTAAAATACTGGTATTATCGATGTAACAAGTTCAGGTAAAATCGACCTAACAGTAGGTCTTACATTATACCATACGTAGAAGTTTAACAGTTCCTAGATTCCTAATTAGAGTACTGAAAGTTAGGAAGATTTTACAGACAAGTGGTACTTAGAGCACAATACTAAAGGCTATTCCTTAACCAAAAGACAAAGATGTACTAGACATCTTCTAACGGCGATGGGAATTCCTCGGGCGAACCCTGAGGTATGCCACTTGACGAACCACCTCTTGAAGGTGTGGTTCATGAGCCCTTTGACGAACTCGAAGTTCTATGACTTCAGCTAGGGAGGAAGCCAACTGTTGTTGTAGGGTTTCATTGGTTCTCCTGGTCCGTTCCATTTCTTCTTCCAGACGACGGATGCAGACTGTGTTGACCCCAGAGTTGGCATCAATCTCCATGACTCGATCGATGGCTGCTCGACCTTGTTCACCATTACGAGCTATTCTATGGATAATGATGGGCAAAGCTTGATCCACAGAGCCACCTTTGGTCAGATTGTAAAAGCTTTGGTCCCCAAAGTAAGGTAAGGGTTGACCATGTTCGTCACTCTAGCGATTCAAGTTGGTTGCCCACAAGGGTGTGGAACCTGGGAAAGCTGGTCGGGGGTTGTTGTTTGGGGCTTGACCTACTGGCGGTAGGTTTTTGACTTCAGGCTCATAGTCAGATCCATCAGAAAAGCCTTCTGCGAGGTGATCATCCAAAGGGATTGGATGCTCATCTCGGGCTCTTCTTCGATCCACCCAGCATTGCCTTGATTTGGGAAGTACGGTTCGCCATGATGGAATCCAACCCTTTAAATCTACGCGAGAAGAGAGGTATAAGAATCTAATATATAAATAGCTTGTAGTAGCACAAAATACCCCTATAGTATTTTAAGTTTAGGTTCTCTATTGTTCTCCTTGTGGTATTGTTGGTAAGTTTTTAGACTTGTTAACATATCACAACCATTCTACGGCATATGCTAATCACTCCTCGGACCAACATAGTTGATCAGGCTATGCCATTCCCAGGACTGACCATACATCCCCGAGCTTACTTGTGATATTTAACAATCGTAATACTTTTGTTCTTGTCATTGTGACACTAATTTTAGTATGAATGCAGAATTGTATACTTAATTAAATATTTTAGTATTTAAAGTATAGACTCTTGGTCAGAGTGTTTTAATCCCAAATGGGTTTATAGTTAGTATATCTTTATGGGTTGATATACTCAATTCACTATAAACAATGCTCTGATACCAATCTGTCACACCCCAAAACCGAGAACAGCGGAAACGTTCTGGGGCGGAGGACGTCAAGTAAAGTATCACAACACAGTATAACAGTAAACAAGCAAACAACATTATCCATTGCATTAAATATCTAATTTTAATACAAGCGTGTTCTGTATAGTTATAAACACTAAAAATGTAAATCAAAATAATAAGATGAGTCTCGAATGCGCTCCATCTTCTCAAAAGCTGGTTGCGGTACCTGTCTACTGACGACCTAAGAATACATGTTATTTTGAAAGAGTTTATCAGCATTATGTTGGTGAGTTCATAAGTATTTTAGTGTCGGTGTTTGTAGCAAAACGTTTGAACGTGGTTTTAAGTATGAGTTTGTAAGCATTGGTAATAAAAGTATGTGAATGTTTGTAAGTGTTTGTAAAAGTTTGAATCTCTTAGAAAAACCTATATTTTTTATTGAAAGTAGCCTTCTACCAAGACGTAACTATTTTGTATGTTTGTTTATTGTAAAAGTGTGTAATTTTCCCAAGTTTAACTATCATTAACAAAATATAGCTTGTACATTAATGTTTAAGTGAAATGATCACTAAATATATGTAAAGGGTAAATTAATGTAGTACTGTAGTGTTGTATTATAGGAACTACTGCTGTACTAACTACCTTAAACCGGATTTATATTAAGGTATTATGTGATAAATTGTACCATACTACCGACTAGGTAACACGACAATGTAGGTCGTAATAAGGTATGATGTTTGGCACCCGCAGAACTGTAGGTCCAGCTGTAGCTAGCAACAAGGTGTAGGATAGTCAATCCAGTATAGATCTATACGCAAACTCATGCTCTCCCTCCAAGAGAGTCTGGCTACAACTCAGGCCATGACATTGAAGGCATGATCTGATAAAGTGGATCACACTTATGTTAATGTATTCATGTATATGTAATGTATTGTTACTCATTCTAGTATCGTTGTATATGTTCTCTTTCTAGTATAGTTGTATATGTTCTTCTTCTAGTATAGTTGTATATGTTCTTCTTCTAGTATAGTTGTATATGTTCTCATAGTAATGTAATGTATATGTTCTCATAGTAATAAGTACTGACTCATGAATGAACTGACTCATTGAACATCTCATTGTTCTAACAATAGTATAAGGATTATCTTGTGCTACCCCGATGGTAACTTACGAATGATGTAACTGGTACATATGAATATGGAAGAACTTTTATGACTATATATGTACACGTGATATATAACTAATATTGAAACGACCTTTGGACGGACACCCGATATCCCACCAGACCACATCTCAACGGCGAAAAGGAAATAGGGCGGGCAGGCCTTCCTAAGCCTTTTAAACATTGCTTATATAACTATACATACATGGGCATACAATTTATAAAAGTATAACAGAGTTTAAGTAAAAGTGTTTGATAAGTAAAAGAGTTTGTAAAATAGTTTGAAGTAACACAGTTTGATAAACAGTTTGAACAGTAATAAAATCATTGGATTTGTAGTTATTAATCACATGTGACTGATGTAATAACTATAAGTATTCAACTTGTATTACCCCCCCAACCCGTAAAAGCATTTAAAACATTTAAAAGTATTTCAAAGGTTAATTAAAGGGGTATGAACTCACCTGTTGTGAGTGGTTCTAACGGGTATATGTGTAGGGATGAGAAGTTCCACGAATGAAGTCCTGAGACACAATAAGTCCTAAATGACATATAAGGACACATAATGACATGAATATAGTGTTTAAAACATCTATATTAAAGGAAACACCTTCCGGGACAAGGGAACACCTTGACCAAGTGTTGGAATCACATGTGATTCAACATAAGAAGGTATAAAGGCACTCACATGAGTTTACTACCATGAGTTCACGGCCCAAGGGAGTTTAAGGCCGTAAACTCATGGCTACTCATGTAGGAATGCAAGTTTGAAGGCTAGGGAATGATTTAGGGACATTAACTCTAACCTAGGATGAAAAAGACCACCTTCTTTGGAGTTTTTGAGGAGTTCATGGCCCTTATGAGTTTACTGTCATAAACTCATGGCCCTTTATGTTTATAAGGGTCCTAAAGGTCATAAGGAAGCTTACTAAAATCAAGCCTAAGCCTTAGGAAGTGTTTGTGGCATCAAAACACCCCTAACTTGAGTTTTCATCCCATGGACCATTTGGTCATGTGTTTGCGGCCGTGAACACCTATGGGTGTCGGTATTTTGATTGTTTTGGGTCCTAGACACATCAAGGTAATGTGCTATGCTAGTCTCTTGGCTTAATGAAGGCATTTAGCGCGTTTTGGCAACTTAAAATGGAGTTCACGGCCCAAGAACATCCTTGGCTATGAAATCACTTTTAGCCATTGATTCTTAATGTTTTTGATGTCTAAAGAATCCATGGGTAGTCTCTAGGTTTAGTTCCAAATTTTGGAGGGACATTGGGCACACTTTGGCCCTAAATTTAGTATTCACGGTCCAAGAAGATTTTGGGCTGTGAACACCATTTCCTTGGTGTTTTGAGGCTGTTTTCTAGCCCTAAACTCATTAGGGTATAAGTCCAAACTAGTGTCATTGCTTAAGGAAGGGACTAGGCACCATTTGACCCTTATAAAAGAGTTTACTCCCCAAGGTGTTCGTGGGCGATAATCTCTCGAATCTTGCTGTTTGGTTACAAAATCTATGTTATTAAGCACATTATAAGCCATATAATACAAATAGAGAGAGGTACTCACGATTTGGGATGAAAACCCGAAGATCTGAGAGAGAGAAAATGGCTTTTCTCTAGTTGGAAATGTAACTAATGAATACATATGGCTCAGAATCCTATATATAGTCCTGGGATTTTTGGCAGAAAATATTTTATTCCCGCAATGAACTCTAATATCAGAGTTTTGGAATAACAGAGTTATACAAAACCTTAGTGCATCCACTCTCCTGATATCTCCTTAAGTGTAAACCTTGAAATACTCAAACTTATACGGAAAAGTCTGAAAATTTACTGCGAGTGTTCTAACTTCTATTGACTTGATAATGTTCGTACAAAATGGAAATTTCGGGTTGTCACACATCATCAGCTCCTTCATCTCCGTTTGTGCTAATCGATATGGTGCTTTTGCTATTGGCATGGTTCCTGGTAACAAGTCTATTCTGAACTCCACTTGTCTGTCAGGCGGTAATCCAGGAAGGTCTTCGAGAAATACTTCCGGATAATCATGCACCACTTGAATGCTCTGCACCTCCTTCTTTTCCTTCTTAGTATCGATCATGAATGCTAGATACGATGTACATCCCTTGGCCAAACAATTTCAGGCTTTCATTATTGAAATGATTCCAGAATTCACTCTGCGTTTGTCCCCATACACCATAAATGATTCTTTCCCTGGCGGGTTTACTTTTACTATCTTCTTTCTGCACAATATCTTGGCATCATTGGAGCTAACCCAATTCATTCCCAGAACGATGTCAAAACCATTAAGTTCTATAGGCAATAATTCCTCATGGAACTTATTCCCATTCAAGTCAATGAAGATATTTTTCATGCGATGGCTAACAGGTACAAACTTGCCACTAGCAGCTTCGACTAATAAAGGATTATCTAGTCTATCAATAGGCAAAGCTACCAAACTCATGCAAAATAAAGGAGTAGTTGGCTCCAGAATCAAACAAAATTTGAGCAGGCAATTCGTTTACGAGAAAGGTACCTGAAGCGACATCAACTTCATCCTTCGCATCCTTAAGTGTCATCTGGAAGGCTCTCGCCTTCGGCTTTGGTGGAATGTTATGCTTCGATGCCTCCTTCTTTCTCGGACAGTCTTTCAAAATGTGCCCCTCCTCGTTACATCTAAAACACATCCTCTTGTTGGATGGACACTCATTGGCATAATGCCCAGTTTTTCCACACTTGTAGCAAGTCACGTCCTTACTACATTTTCCAAAGTGCTTTTTCTTGCACTTCTCACACCATTTCACTTCGCCTCCCTTTCCTCCAAACTTCTTTGAATTAGACTTCGAAAATTTGTTTTTCTTGTTGGAACCTAAAGTTCCTTCAAACTTTCTCTTTTTACTAACTTCAACTTTGCCGACGGTTCTTCCCTTGATCATGTCCTCAACAGACTTGGCAGCCCAAATAGCTGCCTCTAGAGTAGGTGCCTAACGTACTGGCACCACGTACTCCCATGGGAGTCCCTTTGCATATTGGTCTACTTTTGTCAGCTCATCTGGAATGATGCGCAAAGAAAACTCCATCTTGTTTGTAAAGTTATTAGTGTATTCATCAACTGACATGTTGTCATTCGTCAATGTCAGAAACTTGTTCTCCAACTCCAACAGATTTTGAGCCGAGCAGAACTTGTGCTTGAACTACGCCAAGAACTCTGTCCATGACAATTGCAGTGGCTCATTAGGGCTTAAAGTCTTCCCTAGAGTGTTCCGCCAACGAACGGATCCACCTCGGAACTGACGCACTGCAAAGGTAGTCTACAACTTGCCTCTGCAGCTACAAGTCATGAAGGCTAACTCCATTTTGGAGATCCAATCCATCACTCCGATTGTGTCCTCCTTTCCAGTGAAGGTCGATGTTTTGCAAGTCAAAAATCCTTGTACTTGGATCCCAGTCCATTATGTCCTCCATCTTGGTTGTTTTGTTGAACTATCGGTGGGTTGTCTTGACCAATTATCCCATTAAAGTTCTCTCCTTCAAACTGCCATCCATTAACTTTGGGCTCTTCCACATGAATTGACAGTTCTTCATGATTCTGTCGAAGTAGACGCCCCGTTTCTTCCATTTGGCAATCCAACATAGTTTGAATCATCACTTGCATACCAGTAATAGTCATTGGCTCAGGTGTTGTTGCTGCAACAACTACTTGTTCTATCACAAGTATTTGATTCCTGTTTTCATCAGCATTTCCAACTCTACTCCTTGTTCTCACCATTTTTTATCTATACACCGAATAAGGTGAAATTAGATTCTTATTCACGATAGATATCCAAATCATCCTTATTACTCCAAATGATTACATGCTAGTTCTAATATCGTATACATACGCTTAGAATCCTAAACACATAAGTTTTCCAGATCCGGTTGGCAACAAACCGTAGATCCGAACAACTAACATCATATATCGCAAACATATAACATTTATCTCATAAAAGCATTTTAGGCAACTTTCCTAAAATAAACTGGTACTCATGTCTAAAATATAACAGACACATATCTCACAATTTCACTTAGCATTCTAAGTTTAAGTTTAGAAATCCTACAAATTCCTAGTTCGCTTAAACTAATGCTCTGATACCAACTGTGACATCCCCAAAATCACGGCCATAAAAGACAAGTTTAATTTATGCTTTTAAAATAATTTCAGAGTAATCCTTTGATTAAAAGAGTAGCGGAATTTGTTCCCAAAACGATATATGATAAAATAAGATTTACCAAAGCATTTATTAAAGAAATGTATTTTCATTATATAACAAAACCCGGGATGTCATGTTTCAATAAACAGACCAAAAGCATAAACATTACATACAGACCTTACAACAGTTATATAAAAGAACAGGTCCATAATCCAAAAATAACTTGACAAGTCATCCAACTTATGCTCTAGCGCCACTACCTGTAATACAAAGAAAACTGAGTGGGTCAGGCTTGGGGGCCTGGTGAGCATATAGGGTTTTCCACCCACAATAAATAATTATATTTAATTTCATCAACTGACAATAACCCAATTACCCATTCCCGTTATTCTCACTTTACGTCTCTAAAAACAACTAACACAAGGGACCTAGTCTAAGAATATTTCGTCGGGGCGACAACACATGCTTCGGGGGTTTCCTAGAAATATATGTCAAATAAGGCAACCATGAGGGGGATGGAGTACAACGAATGAACACCCAAGTTCATTAACGCCTACAGGTGGCAAGCCTGCTAGAATTCCACAGGACTGTCTAGAAAAGTCTGTGCTCGTCATCTAAACTCCGCTAGACGACTGAATCAAAAACAACAACATTGAACCCTGTCATCAGTTTATCACACATCAACTATCTACCCAACAATTTGTAGATAAAAATATACATATACATTTACTTGCAACTTTAAACTGATAAGATACTCATTCAATACTCATTCCAAATAAACAGATAACACATAATCACATAACACATGTTTCATAGAGAATATCTCATATACATAATCCATTCAAACAATACTTGTATTAGAATCGTGTTTAAAAAGAGGACTATGTACTCACATAACACGTATTACATAAGAGATACTTTATATCTATGTGATAGAAGAAAGGGTATATACGGTCACTTGATCAGAAGATGATCAGAAAGCACTACGGCTTGTAGAAGTAGTATTCTTCGGTAGATCTGGAAGATGTTCACACACCAGGCTTCTTGTAGGCAGAACTTCGGCTTGGAAACTCTTTTCTTCTTGGGATCTTCGGGCATCGGGACTTGATTCGGGTCTCGGGATGATACCGGGGCTTTGGGGGTACTTCAATATGACCAGAGAGGATTTAGGGAGTGAGAGAGTGAAGGGAATAGCAACCAAAATCGATTGTCCTTCGATTTCTATTTATAGGGCTGAAATACTGAATTCACATCGTGAAATCTCAAAATTCACATCGTGAGTTCAGTCAGGCATTCTTCATTGCGTTCGTCATTAGTCCACTTGCTCTGGAAGGCTCAAGAAGGCATCGGTACTGAGTTCATGTCGTGAACAATTTTTTCACACTGTGAACTCTGACATAGTGTTGGGGTTCACTCCCCGAACTTCAGAAATTCTACAACTTTCGTTTAGACTTCATCGGCTAATTTTGATTTTATTTTTATTATATATTTGTTATATTATTTTTAGTAGGCCGGAACAGGTAAACTCCGTTAGAAAATCATAACTCCTTTGTCTGACATCCGTTTTCGTCTTTCTTTCCGTCGTTGCACTACTATTGATGAGATCTTCAATTCTCATTTAGAAATTTTTGGCTAAATATCGCTCGATCTCATATTCGAACTTCGGGCTGTCTACTGCTAAGCTGAAACTTCGAAAAATCATAACTTCCTCATACGAAGTCAGATTTGGGCGTTTTTTTATGCACGATCGTGGATTAATGTATTCAACGACTTTCGTTTAGATCACTAAGGCTAAATACCACTCTATCGTAAATTCACTATTTACGTCGTGCTGTGTTGTACCCGTTCTGTCGCAAAACTTCGACAGGTCATAACTTCTTCGTTATAACTCGGATTTCAGCATTTTTTATATTTTCGGAAACCTTGTCACGACCTCTACGTCGTCATGTATCGATATCGGGCTTATCTAACATTTCATTTTCACACTTATTTTCATTATTAATTCATTTAAGCCACATAATTAAGCAATTAAGCATAAAACACATAATACTCAAATAATACATTCTTATTATTTCAAAATGGGTTACAAACGTTAACCTAGACTTAATTCATTGCTATCAATGACAAGCCCAGAAACACATACGTTACAGTATAGGTGGCAGTATCATAACCCTTTATCTTCAGGTTTCAAAGCTCGTGCTCGAACTTCTGCATTTTGCCCCTTGGGAAGTATTCAGCAAGCATGAGTTCCTTTAAACTCTCCCAACCCATGGCATTCTCCACTATCATGTTTAGGGATTTGACTCGACTATTCCACCAGGTCAATGCTTTATAAGTGAAGGTGCAGGCGGCGAACTTCACCTTGTTTGCTTCGGAGCACACACAGATCTCAATGATCGATTCAATCTTCTTGATCCATCAATTTAGGGCAATGACATCTCTATTTCCGTCGAAGGATTTGTGCTTTGTGTTCATGAAATCTTTGTAGGAACACTCCTTCTGGTGTCCCTGACTAACATCAAGATTGAGAGGATGGGTACCATTTCCCGACCCGCTAGAGCCGCCAGAATTAATCTGCGACATTACGGAAGCCACATCGGTAGTAACTGATGCCTGGAACATGGTAGGATCAAACTGAGGAGGTGGTGGCGTTGGATCCGTTGGAGGATTGTTGTTCTTTTTGTTGGGTCTTTTCTTCGGAGGCATCTTGTTTTAAAAATAATCAAGAAGAAGAGGATGGTAAGTCCCCTAGATTTTTGTATCAAGAGATATAAAACAAAATATATCTCATCCTGATAGATAAAGCGCTTGATGGGTTTGAGCCATAAGAACTTCCCTATGTACACATGCAAACCCTAATGCTTGAATCTAGGTTTCTCTAATTGAACATGCAATGTATCCAAGACTTTTATTGATAGATCTAGTATAAACATTCAAATCATAACATATGATTTGAGATCTAAAGGAATACCTTGAGTTGCTTGCTTGAATCTTCTTGTCTTTGGAGCTTAGAGTCACAATTGTCACTCCTCTAATGGCTTACAAACACCAAATAACAAGAGGATGATAATAGAGAGAGAGAGAGGAGGATGAGAAAATCAACCCTAGGATTTCTTATCTTGCATGAGTGTCGATTTCCTCCACCCAATGGGTCTATATATACTATGAGCTACTAGGGTTACACCTTAAACCCTAATTGGATAACTTAGGCACTAAGCAATCCAATGATCCCTATAGACTAGGCCTTGAACGATTTCTAGGTTTCTCCAAACCCTAAAATCGTCCACCCTCACATCCATGAAGATTCATAGCCCAAAATACAACTATCACACATTTGACAGTTTATGTCCCTTTATTCAATTAACCTCTTTAAGTCACCAAATTAATTACTAATTAATTTATGACTTATATTAATCAAACAACAATATTATTATTCCTTATATTATTCTCATAATATATTAATAATATTTCTTCTCTCATTATAAATCATCCTCTCAAGTTGCTATGGTGAAGGCAACCCAAAAGGACCATGCTCAACCGGGTCAAATACATGCCAAATATAGTTATAGCCTTAGACACTATTCCAACAGTCTCCCACTTGGAGAAGTCCAGTAATTATATATGCAAACACAAACCGATTAACAATCGTAGCTCTCAAAGATGCTGTCAAACTTTGATCTTATCAGTTTTGTCCTGTAGATAAGGGATCGTACAGTCCTCTATTAAGATATCATGCGGACACAATCATAGTCCAGCGTTTAGTTTCTCGATCTTAGATTTATTCGACATAGAACTTAATCAAACACATCAATTTAGTTCTGACCGGGCTCGGCACATAAGTCAAATCAAATCATCGAGTGGCTGAGATATCGCTTTTACCTTCTTAGGATAAAAGTGACTATAAACTTCGACTTATATGCATTTACTTATTCGCCAATCAATGATACACAACAATACGTTTTATAACATCAATTTACTGATGCGGTTTCGCATCATCAATGTACAACCAATTGACAAATAGCAAACCATATATCAAGGTTTTAAGACCATATGATATTATCATCTTGCGATCACTTATATATACCTTAAAGTGATTCCAGCAAACGCGGGTTTGTTCCAATGCTCAAAACTAGTTCATAAGCACTCATGAACATTGAAGCAAACCTTTGCTATGTCTAATACCATTTAGACAATCTACATACCGATTCATGACAATCTTATTTCATATCTACTTCCAACATATGAACGATTGTGGAACATTCGAATAATTCAACTATTCTTAATAACTCAATTATTCAGGAAGTCAAAACATGCAAAGTGAAACAATAGTTAAGCAATTAACATAAGACAGTAACATTACTTATAAATAATACTCCTTTCTTTAATCATCAAATGTCAATTACATTTGTCTATTACAAGTTTCTAAACTATCTAATCTAAACTAATATAATCCTTCAGCCCAATACTCCTAGCATGCTGCAAGTGCTTAACCCTACTCAGTCCCTTCGTAAGCGGATCTGTTGGGTTATCTTCTGGTGATACCCTCTTAACCACAAGATGTCCTTCTTCTACTCGATGTCTAATAAAGTGATATTTTCTGTCGATATGGCGAGATCTACCATGATCCCTCGGTTCCTTGGTCAAGGCAACCGCTCCTTCATTATCATAGAAAATTTCCACATGCTCCTTTATGGCAGTTACAACTCCAAGATCACCAATGAAGTTCTTTAACCATATTGCCTCCTTTGATGCTTCGTTCGCTGCAATGTACTCTGATTCGCACGTTGAATCAACTACGGTTTCATGCTTGGAACTTTTCCAAGTTACCGCTCCTCCATTCAAGGTAAAGACCCAGCCTGACTACGAATGGTAGTTGTCCCTGTCGGTCTGGAAACTGGCATCACTATACCCTCGCACCTTCAAGTCATCACTCCCTCTGAGGACTAAAAACCATTCCTTGGTCCTCCGAAGGTACTTAAGGATATTCTTAACCGCAATCCAATGGGCTATGCCAGGGTTCCCTTGATATCTACTGACCATGCTCAAAGTAAAGGCCACGTCAGGGCGAGTACAAGTCATAACATACATAATTGAGCCAACTGTGGAAGCGTAAGGTACTCGGCTCATCTCTGCTATCTCGGCTTCGGTACTCGGACTTTGAGTCTTACTCAACTTGGCATTACTTTGTATCGGTAATTCTCCCTTCTTCGAATTTTCCATACTAAAACGTTTCAATACTTTATCTAAGTAAGTGTTCTGACTAAGTCCTATTAATCTATTACTTCGTTCTCTCACTATCCTTATTCCCAAGATATAGGAAGCCTCTCTAAGGTCCTTCATAGCGAAGCATTTCCCGATCCACGACTTAACTTCCTGTAGTGTCGGGACGTCGTTTCCTATGAGTAGTATGTCATCGACACACAAAACGAGGAAGCTAACTATACTACCACTGGCTTTGACATATACACATGATTCATCTTTGCTTCGTACAAATCCAAACTCTTTGACTTTCTCATCAAATCAAAGATTCCATCTGCGAGACGCTTCCTTAAGACCATAAATGGACTTCTCAAGCTTACAAACTCTATTTGGATGCTTCGGATTAACAAAACCTTCTGGCTGAGCCATGTAAACATCCTCAGCCAACTTCCCGTTAAGAAAAGCGGTCTTGACATCCATTTGCCATATCTCATAATCATGAAATGCGGCAATAGCTATCATCACCCTAATAGACTTATCTTCGCAACTGGTGAAAAGGTCTCATTATAGTCAACTCCGGGAGTTTGAGTGAAACCCTTCGCAACCAATCGCGCCTTATATGTGTGTACATTACCATCCACATCGGTCTTCTTCTTGAAGATCCATTTGCACCCAACGGTCTTACGTCCAGGCACATTATCAACCAAATTCCAAACTTGGTTGTCATACATGGATTGAATCTCGTTGTCCATTGCCTCTTTCCATTTTGCAGACTCCAGGCCTGCCATGGCTTCCTTATAGCTATTGGGTTCATCCAGATTTATTAGTGTACCATCACTAATATACGTGTCCCCTTCGGTAGTAATATGAAAACCATAAACTGGGGTTGAACTCTAACTCTTTCGGAATGTCTAAGAGGTAAGGACTCGTCAATTGGTTCAACCGGAGTTTCCTCCACGGGTTGAGTGCCAGCAGTAGAGGTTCCTTCATCACTCGATTCTTGAATCTCTTCAAGTTTGATCTGCCTCCCACTATCTCCTTGGTTTATGAGTTCTCGCTCTCGGAAAACCCCTCTCCTCGCAACGAAGACAACATTGTCATTCGGTCTATAGAAGAGATATCCAAAGGATTTCTGCGGGTAGCCGATGAAAATACATCGCTCACTACGAGGTTCGAGCTTGTCGTGAGTATCTTATCTTACGAAAGCCTCGCAACCCCAAACCTTGATATGTGCCAACGAGGGAGCTTTCCCTGTCCACATCTTGTGAGGCGTTTTGGCAACCTTCTTGGTAGGGACTCGGTTAAGGATATGGGTGGCTGTCTCTAAGGCATACCCCCAGAATGAGATAGGTAGTGAAGCACGACTCATCATAGAACGAACCATGTCTAACAAGGTTCTATTACACCTTTCTACCACACCATTCAACTGCGGTGTCCTAGGTGGCGTTAATTGCGAAACTATTCCGCATTCTTTGAGATAGTCGTGGAATTCAAGACTTAGGTACTCTCATCCTCGATCGGATCGAAGCATCTTGATTTTCCTGCCCAATTGATTCTCCACTTCACGTTTGAATTCTTTGAACTTTTCAAACATTTCGGACTTGTGCTTGATTAAGTAAATATACCCATATCTACTATAATCATCGGTGAAAGTCACAAAGAAGCGGTTCGCATCCTTTGTGGTGGATCTAAAGGGTCCACATACATCGGTATGTATAAGATCCAATAAACCCTCATCCCTTTCACATGTGCTAGTGAAGGGTGACTTGGTCATCTTTCCAAGTAAACAAGATTCTCATGTGTCATCTTCCCTAACAGTCTCATAAATTCCATTACAAGTCATTGCTTCAAAATATAAAACACCATTTAGATCAGCATAAATCGAACCATTCTCATTATTAAACGAATATCTAAATCCTTGTCTAAACAAACCATGAAATGAAATGATGTTTCTTGCCATATCTGGCGAGTAGCAACAATTATTCAAATCTAAACTTAATCCATTACTAAGCACTAAAGAATACACTCCAATCTTGGTGACAGGCGACGATCTCCTGTTTCCCATGATTAGATTTATTCTTCCATGCTCCACATCCCTATTTCTTCTTAGTCCTTGCAATTCAGAATAAATGTGGTAACCACACCCAGTATCAAGAACCCAAGAAATAGCATGAGATGAATCATTAGATTTAATTGTGTAAATACCTGTGAAAGACGACTTGATCTTCCCATCCTTGATGGCTTGCAGATATTCTGGGCAGCTTCTCTTCCAATGCCTTATTTTGTGGCAATGGTGGCACTCTGCCTCCTTCGGGTTAGGGTTGGGTTTAGCCGGATCAACCTTGGTCCCACTAGAAGAGGAACCATCTCGGGACTTTCCTTTACCGTGGCTCTTTGACGGTGCCTTCCTCTTTTTGCCCCTTCCCTGCCCTATAGCTAAAACAGGAGTAGCGGGTGGATTGGGAGTTTGTGCAACAAACTTGTCCTTAAGGTTGCTCTCAGCAAACCTTAGGAGCCCTTGGAGCTTGCTTACGGTGACATCTTCCTTGTTCATGTGGTAGGTCATCCTAAATTAGTTGTAACACGGAGGCAATGAGTGAAGGACCATGTCGATAGCCAAGTCTTCCCCAAAGTCGACATTCAACTTGCAAAGACGATCGACATACCTTTGCATCTTTTGTAAGTGTACGGTTAGAGATTCTCCATTTCCCATTTTAGTAGTGATCATGTTAGTGAAGATCTCGTAACGTTCCTGCCTCGCGTTTTGATGGTATCTCTCTGATTAGTCTTGATGCATCTCATAAGGATACATGTCCTCATAGGACTTTTGGAATTCGGGGTTCATTGTGGCTATCATGATGCAATGAACTTTCGTTGCATCACGCTCATGAGTCTCAAAGACAGTCATTTCAGCTGGAGTAGCGATTTCTGGATTGACTTTCTCAAGCTTCTCGTCAAGGACATACTCCTTGTCCTCGTAGCGAGCAATCGTGCGAATGTATCTTATCCATTCGCTAAAGTTCATTCCATCGAAAGTCACTTTTTGGCAAACGCTCATTAACGTGAATGAGCTAGTAGCTGCGTTGTTTGGGACAAAGTTTGATTAGAATTGAATCCCTAATTATCACCCAACATGAAAAAATTAGGGCTAGGATCCAACAACATTATTTACACATTAGAAAAGGGATGCCGTAATCCAACGTGAAAATAATTTTAGGGTAAGTGAATGACGATTCACTAATTCTCCACCATGAAAACATAACCTTAAGTTTTAAATGCATTTAGAATTCCTAGATTTTATGAGATTCATTGAACTTTTGAATGGCATGTTTAAATCTCGATATGCCCCTCTCGTTTGTGACTGGGATGTCGAGGATCACAAAGTGGGTGTGAATAACCATGCAAATCTACACGGTGCATTCATTGTTACTATCACCAATTCGATGTGCCGATAAAGCACACATGCTCCACCAAACTATGATCAACAATGAATCACCATTTTCCACCTTTGCATAGAACCAATTAGTGTGTCGGTAAACCACATACGCTCCACTAACTTCTTAGCAAGGGTGCAAAGTGTAATTTCATGGGTTTGCATCAATTCACTTTTCCTAAAGTAATTAGGATTGGGAATTTGAAAAACATGTAGTTACTTTGTATTTTAACATTATACTTTTAATGAGGAGATAGGGTTTCCTTATCCTACCCGTTCGGCTAACGACCCTCCACCGGTCAAGCAAGCGGTGGGTGTGAGTGTACATCCATTAAGCGCCATTTTATAGTTAGCAACCTTATACCCACCTTATAGACCGGCTTCGTGAATGGGGCCTACTAACGGTAAGACTAACATTTAATTATACATACATACATACATATATATATATATATATATATATATATATATATATATATATATATTAGTCTTGTAATATTATATTTGTATAGGTTTGAATTTTAAACTTTGTAAAATTCTAGGGTTTGAAATTTAAGTTGTCCAAATTAAACTTTTAATCACAAATCTAAGTTTCAAAACTTGAGGATTAGTTTTAAACTTTTCAAAACATAAGGGATCAAATAACAAATAATTTAAATTAACCATTTAATCTCATAATTATCCATATTTGATTTATTTAAATGTTTCTTGCAAAACAATTCACCAATTTAATTAAAATAATCAATTAATATCATATAAGGAAATTATTATTCAACTAATTGGTAAATATCTTTTGTTAGGTTAAGAATATACTCACATATATGTTAAAATTCGAATTTTATTGACCCATAAAGATTAAGGCAGGTTTCCATAAGAAAAACAGCAAGAAATCCCGAAACTAGCTCCATTTGACGCTCGAACTCGCCGAGTACCACAATGGACTCGCCGAGTTGAGGCCTACTTGCCGAGTCCACTATGGAACTCACCGAGTTCATCAGGAAGATGGACAAAAATCGAATTTTGCAATCAAAAAGCAATCAACCAATGCATCAATTCAATAGAAAGCAATCAAGGCTCTGATACCACTGATGTGTTTGAGCCATAAGAACTTTCCTATGTGCACATGCAAACCCTAATGCTTGGATCTAGGTTTCTCTAATTGAACATGCAATGTATCCAAGACTTTTATTGATAGATCTAGTATAAACATTCAAATCATAACATATGATTTGAGATCTAAAGGAATACCTTGAGTTGCTTGCTTGAATCTTCTTGTCTTTGGAGCTTAGAGTCACAATTGTCACTCCTCTAATGGCTTACAAACACCAAATAGCAAGAGGATGATAATAGAGAGAGGGGAGGATGAGAGAATCAACCCTAGGATTTCTTATCTTGCATGAGTGTCGATTTCCTCCACCCAATGGGTCTATATATACTATGAGCTACTAGGGTTACACCTTAAACCCTAATTGAATAACTTAGTCCCTAAGCAATCCAATGATCCCTATAGACTAGGCCTTGGACGATTTCTAGGTTTCTCCAAACCCTAAAATCGGCCACCCTCACATCTATAAAGATTCATAGCCCAAAATACAACTATCACACATTTGACAATTTATGCCCCTTTATTCAATTAACCTCTTTAAGTCACCAAATTAATTACTAATTAATTTATGACTTATATTAATCAAACAACAATATTATTATTCCTTATATTATTCTCATAATATATTAATAATATTTCTTCTCTCATTATAAATCATCCTCTCAAGTTGCTATGGTGAAGGCAACCTAAAAAGACCATGCTCAACCGGGTCAAATACTTGCCAAATATAGTTACAGCCTTAGACACTATTCCAACAGTGCTCTACTGGGCGATAAACAAGGAGATGTTACTAATACACATACACTACTGCTAAGAAGGAATGAGTAGCAACACTTGAAATGAATCTCTACACTGTATTCGACTCTAGCTAAAATACTCCTATAGTATTTTAAGTTGTGCGCTCTATTCTATCGATATCTTGTTGTATATAGCTTGGTAAGTTTTAGTCCTGCTGCAACACCACAGTCACTCCCAAACATATGTTGGTCATGTCATGAAAGAATATAGTTGATCAGGCTATATTGACCCTAGACATGATTACATAACTGTCCAGGTTTAACCTCAGAGTCCAACATCCAAATACTTTTGTTTTGTTCTACTTATGATACTATTTCTGGTATGTATGTATACTTTTATACTTCTTATAAAACACTTGTATTTTAAAAGTATACTTTTAGTTCAGAGCACTTCAGCCCCTTTAGTGTTTATAGTTGTATACCATGTAAGGTTCGATATACTAAGTTCACTATAAATAATGGCTTTGATACCAATCTATCACTCCCCCAAACCGAAAACGGCGGAAACGTTCGGGGGTGGAGGACATCATGTGTAGTATCACAACAATTGCATCATAGTAATCAAAGTAAACACAAACATTACAATATAATATGAATATGTACATCAAAAGTAGTGAAATATAAAGATGAGACTCTATATGCTCCGTCTCCTCAAAAGCCGACGAGAGTACCTGTCTACTGATGTCCTGAGAATACAAGCAATTTTGAAAATAGTATCAGCATAAAGCTGGAGAGATCATAAGATTCTTTTTTTAGTGAAAAACCTGTCATTGAATTCTATTAAAACGTATGCATGTTCCCAAGAAAATCTAATATTTTCTAACATGTTTATTTGTTACTGTATGTATAGTCTGTTCTGTTTGAAAGCCTTGCATACCACCTGTATGTATAGTTTGTTCTGTTTGAAAACTCTGGCTACCACCAGTATGTATAGCCTGTTCTGTTTGAAAACCTTGGTTACCACCAGTATGTATAGTATGTTCTGTTTGAAAACCCTGGCTACCACAAATATGTATAATATGTTCTGTTTGAAAACCCTAGCTACCACCAGTATGTATAGTATGTTCTGTTTGAAAATCCTAACTACCACCAGTATATATACTATGTTGTGTTTGAAAACCCTAGCTACCATAAGTATGTATAGTAGTTTTATTACTTAAAATAAAACCATGTATTGTATCCCTGGAAACCCTCAAGTGTAATGTGTAGTAGTTCTATTATTTAAAATAAAACTAGTGAAGAATGAAATCCCATAAACAAAGGTTAGCTTATTCTATTGTGAGTTCGTATAACCATGCTTGATATGACTAGCGACCTCAGCGATGTTTCTTCAAGCGTCGTACGGTATGATGTTTGTCACCCCAGGCATGCCTGCCTAACTGTAGCTAGCAGTTTAGATGTGGGATTGTCAGTCCCGAATAGATCTATTCACAAATCTTACATTCTCTCTCCAGAAGACTCTGGTTATACTAAATGTTGAGGATTTTACCAGTACCCCGAAGGGTAAAAATGAAGAGATGTCTCACAATCCTGTATTAACCAGTTTACGTGTAGTTCTGTATCGTGTTCTTGTAATTGAAATCATTTGTATACTTGGTAGAGTATAAATAATTATATGTAAAATAATTATTTAGTGTTATACTCTTGTTATCTAAACGTAGTAATGAATATCATAAACTAAAGTTGTTATAATTTATATGATTGACCATGTAAGTACTTTGTATCGGTAAAACTGGTAATGAATTCCAAAACTATACCTATTATAGTCTGACTTAAAAGTTATGTTCTTGGTTCATGATTTGTTCTGAAAATTATGCAATTATGGTTTGAAAGTGTCCCTTATGCTCCGCATAATACAAAAGGGATAAAATATCTATATATTTTATGAAAATCGTTTGGACTGTATCAATTGCATAAGTTTTAAACTTGTTGAAAACCTTTTTGTCTTAGTTCACAAATTCATTTGTTTTTGGCTTGTATTCCCGCTGATAACGTTTAAAAACCATAAAAACGTAGGGGTATGAACTCACTGTTTGTTGTCTAGAAACGAAGATCCTCGAGTTGTTGTACGTGGCAGATAATGGAATCCTAATATCAAATAAATACATATATGTATCTAAATTAGCGATTTCATTAGATAAAGTGTAACAACCATATATGTATCTAAATTAGCGATTTCGTTAGATAATCGTGAAAATGGGTTCACGGTCGTGAAGGGAGTTTACGGCCGTGAACTAGTTTACGTGTAACAACCATAAAATTCGAGCAAAATTTTAAACTTTTCAAAACATTAAAAATCAATAGTTAATACAAAATTGTTTTCAAAAATAGTCTAACATCAGAGTTTTCCCAGAAACATAAACAAATCATGAGGAGATGTACGATCACGCCTTCGCCTTGCCGCGATCCCCTAATGTACCTGAAACAATAAACTGAAATTGTAAACCCGAGGCTTAGTGAGTCCCCCGAAATACCGATACATTATACATAACACATATACAAATAACAGCATGAACTTGATCCACAACTTTGTAGACTAGATTACCCATGGGCTCACAATGTGAGTCTGGATTGTCTTTCGGTCCTGCAGCTCACATCTAGATTGCCACCGATCCCACAGTACGAGTCTCCTCAGCTTGTAACTGGAATGCTCATGAGCTCACAGTACGAGTCTGGTATGCCCCACTTGGCCCTCAGCTCGTATCTAGAATTCTCCTGGTTTTGTTGGTTACCACGCGAAGCAGTATCCTCAACCCACCCCACATAATATGATGACATATAACACAACTAATGTGCATACAGATAAACACATAGTAACACAGGTAGTCCTACAGGTCTACCTAACTTTAATAACAACTATCATATAATACTGAATCATACTCAACATACTACCAACTGCTGGGATATCATATCCAATGGGTCAGCCTTAGTGCCTTGGACCCCTTAGTATAGTCAGGAAACTCACCTTGCAAGTAGTGCTGAAATACTGTAAATCTCTGGCTGCTGTCTCACCGGAAATCCCAAACTGTTACATAATGAAATTACTTGGTTAATACCTAACATTATTTCCTTAACTAAGTGTCATCATTATTCATTAATTCTATTCCTTTTTGTTGAGCCAAAGACCCACGCCAAATCCCTAACTTGATGGTCCATGACATAACTCACTATTTGGCCCAATTTACTAAATTGGGCCCAACCTCCTTATTGGGCCTATACCCATGATCCACTACCACTAAATGGCCCATAACATCTTATTTTTTAAGCCCATCAAAGGCCCAAACCCCCTTAGTCCATAAGACAGGCCAAAACCCGAAGCCCAAATGTCAATGGCCCAATAGAGGTCGTACGTGGGGCGTACTCCTTTAGTACGCGGCGTGTACTCGACCCGAGGTTGACCACCATCGGGGTGGTTGACCCAGTACGCTAGGCTTACCGAATTTATGCTGGGCGTATTCCATCTCTTGACATAACCTTATTAAGTGCTTAATGGCTTGAGCACTTAAGTTCTAATCTCAGATCAAGAGGCCTAACATGCCCATGGTCCATAAAGTCACGACCTTTTTCACTTTGGAAGTCCATAAAGTTCTAAATGCTTGGTCTTAATCCATTAAGACCTTATTTCTCTTGCATAGGTGTAACATCCCAAAAATACAGGCC
This sequence comes from Lactuca saligna, assembly GCF_052625555.1. Classification (NCBI taxonomy): domain Eukaryota; kingdom Viridiplantae; phylum Streptophyta; class Magnoliopsida; order Asterales; family Asteraceae; genus Lactuca; species Lactuca saligna. The sequence goes on from NC_136419.1 coordinate 175,050,884, forward strand.
AAAATTTTCATTTTAATTAACTTATTACATAAAACCATTAGTATGAAAACATTCATAATAATCTCATGTCAAAACCAGAGTGTCAATAATCAAAACATAGTCTCATAAAACCATATCAGAATGTAATCCCAAGGATCTCATGTGCGGAAAACATGGCATGATGCACTGTGATCGAGCCGGCTCCCTTCTTTTGAAAACGAAGTACCTGCAACCAAAACTGAAAACCGTAAGCACAAAGCTTAGTGAGTTCCCCCATCATACCACATAATGCCTATCCCTCAGTATCTTTCGACCGGTATCTGTCTGGCATAACTGGGAGTTGGACTCCCATTCGGTATCTTTCAACCGGTACTCGGGAACTAACCTCCCCTTCGGTATCTTTCAACCGGTAACCGGAAGCTAACCTCCCCTTTGGTATCTTTCAACTGGTATCCGGGGACTATTTCACCCCTATCACTATCACATAATAACATGCCATAAACATATTGGCTCCATGATAACATAACATAAACATACCGAATCACATAATGGCATATCATAACCATATAGGTCGCATAATAACCTAACATAAACATACTGCTAGGCATGCATGGGTTTTGTCTACCCCTTCGGTATCTTTCAACCAGTAATCGTCTTCGGTATCTTTCAACTGGTAACTGGGGACTGTTGCACCCCTACTACTACTAACACATATCTCGTAGCATCCCAACACAATAAGCATATCAAATAATGGCAACCAGATAATTATCACAAAGACAATCGTCTCAAATATAATCACCTACTGGTGGGTCGACATTGGTGCCTTAGACCCACCCCCTGCTGGAAGGTAACTCACATCACACTGCTGAAGTCCCGCAAACTCAATCCCACACTGCTGAAGTCCCGCAGACTCAACCCTAGCTACTGGATGATAGATTCCCGAACTGTTAGCACCAAAATAACACCCAATTAGTAATTAGGTTCCAACACAAAAATCATAAATCCATGCTTGGGGTAAAAGACTCCCTTACCCCTACCTTAGTTTGATTCAAGCCCAAGGCCCAATCCAAAGGCCCAAAAGTCAACCATGGGTCAAAACCCCAACATATGGCCTAATTTTCCAAATTGGGCCCAAATCTTTACATGGTCTTACCATAAAGCCTAACCATTTAGCCCAGTTCAACATTCAACATTCTAATGGCCCAATATTACAATCTCATAAAGGCCCAAACTATGGCCCATCTATGGCCTAATTTTCCAAATTGGGCACAATTCCTCATATAGGCCTCACCTCAAAGCCGATTGATTATTCTAGTCCATTTGCTTGATCTTGGATGGCCCGTTAATAAACCAATCATTGAGGCCTAATAAAAGGCCCAACAATAAACCCAAGTGAAATTAGGGTTTCACATAAAATGACGATTAGGGTTAAGTGTTTCTTACTTAACCCATTAAGGACTTAACCCACTAAGGACGTAATCCACTAAACCCAATATTGCTTAGATTAATTTCTGCCAATGATTTTTATTTAATATTTCAAGTTATTAAATAATTCTTGTGTGTATCCCGATAAATTCTCAAAATTAGGGTTTTATTGGCATTAGGGTTTTCCAAACCCTAATTAGGGTTTCCAACCCAAATACTAGCCCATTTATCAATTTGTTGGGCTTTTAGGTCAACTAGGGCTTTATTGGGCTTATTAGGCCCACTAGAAGTCTAGAATATCATTAAGCCAATTAGGGTTTTATTGGTCAATTATGGTCCATTAGGGCTTACAAGGCCCAATAGGGTTTCAAGCACCCTAAACGAATCAAACTGAACGAGGCAAGCACACCGCTACCCGACACGGCGGCCGGTGGTGGTAGCTACCACCCTACAGTGGAGGTTTGATTTTTCCTTTCATTATTCCAATTTGTAATTTAAACTTTACAATGCTAAATCTCAAAATAACACACACTAAACAAAATAAACACACACAACCACCTTATGGTGGCCGGTGGTGGTAGATGGTGGCAGGCACCACCCTACGGTGGTGGTGGTGGCTTTTCCGGCCAAAGAAACCCACTACCATACACCTCTTGTCTTAAAGCAGCAACACATAACACACATAACCCATGTTGAAGACAAAAAAGCACCCTATCGAGAATCTTGTGGCAGCAGTTAGTGGCTTGCGATGGCAGCCACCACCTCACGGTGGTGGCGGTGGTTCCTTTTGGCCCCCGATCATGAAACAACACACGCCATCAAGCAGAAAACCCCTTAATCAGCAACACACATTTTCAATGGAAGCAGCAGCAGGTACGCTATTGATCGGAGATGGTGGCGGAGATCGTTGAAACGAAGGTGGAAGAGGTCACTAGCGATGACGACATAAAACAGAAGAAAGAGAAGAAGAAGGCCTCCGATCTTGGTCCTCGTTGTCGTCGACCACGAGAGGGACGAAGCACAACTTCCAATAGTGACACAACATCGACTGCTAACAGTGGTCAAGGGTGGCAACAACAGCGGCGGTTGAGGCTGACAATCCACACTGGCAACAACGTGGTCGGCTGAAGACAGAAGTTGGACGGAGTTTCGACCAGTCGGAAAGGGAGGAGGTCGGGTGGTTGCTTGGTGGCCGCTAGCTAGTTGGTGAACGGACCAGATAGGTGGTGACGGCGCCAGAGTTGAAGGAGGCATAAGGTGGAGTGGTGTGGCGGCTGAAGATGTTACGCTAGGGTTAGGGTTTCCTGGTTATATACCTGACGCATTCCAAACTCATCCCCATAAAGACAACTATGGTCCCTCCTTCCATAAGTAATTTCGAAAATAATCCAATATTTACCCTTTCTACCCTAGCTTTAGAAATATTCTTCAAATTAAATCTGATAATTCCCATTTAAACCCTCAACACTAAAATCCTTTACACCTTAGGTACAAAATTTACCAAACATCCCCCAATCTCTTAATTATGACATAATCAAACATTCCACCTCCATTTCCTTTTAAATTAAATCCAAATAATTACCACAGAGCTCCTGTCTTCATAATTAATTATAAACTGAGCCCGAAACTTACACTTTTAACCCTCAACTTCTAAATTATGCCAACTAACTCCTCGAAACCAACACCCTGCATACATAATTATTGATTTTAGGGCTACTATACGTTCATTAATTAATTTATTTATTTAATAAATAAACGGGGTGTTACAATGGGACAATTATAGCTAATGGGACCTGATTTTTGTCACTCAAAGTTCCTTTAAGTGCCTGGAAGGACAACTCTTTACATCTATAGCACAAAATACACAAACTTTATGGCTTTTGGGACAAGAGATGCTTTTAATAAAGTAAAATGATTAGATTTAAGCATATGTGCATAAAGTTTAGAACTTTATACCTTTAGGAGCTTCTTGAGCACAAACTAGCTTCAGATCTATGAACTTGATCTTCTTCTCCAACACTTGGATGCAATGTTCTTCTCTTGAAACACTCCAAAACACACACCAATCAATCTAACACCCACAAATAAGATCTAGGGTTTGGGGAGAACGAATGTAGGCTGTGGAGGCTGAGGATAATCATAGGAAATGATCCATAAGGGTGTTTATCTATTCCCCAAATCCTAAATATTAGGGTTTGCTCCAGAAATTAGTACGCCTGGCATACATGAGTGTACGCCCAGTGTACTAGGACATGCCTAGTATGCTCAGCGTACTCCCTCCTAACTCAAAGTGGCAACTTCAGTCCTTATACTTCTCATGTCCCAACTCAAACATCCCATGGGCTATAATTGGAAACTTGCAACAGAGGAGGGATTTGAAATATACATGCGAAGTTCGGGATGTTACAATTCCCCCCCCCCCCCCCCCTCCCCACTTGACCTAGACTTCGTCCCCGAAGTCTGCTGTAGCGAAAAGATCCGGGTAGTGCTCCCGAATTTCGAACTCTGGCTCCCAAGTCCACTCAGATCCCTTCCGATGTCGCCATTGCACCTTCACCAAAGGTATTTCCTTGCTACTCAGAATTTTTATCTTCCTTTCCAAAATAGCCACTGGCTGTTCCATGTAGTTTAGGTGCTCGTCAACCTGGACATCATCCAATGACACTACCGTATCCTTATCAATATGCACTTTCGCAACTGGGAAACATGAAAAGTGTTGTGAATCTGGTTGAGCTCCTCTGGAAGATCCAATCTATAAGCAACTTTGCCACTGAAGTCAATAACACAGGCTCTCAGCATGTCCTCAAGAGTCTGTATGGTCCGTTCCCTCTGGTCATCCGTCTGTGGATGGTAGGTTGTACTGAAATGCAACCGTATGCCTAGTTCCTCGTGGAATTTCTACCAGAATCGGGAGGTGAACCGAACATCACAGTCTGAGACGATAGAGAATGGAACCCCATGTCGCGCTACAATCTCGTGGACGTATAGCTCGGTGAATTTCTCAACCAATGAGCTCTCCTGAATGGCCAGAAAGTGGGCACTCCTGATCAGTCGATCCACAATGATGCATATGGCATGGAAACCCCTTGTCATCCTTGGCAGCTTGGTAATAAAATCTATCAAGATCTGCTCCCATTTCCACATGGGTACTTCAAGAGGATGCATCTTTCCATGCGGCCTCTGGTGCTCTGCCTTGACCATACTATAGGTCAGGCACCTTTCCACATACCAAGCGATCTCTCACTTCATGCACGACCACCAGTAACTCAAACACAAATCCCGGTACATCTTGGTGGCCCCCGGATGAATAGAAAAGCGAGACTTATGAGCCTCCTCCAAAACGATCTGTCTGGCCCCACTAGACATCGGAACCCAGACCCGACCACAACGGGTTAACAATCCCCTGCTATCCAGCACAAACCGGGTGTTTTCACCCTTAATCCTCTCCATTTTCCAATTCTCCATACGCATACCCTCTGCCCAAGCTTCCCTAAGTAAGCCCACGAGTGGGGGTATCCACTGATATCCTCATGCATGTCACTAAAATAGAAGGTTCGACTGCCTTGCGACTAAGAGCATCCGCGACCACGTTCGCTTTACTAGGGTGGTAAAGGATCTCACAGTCGTAGTCCTTGACTACATCCAACCACCTACGTTGTCTCATATTCAGGTTCAGCTGATCCATAATATATCTCAAGGTCTTGTGGTCCGTGAAAATGGTGCAGCAGACCCCATAGAGATAATATCTCCAAATCTTGAGAAAAAATACCACTGCTCCCAGCTCTAGATCATGCGTGGGGTATCTCGTCTCATGCGGCTTTAGCTGCCGCGAAGCATAGGCTATCACCCTTCCTCTCTGCATGAAGACCGCTCCCAGACCTGTGATGGATGCATCACAGTATACCAAAAAGTCATCCACTCCCTCATGGAGGGAAAAAATTAGGGCCTCGCTTAAACATTGTTTGAGGGTCTCAAACGCCCTCTGCTTCTCAGGGACCCACCAAAAATCCACCCCCTTTCTCGTCATCTTTCATGCAGGTAAAGTTTGCAACTTTACGTGATAAACATGCCATAAGAGCTTAGATATGCATTATGGAGCCTTTTCATGGCCTAAAAAAGGCATCTGTATGGATGAAGGATTGAAGGGACTCGGTGATTCGCATAGTCGACTCGGCGAGTCATATGAAGATGGTCCTAAACTCGATGAGTAGGATGAACGAATCGGTGAGTCCGTTGAAGATTGTTATAGACTCGGCGAGTCAGTTAGGTTTTTCCCAACAGTTGCATGCGTGTGAACTTGTCAATTTACAAGAGGGAAAACTCGATGAGTAGCCAATGAGTGTCAACCACGAGCCTTAGGAACTCGACGGTCCACCGTGGTGACTCGGCCAGCGGATGAGTTATACAAGGAACTCGGCGAGTAGCTGAGGGTACTCAACAAGTTGAGTTCAACAAGGACAGTTGACCTTGACAGTTGAATTTGACTTTGACCATGGGTTGACCAGTTGACTTCTAAAGGTGTTTTGGTAAATTGAATAATTATAGCAAAGGTCATTGGTAAATATAGGTGTTGGAGTTGGAGCCGCATTTGGAGGAGTTTGACATTACTTTCCGATCTACTTACAAGGTGATTTGTCGTCACCATACTAAGGGGTCTAAGGCACCAAGGTCAACCCATTGGATTTAATATCCTAGTAGTTATTGATATGTTGAGTTTGAGTTAGTGATGCATGCCAGTTGATATGCTAGTCGGGTAGACCTGTAGGACTATCTGTGATACTGTATGATTATTTGTATGTGCATTAGTTATGTTACATGTCGACATGTTATGTGGGATGGGTTAAGGTTGTACTGCTCCATGCAGTAGCCAACAAACTCTAGAGTATTCCATATATGAGCTGAGGGTCGGGTAGGGCATGCCAGACTCATACTGAGGACTCGGGAGTATTCCAGATATGAGCTGAGGGTCGGGCGAGGCATGCCAGACTCATACTGAGGACTCAAGAGCATTACAAATATGAGTTGTTGGTCGGGTAGGGTATGACAGACTCGTACTATGGGCTCGGTGGCAATCCAGATGTGAGTTGTGGGCCCGAAAGGCAATCCAGTCTGTAAAGCTGTGGACCCATTGCATGCTATTTAGTTGTTGTGATATGATATTGCTGACATGGTTATGTGGATTATATGTGTATCGGTATTTTGGGGGATCTCACTAAGATTTCGGGCTTACAGTTTCAGTTTATTGTTTCAGGTACATTAGGGGATCGCAGTAAGGCCAATGCATGATCGTATGTGGTTCTGGGAAAAACTCTGATATTAGACTATTTTGAAAACAAATTTGTAATAACTGTTGTTTTTACATATTTTGAAAAGTTTTAATTTGTCTTGAATTTTTGGGATGTTACAAGGTGGTATCAGAGCCTTGGTTTGAGTGAATTTGTTGAGAGAAAAACTTGAGACACACTTGAACAAACGTTAGAACAAGTATAGTTGCGGAATAGTTTATCTCAAAGGATCTAAAAAATCTCAACAATAATAGTAAGTTAGAGTTAGATAATTAGTGAGTTAGTTGTGGAAATGTAAAGGAAATATAAAAGACAACAGGTATTATATCAAGTATACACTTAAGTTGATTCATAACAAGGAATGAACTCAAACCAAGTTAGTAAGTGAGATCAAGCTTACTGAAAAAGTCACTAGTGACTTGCTCCGAAGAGAGATGATGTTTAGTTGTATGAAGATGAACTTTGAAGATAAGAAAAAGATGAGAGAAATAACACAAGGTATAAATTGCAAGATCTGGTGTGTTTTTCAGCTGTTGGTGGTAATCAATGAGAAAGAATGAGATCTATATATAGAGACTAACATATTACATTATTCTTATCTGTTAAGAGTAGCCATGCAAGGCATACTGGACAAAAGATTGTATACTAAGACAAATAGATAAAAGTCTAATCTAACAATGTAAGATAGTGACTGCGGATGATGATGACTGCAGATGTGTTAGATAATGATGATTGTGGATCTTGAGAGTTGCGGTAGACAAAGTTTAAGAGGGTCACTTCCATTATTCAACAATTTCCCCCTCGGTGACCTCTTCAAGTTTCCTTCATTTATGAAGTTCAAGGAACTTGATGAGAATCCGCCAAAATTTTCTGACACTTTCCAGCCATATGATCCTCCTTAGAATTTCAAACTTGACTTCAGCAGTGGTGTGTTTGAATTTTTCCACTACGGTTCTGGAAACATCGAGTTGCGTCCTTGTGAGTCGATGCATTGCAGTCTTAAGGACGAAATACTTGATTTCATTGTCCCTATGTTTGAAAATAATTCCAAGGTCAGGATAGTTGGTTGCGCCAAGAGATCTATCTTGGAATCCTTCGGTAACAATTGGGGCAGGATCAAGTGGTCGTAGATCAAACTTCTTTGCAAGAACCGGGTAAATATATGCATCAATTTTGGCGAAGTCGCAGAGAGTTTCCTTGAGAAAAGTATTTGCCCTCTCCAGTGTTATCTTCATCTTTGGATCTTTTTCAACTTTATTCTAGAACACCTTAGCTATCAGGAAGACTTCTTTTGGATTCATGCATGGGAAGTCAGTGTGGGTACAGACATAGTCCTGATTCCTTCTTGTAAGAGTATATTGGATGAAGTCAACTTTCATAAATTTCTGCGGCTTGAATTTCTTGACTGCGGATGGTCTATCATTTGACCAGATTTTCCCTATTGAGGAAGCATGTTTAGCTTGGAAACGATTGAGTCTTTCGAATTCCATGGGCAGTCTTTCAAGATCAGGTATGTTGTGGTCAAAGGGCTCAAATACAGTGAAGTATTTAGCATTGGGAGAGATTGGAATATCCCAGTAACCGTCCGGTGGTGGTTCAGCAAAAGTAAGGTAAGGTTTGTAATCATCATCTAATAGTCTTCGATGTGGGTTAATCCAAGAATTGATCAAGGATTCATCCATGACGGTGTCGAAACCGTATTCTCTCTAGACTAGTTCATCAAATTTAGCTGCTTTCCAGTCAGCTTTTTTTTATAGCGGGAGAGTCATTGGAGCTTGCAGATGACATGTCGGGAGCCAAAATTTTGAAGTAGGGAGGAGTCACCTGCCGTTCAGGAGAAGGAACGATTTTCTGTTGCGGTGGTGACTGATGGATTGGACTTTTGTGATGAGTTGGTTGCGGTGACGGTTGAGGAGTTGGAGTTTTTTCTTGAGAATCCGGCTGATGCGATGGTGATTGATTCAGTGGTGATTGATTCAGATATTGGTCTTCTTCTTTACTTCCCCCTCTTGAGGGAGTCATCCTAGGAGCTTCCTCAAGCCATGACTTAAGACCATCAATTTTCGAACAAACTTCGTTGAATTGGGCCTTAAGTGCATCAGCCAGTTGATGATTGTTAGGGATAGTGGTGTTGAAAAGCAGGCGATGAATCTCCTTGGTAAGATTCAGGATTTCAGGACCATGAAAGCTTGCAGTCAGGGAGCGTTAAATATTGTTGATGGTGGATTTCAGTACAGAGATGGTTGATTCATATGCTTGATGAGTTTCTTCGATATGTTTCTTGGACTGGATGGACTGATCATCAATGGTGGATTGAAGGTATGTTTTGATTGCAGATACCTCAAAGATGAGGCGCTCCATAGTTTCCATAAACTTCTTGTGATCAGCCTGTCGAGTGTTGTCAAGGGATCGAATCCCCATTTCCACCTTGAGAGAAATCCTCTCAGTAGCTAACCTTTCACGTGTTTCCAATCGTTCAATTCTTTCAATTAACGATTGTTGTCCTGGGAGATCTTCAGGTTGCGGTTGGGTAGGCTTCACCGCAGCAAGTATATGATCTACCTTGGCTTGAAGATTAAGAAATTCTTTCCTTGAAATAGCTATCTTCTTTTTCTTTTTCTTCTCTTTAGGCTTGGAAGTAGAGTGTTGGGAGCCACTGGAAGCTTCTTCTTCATCAAAGATCATAAGATCATCAGAAGGAGTAGGTTGATTTACCTCATTGATGTCATAGTCATCATATCCAAAGGTTGGTTCGGAGCTGACTTTGATGACTGTTCCTTCTTCTTGTGATTCTAGAATTTTTGAGGTTGGAGTAGGCTTTGATGGACCTTCGTAAGTAGTTGCAGCTCGAGCCTTGTGGATTGTTTCGGCCATTTCATCAATCCAGTCTTGAACTTTGCAAATGGTAGTGACTGTGTTTGCATTGTTGATGGCGTCTGCCTAGTACTTTTTCATGGAAAGGATTTCCTACTGTTTCTATTGAAGCTGTTTTGTTTGACGAGCCTTTCTTGCTTGAAATGCCCTATGGAAAGCGGCATATATATATTTGCTTCAGCTTCATTGGATGGTTGATACGTACCCCATGAGTCGTTGAGATTTATTCTGTCAATTCCTTCAAAACGCACCGAGGTGTCCCTCGGGTTCACGGATCCTTTCACATTTGTGCTCACCATACCTAGACCACCTAGAAAAGGTGTAAGCGGAGTAGGATTTCCTAAGCTTCCTTCATCTCCTTGACCCGTGGTCAAGTCTGGCCTCTACTTAGTTCTTGCATGAGCGAAAGAAGTGCTCTACATTTGGGATGGTGTTTGAAGTGTTTGAGTAACAGACAAAAGAATGAAGTTTAACTCCTAAGGAGAAAAGAAATGTAGACGGGAAGACCTAGATATCTTAGGTCGGGAACCAGTTCCATCCCCTTGGGAGTGAGCCGAGGGTGAGTCTCCACGATTAGCTGAAACAGACACACTTTCTGTGTCTGAGTGGTATTGGATGGTTGATTCGAATGGGTCTGCGGCTACCCCAAGGACTACCGGATCCTTTTGAGAGGCTGCGATATGAAATCGGTCACGCATATGGTCAGTTGTTTGGGTTTTCCTTTTCTTGAGTATGGCAATGGGAGCTTGATCGTTATCAGAATCACTCAGGAGTTCCACAGAGGGAGATTGAGTTTGGTTGTGATCTGATTTGTCATCTGAATGAGCAATTTGAACAAGTTTCCTTTTCTTTGATGGTTTTGCTTTCTTGTGAGAGGCTTTCTTCTTTGTGGGGGTGGTATGTTTCTTAAAGATGTTGTGGGGTCCCTTGTTGGCTTTAACCAATTGCTTAAGCCTTTTGGCTAACGGCAGATGTGAGGTAGCAGTAGATGGATTTGCGGTGCTTTCAGGTTGAATGGGTTTGGTAGAGGTTACAATTTGTTGATTGGGAAGAGATGGGGTGGGAAGGTAGGGGTCAATACCTTCCATAGCCTCTATATGATTAGTGACATCCACAGTTTCAAGTCCGATCGTAGTCAAGATGTGGACAAGTAACGTCGAATAGGGCCAAAAATTGATTGGTATTTAGAAGGAGTATACCTTTTGAGATCTTTGGTGACGAAGAAGTCAATATCATTGCTCATGCCAAGTTTTGTATCCGCATGAAGATCTAAGATGTAGAGGGGCCAACACCTTGCAAAAGTGAGCTCGGTTAGATTTACCTTGGGACTTTCCTTAGGAATGTACTGCAAGAAATCATCCCATAAGATCTGACCGTAGTTGACATCGTGGCCAGTGAAGATACTCCATACAAGCTCTAGAAGCTTGAGACCCATATTATCAGTGCCTCCGATCCTTCCAAACAAACTCTAGATCACAAAATGGCAAACGAATTGCCATACCGCAGGCAATTGATTTTTCTTGAACTCGCCGATCCCTTTCAATTTCTTTTGGTATCCCATGTGATAGAGAGCAGAGAAGATGTATGTAACACTTGGAGTGAAGATTTTTGTTGAAGGATGAACAAGTAGGTTGATGGCAGCAAGAAATTTCTCCTTGGTCAAAATAACAAGTGAATCATTCACAAGATTCGGATGTACCTCTTGGAGATTATTAAGAGGGCGATAAGCAGAGAAGGCGCATTTGTAAAGTGTCGATAGTGGAACAACATCAGTGAAGGTATCGAAAGGACCAAATAGAGGATGATTCTTTAAGAACTTGATCATTAGCTTGATTGGCTCATTGCAGAAAGATTGCACATCAAAAACTGTCCTAAAATTACTTAAAGCAATCGATGGCATTGCGTTCCTTGAAGCGGAGTAGGAACCAGTCGGTTGAACAGAGGCAGATGCCTTGGATTGTTTCCTTTACCATTTTCAAAAAGTTTAAAGAACTTGCAGAAAACCAGAGTGCAAGAAGATGAAGAAGAAGAAAATCATCTTAGAGGGTTCAGAAAGTGTAAAGCTTTCTTGGGAGGAAAATAAAGATTTTATAGTGGCGGATTTGAAATTGTTATTGGATTTACCCTAATTAAAGAATAAGGGTAAAAATGTTTGGTTTTTATTTTGATTAAGGAAATCAATCCCATCCACTCATGTTTTAACGAAAGTTTTTTTTTGATATTAAGAAAAACGGAGCATTAAATGATGTATCAGACCCTGTTGCCCCACGTCAGAAAAACATGTGGTGAGGGGGTCGATCCGTTGTATAAAGTAGAAGTTGAAACGGATTAGACGTTTTGGGGGTAGGAGAAGGGACAGTTTAAGAAAAAAATATTTCTTAAAATATTTGTTTTATGGAAACTGTTCTTTTTGTCATCATACCCAAAATAGGTCTGATACAGCTTTATTTAAAAGAGTGAAACAGTAATGTGCTGCAAAAAGAATGTTGAATTTTTTTTTGAGAATGTTTTTCCTCTTTAATGAAAGATCATTAAATAGCATACCAAGTTTCAATTATTTAATACGTGATTGAAAATGCAGTTAATGTCATTGTGGATGGAGTTTTCACTGCGGGTTGAGCATCCACTGCAGATTTTTTTTTTTACTACGGTAGATGAAAAGGACTGCAATAGAATAACTGAGGAACACACTTGAACAGAGTCAGAAATAACAAACATTAAGGACCTCGAGGATATAGATATGATATATGGTTGCGGTACACTATGTGTACTGGATTACATAAATATAGTGCAGTACCCAAAATATCCAGCAACTATGTATGATACTTATATTCAAATAGGATCGCAAGCAGAGACCAAGAGAGGTCTGCGGTACCTATCAATTCAAAAAGAATTGTGGGTCCGGATTCATCATTCCTAACATTTTTAAGAACTTGTTGAATTTGGCAGAGTCAAGTGCTTTTGTGAATACATCAGCAATCTCTTCATTAGTGTTGACAAAAATTAGTTCGATGTTAACTTTCAAGATGTGATCTTTGATAAAGTGATAACATAGTTCAATGTGCTTTGTCTTCGAGTGATGAATAGGATTGTGAGAAATCGCTATGGCACTTTCTGAGTCTCAATAAATTGGTATCCACAACATTTTATACCCGTAGTCCATAAGTTGCGTTTTCATCCACAAGACTCGTGAACAACAATTGGATGCGGCCATATACTCAACTTCTGCGGTAGACAGTGAGACACAACTTTGTTTCCTTGAAGACCAACTGACGATTCTTCCACCCAGTAATGGACATCCACCAAAAGTACTTTTGCGATCCAAACGACATCTGGCATGATCCACATCAGTAAATGCTTGTAGGATGAAGTCATTCCATGCGGGGTACCAAAGACCAAGAGCTTTGCTCCCTTTCAAGTATCTTAGAATCTGCTAGGCTGCAGTCATGTGTGACACTTTTGGGTCAGCCTGATACCTTGTGCATACGCCTGTTGCAAAGATAATGTCCGGTCTACGTGTAGTAAGGTACATCAAAGAACCAATTATCCCTCGATAAGTTTTGAGATCCACTGATTCTCTGGATGGATCAGCAGAAATCTTGTGACCGAAGGCCATGGAGACCTTAGCTGAGGAATAGTTGTCCATTGAGTATTTCTTCAGCAGTTCAGAGGTGTATTTCTCTTGATGGATGAATATTCCTTGAGGGCTCTGTTTGATTTGAAGTCCTAAAAAGAAGTTAATCTCTCTATTCATGCTCATCTGAAACTTGTTGGTCATGAGCCTAACAAAATCATCCACCATCCCCTGATTTGAAGACCCGAAGATGATATCATCCACATATATTTGTACAAACATAAGGTGATTACCATTTGCTTTTCTAAACAGAGTGGCATCAATCACTCCTCTCTTATAGCCAGACGTGACAAGAAACTCTGAGAGAGTCTCATACCATGCTCTTGGATCTTGCTTTAGACCGTAAACTGCTTTCTTGAGCTTGTAGCAATGATTTGGGAATTCAAGACATTCGAATCCCGGAGGTTGCTGAAGATACACTTCCTCTTTCAGCTTGCCATTAAGGAACGCACTCTTAACATCCATCTGATGTACTTTAACGTTCTTGTGAGCTGTATACGCTATAAAGATGCATATAGCTTCCATTCTACCGGGGCATATGTTTCATCATAATCAACTCCTTCTAGTTGACTATAACCCTTGGAAACTAGCCTTGCCTTGTTTCTAACTACCACACCGGATTCATCCAACTTGTTCTTGTACACCCATCTAGTACCAACAATGGTGTGACCTTGCGACTTTGGAATGAGTTGCCACACACTATTTCGTTCAAATTCTGCTAATTCTTCTTGCATCGAAGTAATCCAGTCGGGCTCCAGTAGGTAAATATTATGTTTGTTAATACCCAATGTGAGTTATTATATCCATACTATGACTTAGTTGGCCTTTTATACGACATTCTTCAGGCGTCAGAATGTTAATGACATATGTCACCCTAGACCTGTCGGTCTAGCTGTTGCATGCAGCTAAGGTGTGGGTTTGTCAAACCCAATATAGATCTATACACAACTATCATGTTCTCCCTACAAGAGATTCTGGTTATAATTACATGACTTTTGTTGCGCTACTTTGGAAGTAACGTGAAGCGAATATCTCACAAATTTATTCATTAACAAATTTACATAGTGTGAAATTGAAAACCCCTTTTTGTAGAAATGTACTCTTTCGTAATGTAACAATTAGTGCTTTAAAATGCTGTACAGTACAACTTAATAATGCATAAATTGTTGTGTGTATGGCAAAAAACTGTTGTGTATGAATCACTTCCCTTTATCAAAATGTTTGTAATGTGTAGTATTCATTTTCTGTGTAAGTAGAATGTATAGTAAAACATAACTATGTTTACTATGTCTCATCATGCATTAATTGTAAAAATAAAGTGTTCTTACAATTTAGTGAACATTTTTCTGTAATATAATTATATCCCAATAGAAAACATATCCAAAATATGAAGACCTCAAAGATTTACACTTTGTTCAACATGTTACAAAGTGTTAATAAAGTTGTAATTTGTAAGTTCGTTTTTACCATTTCTGCACTGATTTAGAAAAATCACAGAAAAATCATACGAGATCGAAAACTAGATCCGTAAACTCTAAGAGTTTAGAAAATGTGTCTTATTTGTTCACAAATTTTATTATGATTTTTAGAAGCCGCTAACTGGTGTGAAAATGTTCATATTCACAGACAAGTCCAGATTCATAGCTACAGTGATAGGCAATTTTGTAAAAATCACCATAAATTGTAGAAAAATCATATGTACATGTGCAAGTAGTCATTTTAAAGGTATAAACCTAAACTATCTTCACCTTGTACAGTTTGAAAAATAAAAAGTTTAAGATGTTCAAAACAATTCGTGAATGAACATTAAGTTTTCTGTTGAAAGCTGATGTTTGAGTTTAGTTATGTTGTTGGTGTTTTAACTTGTATTTTCCACCTAAAATTTGAAGAAAACATGAAAATGTGGGGGTATGAACTCACCATGAGTGATTTCAGTAGATAGATGACGAAGAAAAGGAGTGAATAATGTGGGAAGTGAAGTGAAGATTTCCAGCCCTTTATAATTTAAACAGATTCGTAGCTACAGTGATAGGCGATTTTGTAAAAATCACCATAAATTGTAGAAAAATCGTATGTACATGTGCAAGTAGTCATTTTAAAAATTTCCCTAAAAATTTGTTTAAATTATAAATATGTAGGGTCTTATATATCAAAATATGATTTTTGGTGAAATACCCATGTCAAAATCATGAAAAACGGGCTTAAAACGCGAAAATATTCGAAAACCGAGAAAAAGGACAAAATCTGCGAAATTTCAGAATTGGGAACCGAAGGTTCGGTCTTGAGGGGGTGAGAACCAAAGGTGGCTTCGGTTGTGGGTGAGAGCCAAGGGGAGTCGCAGGCGAGAAAGAAAGGAAGCGAGAAGGAGCGAAGGCGAAATGGGTTAAAAGGGGGTTCGGTTCAGCAGGAGCCTCGGGTTCGGTTCGGTCCAAGGAGCTTCGGGTTCGGTCCTAGGTAGTTCGGTTCCCTCTCTCAGTTTCGGCTTCGGTTCTTAGGTTCTTACGGGCTTCGCTTCTTAGGCTTTCGACCCTAAGAGGGTTCGCCCCTATAGAGTTGTTTTCAAGATTTCTTCCCGTTTTGCGCGGTTTTTGGCTAAGGTAAGGGACGGGATGCCCCCAAAAATTTTATAAAAAGTTGAAGGAGATTATGAGAGAGATTTGGGAGAGAGAGAGAGAGAGATTGATAAAGAGAGATTGAGAGAGACCTTATTTGTGACCTTTTTGGATGTTTAGCTTCGCTGCGCAAGGTTCGTACACCCTGCTAAGCTTCGTTATGATAGTTATATGCCCCCGAGGGGTATGAAATAATGTTTTATCGAATCGTTTCATCACCTAACCCGATTAGGGTTTAGAATTTTTAAACGAATGATCTTTCCAAGTGATAACTTCTTATTAAAATAGTGAGTTGTATAATAGTAACATAATGTAAACCCTAATATACAAGGGTTAGATGAGTTGACCGATTTGACCTGTTGACTTTATTTGACTTTGACTTGATCGGAAATTTGACGGTTGTCACAGATACTCCAAATGATTGCTAAACAGCGCAACTAAACCCATTGGAGCACTTCCTAGGCTTTCGTAGGTTCCTGAACTCACCCTGCCATCAGTTGCTGAAGAACTCCTAAAAATGTCAACTAACTACTTCGTGAATATAATCACATGCGAGAGAGAGAGATTAATAAAGAGAGTTCATACCTTCAAGTAACTGACTCATCCGTACAACGGTTAGACTTAAACAAGATTTGCGCAATATGGTCAAATCCATCACTTTGAGACTATCCAACCCATGAAACATGTGACTGAACATATTCACTTAGTATCTAACTCACATCACTTAAAAGTTCCACAAAGCACAAAGCAGGCAACATTCTGGCATAGAAAATCTAACCAACGTGCCAACTAATCAAGCCATTCTATATGATTATTTGCAAACCATACTAGCATGCAATCCTAAAGCTAAAATATTTAGGCATATAAAAGCATCTCTCCTAGTATCAAATCCTGATCAGATCCTTAGCCCTAATCTAGCATGCAATTCTCATAATATATAATCATAATAGACACGTATGGGTATTCTGGGAATCACTTACTTGAGCTCGGCTGATTACACGCACCACACCTCCTTTGTCTGTATAAAAATCCTTTTTGTAGTTTAATTCCCTTTTAAAAATCAATTTAGAAACTCATTTTCCTTTTAAGAAAATTTACCAATTCCTCAGTTTTAGTTCATTCACACTTGAGAGTGTGCCCGAATCCGTCAAACCAAGCCTCTGATACAACTTGTAACATCCCAAAATTTCAAGGTAAAAATTTTATTTTTAATATAACCAAAACACTCATTTATCTTTTACTCAAACATTTATAAGTATTTCATAATAAAACAGTTATTAGAGTACAATCCCAAAATCACAAAGTTTCGGAAAAACATGGGTGTATGTGTTGCGATCAAGCTGGGCACTTCCATTTCGAACAGGAAGTACCTGAAATCATAAACAATAAATTGTAAGCATAAAGCTTAGTGAGTTCCCCAAAATACCACATACCATACATACAACAGAGAATGTTATGTGACAGCCATTATCTTGCCAGTATGACATGAGCCATATCATGGTCTTTCCTTGCCAAGTTGAGGGCCACTACCCTGGGTCTTGCAGACAAGTGCCAAGAGCCACCTCGTGGTCTTAAATGCAATTATCACAAAGACAACAAGCATATCATATACGCTAGCAAACTACTTAACTGTTAGGGTCCGAACCCTAGTCTTGCAAAAATATTTGCCATGAGCCACCTCCGAGTCTTTCATAGAGTGCCAAGGGTCACCCATTAGTTTTTCAGTAATGTGTAATGTCACACCCCCAAACCGAATTGGCGGAAACATTTGGGGGTGGAGGACGTCATGTACAGTATCATAACAATGCATAATATTAAAACAAGCAACAACATCCATTGCATTAATAGACTAGTTAAATACATTTGTGTTCTATTGTAAGGTTTAAATGACACCAAAAATGTATAATCAAAATAATGAAAAGTCTTGAATCCGCTCCGTCCTTCAAAAGTTGCATGGGTGTACCTGTGTTACTGGTTCCCTGAGAATACAAGTTATTTTGAAAGAGGGTATCAGTATAAAATGTTGGTGAGTTCATAAGTGTTTAGTGTCACTTAGTAATTAAAAACCTCGAAATGTTTGTATTAAAACCTTGAAAAGTTTGTACAGTTTTCCCAAAAAATCCTATATTTCCTGCTTATAATTAAAGTAGCCTTCTACCTGAGGCCAGACTGTTTTACATGTTTGTTCTCGTATAAAAATGTAATGTTTGCATATATACTTGGAATAGTATGGAAAAATATAGTAGTACTTTATATCTATGCAAAAGTATGTTTTCTCCCATTTATTACTATCATCTATTAGGAAAATAGAATGTTTTATCTCAGCAGTGACACTACTGAATATGAAATGATAAAAATGAAGACTCATAGTCGTATTAAATGTACTATACTCCTTGGAGAGTCTTATTTCCTTTAATTCCGATTTGGTTAATTAAAGGTTTAGATGTGAATTAGTTGTAACCATACTGATTGACGGTTGAATACCTGACGACCTTCTGGCGTGATAAAATAGTAAGGTGACATTTTGTCACCCCTTGACCTTAACAGTTGGGACTGTAGCTAGTAGTCAGAGTGTGAGAGTGTTTGTCCTGTATAGATCTATACACACGATGCCTGCTCTCCTTCCACGAGACTCTGGTTACAAATGTGATACAACAGTGTATTGTTGTACCATGAAGTAGTATTTCACATTATAATTATTGTGTTTTTACTATACTTGTATGTATACATATATGTATATATTCGTGATTGTTCTTGTATATGTATATGTTCTCTTCTATTCTTTGTATATGTAGATGTATATGTAAATGTTCGCCTCCGTTGTTTGTATATGTTCATTAAACTATACCTATTATAGTTTATTAGATGTTTGTGTTGATCTTGACTTATAGAAAATGCTTAGTTGCTCAGCTTGAACAATTGAGTAAAGTATAACTTTTAAAGATGAAATTTTATATTCTATTACGTATTTAGCATGTATAACTATGAGTTAATCGGCAGTCGGACTAGTGTATCCTACCCTAAGCCCACAACCAAACAAGGAACAAGAGTCAAGGTTATCCATAATATTCCTAAGTCCATTAAAGCATGCTTATAGAGTTTTACAAAAGTTTAAAAGCAGTTTAAAAGGGAATTTATAATGAAGTCTAACAATGTTTAAAAGCAGTTTGAAAGTGAGTTTGAAACAAGATGTTTAGCAAGTATACAAATGTTTATACTAACACAATTTTAATTGTGTTGACTTGTATCCCCCCCCCCCCCCCCCGGTGCGGGCGTGCGGCTAAATGCATTTAAAACAGTTTAAAAGGTTGATTGCAGGGGTATGAACTCACCTGTAGTGAGTGGTTTGACTGAAAGATTGCACAAGGATGTTGAGTGGTAAGTGAAATATCAGGCACACGTGGATCCTAATAAGTATATAATGGTACATATATGTATATAATTAGTGTTTATACAACTAATCATGTAAGGGGAAACATCTTATGGGCAAGGAAACACTTGAATGGAAGGGTACAAATCACATATGATTGTATATAAGGGGAGTATGGCCACACTTTGGTGTTTTCGGCCAAGGGTTCATGGCCACATGAGTTTACGGCTGTAAAATCGTAATGTTTTATGCTAAAGATGTGTTTTAAAGTCTTAAAAGAATTCCCTAAGTGTTCTTGGCCCCAAATTTGGACTTAGATGAGTTTGAAGGCCAAAACATGAACCAACACAAGGGTTTACGGCCATAAACTATCACACCCCAAAACCATGAATGGCGGAAACGTTCTGGGGCGGAGGACGTCATGTATAGTATCACAACAATTAAAAGTAGTAAACAAGCAACAACAACATCCATTGCATTAATAATATAATTATTATACAATTGTGTTCTGTTAAATTATAATAGACACTAAATCATAAATCAAAATGAAAGATGAGTCTTGAACAAGCTCCATCTTCTCTAAACCTTGCATCAGTACCTGTCTATTGATGACATGAGGATACAAGTTATTTTGAAAGAGTGTATCATCTTTAAAGCTGGTGAGATCATAAGTATTTTAGTGTCTTAATTTGTATGTATATGAACTGTAAGTATTGAAAATGTATAAGAATTGTAAGTATAAAAATGTTTGTAAAACAACTATAAACGTTTGAAAAACCCTAGAAATCCCTATGATTCCTACTACTATAAAAAGGAGTCTTCTACCAAGACCTAATTGTTTTGAATGTAGTCTTCTACCAAGACCTAACTACTCTGACTGTAGTCTTCTACCAAGACCTAACTGCTCTGAATGTAGTCTTCTACCAAGACCTAACTGCTCTGAATGTAGCCTTCTACCAAGACCCGACTGTTCTGAATGTAGCATTAGTATTACCCTTTGGTACTGTTAACTGAAGACATCCGTAGATGTACATTTACCTCTGTTTCTAACAGCTGGGTATAGGAATAGGTAGTCCCTTAAAGTATACCTGTAATGGTATCAACCGTTGATATCCGTGGATGTGCTTTTACCTCTGTAGCTAACAGAGATTCTAGGAATGATTTATCCCGCAACATATCCTTTAGTAGTAGGATATTAAATCCAATCTATCTCGTCGATTAAGTGATTGAATCACAAGGTAAAGATAAGAATGAGGATTATATAACAGAATCTATACATATAAAATGTACTAGTAATTCGTGTAAGTGTACTCATGTAAATGTAGTCATGTAAGCATATGTATGTAATGTATACATGTAAATGTACTCATGTAGAGGTGTCTATGTAAATGTACTGTAATGTTCTGCGTGTGCTAGCTGTAATCTGTTCTCTCTCTGTCTAGCATGTATAGTAATGTACTGTGTGTACTAGCTGTAATGTGTGTTCTCTCTCTATCTAGCATGTATAGTAATGTACTATGTGTACTAGCTGTAATGTGTGTTCTCTCTCTATCTAGCATGTATTGACTCATGAATGAACTGACTTAGTGTATGATATTGTGTTCTAGTAATAGTTCTAGTATCTTCCTAAACTACCCCTATGGTAGTTTACTAGTAATCTAATTGGTACGTATGGACATGGATGTATACCCTTGCTACCCAAGGGCATTGGATGAACTGGAAGGACCTTTATGACTATATATGTACACATGATATATAACTAATATTTAAACGACCTTCGGACGGGTACCCGATATCCCACCAGACCACATCTCAAGCGCGAAAAGGAAATAGGGTGGATAGCCTTCCTAAGTCTTTTGAACATTCCGTATATAAATATACATATAAATACATGCAATTTATAATATAAAAGCATAAAGTAAGTTTTGTAAAACCTTTGAACATAATTATTATCTAAGAAAAGATCGACGTGATGTCAATCTATAAAACGTTTTGAAGGCATGGGTTTGATAAAACAGTTTAGTAATAAGAAACATTTGCTTGAAACACAATTGTAAATAAGTTTGAAATGTAACATACAGAGTAAAATGTACAGTGTAATAAGGAGTTTTAAACACATAAAGTGTTTATGAAAAACATTTGAAGGAAACTGTTTGGTAAAACGGCTAATGAGTAGCCAATCATTTAAATGCTGCTTATTAATCACTTGTATCCCCCCCCCTACCCACCCCATAAAACATTTAAAAATCGTTAAAACGTTGATTAAGGGGTATGAACTCACCTGTAGCAAGTGGATCAGTAGGAAGTGTCGGATAAGTATAAGTGTTATAAGTGCTAAGGAGTGCATCTAAGTGTTGGTAGGGCAAAACTAGTGTGTTTGGAGTCCAAGGGTAAACTCCCTTGAAGTTTACGGTTTTGATGGTCAATACCTAGGGAGTTTACGGCAGTAAACTCTAGAGTTTACGGTCGTAAGCTCTATTCCTAGTGACCAAGTGATGTTTTGTGGTTTAGCAAGCCTATTGAAGCATTTCTACTAAGTGGTTTGGCCTTTGGAATGGACTACGGCAACAAAACACCTCCTTTGAGGAGTTTACGGCCTCATGGCATTTTCCTTTGGGTTTAAAATTGTAAACCCTTATGGAGAACTGTATAGCCATGTTTTCAAATCCTTGACACAATTAGGTAAGTGTATAAACTAATTTCTAAACCTAAGGAAGGAAAATGACCAACTTAATCACACTTTAGGGTCTTTACGGTTTTGGGAGATCCCTAAACCGCAAACACCTATAGTTGTTGATATTGGATGTTTTTCAAGGCTTAAACACAATAAGGAAGCATTTAAACAGGTCAAGGATGGTTTATACATCAACTTGGACTTAGATTAGGGACTTAGGCACACTTTGGTGCCATTTATGGTATTTACGCAACTTTTAAGGTGTTTATGGTTTTGGGAGATCCCCAAACCGTAAACACATATAAATGTTGGATTTTTGTGCTTTTTGTGTGATACACTCATCAAGGATGGATCTAGACAAGTCCCTAAGGTATTGTGAAGCATTTGGACACCCTAAAGCACCCTAAGGCACTATATTTGGTGTTTACGGTTTTGGGAGCCTCTCAAAACTGTGAACACCTTGTTCTTGGGACTTTTCCTTGGTATAAACATGTATAGAAAGCTTAAAATGACTCTAGGATAGAAGTACTTACAAAGAGGAAGCTTGAAATGAACTTTAAGTCCAAGAACACTTAGTGTGTGTTCT
This sequence comes from Lactuca saligna, assembly GCF_052625555.1. Lineage (NCBI taxonomy): Eukaryota > Viridiplantae > Streptophyta > Magnoliopsida > Asterales > Asteraceae > Lactuca > Lactuca saligna. Next base: position 175,073,323 of record NC_136419.1, read on the forward strand.
TGGTGTTCTTGGTGTTTTTGGAAACTAATCAAAACACAAAAATGGATGGATTAAAGGATGTACAATCACCAGATTAAGTGATATACTAACTTGAAAGGGCTAGAAACACTTACTAGTTTGATGATTTTGAATAAAAACTTGGATGATACTTGAGAGGATATTTTGGAGTTTACTCTTTTGACATTTTGGGAGTAAACACAAATGACTAACTTTTTGGGGAGTAAACTCATCCATAGGTATGAGTTCACGGTTTTGGGTGATTTCTCAACCCAAAACATAAAAGTTTGGTCGGGAATTTCTAAGATGCGAGGTGTTTGTGGTTTTTAAAATTCACAACCCGAGACGGCACTTTCTTTCGCTCGTTCGTTTAAAAATAATATTAAAATAATCAAAGAACTTTATATTTCTTAAAAATAAGAAATAATGTCATTGACTTATGATACGAAGTGGTTGACTTTTAGGGTTTGACCGAATGGAAATTTCGGGTTGTCACATCATCCCCCTGTTAAAGGGAATTTCGTCCCGAAATTAGATTTTAGATAAGGAAGTAGGTATGAATGATCGAGTCGAGAGGAGGAAACTTCCTAATCGATTTGTTCTACCGCTCCTAAGTGAAATCGTGTCCTCAGTTGGTATCCCAACGAACCTTCAGTAACGGCGACTGCGTTGCTTCGTCCACTTGACCTCTCGGTCAAGGGTCACTACGGTTCTAATACGAAGGCGAGGATCTCGACGAGTGGACTTACAAGAGTCCTAACAGAAAGGTATGGTTTTACGATCAAGACGCGAAGAGTAGAATGCACGTTACTGAGTTCACGGAGTAGATCTAGTCTGCGAGATACAGGACTGATTCTGGTAAGAATCTCGGAGGTCCTAACTATCTTGGATTTAGCTTTCCACGCAATACGAAGCGTATTAAGCCATTCCCAGAGTGAGTTCTCCTAAAGAACTTGGTCACTCACTTGGAATCTCCTAGGTTTCTTTCTCTTGCTAAACTTTCCAGCCAAGGGCTACCCCTTGCTGGGTCAGAGTCGTAAAGGTTTCTGTAATTTGTGAGGAGTTTTGAATGAACTATGACAGTAGGTCTGTAAGACCTAGAATTTGGTGAATGTCTGTCGGCATCTCTGGTGTCGACAAATTCTCAATGGTTTTAACAAATTGTAAGAGTACTCAAAATTTCCCACATCACTTAAAGTGTGTCATAGAAATTTGACTCTTAAATTTCAAAACTCGTGCTTAGAGAACTTCGCAAAAAGTACCTCTGAAGGTAATGTTTCCATGGGTTTCTTCTTACTACGAGGGTAGATAAGTAATTCATTACATTGACTAATGACAAACTGATCCAAGTAAGAAAGACGTACCCTACTCATTTAGCTCATGAATACTCTGGGCATATTGGTCCTATCCGAGGGGTATCACTACGGACTCGAAGTGTCCGCATCGAGTTCGGAAGGTAGTCTTCCTGACATCCTTACCTAACACTCGAACTGGTGATATTCGGATATCAGATCCATTTTTGAAAGTAATTCTTTCCTTGCGTTTGCTCAACCAAATCATTTATGCAAGGCAGAGATAACGATTTCTACTGGAAAATCTTGATGGAGTCCTCGATAGACGAGGTACATACAATGCAATCCATCGATCTTTGGAAGAATATAATCGGGGTTCTCTAGGGTGAGAAGCCTAGTCTTCTAATTCTATTTCTGTGTAGTTCGCTAAGTTATTCGGGTTGTTCTTGTATCTCCGTAGGTGTTTAGACTGTAGGTTAATCTGTTTGCAGAAGTGTACTGGGTTCTAAGTTTGTTCACATGACGTTGCGATTACTCGTAGTCTTGGGTAGTCTCCGTCCTGAAGTTCATATTTAGGATTCATACATGGTTTCACAATCAGAAACTCATGTATACGAGTCGTATATAATTAAGATTGAAAAGGTAGTCGAATAACTGATTCTTCTTTAAGCTCATATCCCATCGGGGAAAAAGAAGTTAAAGTGGAATCATCAATTCTAAACCTGTCGAACCTTTATTATATAATACCCTTATGTATACATTCCCCAGTGATAGATCAACCGCATGAATCCTTGGATTAAACTTGACGTACTGCACGAGTGCTACTTCGAGGATTTCTTCGGAAAAGAAAAGAACAATGAGGTACTCCATGCATGAGTACTTCAGTGTTCTGATATGACGGCTTCGCTAAAACGACGTTTACTGACAAAGAGATGTACGTATGAAGCTGTTTTTGTGAGGATCAGATTGAATCGAGTCGTATGATAATGTCGGAGTCATACAAAAACTTAAAGACATTAGATTTGAACATAAGGCGCTTACAGAAAAATCACAACCGTGTAACCATGAATAGAGTTACATTACTTTAGATTTACTACAAGACTAATGTTGCGAATAAGGCATACTACAAAAGACAAGTATACGCAACACGAGCATCCCTATACAGATAGGATCTCGCAAAAGATAAGACTCTAGTTGCACTAGTTCTGGATAGTTTATAAGTCTGTTACAATGAAATGCCTAAATTACATTAACGAGGGTCTGACGTAGTTTCTCCTGCAGCTGTGATCCTGAGAATTCTGCCGTCTGCACCAGAGTTCTTTGCTATTGGACAATCTTTCTTGAAGTGCCCTATCTCACCGCATTGGTGGCATGACTGGCTAGTACTAGCATTGGTGACGGGAGTGCGGTGTTTAGCCAGTGTTATGTGGACACGAGTGCCTTCCTCGTTACTCCACCTTGGAAACTGCTTCCTAAAGCGTTCGACTTTATCACTATTTTTGTGTGTCAGGTCGGTCCCGATGATAAGAACTTGAGTGATGGGTCGTGCCGGTGCTCCACAGCTACGAGCATGGTGCCCTATTTTTAGGAAATTGCAACATTGCATCTCATGGCAGGCCCTATGATGATGGAAACTACACTTATCACACATCGGGAGTTTTCCCTCGTATGGCCTGCTTGATACGGGGATGGCAGGGGTTTCCACTTGTTGCTGTTGCATGACCAGCCTTTGGGGTTTCTTGCATTCTTTCTGGGCTTGACGCTTTCCTTTCTTGTTCTTTGTTTTTCGGCTTTTCGAGCCTATAACTGTTACTGTTTGATGACTTCCTGGATTTATACTACAATCGGAATCTTTAATCCTATCATCAACATTGCTTGCGCTAATAGCGCTACGGTGTGTAAGGAGAACTATCACGGCAGCCATCACGGTAGTTGTAATTGTGGTTTGAAAGGTAGCGGCGTCCATAGGAAAGGCAGGGGTTTCGTTGCTCGACTGATTGTTTCCGGATGACGACATGATTCTGTAACACGAACGATAAGGATTTTGTGAGCGATTATGGTTGATCCTAGATGTACTTCGATCGTTCAAGAAAAGAATAAGACTATGTTCTCGAAGGTTTGACCTACATCCCTATGATGCAGTCCTAATACGAATTGGAAGTATGTTCGCGAAGGTTTGACCTACATCCCTATGATGCAAGTCCTAGTACTGAGTGGAAGTAAGTTCGTAGAAGGGTCTCAAGACATTTTTCGTTCAAGACGAAGTATCGATGGTTGGTGAATAACATGGTCCAACCACTAGAAGAGACTTGGAAATGTCTTCGGAGCTAAATTACTATAGTCCAATGACTTAACTAACGCATGTTTCAGATAGACTCCAATGAAAGTATGATAAGAGTACTTGAATAAAGAATGACACAGAAGTTAGCCAACTGTCAATATCTTTGATATTCATGACGTAAAAGTTCGGGAAAATGACCTTGCAAAAGGTCTTACATCATATCTAGAGAAGATAGTTCTTGACAGCATAAAGACCTAACCAAAAGTACTTACGATACAAGATAATTTCATAGAAAATGCCACTTCGGGCATAGACAGAAAAACGATTACTTTCCAACAAGGAAAATGAAGTAAGGCATCTACTACTGGCAACGGTCATCCCTCTGGTGAAATCTCAATTCCGCCAGTTGACGTTCCATATCAAGTAGGTGCCTTTCGTACACTCTCTGGCGTATGCAGAGTTCTATGACTTCGGCTCGTGATTCAGCCAATGCTTGCATCAGGGTTTCATGGTCTCTTTCAAATCTCTCACGAGCATCTTCTATATGAATGGTACGGAGGGTATGAATTCTCGCATTGGCGACAACTTCGGTGATCTGATGTAGGGTTGTCCTGCCTTGAATCTCATTTCGAGCCACTCTGCGGACCAAGATTGGAAAGATTCTGTCTGTTGAGACCCCATTGCTCAAGTCATAAAAGCTTCGGTCACCATCAAATGGCATGGGCTGATCTTGTCCTTGGCTCCATGTTTCCAAACATTCGACCCATGGAGGCGTCGGGCCATGAAACGTCGGACGAGGGTTAGGAATTGGAACGGGAGCTACCTGGGGTAGGTTCTCAACCCCGGGTTCAGAGTTACCACCATCCAAAAGGTCTTCATCATGGAGATCATTCAAAGGAATTGGATGATCACTCTCTGGTTCTTCTCCAAACCATCCAACAATGACTTCGTTCGGAAGGTACTGGTTGTCGTGGGGATGGAGTCCAGCCATGTTATCTACGCAAGAATTGAGGTAAGAAAATAATTATTAGACGAACTATCTAGATAATTATTTAGAGAATCTTCATTAGTTACATCACTATTTGTGAAGTGCATACCAGTTATATGTAATCGAAACAGGATAGGCCTTCGAATAAGTGACCTTAACTCCAAATTCACACAGAATAGGGGTAAAGTAAAATTTTCACAGATTCTAAGTCTATAACATCCTAATTACATATAGCCTTAGTGTATCCACTTAACAACTATCAACTTAGTAATGAAGATCCCGTTTTAGTTATCAAGTATAAAGTACTTATAGTAACACCAAATACTCATATAGTATTTTAAGTTTAATGTTATGTCCTACTGTTCTCATTATGGTAGGGTTGGTAAGATTTTAGACTTGTTGCAACCACACAATTAAACTTAGGCACACGCTAGTCAACCCTCGGATAATATAGGTGATCAGGCTATATCTTCCCAGTTTTGACCATATATCTCTAAGCCCACCTGTGTAGCCCAACAATTGTAATTCTTTTGTACTGTCGTAGTGACACTGATTTTAGTATGAATTCAGGCACGTATACTTAATTAAATATTTTATTATTTAAAGTATAAACTCTTGGTCAGATTATCTTAATCCCTTATGTATTTATAGTTAGTATATCTTTTATGGGTTGATATACTTAATTCACTATAAACACTACTCTGATACCAATCTATCACACCCCAAATCCATGAACGAGGGAAACATCCTGGGGCGGAGGACGTCATGTACAGTATCACGACAATGAAAAGTAGTAAACAAGCAACAACATCATCCATTGCATTAATAATATAATTATTATACAAGTGTGTTCTGTTAAATTATAATAGACACTAAAGCATAAATCAAAATGAAAGATGAGTCTTGAACAAGCTCCATCTTCTCTAAACCTTGCATCGGTACCTGTCTATTGATGACCTGAGGATACAAGTTATTTTGAAAGAGAGTATCAACTTTAAAGCTGGTGAGATCATAAGTATTTTAGTGTCTTAATTTGTATGTAAGTATTTGTATGTATATGAACTATAAGTATTGAAAATGTATAAGAATTTTAAGTATAAAAATGTTTGTAAAACAACTGTAAACGTTTGAAAAACCCTAGAAATCCCTATGATTCCTACTACTATAAAAGGGAGTCTTCTACCAAGACCTAACTATTCTGAATGTAGTCTTCTACCAAGACCTAACTGCTCTGACTGTAGTCTTCTACCAAGACCTAACTGCTCTGAATGCAGTCTTCTACCAAGACCTAACTACTCTGAATGTAGCCTTCTACCAAGACCCGACTGTTCTGAATGTAGCATTAGTATTACCCTTTGGTACTAGGGTAACTAACAATGTTAACTGAAGACATCCGTAGATGTACATTTACCTTTGGTACTAGGGTAACTAACCGTTGACATTCGTGGATGTGCTTTTACCTAGTTAGTCCCTTAAAGTATACCTGTAATGGTATCAACCGTTGACATCCGCGGATGTGCTTTTACCTCTGTAGCTAACAGAGATTCTAGGAATGGTTAATCCTACAACGTATCCTTTGGTACTAGGATATTAAATCCAATCTATCTCGTCGATTATTTGATTGAATCACAAGGTAAAGATAAGAATGAGGATTATATAACAAAATCTATACATATAAAATGTACTAGTAATCAGTGTAAGTGTACTCATGTAAATGTATCTATGTAAATGTAGTCATGTAAGCGTATATATGTAACATATACATGTAAATGTACTCATGTAGAAGTATCTATGTAAATGTACTGTAATGTTCTGCGTGTGCTAGTTGTAATGTGTTCTCTCTCTGTCTAGCATGTATAGTAATGTACTGTGTGTACTAGTTGTAATGTGTGTTCTCTCTCTATCTAGCATGTATAGTAATGTACTGTGTGTACTAGCTGTAATGTGTGTTCTCTCTCTATCTAGCATGTATAGCAATGTACTATGTGTACTAGATGAAATGTGTGTTCTCTCTCTATCTAGCATGTATTGACTCATGAATGAACTGACTCATTGTATGATATTGTGTTCTAGTAATAGTTCTAGTATCTTCCTAAACTACCCCTATGGTAGTTTACTAG